>NC_066388.1:4935737-5535737 GCF_013377495.2 Cygnus atratus
GGAGGACCCACCCTGGTGATCCCCGATGGGCCGCCGGGCGCCCCGGATGACCCCCCCCCGGTGACCCGCGGAGGGACCCAGGTCGCCCCGGAGGACCCACCCCGGTGATCCCCAGCGGGCCCCAGGGCGCCCCGAACGACCCACCATGGTGACCCCTGATGGGTCCGCGGGCGCTGCGGAGGACCAACCCCGGTGACCCCCGGCGCACCCTCAGGCGCCTCGGAGAACCCACCCCGGTGACCCTCGGCGGGCCCCCGGGCGCCCCGGAGTACCCACCCCGGTGACCCCCGGCGGACCCCCGGACGCCCCGGAGGACCCACCCCAGTGACCCAAGGCGGGCCCTCAGGCGCCCCGGAGAACCCACCCCGATCATCCGCGGCGGGCCCCCGGGCGCCCCGGAGGACCCACCCCGATGACCCACAGCGGGCGCACAGGCTCCCCGGAGGACCCATTATTGTGGCCCCTGGCGGACCCCTGGTCGCCCTGGAGGACCCACCCTGGTGACCCCCGATGGGCCCCCGGGCGCTCCGGTGGACCCACCCCGGTGACCCCCAACGGGCCCCCGGGCGCCCCGGATGACCCACCCCGCTGACCCCCGGTGGACCCCCGGTCGCCCCGGAGGACCCACCCCGGTGACCCCCGATCGGTCCCCCGGCGCCCCGTTGGAACCCCCCCCCGGTGACCCCCGGCGGGTCCCCGGTCGCCCTGCAGGACCCACCCCAGTGACCCCCAGCGGGCCCCAGGCTGCCTCGGAGGTGTCACCCCGATGACCCCCGACGGGCCCCAGGGCGCCTCGGAGGTCTCACCCCAGTGACCCACAGCGGGCCCCGGGCTCTCTGGAGGTCTCACCCCGGTGACACCCTGCGGACCCCTGGGCGCCCCGTAGGACCCACCCCGGTGACCCCCGATGGGTCCCCGGGCGCCCCGGAGGACCCACCCCTTGTGTCCCCTGGCGGTACCCCGGGCGCCCCGGATGACCCCCCCCGGTGACCCGCGGAGGGACCCAGGTCGCCCCGGAGGACCCACCCCGGTGATCCCCAGCGGGCCCCAGGGCGCCCCGGACAACCCACCCTGGTGACCCCCGATGGGTCCGCGGGCGCCCCGGAGGACCCACCCCGGTGACCCCTGGCGCGCTCTCAGGCGCCTCGGAGAACCCACCCCGGTGACCCCCGGCGGGCCCCCGGTCGCCCCGGAGGTCGCACCCCGGTGAGCCCTGGTGGAACCCCGGGCGCCCCAGAGGACCCCCCCCGGTGACCCGCGGAGGGCCCTGGGTCGCCCTGGAGGACCCACCCCGGTGACCCCCCGGCGCGCGCACGGGCTCCCCGGAGGACCCATCCTGGTGGCACCAGGCGGAGGTCCGGGCGCCATGGAGGACCGACCCCGGTGACCCCAGGCGGACCACCATGAGCCCTGGAGGTCCCGCCCTGGTGACCCCGGATGGGCCCCTGTGCACTCCCGTGGACCCACCCCGGTGGCCCCCGACGGCCCCCGAGCGCCCCGAAGGACCCACCCCTGTGACTCCCGGCGGTACCCCGGTCGCCCTGGAGGACCCACCCTGGTGACCCCGGCGGGACCCCGGGCGCTCCGGTCGACCCACCCCGGTGACACCCTGAGGACCCCTGGGCGCCCCGTAGGACCCACCCCGGTGACCCCCGATGGGTCCCCGGGCGCCCCGAAGGACCCACCCTGGTGACTACCGGGGGCCCCTGGGCGCCCTGGAGGACCCATCCAGGTGACCCCTGGCGGGTGCACGGGCTCCCCAGAGGACCCATCGTGGTGGCCCCCGGCGGACGTACGGGTGCCATGGAGGACCCACCCCGGTGACCCCCGGCGGGTCCCTGGTCGCCCTGGAGGACCCACCCCAGTGACCCCCGGCGGGCCCCAGGGCGCCTTGGAGGTCTCACCCCGGTGACCCCCGACAGGCCCCCGGGCGCCCCGGAGGACCCTCCCCGGTGACACCCTGCGGACCCCCGGACGACCCGGAGGTCCCACCCTGGTGACTCCAAGCGGGCCCACAGGCGCCCCAGAGGACCCACCCCGATGACCCACAGCGGGCGCACAGGCTCCCCGGAGGACCCATTATTGTGGCCCCTGGCGGACCCCCGGTCGCCCTGGAGGACCCACCCTGGTGACCCCCGATGGGCCCCCTGGCGCTCTGGTAGACCCACCCCGGTGACCCCCAACGGGCCCCCAGGCGCCCCGGATGACC
Source organism: Cygnus atratus (assembly GCF_013377495.2). Taxonomy (NCBI): domain Eukaryota; kingdom Metazoa; phylum Chordata; class Aves; order Anseriformes; family Anatidae; genus Cygnus; species Cygnus atratus. Next base: position 4,937,947 of record NC_066388.1, read on the forward strand.
CACCCCGCTGACCCCCGGCGGGTCCCCGGTCGCCCTGCAGGACCCACCCCAGTGACCCCCAGCGGGCCCCAGGGCGCCTCGGACGTCTCACCCCGATGACCCCTGACGGGCCCCAGGGCGCCTCGGAGGTCTCACCCCGGTGACCCACAGCGGGCCCCGGGCGCTCCAGAGGACCCACCCCGGTGACACCCTGCGGACCCCTGATCGCCCCGGAGGACCCACCCTGGTGAACCCCGGAACCCCGGTTGCCCAAGAGGACCCAAGCCGGTGACCCCCCGGCAGGCCCCTGGGCGCCCCGGAGGACCCACCCCGGTGACCCCCGTCGGGTCCCCGGGCGGCCCGGAGGACCCACCCCGGTGACCCCCGGTGGACCCCCGGTCGCCCCGGAGGACGCACCGAGGTGACCCCCGGCGGGTCCCCCGGCACCCGGGAGGACCTAACCAGGTTCCCCCGGCGGGCCCAGTAGGACCCATCGAGGATGCCCTCTGGAACAGGCTCCCCATGTAAGGAGTCACTGCACCAAGCCTGTCTGAATTTAAGAAGCGTTTCAACTCTAAGCTTAGTCACATGGTCTGAATTTTGGGGTTGACCTGTGTGGTGCCAGGAGTTGGACTCGATGATCTTTACAGGACCATTCCAACTCAGGCTATTCTGTGATTCTATACCCGCCTTTTGTTTCACTGAGAATTCAGGCCCTCACAACTGAAGTTTCTTCTGGATGGTGTTTCTTCTGAATACGATAATTTCATTTCCCTTTTGAAGACTTACAAGGATGTAGTAACAAAATCAATGGCCTAAAACAGTACCTGACGCATAGGCTACTTTTCAGCCTGCAGCAGACTATAGGTATGATATTATCATTTCAGACAAATGTGATCTATGTAATGTGAAGTGTTGTCTTTCTACCTTGTCAGCTGCTGGCAGACCTAGAGAAAGAAAAAACAAAAGTTGTTAAAATTAAAAAGTAATGCTTTTTTAGGACATTTTACCGAATATGTAATATTGAGTAGTAACCAGACAACAAATGAAAGGGAAGATGAAACAGTAGAAGGTACTTGCATGGCCTTAATTTACATGGCAATTGACAACAACCTCAATCTGCAATGATTTGTAAGTGCCTTACACCATTCACCCTTGAGACAGAAAAATGGGATTCCCATATTATGTAAGGGGAATGCAATCCCTCTCAAAATACGAGAGTCTGGGCTACGCGACTGAGTACTGAAAATCTTAAGACTAGGCAGCACCGAAGTCAACTGAGAAGGGAGGATGAGTCTCTCTGGATGTTCACGTAACAGAAAGGAAACTCAGATTGTAGCCCTAAGCAGCTATTTTTAGAGACTGGCTGGGAAGCAGTTCTTTTCAAGCCAGGGACCATTTCAGCATACTCAAAGGTAAAAAACAGTTGACAACTCTGTCGAATTGTGTTCCTGGTGAAAAAATTCTGGGGACCAGATCTGGGGACTATCTAGTTTCAACCCCCCTGCTCTGGGCAGGGTTGCCAACCACTAGAGCAGGCTGCCCAGAGTCACATCAAGCCTGGCCTTGAATGCCTCCAGGAACGGGGCATCCACAACCTCCTTGGGCAACCCATTCCAGTGCCTCACCACCCTCTGAGTGAAAAACTTTCCCCTAATTTCCAACCTAAATCTCTCCTGTCTTAGTTTAAAAACATTCCCCTTGCCCTATCACTACCAACATACGTAAACAGGCATTCCCCCTCCTGTTTATATGCTCCCTTCAAGTACTGGAGGGATGCAATGAGGTCTCCCTTCTCTTCTCCAAGCTAAACACGCCCAGTTGCCTCAACATTTCTGCATAGAAGAGGTGCTCCAGCCCTCTGATCATCTTAGTGGCCCTCCTCTGGACCTATTCCAAGAGCTCCACATCCTTCTTGTGCTGGGGGCCCCAGGCCTGCACGCAGTATTACAGGTGGGGTCTCACAAGAGCAGAGTAGAGGGGGAAAATCACCTCCCTCTCCCTGCTGGCCACCCCTTTCTTAATGCAGCCCAAAAAAAGAAAATTACTCAGAAAGAGTAGTCAGGCATTGGAACAGGTTGCCCAGGAAGGTGGTGGAGTCACCATCCCTGCAAGTGTTTAAGGTTGGACATGGTGCTTAGGGACATGGTTTAATGGGTGATATTGGTGGTAGGGGCACGGTTGGACCAGATGATCTTGGAAGTCTTGTCCAACCTTAATGGTTCTGTTATGCTATGATTCTGACTTTCCTGAGGACAGTCATAAGCTGTGAGTAGGAGCTCAGAGCCATTGCCAATGGGTTTTCATTTTCCAGGGCTGGCAGGGGGCAGGAGATAGGCCTTATCTTGGCCTATCTCCTGCCAGGAGACAGGCCTGGTCCTTGTACCAGGCCTGGTCCCCAATACGAACTTTTGAATCATAGAATCATAGAATAAGCTGTGTTGGAAGGCACCTACTAGGATCACTGAGTCCATCTTTGGCTTTGTTTAGCTCCACTCATGCTCTTGTGCCAGCCCACATATTTCTCTCTGGTCACAGCCCCCAAGTCCTACCAGAGATGTCTTCCATCTGTGCTTCCATCTGTGCAGTCCATCAGACTGTGGAGTAAAAGGTCAAAGGGACCTCTCTGGTCTCATCTCTGGGATGGGAAACAGAGCAAGTGTGGCGTAAAGACTGTAATGGGTAAAGCTTTGTTTGTTCATTAAATGTTGCTGATAGGGGGGTTTCAACGGTTGACTGCTTATACCCCCAATATCCTGTTGAAGGAAAAAAACAAGTATGGGAACTTCCTGTTATGTTAACAATTGCAATAGAAACCAGCTCCAAATAAGGGCAAAATGGCATTCCTCCTTGCATGGGAACACACACACTGCAGCAAAGTCATGACCCCAACGCAGAGGAAGACGACAATCTTCATCCCCACGACCACCAGAGGACTGATGAAGACTCCCTAGCAACAGGTCGCGCAGTTGTAGAAGACACCAGGATGTGCTACTAAACCCGGAACTACTAGGCTATAAATCGAGACTCTGGTGGGCTTAGGTGTGCGCTGTTGGCGGAGCAGGAGACTCCCTGGCCGCCCAGCGCTGTTTTACTTATCGCTACTTGCTGAATTGCTCAAATAAATTGAAATTCGATCTACCCTACCCATGATGTGTCGGGAATGATTTCTACGAGAGGCAGGCACTGAGTGCTGACCAGCCGGGGGGGTCTGGCTGCCCCTCCAGCTCATGGAGTCCTTGTCTGTGGGTCCTGCATATGCCAGCAGGACCCTCCCATACGTTGTTTTTTGTTTGAGCTGGAGCCCAAACCGTGGAGGAGAGTGCTGTGACCATGGTAAGGCAGATGATGAGATGGACAGATAGACTCATTGTGCTGAAACCCATCTAGGACCAGCTCCTGTTGAAACACAAGCACAACCTCGGCCCCAGGTTATTAGAGAGTAGGGCCATTCCCATTGATTGGTGCTTAGATTTTTACCATGACTTGTGCCCTTTCTTTAAATGAGTTTAAGGTATTATGATTTAAATGTTTGTGAATCGGAGGACCTTCCTCTATCCATCGATTTAAAAAAATAAGAACATAGCATGCTTTAGCTATCTTTTCCTGGGGGGTCATACCCCATACACCCCCTTTTTTGTTTTTGAAGCATGGCTTTTAGGGTACCATGGGCCTGTTCAATAATTGCTTGACCCATGGGAGAATGGGCTATACCCATCAGATGTTAGATACCCCACTGCTGAAAAAAAGTGGGTTGCGTGGGCCACATGTCCTGGCCCATTATCTGTTTTAATCATTTTTTGCATTCCCAATGTCACAAATACTGACAGAAGATGTTTACACACATCCTTTGCCTTTTCTCCTGCATGGACAGATGCAAAAATACAGGCAGAAAAGGTATCAATTGAAACATAAACATAGCAAAGTTTTTTGAATTCTGGCAAATGTGTAACATAAAAAACAGTCCTTTAAGTCTATTACTGTCAATGTCCATGACTGGGGGAGCATAACTGGAGATGGCAATCCTGGTTGAAGTGCTCCCATATCTTCCATGACTTCATTAATTTTTCTCAAATCATTTAACGGTCTCCATTTTCCATTCCTTTTCTTGATTACAAACACCAGCAAGTTTCAGGAGCTAGTCATGGGAACAATATGTCTCGCTTTAAGTTGTTAAGCAACTCAGCCTTCGGGCCCTATGTATCCTATTCCTCCCGGATCGAAGTGAAACAGATCCGGCTCCTTTTCTGGGGAGCCCGATGGTGTAGCAGGTGGATCAGTGGACGAGCCCTCACTGTCTGGCAAACCACATGTTTCTGACTGTGGTCCCACATGGCTCTTCAAGGCCTCAGAGACTGCTCGCCAGATGCCGAGCAATCCAGGTGCAACCTTGTCGTTTTTAGTAGCAGAGTCCCACAGCTTGACCTCAATTTGGTCCCACATTTCAGGATCGTAAACTGTCTGATTAAAGGGAATAAACTGGAAGGTTACCAGGACATTCTTTGGTTCTAAGGACATATGGTTCCCATAGCACGCAACTGCTTACCTTCGGTCAGTGAGGGGCAGTTGTGTGCATGTGTTGTGGTTTAGCCCGGCTGGCAGCTAAACACCACACAGCCGTTCGCTCACCCTCCCCCCTCCCTCTCTGGGATGGGGGAGAGAAATGGGAAAGTGAAGCCTGTGAGTTGAGATAAAGACAGTTTATTAAGACAGGAAAAATAATAACAATAATAACAATAATAATAATAATAATAGTATTAATAGTAATAATGTGTACGAAATAAGTGATGCACAATGCAATTGCTCACCACCCGTTGACCAATGCCCAGCCTATCCCTGAGCAGCTGCCCCCCCCCCCCGCCCCGCTAGCCACCCCTATATATTGTTCAGCATGATGTCAGATGGTATGGAATACCCCTTTGGCCAGTTTGGGTCAGCTGTCCTGGGTCCGTCCCCTCCCAGCTCCTGCTGCACCCCCAGCCTGCTCACTAGCAGGACAGAGCAAGAAGCTGAAAAGTCCTTGGCTTGGTGTAAGCACTGCTCTACAACAATTAAAACATCAGCATGTTATCAGCGCTCTTCTCATCCTAATCCAAAACATAGCACCCTGCCAGCTACTAGGAGGAAAATAAACTCTATCCTAACTGAAACCAGGACATCATGGGTCCGCTTCTCTCAGCTTGAGCTTCCTTTCAGCTCAGGTGCACTTCTTTTCAGCGACTTTCAGCATTAGCTTCCCCTCAGCTCAGGTGAGCTTCCTTTCAGCGACTTTCTGTAAGAGCTTCCTTCCAGCTCGGGTGCGCTTCCTTTAAGCGACTTTCAGGATGAGCTTCCTTCCAGCTCAGGTGAAGTAAGAAATGGATGCTAAAGGGATTTCTATAGGTACTGTAAATTAATCAGGACTGAGACAGGAGGGCTCTGGGAGATAAGGGATTTCTATAGGTATTGTGAACTAATTGGGACAGGACTGAAACAATGGAAATGATTTCCCAGAACTCATTGTAATAAAGACCACCCTTTTGAGGTGAGGTTATGAACATGTATAGGCGATCCCTTACCTGTGTAACCCCTACTGTATAAATACAAGATGAACTACTGTGGTGGGTGCGCACGATTGTGGTGGGACTACCCCCTGTGCTGCCCAGCACTGAATAAACATACCTACTTTACAACTTTACAGGTTGTGGAGTCTATTTTCCGCAAGTCACAGGTGCACTTCCTTTCAGCAACTTTCTGTAAGAGCTTCCTTCCAGCTCAGGTGTGCTTCTTTTCAGCGACTTTCAGTATGAGCTTCTCTGAGCGGTTTGCTGAGTTCAGCCGAACCTATCTTCATGAGGCGATCAGTGTCCCTGTTCCTGTCCTGGTCCCTGTTCTGTTAGCCTGTCCCTGTTTCTGTTCTTCACGCCCCTGTTCAGGTGCCATTTGTGGCGTAAAACCCACACGGGCACCAGGGTTCTTTTAGGATCAGTAACTGCTACTACTTTATTGATGACATAACTTCATCTCCTGAATCACCCTTCTTTGTTCCTTCTAAACTCTTTACATTCCTCCTGACCTCATCGTTAAGAGTCCGATGTTATCACCAACCATGGGGCTTGTTGACCCCCATGGCCACATTCCCACAAGCAAGTGCCTGGCCCTGCACTCCAGCCCACTGCTGACATTTTATGGGCAGGGTACAAGGCAGGTGGCACCATCCCTGTAACCACAGACACATGCCTGCACCCCATGTCCTGTCATGCTCCCAAGGTAGCGGCTCCCCCTTTGCTGTGGCTCCTGACCCAGGTGCAGGCACAATTGGATAGAGGATGATGAGTTCCAGGACTCACTGGCAGGTTTATTAACCACAGGAGTTCCATCCAGTACAATGAGCAGTGACATGAGGGAATAATTTGGGGTGCAAAGGGAAGGGGGAGGCCTGTGCCCGAACAAGTGAATGCTGAGCTGCAATTTCAAGTTCTGGCTCCATATCAAGGTGTACTACTGATGCACCCCTCTCCCACCCCACAGCCCACCCCACCCCACCAACCCTTTCGTATTTCAGTGCATGGGCTGCACCCATGACAGCTCCTACACAAATTCTACAATCTAGCTTACAACACTCACAACTTTTTCAGCTTTGATGTGGACAGCAGCCACTGGAAGAGGTGGCAGGAGAGCTAGCTGGTGGTGTAGGTTGAGAGGGAGTTCAACAGCTTCACTGACTTTCCTGCAACACTGCACCACCACAGACAGCACCTTGTCAACATCATCTGCATTGACCACATGAAGAGATTCCTTGAGTATAGCAGGGCGGCTCTGGAGAGATGAGGTGAGAACACCCAGACCACACCAAGGCCCACTTCAAAGTCCCCCACTGCAGCTCCCCCAAACCCTTCACTCTTGCCCCCCAGAGCCTTTGCCCACATGCGCGACCCAGCTCAGCTCCTGCTAGTCTGTCGCGTCACTGGCTTGTACCTATGGACCAACAGTGTTGTCTGGTTATGGAGTGGCCAGGAGGTGCCACCAAGACCAGCACTCAACACCAGCACTATCCTGCCCATTGCCGACCTCACCTACCAGCTCCAGAGCATCCTGGCCATGGCCCCTGGCAATGGGCACACTGATGCTTGCCACATGTGCCACTGCAGCACAGGCTGATCTGGAGAGTACACAGAGTTGGGAACATGGGGATCAGGCAGAACCTGAAGGCAGTCTGTGCTGTGCCTCTGGAGACTGCTGGCCTTTTGGAGGCTTCACTTGGTTCATCTGGGAGTGCTCATAGTCTAGCACCTTTTCTGACAGTTCTTGCCTTGGATTTTCTGACATGGAACCCTTCCTTAGCTCTCTGCTAGGAGTCAGTGCTCATGCAGAATTGCTGGGTGTTTGTGCTCACTGCTGTCTCTCCATTCCTTTTTTTTTTCCCCAGGAAATTCTGCACTTGACAAGGGATGCAATTAAAAAGGTGCTTTAAAACTACATTTGGATGCCTGACTGGGCTCTGAAATTCATAGGTCTGCAGACAGACGGTTCACTGCACTCAGCTTGTGTCTGACACTCCCCAAAGCAACAAGCTCTTCATTCAGCCTGAGAAACACATCATAATTCACTGCTTCTGCTAATCTCTGGCCTGTCCTAGTGAACTTCTTTCCATATTCATTTCAGGTGCCACAACTGATGTGGAGAGGACATCCAAGAGTTATGGTGGGCAACACAGGAAGAACTGGTGGCTTTTTCAACTCTTCTTTTCTTCTGTAAAACATCCAGAGACTATATTGCAGGTATTGCAAGAGAAATTTTGACAGCTGGTTTACTTTCTTGCTTTCTGGATGGGAGACCAAGCACAAAAGAATTCCTTTTTGCCCAGTTGTATCACTCAGCCCCACAGTCTTCACCACATTATTGACACCTGCCATTGCTGCCAGCACTGTGCTCCCATCAGGAAGGGGACTGAGCAGAACCCAGTATGCTGAGGAATTTTGTCCTTGGCAGCCCCACTGGCACACCTTATCTCTGGTCTCTTTCTAGTGTGGGTGGGAGTTATGTGGGTGTGCCGAGCTACGGAAGCTGCTAGAGATGTTCTCTGGTCCCCTAGCACTGATCTGGGCAACCAAATCAGCCTGAAGAATTCCTGAAATGCATTCACAGCTCCAGCTCAGTTTTTGAAGGGTGATGGAGTGACATACACTAGGGAGACCACCCTGACTCTGTAGGCATTGAGAAGGCAGAACTGGATTGGGAAAGGCAATTGAGCCTAGACACTGTCTCAAAACTTGTGCAACCTTCTGTTCATAGACTAGTGTTTACTTACGAGATGAATTGTGACCTATAGAGAAGGCAAGGTCTGTAGCTCCCTGCTGAACAGCCAGATCTGTTGGCTCTCTGACTGCCTTGCCACTGACGGCCACTGGCTTTCTCATTTCAGGCCAGTATTTCCCCAAGCGGCTGCTGGGCCTTCTGAGGATCTCAAGGCCACATGGTCATACGGTTGCCAGTGAAAATCTGGCCAACAGCTTCCCCATCTGGCCTATCTCCAAGGCAGTCTCTCCTTCCAGGGAAGTCAGCAGCACCCCATAAGAATTTGCTGTCTAAGTCTCTACCTGGCATTTCTTTTTGGGAGGCCCTGGCCCCGAGGACTAACTGTGCCAGAGAGGTCCTTCTGGTGGTGTGTTCCCTCAGAGATCTGTGGATTGGTTGCTACTGAGCACCGCATCCTATCAAGGGGCACTGAAGACGCTTGAGCATGGTTATACACATCTGGAGGCTGCTTCTGTGCTTCTCAGCCAAGAATCTGTGAGCAACTGCTCCAAGTGCCCTAACTTGGGTTCACCTTCACTTGTACTAAAATACTACTAGAGCCAACAGAGGTGGGAGGGGGTTCCCAGCTTTAGCCTCAGCATATTCCTTTTTTGATGGCCTGCTTGAGCCTGACCTGCTCCCGTCATCTCTTGTCTTTGAGGGAGTGGATGAGGACAAAGCAGAAACTCTCCTTGAGCTATTTGTCTATGACATGGACAGAATGAGTGCTCAGACCTTCCATGTGTGGGCATGGCAAGTGTGTGTGGGCAGGATGGCAGGGAGGAAGGACCAGTTTTCTGCAAGTATCTGGAAGAAAGAGTTCAGATGATCACTCAAGTCACCCTCTGCTTTCCCATATGGCTAGCTGGGAAGATGAGGCAGTTAGCCCACCTTTGGAAGTGCTTTCCTTTTCTTTCTGGTAGAGGAGAAAAAAGGGAACTAGTCCCCCTTAGGGTGAGGAGGGAGAAGTGGTCTCATGGAGGCCTTGTTAGTGTTAGGTCAGAGGTTGGACTAGGTGATCTTGGAGGTCTCTTCCAACCTAGATGATTCTGTGATTCTCTGAGAATTGCTGGTGGGAAGGAAGACTGCAGACATCTGTCTCCATCAGCAGGACTGTCCCAGTGTCCCAAGGCAGCCTAGGGAGCAGAGCAACTTTGGTTTCCACAACTCTCCTCAGCAAGCCTCTGAGTCCAGGGCTTTGCTTTCTAAGCACAGAGGGTGCCGCTATGGCCCTGGCGAGAAAGGGCCTTCTGGTTTCCCTTGCTTCCTCTTCTGTCAGGGCTGCCATTTGATTCACAGCAAGGGGGTGCTAGCAAAGGGAGATACATGGATGTGGTGTGGCTCTTCCCACCTGAGTAATGATGCCTCCCCCCATTTTCTTTTCAGAAGGAGCCTCCCAGAACTTTCCATCATATTAAATTGCAAGTGCGAAGCAACGGGGGAAACCCAGAATACACCTGCATCTATCGAGTGCAGGTTCATGGGCAGACAGCAAAGCCAAAAGAGTTTCTTAAACAAGAATAATTACATTAAAAAGATGTGGCAACTCAGTTTCATGTGTTTCAGCCAGCCTTGAGGGTGATATCTGAAGCAGTGTACTGGGTTTATGTGACAAGGCATTGGTAGCTGGAGGGGGCTGCAGGGATGTTTTGATGATCCCAATGGTTGTGATCATTAAAATCACAGCTGTGTCTCCACCAATTGATAAGAAAGAAACAAGCTTTCTTAGGCATTGTGGGTTTTTGGTGAATTCATATTCCAAATTACAGTCTGACTGTAAGTCTATCCAGTCAATCAGGGAACGGGGCCTATGTGGCAAGTTTTTGGGGGTGTGGGGATAGAGGCTGCAGGGGTGGCTTCTGTGAGCAGAGCCCAGCAGCCGCTGGCTAGATCCAAGGCAGCAAGTGATGCTGATTGGGCCTCTGTGAGAGCATATTTAAGAAAGGGGTGTGGGGGGGCAGGGGTGGAAACAACTGCTGTGCAACAGCAGCTGGGAGAGGAAGGAGTGAGAAACGGCCCTGCAGACACCAAGGTCCATGCAGAAGGAGGGCAGGAGGTGCTCCGGGCGCCGGAGCTGAAGTTCCCCCATGGCCCATGGAGAGGCCCCTGGTGTACCCATGGTGTACCACAGCGGAGCAGATTTCCACGCTGCAGCCTGTGGAGGAGCCCACAGCAGAGCAGGTGGATCTGACCTCAAGGAGGCTCTAGCATGTGGGGAGCCCACACAGGAGCAGACTCTGGGCTGGACTGCAGCCCCTGGAGAGGAGGCCACAGTGCAGCATGGAGCTGCCGCTTGTGGAGGGCCTATGTGCGAGCAGTCCACTCCTGTAGGACTACATCCCATGGTACGAATGCATATTGGAAAAGTACTTGTAGAACTGCAGCCTGTGGGAAGCCCACCTAGGTTCAGTTTGGGAAGGATATCCTTGTCTACAAACTGGAGAGACATGGATTTGACATATGGACCACTACCATATGGTAGATAAGGAATTATCTGAACAGTCACATTCAGAAAGTTGTAGTCCAGCTGGACTCAATGTCCAAGTACAGTGGTGTTCCTCAGAGTATTGGAACCAGTACTATTTGACATCTTTGTTAGTGACATGGACAGTGGGATTGAGTGTGCATGTCATCAAGTTTGCAGATGGCACTATTGGGTTTTAGCCCTTGCAGGCAAATAAATAACACTCATTTACTCACTCACTCTACCCAGGTGGAATGGAAGAGAGAATCGGAAAAGTAAAAGTGTGAGAAATCATGGGTTGAGATAAAGACAGTTTGCTAGGTAAAGCAAAAGCTGCACATGTAAGCAACGCAAAACAAGGAATTCATTTGCTGCTTCCCGTCGGCAGCAAATGTTCAGCCTGTCCCAGGCTCCTCATGCATAATGGTTTCCTGGGAAGGCAAATGACATCACTCCAAATATCCATTTCTCCCCCACCCCCCTACTTTCCTCCTCCATTACCCTAGCTTTTATTCCTGAGCATGACTTCATATGGTATGGAATATCCCTTTGGCCAATTTGGGTCAGCTTTCCTGGTTCCATTGCCTCTTAGCTTTTTGTGCACCCCCAGCCTCCTCACTGGCAGGGTGGTATGAGAAGACGAAAAGTCCTTGACTTAGTGTAAGCATTGCTCTGCAACAACTACAACATGTTCATGAAAAATCCCAAACACAGCATCATATGAGCCTCTATGAAGAAAATTAACTCTGTCCCAGCCAAAACCATGACAATATCCACCCCCTATTCCATACCATTTCTATCATGCTCAGCTCTCACACTTTCCAATCCTACCTCATTAATCACTATCCTCCAATTAATGAATACACAGGTATCATTCCCTTAGTCTATGGACCATCCCTGTAAAATGTCCATAAAAAATCCACTCAGTTCTTTTACTCCAAGACTTACCTTGCATCTGTTATGATGGTTACTCACAACAGGAGAGATGGTGTGTTGTCTGAAGTTACTGGATGGTGAAGCCAGCTCAGATCAGGTCTCTGCTTTTCTTACACTGCTTCTTGTGAGGCATCCTCCATTGGCTCAAGTGGTTACTGCTATAGGACTTCCTCAAATCATATGTTAGAACAGTATAAAGGCATATCCATCACAATCTCCACCCCTTGTCCTTCTGGACCAGGCCATAGGGTTAAACATTGCAGTGAACTCCTCCCCTCACCCCTGCTCCAGCTTGGCCTTTTCCATTGACCGCAGTCTTGTCAGAGGTCCCTTCAAACATCTGCTGTGTCGTGGTCTTATCCTTGGCCACAGATGCTTCAAGGTATTCTGGCATGGCATTGTCCAAGGACACAGACACTGCAAGGTGTACCTGCTGTGGCATGGAGTTCTTCACAGCTACAGAGGTTTTGAGGTGTACTTGCTCTGGAGCGGACTTATCTGTGGCCACGGACACTTTGGGGTGTATGTGCTCCCATGTGGACTTGTCCACAGGTCACAGTCCCTCTGGCTTGAGTTCATTCTGGAGTTCCAGCCTGTCCAGTACAGCAGCAAAGGGACGGTGGCAATGCCCTGGCCATCTGCCAGCCCAGATAGGATGTAGTTGTTATCAAAATGTTCCCAGGCAAACCAAGACAATAAGGAGTACAGAAAATGGCAGCAGCAAAAGTAGCCACTAACAAGCACCGGACTCTAACATACAGTAAGGAAAGCTAGCCCCGTGTTGAACACAGGAGCCTGCCAATTAGCAGCTAAACAACTATAACATCTATAAATTTGGCCTGGATTTCCACACTCCATCAAATCTGTCATCACCTTGAACCCCTTGTGCCCCATATTGTTCACCAGAAAGGACTGTTTTAGCTTGTTGTGGTTTAACCTGGCAGGCAGCCAAGCACCACACAGCCATTCACATATTCATTCACCTGCACTGTTCCTCCTGCTCTCTCCCTTTCCCCCTCCTCTGCCCGCCCTCCTCCTCCTAGTGGAATGAGATGGGGGAGAGAATTGGAATTAAAAAAAAAAAAAAGTAAAAGCTCATAGGTAGAGATCAACACAGTTTTAATAGGAAAGAAAAGGAAGGGAAAAATAATAATGATAACAATCCCACTACTACCACTGCTAACAGTAACAATAATAATAACAATAATAGAATATACAAAGCACAAAATACACAATGCAATTGCTCAGTAGCCATTCACACACACACACACACTCACACCGGCCTAGTTCTAATTCTGAGAAGTGCCATGTGTAGTGCCTGATACCAATACATATTGGTTTCTTGACAGATTTTAGCAATCTGTTGTTTTATCAAATGATTCATTTTTTCCACTTGGCCACTCGCCTGTGGCCTATACAGAGTGTGCAGTTGCCATTCAATCCCTAGCATTTTGCGGACTTGTTGGGTTATTTCTGCAGTGAAGTGTGGTCCCGTCAGATGACATTACTGAGGGTACACCAAATCTCGGTATAATTTCATTCAGCTATACTTTGGACACTTCTCTAGCTTTATTAGTTCTACACGGGAATGCTTCTGGCCATCTGGAAATGATGTCTGTTAGTACCAATAGGCATCTAAACCCCCCTTTTCTTGGTAGTTCGGAAATATCAATTTGCCACTGTTCCCCAGGAACATTTCCCTTCCCTATTATTCCCATTTGGGGTTTCATAGAATCATAGAATCATAGAATATCCCGAGTTGGAAGGAACCCGTAAGGATCATTGAGTCCAACTCCTGGCACCACACAGGTCTACCCCAAAATTCAGACCATGTGGCTAACTGCACAGTCCAAATGCTTCTTAAACTCTGACAGGCTTGGTGCCGTGACTACATCACTGGGGAACCTGTTCCAGTGTGCAACTACCCTCTCGGTGAAGAGACATCTTCCTGATGTCTAGCCTAAACCTCCCCTGCCTCAGCTTGACACCATTGCTGCGGGTCCTATCACTGGTGATTAAGGAGAATAAGTCAGCGCCTGCCCCTCCACTCCCCCTCGTGAGGAAGTTGTAGACTGCGATGAGGTCTCCCCTCAGCCTCCTCTTCTCCAGGTTGAACAGGCCAAGTGACCTCAGCCGCTCCTCATACGTCTTCCCCTCTAGGCCCTTCACCATCTTCGTCGCCCTCCTCTGGACACTCTCCAACAGTTTTACATCCTTTTTGTACTGTGGTGCCCAGAACTGCACACAGTACTCGAGGTGAGGCCACACCAGCGCAGAGTAGAGCAGGACAATCATTTCCCTCAACCGACTAGCAATGCCGTGCTTGATGCATCCCAGGATACAGTTGGCCCTCCCGGCTGCCAGGGCACACTGCTGGCTCATATTCAACTTGCCATCTACCACAACCTCCAGATCCCTCTCTGCAAGGCTGCTCTCCAGCGTCTCATCACCCAGTCTGTACATATAGCCAGGGTTGTCCCATCCCAGGTGCAGGACCCGGCACTTGCTCTTGTTAAACTTCCTGCGGCTGGTGATCGCCCAGCTCTCCCATCTGTCCAGATCTCTCTGGAAGGCCTTTTCACCCTCAGCCAAGTCTACAACTCCTCCAGGTTTGCTGTCGTCACCAAATTTGCTCAAAACACCTTCTAGTCCTACATCCACATCATTTATAAAAACATTGAAAAGGACTGGCCCTAAAATGGAGCCTTCAGGGAGTGATCATCCGCCAGCCTGATGTGGCCCTATTTACCACAACCCTTTGAGCCCTGCCTGTCAGCCAATTGCTCACCCACTGCATGATGTTTTTGTTTAGTCGTATGCTGGACATTTTGTCCAGTAGGATCCTATGGGAAACCTGTCTGTGGGTTATTTTTAAGACATATGATACATTGTTTCAATACCTGTCTGACAAGTGTATAGAAATCATGTACTATCCATTTTCTACTCAAAAACTGATATAGTATTTCAGCTCCCCAGCATGTTTTATTATGTTCTTCAATTACCATCTGATATAATAGTTTGGAGGGTATCATTTATTTGTGCTAAACCTGTAGGTAATATTTTCCATTTACATCTTCAGTTAATTGCTTATTGATCTTAGAATATTCTATTTCATTCTCTAAAGCTGTTGTTAATGCTTGGTTTTCTGTTCCCAGCACTCGCACCAAAATTTGACTCTCAGATGCCCGTTCTGCCACCCCTTTGTCTTCTGCATCAGCCAATCTATTTCCTCTTTCAATATCAGTATCTCCTGTTTGATGTCCTTTACAGTGCATAATGACAAATTTAGTAGGCAGGTATTCTGCTTGGAGTAACTTCAGTATCTCTTCTGCATGTTTAATTGGTTTCCCTTAGGATTCCCTTGGGATTCCCCAAGAGTCCTCTCTCTTTCCAAATTGCCCCATGTGCATGCAGACCAAAGGCATATTTTGAATCTGTCCAAATGTTAATTCTTTTTCCTTTTGCCAGCTCAAGAGCTCTTATCAAGGCGATGATTTCTGCCTTTTGGGCTGATGTTCTGGGGAAAGGGGCTTCGCCTCAATTTACCTTATTAAATGTTGTTACCGCATACCCTCCAAGGCAAACTCCCTGGCAGATGAAGCTGCTGCCATCTATATACCAATATACCAATATAACATCTTCTAGGGGTGTGTCCTTTAAGTCTGGTTTGCTGGAGTATACCGTTTCCACGGTCTTGATGCAGTCATGAATGGGTGATCTGGAAACTTAGTTACTGAAGAAAGATGCTGGGTTTACAGTACAAGTGACAAAAAATATATATATTAAACTAATAGTCCATTCTACACATTCCTTTTCTTCAGTAGCTATCAACAGGTCATCTACGTGTTGCAACAATGTCCCCCTTCCTGAAGGGGTTTTCCAAGCTTCAAGATCACAGGCTAGTTGGTTCCCAAATACGGTGGAGCTATTCTTAAACCCCTGTGGTAACACAGTCCAAGTAAACTGAGTTTTTCATCCTGTATTGGGATTTTCCCATTCAAAGGCAAAGAGTTTCTGGCTTTCAGTCACCACAGGCAGACAGAAAAAGGCATCCTTTACATCTAGTACCATCAACCAAACTTGACTGTTTTCTAATTTTGTCAAAAGGTTATAAGGGTTGGCTTCTACAGGGTATAAATCTTTTGTGATCCTATTGATGGCCCTTAAGGCCTGGACTATACGATAGGTAGGTTCCATCTGTCTTTCTAACTGGGAGGATAGGAGTATTATATTCCGACTCACATTCTACTAATAGTCCATATTTAAGAAAGTTATTGATTATTCTTTCCATTCCCCTTCTGTCTTCCACCTTTAGTGGGTATTGCTTTTGGCATACCTTGTGAGTGTTTTCCTTTAAATCAATTTTTACAGGTACTGCATTCTTCACTCTCCCAGGTATTCCTGTAGCCCAAACTCCTGGATACACCTGGTTCATAATTATATCCATCCAGGGAGTCCTGTCCGGAACTTTCTCTGGACTCGCCAGGGATAGACTTAAGATTTTAATATGTTCATCATCCTTAACTTTTATTTCCATTTTCCCTTGTTCAAAAGAAATTTTTGCATCCAATTTTTCCAGCGAGTCCCTTCCTAACAAGGGCCTTGGTGAATTGGGTAAGTATAAAAATCAATGTATTCCAGTCATTTTTCCCAATTTAAATTTCAAGGGTTTCAAAAAGAACAACTTTTCCTGTCGGCCAGTTGCTCCTCTTACATTTACAGACTCAGCGCTTTCTGGAATCAATTTTTTGTTTAACACAGAGAACGAAGCTCCGGTATCAAACAACAAAAAAAAAATCCATGCTTCTCTTCATTCCCTAGCTTTATTTCAGCCAGCGGATCCACTAGGATAGACGCCCCAGGTCCCCATCATCCCTGCTCTGTGAGGGCAACTGTTGCAAGTTTATCCTGCAACCTAGGGCAATCTTTTTACCCAAGTCCTTCCTTCTTGCAGTACACACACTGGTTCTGTCCTAATGTTCCTCTAAACCCTCCTAACATCCTTTCTTTACCTTTTTCAGTTCCCCCTTGCCCCCTCCCCCTTCTCTCTTTCTGATCTAGTACAGCCACTGTTTGCTGTAGCTATCACCTTAGATAACTTCCGTCCTTCGCATCTTCCCTATTCCTAAATACTTTCCATGCTGCATTCAATATCCTTTCTGGGTCTCCCAAGTCTGGTCTCTCCAATTTCTGTAATTTCTTTCTGATATCAGGGGCTGGTTGCCCTAGAAAGAGGCTAGCAAATTGCCTCTGTTCATCTTCTAAGCCAGATCCAGATTGGTATGTTTTTTCATTGTATTTTGAAGTTGATCCAAAAATTCCGTAGGGGTTTCTTTCAGACCTTGTTGGATACTATATAGGGTGGAATGATTAATAGCTTTTGGAACAGTGTTCTCAATTCCCAGTTTAATCAGATTTTCGTATTTACATAACTGTTCATAATTTCCAGGGTGATTAGGGTCCCAGTGGGGGTCAGTCAGGGGAATGCAATCGTCTACACTTCCCTGAGTGGTCCCATTGGCAATCTGAGCTTGCACATGAATTCAGGCTGTTTTAAGAATTAGCTTCTCTTCTGTTTCCATCATCTCCCCCAACATTAGATCAATGTCTCCCCAGTCTGGATCCTGATTTATTTTTTTTTTCTCTCTATTAAGTCTACCATTGGTTACAACACTTAATTAAGGCCTTACGATTAACATTTCCTCCAGGTGGCCGGCCAATGCTCTTCCAATGGGCCAAGATACAACCCAGAGGTGTCTTTTTATCAATAGTACTCGAAGTTGCTCCCATTATGATGTCTTTTCTCAATATCTTACACTTCATTCATCTCCAGCCACATTCCTCACAGAATAGCGGAACCGCGGATCAGGACTCCTCACTTGCTCCACAGTGATGCTGCGTGTCACTCACACAGCATAATTACACAATCACACAAAGAGGCCCTTTACACTTTTCACTCAAGGAACACAAAACAATAATCACTATATAAATAGTAACACACTTATTACAAGAAATTTCCCAGCATGAATCGTGATCCGTTAAGCGTATTCCGTTATTCAATGTCGAGAACATATTCAAAGTGCCAGAACAAATCCAAAACTAAAACAAAGTTAAAACAGCATACCAACTAAATCACATGTACTTCAAATCACTAGTAGTACGGCACCCAACGCAGAACGTCTACAAAACAAAGTACTAACTAAATCACATGGACTCCAAGTGACTAGTAGTACAGCACCCAACAAAGAATGTCTTGTATGCTTTATGGGTACCTTCCAAAACAACGGTATACTGACCAAACCGAATTCCAAAAAGAATACCTTTGCAAAAGATGGTCCTTGTCTGCCCCCACGGTGAGCCAGCTGAGGTGAGGAGTCCCTCCAAGAACCTCCCGGGGTGCATCTAGAGAGTCCCACATCTCAGCAGCTCTGGCAGACGGACAGAGAGGGTCCTATCTGGGTCGCCAAACTGATGCAGTGAAAATTCAATAACCAGTTATTAAGCAAGTATTCTTTATTATAGTGCCAGGTGTGGGGGGGATCACTCCACCTAACACACACACCAAGGGTTACTGGCAGTGTGCTTATATTAGTGGGATATATACATATTCACCTAATTTCCTGTAAGTCTCTTGCATATTCATTAGGTCTCTGAAGAATCATTAACATAGATTCCCACCCCTATTCACATGTGTACTGGAGTCCTTGGGTGGTCATCCATCATACTCTGGTGGTCTTTTGATGAAGGCCAGAAGTCTTCCTCGCTGCTAAACTTCTGACTTTTCCTTTCTTTAACAGACTTCAGCAATCCAAGCAAGTTCTTGCTGGTTCCATTATCTATGCATACAGTCTTTTACTCCCTTATCTTTGGGGTCTTCCTGCCTTTTGGTTAACATACAATTGTGTTTGCTAAGACCTACAGAATCAACATCCTTTGTCTTGTTCCCTGTCTCAGTGCTGTGTTTTGGATTTAGGATGAGAATAAGGTTGATAACATGCTGATGTTTCAGTTGTTGCAGAGCAGTGCTTACACAGAGCCAAGGTATTTTCAGCTTCTCATGCTGCCCTGCCAGAGAGGAGGCTGGGGGTGTACAAGACTCTGGGAGGGGACAGAACCAGGACAGCTGGCCAAAAAGATATTCTGTACCATATGACATCATGCTGAACAATAAAAGTGGAGAGAGTTGGCAGGGGGGTCTGCCATTGCTCAGGGACTGGCTGGCCATTGTTTGGCAGATGGTGAGCAATTGCATTGTACATTACTTGTTTTGCATATACTATTATTATTGTTATTATCATTATCATTATTAAGTATTATTTTCACTTCCTTTTCTGTCCTATTAAACTGTCTTTATCTCACCATATGAGTTTTACCTTTTTCCAGTTCTCTGTCCCGTCCCACTGGAGCAGGGGAGGGTGAGTGAGCAAATGACCATGTGGTGCTGAGCTGCCTACCAGGTTAAACCACAACAGACACCAAGCTGTGTGGTGTGGTTGAAACACTGGAGGGAAGGCATGCCGTACAGTGGGATTTGGACAGGCCTGAGAGGTGGGCCTGGCAAACATCATGAGGTTCAACAAGGTCAGGTGGAATGTCCTGCACCTGGCTTGGGGCAATCCCAAGCACAAATACAGGCTTGGTGGAGAATGGATTGAGAGCTGCCTTGAGGAGAGGGACCTGGTGGGACTGGTTGATGAGAAGCTCAACATGAGCTGGCAGTGTGTGCTTGCAACTGTTGTAGTTTAGCCCCGGCTGACAGACAAGTACCACACGGCCACTCACTCATTCTCCCCAGGTTGGAGGGGGAAGAGAATCAGTGCAAGAACTCATGGGCTGAGATAAAGACAGTTTGCTAGGTAAAGCAAAAACCATGCACGTAAGCAAAGCAAACCAAGGAATTCATTCGCTGCTTCCCATTGACAGGCAGATGTTCAGCCACTTCTAGGAAAGCAGGGCTCATCACGCATAACAGTTTTTGCGAAGATAAACACCATCACTCTAAATGTCCCCTCCTTCCTTCCTCTTTACCCCAGCTTTTATTGCTGAGCATGATGCTGTGTGGTGTGGAATATCTCTCCGGTCATCCAGGGTCAGCTGTCTTGGCTCTGTCCCTTCACAGCTTCTTGTGCACCCCCCACCTCTTTGCTTTCAGGGCAGTATGAGAAGCAGAAAAGTCATTGGTTCTATGCAAACACTGCTCTGCAACAACTGAAAACATCAGTACGTTATCACCACTATTTTCATCAAAAAGCCAAAATACAGCATTGTGTGAGTTTCTATGAAGAAAATTAACTCTATCCCAGCCAAAACCATGACAGCAGCCCAGAAAGGCAACCGTATCTTGGGCTACATCAAAAGCAGCATGGCCAGCAGGTTGAGGGAGGTGATTCTCCCCCTCTACTCTGCTCTCATGAGACCCCACCTGTAGTACTGCATTCAGCTCTGGAGCCTCCAGCACAAGAAGGACATGGAACTGTTGGAGTGAATCCAGAGGAGGGCCACGAGGATGATCAGAGTCTGAAAGAGGTGGGGACATTCATCCTGGAGAAGAGAAGTCTCTGGGGAGACCTTATAACAACCTTCTAATACCTAAAGGAGTCCTACAGGAAGGCTGAGGAGGGGCTCTTCATCAAGAAATGTAGCGATAGGACAATGAGTAATGGTTTGAAACTAAACAAGAGAAGATTTAGATTAGGAAGAAATTCTTCACTATGAGAGTGGTGAGGCACTGGAACAGCTTTCCCAGAAAAGCTGTGAATACCCCATCCCTGAAAGTGTTCAAGGCCAGGCTTGATGGGGCTTTAAACAACTTGGTCTAGTGGGAGGTGTCCCTGCCCATGGCAGGGGTCTTGAAACTAGATGGTCTTTAAGGTCCCAACCCAACCCATCCTAGGATTCTGAGATTCTATTTAAACCCGCATAAGAGAGGAGATGATTGGAGGGCAAGTTATTTCCCCCTAACATAAAAGCATGATGAAAGGTGGTTCTACAGCCCCACAAAGTAAGGAGGGCAATGGGGAGAGTTATTTCCCCCTCCAAAGGAAGGACAGGAATGCAGGGAATTATCTACCCCCTCAAGGGGGGGCAGGATGATGGGGGGAGTTATTCCTCCCCAACTCCCCAAAAGGGGCAAAGGTCAACAGAGGAAGTTATTTCCCCCATCCTGAAAAGAGATCAAGGCCATGGGCGGAGCTTTGTTCCGCTTTAAAAGGGAGGAAGAGAATAACAAAGGGTTGAGAAGGGACATTTTTTCCCCACTCCAACAGAAAATGAGTGCTGGGGTGATTTATATCCCCCAAATGGAAGAGGTCTCATTCCTCCCTCTGAAGAGAGGAGGGCAATGGTGGAGTTCTTTCTGCCTTGACAAAGGGAAGGGGCAATGCGTGAGTTATTTCCCCACCTAAAAATAGCTGGGCAGTGCATCTCTCTCTCTCTCTTGCTCTGTGTGTGAGAGAGAGAAGCCCCCACAAAGGAAGTAGGGTGAACGTGTGGAGTTTTTCTTGGTCAAAAAGAAAGAGGCAGTTGGGGGGAGGTTATGTACTCCCCCTCCAAAATGAGGAGAGAAAAAGGGGAAGATATGGTGGAGTTCTTTCCCACTCAGCAAAGGGAAGAGGATGATGGGGGGGCAGTGTCCTATCCCCTCCTCCCCCCCCCCCCCAACCAGATGTGAGTAAGGTGATAGTGACAGTCAGGGGGGTCAGATGTGGGGGGTCAGGTATGTATTTACCCCTGGGGAAGGGGACAGAGAGCATTTGCCCCAGTGCAGCAGGAGGGGATTACCCCCCTTTGGGTGCTGGACGGAGGGGTGTTTGTCCCTGGGATGAAAGTCAGTTGCCCCCAGGGCAAGGCAAGACAGGGCAGAGGAGGAGTAGCTGCCCCTGGCAGGAAGGTGAGGCATTTAGGTGCTGCCGGGGCACTGCAGAGCAGTATCTTTGCCCCAGGACCCCACTGGGCACCATGCTGCTGGGGGAGTGGGGCCTGGGGGAACTTGGGCAGTGATGGTGGGACATACCGAAATGGGGAGAGCAGGGCTGGGGTGCTCTGGGGCCATGCCACTTGCTGAGGGGCAGTGGGTGCCCCTTGAACCCAGGTCATGTGCTGCCTTTTGTGGCTCCAAGTCCAGATCCACTCAGGGTTAGTTTAGCGTGAGATTCCTGCTCACCTAACAGCATGTGTGTTCCCCATCCTGTCCCCTTGTACCAGAACTAATCATTGCTAACAGACTGGGGAGCACATGAGACCCCATCTGGGCTGTCTCCAAGCACATGGGTGCCTCCCATTCTCACAGCCACACTATATCCTGCCCCATGAGTGGTGTAGTGGTTTTACCCAGCTGGGCAGCCGAGCTCCACCACAACCTCTCACTCACTCCCCCATCCTCAAAGGGAAAGGGGAGAAAATACGATGAAAAGGGCTCAAGGGTTGAGATAAGGACAGGGAGATCACTCAACATCTACCCTCATGGGCAAAACAGACTCAGAATAGGGAGATGAATGTAATTTATTACCTAACAAGCTAAAGCAGTGAGAAACTTTAAATAAATAAATAAATAAATAAAAACACATTTTCCCCATCCACCCTCTTCTATGACCTCATCCTGAGTGGTGCAGGGGAATGGGGAATGGGAGCTGCAGTCAGCCCATAACACTTTGTCTCTGCCACTCCTTCACAATCACTCTCTTCCCCTGCTCCACATGGGGTCCCTCCCATGGCATGCCATCCTTCCCAAACTGATCCTGCATGCGCTTCCCACAGGCAGCAGCTCTTCAAGAACTGCTCCAGATATGGGTCTGTACCACAGGGTCCACGTGTCAGGGGCACACTGCTCCAACATGGGTCCCCCACAGGTGGCAGCTCCCCCCACGTCTGCTCCTGTGGGGGTTCTCCACAGGCCGCAGCCTCCTTCAGGGCACATCCACCTGCTCCGCTGTGGGCTCCTCCATGGGCTGCAGCGTGGAGATCTGCTCCATGTGGGACCCATGGGCTGCAGGGGGACAGCCTGCTCCACCAGGGGCCTCTCCACATGCTGCAGGGGAACTTCAGCTCCGGCGCCCGGAGCACCTCCTGCCCTCCTTCTGCACGGACCTTGGTGGCTGCAGAGAGCTTTCTCACTTCTCGCTCTCCCAGCTGCTGTTGCACGCACAGCAGTTTTTTCCCCTTTGTTAAATATCCCCTCACAGAGGCACAAACAGCATCACTTTTTGGCTTGGCTCCGGGCAGCACCATGTCCCTTTGGAACCGGCTGCAACTGGCTCATATCTAACATGGGACAGCTTCCGGACTCCTCACAGAGGCCACCCCTGCAGCCCACTGCTACCAAAACCTTGCCATATAAACCCAATAAAAGTCGCCAAGTGGAGACAATGCCCCTGGGAGCTGCAGCTTTCTGGCAGAGCCACTGGATTGAATGGAACCAGGAGGCTGTGATGGGTAGTGCTTGGGCTGCAGTGGGGGTGCTTGGTGGGGGAGGGTGTTGTATGCACCTACAATTCAAAGATACATTTAAAACCCCGCAACTAGGCCCTGCTCACATCCCACAATCCTAAGGAAATGTCAACACCAAAATGTCTTGAGCCAGAAAAGTTTGTGTTTTTTTGGAGGTGGGGAGAGGGAGGGGAGGACACAGAGAAGGAGCCTCTTTGGGTGGGAAGGATCCCAAGGAATCCAGGTGGCAGGAATGCTCAGGGGGGCTCTGGGGTGCTGTCACTTCTGCAGCTTCCTGATGCTAGCTTCTGTCTCAGCAACGTTTCCCTCTACAACGGCCAAGAATTCTTTCATTGTCTTCTGGACCTGCAGGGTTGAGTGGGGAAGGGGGTGAGCGGAGGGTGTGGGGGGAGAATATGGGGATTCCTTCCCACATCCAGGCCCAGGTCCAGGTCCAGCAGATGCTGGTGGGACTCACCACCTCCAGCAGAAAAGCGTTGACCTGGAGAGCATCAGCTATCTCCTTCTGCATGGTTTCCATGTCCTCAAGGACCTGCCCAACCTGTGTGGCTGGAGGGAGACAAAAACTCATCAATATCAGTAGCCTCCATAGAAGTCCTCTGTCATGCCACGCTGCTGTCCCCAGCATCCCCTCCAGCCCCTCACCTTCCTCGTGCAGGTCCCTGAGGGTCAGCAGATACTGCACCACATCAGGCAGGCTGCTGGCTATGGGGTCCCAGTGCTGCATTAACTCATATGTCTGGTGGATCTGGAACAAGGGGTGGAAAGCAAGGAAGGTGGGTGTAAGCACAGTCTGCAGGAGGGCTCTGAATAACCTCCTCACCCCTGCTGGGTTGCTTTTGCTAGGCTCCACCCTATTTGCTCTTACCTTGCTCTGGCTGTTGGCGCATTGCACCATTGCTTCGTGCTCGGCAATCTCCTTCACCTTCCCCAGGATGCTCTGGGAAGTAGAGAGCTGTGAGAACCCAAACCTAGCACTGTCCACCCACAATTTCATGGCTGTCGCCAGTGCGGACCTGTGGCTGTCCTATGACCCTGTGCCACCCACCAGTGGAGCCAGTGTACACAGCGCTGGTGGGGGGCCATAGGGCTCACCCCCTCCCTCTCTTCCTCCCTTCCTCCCTTCCTCCCTTTCCCCCTCCCTCCCTCCCTCCCTCCCCATGTCTTTCCCTCCATCCCAGCCCACCTTCAGCCGGGCCTCTATTTGGTCCAGCATGACCTCATCCAAAATGTTCACCTTGGCCTGCAGGATCTGCGCAGTCTCCTGGGGATAGAAAGCAGGATGGTGGGGGGCAGGCTAGTGCCCTGGGCTGCCAAGTGCCTTGGGAAGGGCATGAGTGAAATGCCCCCAACTCTGCTTCCAACTCACCAGGAGGCTGGAACCCATCGGCTCGACCAGGAGCAGATTCTGGTGTGGAGGAAAGTGGTGCGTCAGTGGGGAGGAATGGGGGGGTGGAAGAGAGTGGCAGGGCAGGAGTGCCTGTCTCCCTACCTGGCTGATGGGCTTGCACTGCACTGTGGCTTCCAGCTGTGCCAGCCGCTTCTCCAGCTCCATTATCTGAGAAATGAGGGGTGAGAAAACAAGACAGCACATTTTGGGCACAGTGCTCTCTACCTCCCCACACTCACCTTGGCATCCAGGGAAAACTGGTCTTGCCCTGGCCTCCAGTACACCTCAAACGTGACCATGTCTCTGATGGATGTCAGGGCCTTGGCAGGGCTCTTCACTGGTGCTTCTTTCCTGCATTTTGCCAATTCTTCAGCTGCTGCTGCAGGCACCTGGGTGAGGGGAAAAGGGGGGCACAGTTCCTTGGCACTGCCCCACGGGGATGCTGGCATCCTCCCTCTGCTGCCCCCCACTTGCCAAGCTGCAGCCACAGTATCCTAGGATCACACTCACTTGGCCAGCAATGGGCACACAGGGATGGGCGCAGCAACCAGACCCCATGAAGGCTGTGTGTGGGAAGCCAGTCCCCCAGAGAAGCCAAGGGGATGGAAGGGGCTCGCCAGATCTGCCTGCTTCTGCTGCCCTTGCAGTGCTACCTAGGACAAGGATCCTGGGGATGGTGACCAGTTCTTGCAGACCCCAAGAATGGGGAGAGGGATGCCACCCAGCATGGGCATGGTGCTGTGCCCTACTCTCGCTCCTTACTTCCCCGCAGCAATGGCAGGCTGACAAATGGCTGGTGGGCATGCTTCCCTGAGGCATGGAGCCATGAGGGGACACAGCACTGAGGAGACACATGCAGGGACAGGAGCCACTTCCCTGTCCTGGTGATGCTCCCACTGAGCCAGATGCCTGTGGGATGGGGGCACCAGCACCCCGGCTCGATCCTGCCCTGTGGCACAGCCCTGGCAAAGCCTTACCGCCTCCAACTGGGCCTGGTCGCCTTTGAGCATGTCACCGGTCTCATAGACCTCTGGTTCATTCCATGCCTGGGGCACAAACAGGCTCAGCTATTCAATGTCTATTTCTCATCAAATACCCCCCAAACTGCGCCAAACACCTTCACATGGTGCCTCTGCCCACACACACCCTGGCATTTCCTTGGCCTAACATGCCCCAACTCCCCAGGGACTCCTCAGCTCTTATGGACACCCCTGATGTCCCCAAGCCCCTACTTCCTGCCCCCGTGCCCCCAACACCCCCCCCATGCCTGGGTGCCTGACAGGCACCCCAACACCTGCAGCCACACCAACCCCCCTGCAAGTCCCAGTGCCCTGGGGTGTACAGTCGGGGGAAAATGGGGGGGGGGGGGAAGGGGAATATGGTGGGTGCAGATCAGGGTGGGGGACATGGGGCTGCACATGGGGGGGGTACATGTGAGTAAAAATGGGGGGGGCACACAGGGGGGCATGGGGGTTTCTCTTCTTGGGGAGCCTGTTGGTTGTGCTCCCAGATTGCTGCCCTTGCTTGTCCCTGCCCTGTGGCATAGCCCCGGCAAAGCCTTACCGCCTCCAGCTCAGCCTGGTGACCCTCAGGTGTGTTGCTGGTCTCATAAACCTCTGGTTCATTCCATGCCTGGGGCACAGTTTCAGCTGTCTATTTTTGCCATCAAACACCTCCAAACAACTTTGGATGGTGCCTCTGCCCTCACACAGCCTGGCAGTTCCCTGGCCCCCCACACCCCATCTCCCCAGGGACTCCTCAGCTTTTCTGGACACCTCCGATGTTCCCAAGCCCCCACCTCCTTCCCCCGTGCCCCCAACACCCCCCCATGCCCTGGTGCCCGACAGGCACCCCCACACCCGCAGCCGCCCCAACCCCCCTGCAAGTCCCAGTGCCCAGACTCCGACAGCCCCAACTACTCCCCTCTTCCCAAACACCCCACTTACTGCCCAGCTGCCTCAGATCCTCCCAGGCAGCTGATTCCCCCAGCTCCCCCCTGACCCTGGCATCCCCAATCTCTCCACAGGCCCCACGTCCTCTCCCCTGACCCCCTCCGGACACCCCAAGGCCCAGCCCCGCACGCACGATGCCGGGCAGGTCAGCAAACTTGGGTGCGGCCATGGCTGGGGGGGTCGCTGAGGGGCCCAGTTCTGGGGCAGTACAGGGGGTGCCAATGGGGCCGGCTCCGGGCTGGTGTCGGACAGGGCCGGCAGCCGCTCACAGCCGGGGCTGGCACGAGGCAGAGCTGAGCCAGGGCAGGGGTGGCTGGGTGGAGCCACTCTGGGAGGTTCTGCGCTTCAGGGCATGCTGGGAGGGGTGGAGGACGCGAGCGGACACACGGGGCTGCTTCTGGGCAGGCCGGTGGCCTCAGGCAGCGGGGTAGCTAGGCCAGACATTTGTGCCAGGATGTGGTGGAGGGGGGTGGGCTGGGCGTCATTTTCCTGTGCCTGTCCCTGTGAGTCTCCAGGTCTCCCTGTGCCTTGGGGCGGTGGGGGAACTGGAGGGCATGGCCCCAGGGCCAAATTCTGATTGCTCGCACAATTAAGGGTTTACTTTCACCAAACCCTCAATTGTGTACTGTCTTTGGGGTTACAAAGGCACTGCATTGCTATTTGAATTTATGATTGATAGAGTGATATGCATTGATTGCAAAGGATAAGAAGACTCTCTCCCACAAATATTTGAAAGTATACCAACTCAGCCTCCCATTAGTCTTAACTCCTTCCATCTTCAACACATGTCCTTACATAATTAAAAATGTGGGACAACAACGGGTTCTCTTTAACCCTAGTTGGTTTCTAAAAAGGGTAGAGCTAGCGCTGCACATTAATATCTCAGAAATCAACTCAAAATGTACCACCTTTTTGAGAACTGCCCACACCAGCTGGTTAGCAGAGTTACATGGATGTTCTCTAAAACAAACTCGACACATGCCACAAGATGCCACTGGGTTATTAGGAACAGGCTTGGGTATATTAAATAGCATTGATGCCAACATCCTAATGAGTAGAATAACTGCTACTACAGACAACCTAAGGAAATTGGAAGGACCAATAAGATCATCCTTATAGGCCTTAGGAGCAAGTCAATGACTTCTATCTGACATTTTACCCCATTGGGAACAAATTGCAGAAAATGATCATCAATTAATTGTAAATGCCCCTGGAAAAACTCAAGGTGATACTTCCCTTGCCTTGAGCTGCATCTAAGCACAGTTATGGATACAGTCTGTAGCAGCAGCTATTATTAGAGAGGGAGAAGGAGGAAACTTACCCCCTGAAATTTGGAAATTGATTTGGGATAATGCTTCAGAATTTGAAAAGGAGTTTCAAGTATGGTGGCAATTAGTCAACTTTACCTATTATGCAGAAAGTGATAAATTATTGCCTTTATACTTAACATAAGTAATGCCACCGTACACAATGTATATCTGATCATTGCATTAGGACTCAATCATAATGGAACTCTACTTTATCCTAAGGAGCATAATGTATGGGCCCATAAAAAGGGAGGAGTGGCAGACATCAATGATGTAAATGAATGCATTGTGCACGAACAAAAAGGCTTCATTTGTGAAAGTAACATGCTCGAAGCCCAAGACATTTGTCTTGACACTGAACAAAATATTTGTCACTTCAAGATACATCCCAGTGAAACCCCTGAAACTGTACTTGTATATATTGGGAAAGGCTGCGTTTGCATGAGAACCTACTGTGATTCTATAGTCGTAGATAATACTACTGTAGATACAAGTAATCACTCCAATGTTTCTGTTTGTATATTTACCAAAATTCTAGGACGTGATTTTAGTTACTCAGTTCCTGTCACCTCTTACCAACTTATTACATGCAAGTATACTCTACTTCATGACTTGCTGCTTACTCCAATTGGAATGTATGTTGCACTGGTGAAGAAATTACTGTTACATGAAGATTTAAGCATTTGGTGAAACAAGTTCAAGAAAATGGACAAAAGACTCTGATTACTGTCCACCATGATATAAAGGAAAAACACTGCATGTTGGAAAGAGTAAAGAAGGATGAAAAACACCTCTGGTGGGACATTTTCTTTGGATGGTGGCCAACCGCCACAGGAATTTTCAACAAGGTGCTTCACCCTGTTACTGTTTTATTAATACTCATAGCATTACGTTTTATACTATCAGTAACTTTGTATGTTAAACTTTGGATTTTGATGAACTATTTAGTATCCCTACAAGACGTACATGTACTCAATAATCCTCATCCCAAGAACATATGTGATACACCCGATACATTCCAAATGTCGTGAAGCTTGAGTGACTATAGTCACAGGGTGGATTACATGGAATAATTGCCTGAGGTAACCTGGAAATTAAACTGATATTCACATTTTAAAGAAAAGGTACAGTATTGAAGAAGCTTCCAGGGTGGAGTGTAGCTGCTCTACATAAAAGTTCCCTAGGCCTCCAACCTTATGTGATGTTGATCACACTGGGGGAACCTACCCCTTCTCCGAGTCTTCCAGTTCACCAATAACTTGGGGAATATTGACCATGGGACTGACCCAAACTTGTGAGGCTATATGGAAAATGCAGAATTGTACCAATCTAACATGGCACACTGAGGAAGGGAAGTGTGTCCTGCAGTGGACTCTTAAGAAAAATGAAACCATAGATAATTGCAGTATCACTAAGCCACCACTAAAGTTTAAGGTTGGTGGTGAAACAGCTGTGACAATTTATAGTCCTTCTGGGGAAACACCATACCATGGGGAATGCATATTCCTAGGGTGTGGGGAGCACCATAGCATGGTGACTGGTATTACATGCAGACTACTGTCTGGTGTATTAATTGTGATGAGACCATTGGATTACTGGACACTCCCATACAGGTCAATATCCAATATGCAAACTTTAATATTTCTCATTCAGATAGCCCAAAATATTGAAGTTGGAATTGTACTAAAGTTTATAATTGCAGCATTTGAGAGGCTGAAATTCAGATTCTGGGCCTGGTAGCTCAAGTCTCCTGAATAGGTTGTATTTGTTGTAGCTATACCACCTCAGTTAATGACACTTGGTCTCATTTGACTAATAATGATACTTGGTTTGATCTAATTTGTTCAGAACTCACTATACCCTCTATGGGACACGCTCTGTGTGTTAATAGTGATGGAACATGGACTACAGACTTACCTGTGGGAGGTCAGGAACACCAACACATGTTGGGGCTCTTAACCCTTTGTCCCCTCTGGAGATAACAACCCCTTCATCCTTGGGGATGAAGCAAAAGGGAATCAAAAAACCCTTGGCAATACCCCAAGACAGGGACTGTATTTGGATGGGCCCTGGAATCAATTTTCACGCCTCAAGTCACAGCATTCCAGAATTGAAGGATGTTGTATAACTTCACCAGACAGACTGAAGCACTGGCTAGTGCAGCTCCTGTTGGGTTGGAAGAATTAAATGTGCAACTACAGGCCACATCAAACATGGCACTACAGAATAAACTGGTGTTAGATTTGTTATTGTTGCATGAAAATGGAACGTGTGGTACTTGCATTTGGCCAACAATACTTGCTGTATCCATATACCAAATGTAACACAAGACCCTAATGAACAACTATACAGTATGAGGCATGTGGCAAAAGTGAGAAGAGACCCTTAGAGAAAGCATGGAAGGAGGATGGTTGAACAAACTTTTGCATGGATCAGAATTCCCACTATCAGGATGTCTTGCTTCTTTATTGCAATCTTCATTGACACTAATCATTGTAACTATTATGTTTTGTTTACTATTATCTTCTATCAAATCTATGCTAATGGGGGTGTTGAATCATCAAGTGCACATGGTGGCTGGATGAATCAATTTAGAGGTGCAGCCAGGTGGAGACAAAAAAAAAAACTAACATAAGGGGATACCCCTAGGATTGACTTTATCATAGAATCATAGAATGGTTTGGGTTGGAAAGGACCTTAAAGATCATCTAATTCCAATCCCACTGCCATGGGCCTGGACACCTACCACTACACCAGGTTCCTCAAAGCCCCATCCAACCTGGCCTTAAACACTTCCAGGGATGGGACATGCACTACTTCTCTGGGCAATTCAATGCATTGCCTGAAAGAATCCCTCTCCGTCTGTCTTGTAGGCCCTCCTTAGGTATTGGAAAGCAATTATAAGGTCTCCCCAGAGCCTTCTCTTCTCCCGGCTGAACAAGCCCAACTCCCTCAGCTTGTCATCGCAAGAGAGGTGCTCCAGTCCCTTGATCATCTTTGTGGCCCTCTAGAATCATTCTAATACTTCCATGTCCTTCTTGTGCTGGGGGCCCAGGAGCTGAACACAGGGCTCCAGGTAGGGTCTAATGAGAGCAGAGTAGAGGGAGAGAATCACTGCCCTCGACCTGCTGGCCACACTGCTTTTGATGCAGCCCAGGGTATGGTTGGCTTTCTGGGCTGCAAGTGCATATTGCTGGCTCATGTCAAGCCTCTCGTCAAGCAACACCCCCAGGTCCTTCTCATCAGGGCTGCTCTCAATCCATTCTCTGCTCAGCCTGTATTTGTGCTTGGGATTGCCCTGGCTCAGTGCAGAACCTTGCATTTGGCCTTGCTGAACCTCATGAGGTTCACACAGGCCCACTTCTCAGGCCTGTCCAGGTCCCTCTGGATGGCATCCCTTCCCTCCAGCATGTTGACCGCACCATACAGCTTGGTGTCATTGGCGAACTTGCTGAGGGTGTACTTGATCCCACTGTCCATGTCACCGACAAAGATGTTGAACAGCACCGGTCCCAGTACTGACCCCTGAGGAACACCACTCGTTACTGATCACCTGGACTGTTTGGCCTCAGCAATTTGAGTGTGACCATCCAGCCAATTCCTTATGCAATGAGTCATCCATCCATCAAACTCATGTCTCTCCAATTTAGAGACAAGGATATAATGGGGGCCAGTGTCAAATGCTTTGCACAAGTCCAGGTAGATGATGTCAGTTGCTCTTCTATCCACCAATGCTGTAACCCAATGTTACCAATGCTGTACAATGCCACCAGATTTGTCAGGCATGATCTTCCCTTGGTGAGGCCATGTTGTCTGTCACAAATCACCTCCTAATTTTCCATGTGCCATGTGCTGCTGTGCATTGATTGGAGAGGAGCAATGGCGGCAACCCTTACAAAAGGCAGTCTTAGGGAGTGCTAGTGAGCAGGAGTGCAGCAACCAATGCACATAGCATGGACAATAAATAGGAAGAATTAGAGATCTGTGTGCAGTTGCAGGGCTTTGATCTCACTGCAATTACAGAAACATGGTGGGATAGCTCACATGACTGGAATGTTATCGTGGATGTCTATGTGCTTTTTAAGAAAGACAAGCCAGTAGGGCAAGGTTGCAGAGTTGCTCTTTATGTGAGAGACCAACTGGAATGTATGGGGCTCTGCCTTAGGGTGGATGACAATAAGTGGGTCGAGAGCTTATAGGTAAGGCTAAAAGGGCTGGCTAACATGGGTGATGCTGCTGTGGGTATTTACTACACATCACCTGATCAGGAAAAGGAAATTGCCGAGATGTACAGACAGCTGGAAGTAGTCTCACGATCACAGGCCCTGGTTCTCATGTGGAACTTCAACCACCCTGACATGTGCTGGAAAGGCAACACGGGTAGGCACAAACAGTCCAGGAGGTTCTTGCAAAGCACTGATGACAACTTTTTGACACAGGTAGTGTATGAGCCAATGAAGAGAGGTATGTTGCTAGACCTTGTACTAACAAAGGACTGATTGGAGACACAAAGGTCGGCAGAAGCCTTGGCTGCAGTGACCATGTGATGATGGAGTTCAGATCCTGCGTGGAGGAAGCAGGGCAATAAGTAGGATTGCAAACTTAGCCTTCAGGAGAGCAAAATTTGGCCTCTTCGGGGACCTGCCAGGAGGAATCCTATGGCTTAGGGCCCTAGAAGGAAGGTGTGTCAGTATTCAAGCATCACTTCCTCCAAGCTCAAACTGGTGCATCCCAATGGGTAAGAAGTCAAGCTAAGTGGGCAGGAGACCTGCATGGATGAGCAAGGAGCTCCTGACAAAACTCAAATAGAAGAAATTGTACAGAATGTGGAAAAAGGGACAAGCTGCTTGGAAGGAATATAGGAACATTGTCAGAAAATGCAGGGATGTGACAAGGAAGGCTAAGGCCCATTTGGAATTAAATCTGACAGGGGATGTCAAGGACAACAAGTAGGGCTTCTTCAAATACATCAATAGCAAGATAAAAACTAGGGAAAATGTGGGCCCGTTGCTGAATGGGGGTAAGTGCACTTGTGATGAAGGATACAGAGAAGGAAGAGTTATTGAGTGCCCTCTTTACTTCAGTCTTCACTGCTAAGGCTAGCCTTCAGGAATCCCAGACTCTAAAAACAAGAGAGAATGTCTGGAGAAAAGGAGACTTTCGCTTGGTTGAGAAGGATTTGGTTAGAGAAAGATGTAGAACAAGGGGGACAGGAGACCTGTGTGGATGGGCAAGGAGCTCTTGGGAAAACTTAAACAGAAGAAAGCATACATGATGTGGAAGAAGGGACAGACCACTTGGTGGAATATAAGAACATTGTCAGAGAATGCAGAGATGCATTGAGGAAGGCCAAAGCCTGGTTAGAATCAAATTTAGCAAGAGATATCAAGGATAACAAAAAGGGCTTCTTCAAATATATAAGCAGCAAAAGGAAGACTAAGGAAAATGTAAGTGCACTGCTAAATGAGGCAGGTGCCTTGGTGATGATGGATACAGAGAAGGTGGAGTTACTGAATGCCTTCTTTGCTTCAGTCTTCACTGCTAAGGCTAGCCCCCACACACTACCGAGCCCAGAAACAAGAGAGAAAACCTGGAGAGAGGAAGACTTTCCCCTGGTTGATAAGGATTGGGTTAGAGGTTATTTAGGCAAGCTATACACCCACAAATCTATGGGCCCCGATGGGATGCACCCAAGGGTGCTGAGGGAACTGGTGAGCATTATTGCTAAGCCCCTCTCTCTCTATCATCTTTGAAAGGTCTTGGAGAACAGCAGAGGTGCCTGAGGACTGGAAGAAAGCCAACATTACTCCAGTCTTCAAGAAGGGCAAGAAGGAAGACCCAGGAAACTACAGGCCAGTCAGCCTCACCTCCATTCCTGGAAAGGTGATGGAGCAGCTCATCCTTGACGCCATCTCTAAGCACATGGAGAAAAAGAATATGATCAGAAGCAGTCAACACAGATTCATCAGGGGAAGCCATGTTTAACCAACCTGATAGCTTTCTACAATGAGATGACCGGATGGATGGATGAGGGGAGAGCAGGGGATGTTGTCTACCTCGACTTCAGCAAGGCTTTCAACACTGTCTCCCATAACATCCTCCTGGGCAAGCTCTGGAAGTGTGGGATCCATGAGTGGACAGTGGGGTGGATCAAGAACGAGCTAGATGGCAGAGCTCAGAGGGTTGTACTCAACAGTGCCAAATCTAGTTGGAGGCCAGCAGCTAGCAGTGCCCCCCAGGGGTCAGTACTGGGTCCAGCGCTATTCAACTTATTCATCAGTGACTGAGATGAAGGGACAGAGTGCACCCTCAGCAAGTTTGCAGATGATACAAAGCTTGGTGGAGTGGCTGACACACCAGAGACCTGTGCGGCCATTCAGAGAGAGCTGGACAGGCTGGAGAGCTGGGCAGAGAGGAACCTTATGAGGTTCAACAAGGGCAAGTGCAGGGTCCTGCACCTGGGGAGGAATAAATCCAAGCACCAATACAGGTTGAGGACTGACCTGCTGGAGAGCAGCTCTGCGGAGAGGGACCTGGGGGTTGTGGTGGACAAGTTAACCATGAGCCAGCAGTGTGCCCTTGTGGCCAAGAAGGCCAACGGGATCCTAGCCTGCATCAAGAGGAGTGCGGACAGCAGGTTGAGAGAGGTGATCTTCCTCCTCTACTCAGCACTGGTGGTTAGGCATTGGAACATGCTGCCCAGGGAAGTGGTGGAGTCACCATCTGTCCTGGTTTCAGGTAGGACAGAGTTAATTTTCCTCCTAGTAGCTGGCAGGGTGCTATGTTTTGGATTAGAATGAGAAGAGCGCTGATAACATGCTGATGTTTTAATTGTTGTAGAGCAGTGCTTACACCAAGCCAAGGACTTTTCAGCTTCTCGCTCTGTCCTGCTAGCAAGCAGGCTGGGGGTGCAGCAGGAGCTGGGAGGGGACAGACCCAGGACAGCTGACCCAAACTGGCCAAAGGGGTATTCCATACCATCTGACGTCATGCTGAACAATATATAGGGGTGGCTAGCCGGGGTGGGGGGCCGGCTGCTCGGGGATAGGCTGGGCATCGGTCAACGGGTGGTGAGCGATTGCATTGTGCATCACTTATTTCGTACACATTATTACTATTAATACTATTATTATTATTATTATTATTATTATTATTATTGTTATTATTTCTCCTGTCTTAATAAACTGTCTTTATCTCAACTCACAGGCTTCACTTTCCCGTTTCTCTCCCCCATCCCAGAGAGGGAGGGGGGAGGGTGAGCGAACGGCTGTGTGGTGTTTGGCTGCCAGCCGGGCTAAACCACAACACCATCCCTGGAGGTATTTAAGAGATGTGCAGACGTGGCATTTAGGGACATGGTTTAGTGGTGGACTTGTAGTGTTAGGTGATGGTTGGACTTAATGAACTTAAGGGTCTTTTCGAACCTAAATGGTTAAACAATTCTACGATTCTATGATAAAATACCTATGTCAGGTTATGTACCTATGTATCTATCACTGATACCAAATGCATCAAACTGGTTGCAGAAGTGGGGGTGGAGGTCCTACTGACCTCAAAGGGTCTAATTAAGGAAACTGATCTCAGAGAGACTGGTACGCACCCACTCCTCCCTGGAAAGAGTCCAGACAGGGGACCAGAGTGACGGGCAGAGTCTCACTACAAAGCTTGTCCCTGTCACAGCAAGGTGGAGCATCGCAGAGTTGAGGAGCTGCTGTTGCAGCATCACAGAGTTGACCCGGCATTCCAGCAAGGCTTCAGCCTGTTGAAGGAGGAAAAAGTCATCATCATGGTCACATGGTCATCACTGAGGGAAAAGAGCATCTGCAGCATGGGACGTTTCTGAGAGAAAAGCCCCGTTTGGGGTAAAAAAAAAAAACAAAACAGGCTCTTTTTATATCATTAAGCAAGAAAAGGACATAGGCACTGCCACTTCAGGTAACAAAGAGATGCTGTGCAGTTCTATCATCCTCCTGAGACAGCCAGTAGGTGATGATGCCATTTTCACTAAACAGTTTTCTTTCACACATCAATTCTCAATTTCTCAGGCCACTTTCCTCTTTTTTTTTCCACCTTCTCAGGTGAAAAGTTGTTCCCTGGTTTCTCAGTTTGCCCTTATTGACAGCATCTTCAGGATGTCTCTGGTCCTCAGGTGCCCAGCTGCCTTTCCAGGATACTGGAGCCCTCAAGGAGGTCCCTGATTCCGAGGCCAAATTCCCAGGTTGCAGAGGCCAAGTCCCACCTGGGTTTCCAGACTGGGGTTCCAGG
This sequence comes from Cygnus atratus, assembly GCF_013377495.2. Lineage (NCBI taxonomy): Eukaryota > Metazoa > Chordata > Aves > Anseriformes > Anatidae > Cygnus > Cygnus atratus. Next base: position 4,973,962 of record NC_066388.1, read on the forward strand.
CTGGGAGGCATTTTCTCCTGTCAGGGTGGAGCAGCCATGGAATGTAAGGACTTGCTCATTGCAGTCAGGCTACCTGCAGAGCTGCTCCATAACCATCCCAACAATTTCCCATCTCAGTGATGGTTCCCCATCCCAACACAGTATCTAGAGTACTGCATTCAGCTCTGGGGCCCCCAACATAAGAAGGACATGGACCTTGCATGTCCATGGTGCAAGTCATTGCAGGACATGGTGCAGGTCCAGAGGAGGGCCATGAGGGTGCTCAGAGCACCTCTCCTACGAAGAAATGCTGAGGGAGCTGGGTTTGTTCAGCCTGTAGAAGTGAAGGCTTCAGGGAGACCTTACAGTGGCCTTCCAGTACCTAAAGGGGGCCTACAGGAAAGATGGGGAAGGACTCTTTGTCAGGCAATGCTGTGATAGAACAAGGGGTAACGGCTTTAAACTAAAAGGGATTAGGTTTAGATTAGATATTAGGAAGAAATTCTTCACTATGTGGGTTGTGAGGCACTGGAACAGATTGACCAGAGAATTCATGGATGCCCCATCCCTGGAAATGCTCAAGGCCAGGCTGGATGGGGCTTTGGGCATGGGATGGGGCTTTGGGGAACCTGATCTAGTGGAAGGAATGGAACTAGATGATCTTTAAGGTCCTTTCCAACCAAAACCAGTCTATGATTCTACAGTGTCATATCCTTACAAATTTCCATCCCAACAATGATTTCCCATCCCATGATTTCCCGTCCTAATGGTTTTCTCTCCCCACCATGACTTCCCATCCCAGTGACGATTTCATATCCCAACAACAACATCCAGTTTCCAGTCCCAGCGTTTTCCTGTCTCAACAGTGAATTCCCAACGCCCCATCCACCCATCCTCTCCCATAGCAGCCATCCCCACACCAATTCACAGGGTGGGCATGAGGAGCAGCAGCGGGCTACGTTCAACCCTCCCTCTATATCCCACTTCACAAACGACTTCAGGCAGAGCCTTTACGAAGTGAACACCTACCACAGAATAATTTAATAAACAAAGCAATGACTAAGAGAAATGACAGTTAATAAGAAATAATTTTCCAATCCAAGCCATTTGCCACCCCAACAAGCAGTTCTGATCCCCCAAATTTCCCATCTAGTTACCTGAACAGCTTCATGTCTCAATAATTGTTTGTGATCCCCCCCCCATTTCCCATCTCCCAAATCACCCAACCCAACACATCCCCGTGCCAACAATTGCTAACCCCCATTAGGATTTTTGGGGAGGGGTGACTTTTGGAGGGGAAGGGATGGGGCCAGGGGCGGCAGCCCTGGGACACTGGCGTTTGTGCTGCCCCGTCCTGCCCTGCGGGTGGGCGTGGAGGGGCTCGGGGCTGTTTCGCCCTCCTGCTCTGCGCCCCAGGGATGCCCGTGCAGCTCCCAGCTGTGCTGCAGGCAGGGCCGTGGCAGCGGCACCAGGCCGTGGCGAGAGAGGAAGTTAGAAGAATCTTAGCAAATAGATAGAGCGCTGACAGTTAAACTAGTGGATGCTACTTAGTGTCTTTGCTAACTGTGGTGCATTGTGCAAATTAACTAAAGCAAGAAGCCTCAGGCACCTTACCAAGGTTAGTCCCCTGATAAGAGTGTGAGCCTGTCTTAAGAAACTGGCAGAACCTGGTCCTGCGGATGGACAAGAGCCAAGGCGCAACGGAGTCTGCGCAGAGACAAGAGGTCAACTAGCGGTGAGGAGGAAGAGTCACCAACCTTCATCCCCACGACCCCTGACGACCACCACCAGGAGACACTGCGCAAGCGCAGACGGCAGGAGCTCATGGAAACGACTTCTTGAACTAATTTCAATATGAAGCGGGGACGGGTCACGCGTATGTATAGGCGCATTGTGAAATGTCACGCACGTGTAACCCTTTGCTGCGTATAACCAAGGCAAGTTGCCACGTCGCATGCGCACGACTTTGGCGGGACTACCCCCGTGCTGCCCCGCGCTGAGTGAGCGTACCTGCTGTACAATCTCACTGCCTGTGGAGCCCACTTTCCGCACGGCAGTGGGTGCCCAGGCGGTGCCGGGGGAGGCGGGCGGGAGGCGTCCCGCTGCTCTGGGGGTGCTGGCAGCCAGTGACGTCGCTGCCGCGGGCGGTGACGTCACGCCGGTACCCTGGCAGTGACGTCAGTGCCGGGAGCGCCGTGCCGGCGGGTGCCGCTCCGTGCCGCCAGGGGGCGCTGTAGCCGCGGCCGGACTGCGGCCTCCCGGTGCCGTGCGAACGGCGGCCGCGGGGTGTCGGGGCGGCGGAAGCGGAAGCGGTGGCTCCGCCGCCGTTGGGCCGCGCGGTTGTCGCCATGCCGGGCCGCGGGGGTTGCCGCGTACCGGAGCGGTGGGTGCCGCCCCCGGGGCACCCCGTCCCTTCCGGCAGGGGCTCGGCGGGAGCGGGGCCCCGGTGGTTGATGTCCCTCTGCTTCCCTTTTCAGGTGGACCGACTACGTCCCGCTGGGCCGGAGGCTGCCGGGTACCCGCTTCATCGCCTTCAAGGTCCCCCTGAGGCAGGTGAGCGCGGGCAGGGGGTCGAGGGCGGCCCCAGGCGGTTGCCGACGTGGCCGGTGCCGCAGCAGGCCCCACGGCGGCGCCCGAGCTCTGGTGCCCCCCGTCTCCGAGGGCTGGCGCTCGCTCGTGGGTGGCCCCGCAGGGGCAGTGGAGCTGGTGGCAGCGTGCGGTGCTGCCTGTGCACCTCCACGGGAACCGGGCCCATTTTAAAGCCCTCGCCAAACTCGAGCTTGTTCCTCATTATGTTTGCCGCCCTGTAATGTTTTGTCGTAGTCCTTAGTCGCTCCTGGAATACCTTAGCAGAACAGTCCCAAAACGGTAATGGTCCAGAGCTTGTTCTGGTTTGGCACAGTGCAACACAGACATGGGTCTGTGCTTGATTTTGGCCATTTGTGTCTTTTTCCTTTTTTTTTTTTCCCCAAAAGGATGATCTTCAGGAGGTTGGCAGTGCAAGCCTCCTCCCTCCATTCACCAGTCGCAGTGCACCTGCATTTAATGTCTGTCATTGAATGTTATTTTCCCTCAGAGTTTTGATCACAAGCTTCATCCAGAGGAGAGATTTTCACCTCGTGACCTCATTAAGAAAATTAAAGAGCAAAGGGAAGAGCTGGGCTTGATCATTGACCTGACATACACAACTCGCTACTACAGGCCAGAGGTCAGTCTTGGTCGCATTGTTGGGAAAGTAAAGTTCTCTTAAAGCCCTAATATTGTTAATAAATGAGAAGAAGTTTTTTGTAAGAAGGTGACTTTAAAGAGCATGTGGCACTCAAATCCTCTGGAAAAGGGATGAGGTTGAGCATTGCAGCGACATTGGGATGCAGTTTTCATCCTTGATCAAGTGCAAGACTGTGGTCTTCAACTCTTCTCTTTTTACAACCATCACAGGTTTGGAGGTACTGTAAAGATGTTTTTTTACAGGCTCTCCTGAATTAAAAGCTGATTACAAATATTTTTTGGCTTGTGGCATCGCATGTGTGGATATTAGTTGGAAAAGTTGTTCCAGCTTCTGTGTGTGCTTTGTGCTTCCAAGGAAGGAAGGAGCAAAGGCACAGGGAACAAAAATGCCAATAGGTTGCTCTGGAGTATTGATAAAGTTTAAAGAAATGAAAGAGATTTTTTCTTACCTAAAACTGTGTTGCCACTCTTCTGGGCTTAGTTGGAAGACTTGTCTTCTTGTATCTTCTGTCACAGGGTTCTCTAATTAGTGAGAATCTTCGCACTTTTTTATAAAATTATTGTCCTTTGTTTCTTGTAGGAACTACCAGCCACACTCTGCTACTCAAAGATCTTGACAATGGGACATGAAATACCAAACAATCAGACCATTTTTCAATTCAAGAGTGTTGTAAAAAATTTCTTGAGAGACAATAAAGACAACGGTAAGTGTGGATTTTCCTTTACGTTAACAAGTGCTGTTGATGGGAAGGGCACGGAAGACTTGGGGTTGGCAATGTTCTTCATTAACCTTTGTGCACAACATGAATTTCCCTTCCTCATCTTGGCATGTATATGTCGAGGCAGTAGTGAGACCAGTTTATTGTAGTAAAGGAGTTCATGCTGGCTCGATGATAATTAGCAGCGAGTCAAGCGTTAATTGAAATTGAGACTGTGTCTAGTCTGCCCATAAATACTGATCCTGTTTTGGTAACAGGAAGCTGTTAGTGCTCAGGAAATGCAGGCCAGCCTTTCATAGAGCTTTTAAATATACCTTCCATGCAGTGAGCTGTGTGACCATGCAGATGAGGCCACAGAATTAAATGAGCTAATGAACTAAAATCAGGGGTGATAATTAGACACAAAGGTGGTGCTTTTGTTACACGATCAGTTCAGTTTATCTGTGCTGGTGTCCCTGTTGAAGGACAAATGTAAAATGGGCTTCTTTTGCTCTGATTTGGTTTTGGAAAAAGAACACTTCAAAAATATAAACTGATTACCATGTGTTACAGATAAACTTATTGGAGTGCATTGCACACATGGCTTGAACAGAACTGGCTACCTGGTTTGTAGGTGAGTTGTCCTTGGTCAAACTGAATTAGGTGGTGGTATTGCCAGCTTCATGTTGCTCGAGAAGGGAATGTTTTACTGCTGCAACAAGAGTCAAGTGACCTGTGTAATCCCCAACTGGCAAGAATATGAAGCTTTTAAGTTTAGAGAAGGTTTTGTTGTTAGGGGTTTGCTAAAATCAGGGATAAGAAACTACAAAATACTGCTACTAGATTCTGGCTTGTAAACGAGCTCTAAAAACTTCCCACCACTGTATTTTTGAATTGTCTGATCTGTCAATATCTCTGTAGTTAACTGTGTTATTAGAGCTTTCTCGTTAATCTGTTCAGGTACCTGATTGATGTTGAAGGCATGGAGCCAAATGCTGCAATAGAGTGTACGTACATGTATGTTCTTCTTGTCAAGATGCAAAATGTTATCATGGGCTTGTGATTTTAGATGGTTTCAGGCTTTTTCCAGTGAAATGTTGTTATAACTCAGACTTTTCTCTCTTCAGTGTTCAACAGAGCTCGAGGGCATCCTATTGAGAGAATGAACTATATTGAAGATCTTCAGAAAAGATCTGGAAAGAAGTAAGCCTTTTGTGTGCCTGAGTGCACACACAAAGTGAGAACTGCTGTCAGGATATAGATAGATTTTAAACTTGTCTAGCTCCTGCTGATGGAGGTCAAGTGGAGCCGGTGAATAAGGAGGAAAGCGGGCAGTTGGGACACTGGGAGCTAAAGATCTCCTACGTGGCCTTTTCACAGGCTTGCTGCCGTCCTAGGGAGGAAGAATGTGAAGGGGAGTTGATTTACATGTAAAAGAGCTGTTATGATCACTTGACAAATGGTATGTAGGCCCAGTTATGACATAGAGATTTATTTAGAGATCTATTTAAGGAATTGCGGACTAAAGAATTTGGGCTTGGACCTCCTCAAGGGAAAAGCAGACGCTACATCAAACATGAGAAAGCAGATGGTTGAACATCACCCGCACCATTCAGAACAATTCCCGTTAGCAATGCCGAGGTAGGTTTTTTTGCTTCTTGCCTCTATACATACAGTATAGCTGAGCAGAGAGAACAAAAAAGGCTGTTTACTTATTTTTAAGAAACTTAAACTTGTAGTTTTACAAGTCTAGATGCAACTCTGCTACATACGTGACAGCATCTGTTGCCCTGCCATTTTTGGGAGCGAGTGAAGATGGGAATCTCGCTCAAGCTTGTTAATGTTGAAGTGTTCCTTGTGCCTGCAGCAGCATGTGCAAAGCTCTTTGCCTCTGAATAATGTGCTTGTACCTATAGATTTGTAATAACATCGCTGACAATGGTGGTGCTGGTTCCTGTTAAGGCTGCAATATTCTCAAGCTAACATACTTCAGGGGCAAGAGCACTTTTCTTTGAGTCTCGTGCTGGGCAAGGCAGTTCTTCACCTCAAGTGAAACAGAGGCTCTTTTTCTGTCATCCTATCTGGAAGAACGATGGGGGAGCAATAAATGCCGTTAAAGAGCTTCCTCTTTGCTTGGGGCATGAGCTAGGCTGGGCTTCACTGGGTGGTGTGGGAGCTGCAAAAGCATCTCAGGAGCAGATGTAGCCAGTGCCTGTTGCTGGTGGGACAGTGGTTTATTCAGACCTTATTTTATGGGGCATACAAGATGCTTTCTTTCGGAAACTTCCCTTCCTGTGGCACAGCTGTAAGAAAGCAGCTTGTAGGAGATGAGCTGACAGCTGGCTGTTCTTCCTGGCTGTCACATCTTTCAAGCTGACGCAAAAGGGACTGGGTAAACCCAGAGGGCTGAAGACGTTCTGAACTTTTCAGCCTTTTCAGTCTCTGCGTACACAGAGCGACTGAAGGGGATTGAATTCTCCTCATACTGACTTCCAAATCTTCTTTCAGAAACTCTGGCTGTACCAAGAAGAACCGCAAGCAAGGTCACAAGGCACCCACACAACACCAGGAACTTGTGCACAAACACAGGGTGGCTGAGCAAAGGTGGCCTTGCAGTTTGGGACCAAGAAACTGTCCGGTTTCGTTGCCTTACAACGTGCAGCACAACAGACTGTGCTTCCCAGCTCCGAGTTCCCAGCACCAATCACAGGAAATGCACATGGCCAGGAAACGCAGGCGGTGGCGTAGGAAACCTGTGACAGTGTAGAAACAGCCACCAAAAGCCAGAGCTGTTTTTTTCACCCAGGAGGAGCTCTGCGGCTGGTTGAATGAGTGTTTGCTGTGGCATCCACCAGCTGCTGAGCTGGATGTTGGGAACTGCAAGTGAAGGTGTTCGTAAGACCAGTACAGCTCTCCTTTTTTTCCTTCCTTTTTTTTTTTTTTCTCTTTTTTTTTTTTTTACCCTTTCTCTGGGTACTTTTTACAACTGACATAGAATTTTCGAAATCCTGTGTCAAATACCGGCTTCCTCAGTTTATTGAGAGATGCAGAGAATAAATGGAATTGGATTGGTCGTAAAGAAATGTCCTTGGGACCATGTCTGTAACTTTCAACAGCGAGGGCTTTTCTTGACAATTTACTTGACAACGTGAAGAAACAGGACCTGGCCTGTCACTAGGTGATTTCTTTTCCTCTCATCCACTTTTGATAAATTTCTGCAGCGCGTACGCTTTTTGTGCTGGCTCCGTTCGTCCAGCTCGACGGCAGAGAGGAGCCCAGCGGGCCTTGTGCTGAGGGCTCTTGGGAGGGAGCGGCCCCTTTAAGGGCCGGGCCGCTCTACTGACGTCATGAAGCCGGATTTCCGCCCGGCTCCCCGCCACACACGCACACACACCCCCCACGTAGCGGCGGTACGGGACAGGAAGCGGCGGCCGGGCCGGGCGGAAGGCGGCTGCGACGTGTGCGGATGCGGTGGCGGCTCGTGATTGGCTGCTGAGAACGAGGCGGGGAGGGCGGGGCCAGGCGCCAACCCGGAAGCGCGGAGGGAGGGACTGAGGAGGCCGCGGCGGCGACGGCTCCGTCCCGGCGCAGGTCGGGCTCGGGCCGGGGCCCCCCCGCAGGTGGCCGTGGGGGCTGGGGGTGGCCTCTCCCCGTCCCCTCCTCGTCCGGGGGGCGGCGGTTGGGGGGGCCGGCAGCTGGTTGGGAAGTGCCTTTCCTCTCCCTTGGGGGAAGCGGGGGGGGGGAGCCGCGAGGGGACCGCGCCCTCCCCCGGGGGGCCAGCGGCTGCGGGGAGGCGGCGCTGGCCGGGGGCACGGCGGCGTCCCACGCTCCCTGGGATAGGGGAGGCCGGGTCCCGCCCGCAGCCGCGGCCCTGTCGGGTGCCGTAAGGGAGCGGCTGGGGGCAGCGGTTGTCGGCTGGACCCTGTCCTGCAGGCCTTATTTAGGGAAAGAGCGCCCCTCCCCTCTGAGGTGAGGCCTGAGAAGCACCAGCCCGCTGCAGCGAAAAAGGGCTTTTCCTCCGAGGTAACCCCAGAAAGGCAATGCGTCCGCTGCTTGGGGTCGCTGGGCAGCGTTTCGCTGTGGCTGGGACCTTTCCCCCATTTAGGAAGAAGCTGTGGGGAAGCCTCACATAGCCGGAAGGTTTAGAAGGCGCTTTGGTTTCAGCAGCGTGATTTCATAGGAAATTTAACCCTTGCAATGGTCTGAGGGGGCTTTTCCAGGGGAGCTGAGCTTTCAGTGTAGGGGAGAGTGCTGAGGAGACTTTTGGGGCTCTCTGCCCCAGGTGATTTCAGCATTTCCTTGGCTTCAAGTTTGTTGGCTTGTGCCGTGGCTTAGGAGGTGTTTGTAGGAGCTAGGCAGAAGGTAGATACGCAGATCAGGTTGAGGTGCATTCGTGGTGTGATGGCAGTGCCTCCCACAGCACAGGGAACAGAGGGATAGTGCCTGTGCCTGGGCAAGAGCAATGTGGGCTCGAGCTTGATGGGTAGGGACAGTTCTGCTGAGCAGCTGCTGAGCGCCCAGAAGCGTGGCCTGCAGCCCTCATCACTGCTGTATAAGCGAAGCAGTGGGTGCTGCCATGCAAAAACCCTGCGCAAAGCTTCTGCTGCTCAAGTCCAAAGGAAATGCTTTTGCCAGTTTGCCCCAAATTAGCGCGTGGCACTGGTGGTGTTACATGGAGAGACAATTAGCAAGGAAGAGCCATTTTGGGTAGGATTCAGATTGGTCAAACCCTGGGCTGAACTCAATTGCCGAGGACTGATCTTGAATTTGTGGCTGTCTTTCAGGTTGCAAAGGTAAATATCCAAGTGCTGTGTCCAAAAAGAGCCTAGCTTCCCCCAGATTTTTCTCTCAGAACTACCTGACCTGGGTATTAAGTGCTTTTCTGCTGGAGGATGGGCTTCTTTAAAGGAAACTGGACGAGATACCTGGTCTACTACAGTGGTTTTGACACACTTGACTTTCCTCCCACTGCAGAGTAAGTCAGTGCTGCAGCAGCGTTGATGTGCCTCATTATGCCTGACCATGCCAATGTCAGCCTCCCGCCAGAGGAGCGTGTCCGAAGCCTGATCCAGATGGGGAGCGCTGTTGAAGTGAATGAGGATGTCCCACCGCGACGCTACTACCGCTCTGGCGTGGAAATCCTCCGCATGGCGACGATTTACTCAGAGGAGGGAAATATTGAGCATGCCTTCATTTTGTACAATAAGTACATCACGTAAGAGCAGCTCTGCTTCATTTGCAAGCAACCTGTGTTGGTGCAAGGGGCTGTGGGTTTTATGTTGCGTGTTTTGAGTGTGTGCAAACATGGTGAGGCCTTGCGAAGCTCGAAGAACCAGGTTCTGTCCAGAGTTTTGCTGCTTTTGAATTGCAGAGGCAAAGATACAACCAGCCTGGTTCAAGTGACCAGGAAATGTTGCAAAGGTGTGAGGTAGAAGCACAAAAAAACACTGTTCACTGCTTTGCAGGATGTAGGTAGAAATTCTCTTTAAAATCAGACTTGCCTTGTATTCCTCTTTCCCAGAGCAACTCCTCTCCAGCGAGAGAGGTGTTGGCTCCCTGTGGCTAGGTTGATCTCGATAGCCATGATGTCATGCAGATTAGCAAGGATAAGTGGCCAAAGATCTCGGTATCAGGTAGCTCTCTGGAGCAGATACAGGCTGGTTCCATGGTCCTTTGATAAACCAGTTTTGGAGGAGAAGCCTGCTTTATGTCTAAGCTACTACAACCTTTTACAGCAGGCAGCAAATTCCTACTTCAGTGCAGAAATCAGTTATGTAGCATTCAAGGTTTAGTTCTACTTCTTGGAAATAATATAATTCCATCCCTGTTATGCATGTACGTAGGCACCCACACCTTTTTGAGGAATGATGTGAGGAAGAGTACTGAGTTTGAAGAACCTGACACCGGTCAACTGGCTTGAACAGTGCGTGAGATCCATGGGTCCTGAGTACCCTTCTAGAAAGCCCCAGGTTAAATATAAACCCATCCAAGACCCTGTATGGTATCATAGCTGCTGGGTCTCCAGCTCAGGGGCTGTACATGTGGACAAGTGCACAGACATTCTTGCTGCCACCTCTGCAGCTGGCCAGGAACAAGCCATCTTGGGTCTGAAAGCCACGCTGCTGAGCATACACCGTGCCAACGTGGTGACGTGGTATCGGGTCTGGCTTCTGTCTGAGCAGCTCAGAGTAAGAGAGAAGCAAACGCGTGCCTCTAGATGCACCTGCCTGTGCTCACAGGGCTGAAAGTTGTGACCCTCGGAAAATATCTCAATGGCACCGAGTATTCCGTTCCTTTAGGCTTTTTGGCCAAAATCCTCAAATCCTCCGATCTTTACTCAGTTTCACTCAATGGCCAAAGGGCTGAGTCTGCTCTCTGCTTCGCTACCTCCTTATCCAGAAAGAGCTTGGCATCTCCATGGGCATTTTCCTGCCCTGCGTCTGTGCACAGGGTTCCTGCCTCAGCCTCTTTAAACCCAACACATTTTTCTTTGATTAGCGTTGCTTCCCACATTGCACTTCCTAAGCTTTTATGGTCATAGTAGCGAGCGTCCCAGGAGGCTGCACAGGGAGCTGGGAAGTGTAAAACCCGCGGGAAGTTTTCCAGGCTGGTTACGTAGCTGGGGCTGAAGGAGAAACTCTTCTCTAACTAAACAAATGAACTAAACGTGCCTTCGCTGTTTCATTACAGCAGTAAGTGCAAGTGTGTTTTCTCTCCAGTAGCTTTCAAATACTTGCGGCATTTACGTTAGCCTGGCTGCTGTGCTGCAGGAAAGGTGAAAAACTTTCCCTTTGGGGTGTGATTTCTCACACTGATGAATATGAGCTGCCAGCCTGGATTATCCGAAGATAAAAGCTTAATGTCATCATCTAATTTCTCTAATCAGAAGTGTAGTGCTGTATAGCTCTTCTGAAAGCAGGAGGCTTGACATGCAGTTTTTGAGGTGTCCTTCCCCGAGGCTGTGACCTGGAAGGCAAGAACAGGACTGTAGTTGGAGCCTCTGATGGGACTTGCTGTGCTTTCCTCTTTTTTAGAAACGGGACCAGGTTTTTTTTCCCTGATGCTTCAGGCCAAATCTCTGGTCAGTGCTGCAGCTATGGGTTTGGCTGCTTTTCCTCAAAGACCAGCTCCTTAACGGGAGCATATGGACTAGTACAAGCTGGAACTTTATGAAGGGCAGGATTCTAACCCTGATAAGCATGTGAGAGGCTCCTGGCTACACCCCTGCACATGGTGAATTTGTTGGGAGCAAGAACGCTGTCCTCAGGAGTGAGTCTGTGGCTTGGTGTGGACTGCATTTTTCTCTCAAAGAGTGGTCAGGTGCTGGAACAGCCTGCCCAGGGAGGTGGTGGAGTCACCATGTTCAAGAATTGCCTGGACAAGGTGCTACGATATGTGATTTAGTAGCTTAGTGGGCAGTATTGGTGATAGGAGGACGGTTGGACTAGATGATCCTTTCCAACCTTGTGTTTCTATGATTTTATGCATGGCTTTAGGAAGATAGATTTCTCCTTATTGCCCTACATGACGATCCCTATGGCTGATCTCAAGGCCTGAATTACACAGTGGGATCTGTGTAGTTGCACCTGATTTGCAGAGGCATCAGTCTGGGGAGAGAATCTTGACTGGATGTGGGGTAGTCAGGAGATGGATCCATGCTAAGATTCCCACTGAGGCAAGCCAGTTCCCTGCTCAGCCCCCAGCCACATGCTCAGTCTTGTCTAGGTCCTTTGGCTGCTCAGCACCTCTGTTTCCCATGCTGAAATGAAGCTTGTCGCCCACCCACTCGATAATGTGCAGGAGGGAGTCATGGATGTTTCTAAGAATAACCAGGCTGGACTTTACGAACACCAGTCTTTCACCTTGGAAGACACAGAATCACAGAATGGGTTGGGTTGGAAGGGACCTTAAAGATCTTCTAATTCTAACCCTACTGCCATGGGCAGGGACACCTCCCAAAAGATCACGTTGCCCAAAGCCCCATCCAGCCGGGCTTTGAACACTTCCAGGAATGGGGCATCCACACCTTCTCTGAGCAGCCTGTTCAATTGCCTCACCACCCTCTGAGTGAAGAAATTCTTCATTATTTCTAATCTAAATTTACCCTCTTTTAGTTTAAAACCATTATTCCTTGACCTATCACTCTACTCCCTGACAAAGAGTCCCTCTCCTGTGTTCTTGTGGGCTCCTTTTTGATACTGGAAAGTCACTATTAGGTCTCCCCAGAGCCTTCTCTACAGGCTGAACAACCCCAGCTCCCTCAGCCTGTTTCCATATGAGAAGTGCTCCAGCCCCTTGATCATCTTCATGGCCCTCCTCTGGACGCGTTCTAATACTTCCAGGTCCTCCTTGTGCTGGGGGCCCCAGAGCTGAACACGGGGCTCCAGGTGGGGTCTCACGAGAGCAGAGCAGAGGGGGGACCTCATGAGGTTCGCCCAGGCCTGCCTCTCAGGCCTGTCCAGGTCCCTCTGGATGGCATCCCTTCCCTCCAGCATGTCGACCATACCACCGCACAGCTTGGCGTCATTGGCAAACTTGCTGAGGGTGCACTTGATCCCACTGTCCATGTCCCCGACAAACATGTTGAACAGCACCGGTCCCAGTACTGACCCCTGAGGAACGCCACTCGTTACTGATCTCCACCTGGACGTTGAGCTGTTTGACCACAACTCTTTGAGTGTGACCATCCAGCCAATTCCTTATGCAATGAGTCATCCATCCATCAAATTCGTGTCTCTGCAATTTAGAGACAAGGACATAATGGGGGTCAGTGTCAAATGCTTTGCACAAGTCCAGGTAGATGATGTCAGTTGCTCTTCCTCTATCAACCAGTGCTGTACAATGCCACCAGATTTGTCAGGCATGATCTTCCCTTGGTGAAGCCATGTTTTCTGTAGTTCCCTGGGTCTTCCTTTCTTCCCTTTTTAAAACAGGGATTGTTTCACCTCTTCCAGCCAGCAGGAACATCACTAGACTGCCACGACTTCCGAAATATCATGGACAATGTCTTAGCAATTACATCCGCGGGTCCTGAGGAAACTGGCAGAGGTATCTCATCAGGCCCCATTGATGTCTGCACCTTCAGGTTCTTTGGATGGTCTCAGACCTGATCTTCTCCTACAATGGGTGGCTCTTCATTCCCTCAGTCCCTGCCTTTGCCTTCTGGGGCCCAGGCCATGTGGCTGGAGCTCTTGCCGGTGAAGACTGAGGCAAAAAATTCATTGAGTACCTCAGCAGCCTCCATATCCCAGGTGACCAGGTCTCCCATTTCTTACAAGAAAGGGCCCTCAATTTCCTTAGTCCTCCTTTTATCACTGATGTACCTATAGAAGCCTTTCTTGTTGCCCATGACATCCCGGGCCAAGTTTCATTCTAAAAGGACTTTGGCTTTCTGTACTTGATTCCTGGCTGTCGCGTTAAGGGGTGTAGCTGATTAACCGTTCCAGGTCCGGTCAGGTTCAGGGTACTGAACTATTGTCATGGATTCACCAACAGTGTAACACGCACGTCCTCTAGTCACGTTCAATGAGATCACGGCTAGGAACAATGCAATTAAGTGCAATTTATTACAGCAACAGGTACACAGGGTACACAGGTTCTTTGGATTGCCAGTGATAATTTACTGTCTGCAAAAGCAAGCTAGCATGCCTGAAATGCACAGGTGCACAGCCTGGAAATTAACACATTAAAAGGCACAAAGACTCTAGAGATTTCTAAGTTTCCACGGAGACACCTCGTATGACCAAGCGTTCAAATCTCACCCAAAGGCATCTCAGTGTGTGTCGGGGGGGGGGGGGGAAAGGGAGGCTCAGCCTGTCGACTGATCCCAGAAGTCAGGAGGCCCTCATGATGCTATATTCCCTCGTGATGGTATATTTCCTTGTTATGGTATCTCCCTGATGGTGGTATCTTCCCTAACATCCCCTTTCTCTTAAGCCAATTTATATTATTTTCTGTCTTTTAGGTGGAGCTTGAGTGACTCTGGTCAGGCATACCTCAGTTACGATTGGTGCAAAGTTTTCTCACTTTCGTTTAAAGGTGTAGGCTCCGAGAAATTCAGAGCGCGTGCTCACTGAGGGGTGGTCGCACCTTGGAGGCGGGTAGCTTTTGGGATGGAGGTGTGTTTTGGTATTATAATGATATTATAATGAGCAAAAGTTCACTGGAGTACAGCATTTTGTCAAAAACATGACAGGTCGTTGGCTCAGGGTAGCAAAAGTGCAATCTATTGGTCTCGGTGACCGATACAAGAACGGTCGAGTCCCCCTCTTGTCACAGAGCCTAGCCGCGGTGTCTCCGCTCTGCTCTACACTCCATACTGTGCCTTAGAGCCAGCACACCAGGTTCCCCCAGTGCGGTAACATCTAAGGTTGGAAGCGCAGGGAATGCTCAGGTAATGCAGCTACGCTCTAGCCTGAAAGCCTCTTCAATGCTGTACATTTTCTTTAAAATGTGAGTAGTAGTTTAATTTTCCTAGTCACTTTAGGCAATTACTCCCCACTGGCTGCTCAGACAATGTCTCTGTATCCCTCCCAGGCTATCTGTCCTTGCTTCCATGCTCTCTAGGCCTCCTTTTCTTACTTGAGTTTGGCCAGGAGCCCCTTGTTCCTCCATGCAGGTCTCCTGGTGTTTTTGCCCGAATTCCTCTTTGTTGGGATGCATTGCTCCTGAGCTTAGAGGAGGTGATCCCTGAATATTAACCAGCTTTTTCAGGCCCCACCCATGGTACTCTACCAAGCAGTAGAATTTCCTGTGGTATTTGGACTCCTGGTTTGCCTGTGTGGCTGTGAGCTGCTAGGATTGGCTCCAAGAGTTTGTGTGGGGTGTTAAAGGACTTGAGAGACACTGACTTGGCACGTGTACCATAGTAGTGCTTAAAAATAGCCTGTAATGTGGCTACTCAGTGCCAAGCAGCTGCTGCTCATAGTGGACTTGGGAGCAGTCAGAGGTTTGAACAAGCCCAAAACTTCTGGCGATGGGAGCTGCAGGTTTAAGTCCCGCCAAGCCTCAGCTGGGCTGTGGACAGGAGTCATGAAGCATTCTTGCCCTTCCTCTGCCTCCTTCCTCAGCCTACTGCTGCATGGTCTTGCCTCAAAGTCTTCCTCTGGCTGCCCAAAGCCCTTGCTGTGTCCTGCTATCCGTGTTTCCCCCCGTTTGTGACGTGTGGGAAGCCAGCTGCCTCTGCTGTTTTTTCCATCCTCTCCAATCCAGCCTCTGCTCTTAATCCTTTGCAATTACTCCCTTCCATTTTAATCTGCAATCTCTTGGCAGTGATCACAGCCTTGTTTTGTCCTCTTGACACAGTGACCTACTTTGCAACCACCAGCTAGGAGCAGGGACCTCACCAGTGGTTTTGGATGGATTAGCAGCTTCTGTGTGGTGTGACGTGTTTGTGCCGATCCTATGGTGTCTGGCAAGAGCATCCTCACGCCCTCTGTGGCAACCAGGAGCCGGGTTTGCAAGAAGTCCTCACTTTTCCCAGAGGACTGGGGTTTTAAAGGAGCTGGGTTTATTGCACACACAGAGACCTCGCAGTGTGAGGAACATTCTCACTCTGTTCCTGCTGAGTCTTTCCCACTTGCCTCTCCTTGGTTTGTTCATGCTGCTCCCTGAGGCACAGTCTAGTCCTCTCTACCCTTCTTCCTTGTGTACGTGCATGAGGCTGCTTTCTACTTATTGCTGTAGCTGAAGGAGCTGGGGGACATCCTCCTTCAGATGCTGGAGCGTTGTAGCAAAGAGCCAGGAAGCAGGGCAGGTGTTTTTGCATTGTATCCAAAGCTTTGCAGGTGCTTTGTCTCCTAGCCAAGCCCTTGTCTCCTGCTAAGCTTGCTGTGACCTCACCCTGAGCACACGGTTTAGTGCACCACTGGGTGCAACACCGGGTTTAGTGCTCACAGAGGTAACTTAAGGATGGCTCAGGCCTGGGGAACTCTACAGAGCTGAGCAGGAGTGAACCTCCCCGTGTCTATGGGCTTTTCACCTTGCTGGTGTGCTTGCAGTGCTCTTTCTCCGTGTCTTCACCTTTGTG
This sequence comes from Cygnus atratus, assembly GCF_013377495.2. Classification (NCBI taxonomy): domain Eukaryota; kingdom Metazoa; phylum Chordata; class Aves; order Anseriformes; family Anatidae; genus Cygnus; species Cygnus atratus. The sequence continues at coordinate 4,989,895 of NC_066388.1, forward strand.
TCCTGAGTTGCTCCCTGGAAGTTGGTGGGAGCTGTTATCCTGGCTACTGAGAAACCTGTTCACAGCTGTGCTGGGAGCAAGGTGATGTTGAGCTCAGTCTTGAAGTCTGCTTAGAACCAGCCCTGCTGCCCAGAAAGGTCTGAAATACTGCCCTGTCTTCCCGGGATTGTCATGCAACAGAGCCAAAAGACTTCTGATGTAGCAGCTGAGGATGCTGTGAACTTGCTTTTAGCCTGCCTGCAGGTTTTCTTTTCACGGTCTGAGTTAATTTTCCCATCTCTTGCAGAAACTGTTTTCTTCCCCCATGCAGAAGGATGGTGTGAGCAATGAGTCAGCTGAATCCTTGAGTTTGCCTGTTCTCCCCTTGGGTGCTCACAGAGGTGTAGGCAGGTGCCCAAGGACCTTCCTGAATCACTGCCAGTGTCCTTGGTGTTTTAGACTGGTTTATCAATGTTTCTGTTTAAAACAAACGTATTTATTCCTGAGGATCATCCCCAAGCCTGGGTGGAAGAAAAATCCTGTGCAAGGTGCTATCCTAGGATTGAACAAGATTCCCTGTGTGTCATGAAGAGCTCAGAAGCGATGGGGGGTTTAATGTAGAAAGGCAGACAGCCGTCCTGACTGCAGGAGCAAAGCGCCCAGGGAAGTGGCGGAGGAGGGATACTGCGCTGGAAGGGAATGAACTGTACCCCCCAAAATCCCACTTACTATGTCGTGCTTGCCCCTTTCTGCTGGGATTCAAAAATGCAGTTTCTCTCCTGTGTTTACAGGCTCTTCATTGAGAAGCTGCCAAGGCATCGTGATTACAAAACCGCTGTCATACCTGAAAAGAAGGAAACAGTGAAAGTAAGTAGTAATGTTGCCAAGTGTTTAGTGGCTGCTGTTGGAAGTGATTTAGGGTTGTAGATCGTGGGTTTTGGTGGCTCTGGGAACTGCACAAAGTCTGAGAAGCCTTGGCTTGCCCAGGCAGCCCTGACCCCTTGGGAGTTATAGTTTGGGCTCTTACTCCATCGTACTTGTGCAGGGCTGGCTGTGGTTGTATCCATCCAATTTACTTTCTGTTGAGCGCTGGGGCTTCCTTTCTTTCATGTTAAACTCTTTGCTTTTTAAACACTGTGTGGCTTTTCCCTTTGTGGTAGCTGGGTGCAGTGGTCCTAAAGAGACTTACCAGGGGATCCTTGGAGATTGCTCACAGCCACAAGAAGCTACTGCTCCTCTGCTCAGCTTTGACTAGAAGAACAAAGGACTGCACTGCCTAAGCACTTGCTCTGTGTTGGCTGGTGGTGGTGCTGTCTGTGCCACACTGCTACAATGTGCCTATCTGCATACTCTCAGCCCATGTGCCAGTGGCGCTGGAGCTGCTCAGAACCTTCCTGCCTTGTGAAAAAGAACAAGGTTTAATTCTTGCATCCATTCTGGTCCTGTTTTTCTTGTCCTGGGGCTGTTGCACTTATGATTGTATTTTCTTCCTTCAGAAACTGAAAGAAGTAGCCTTCCCCAGAGCTGAAGAGCTCAAGAAGGAGCTGTTAAAGAGGTACGCCAAGGACTATGCTAAGTACAACGAGCAGAAGGTGAGTGAGAGTAGACTGGAGGCTTGTCAGAAAACCCAGAAAACCCTCAGCCACAAAGAGCTTGGAAGAAAGCAGGGCTCCAGGGCTCCCTGGGTGCTAGAGAATGTGAATTCTGGGTGGCCTGAGCTTACAGGGTACTTCTTCATCACCTATGGCACGAGGCTGTCCCAGTCATGTCTCTGCTGTCATTATGTAGGTGAACCTGTCATAGCACCCCTATATGTCATTTCATAGCACGTTTAGGAGGCAGTCTAAGCTGGGACTGTTACTTGTTTTTTTCTCTTTGTCCCAGTGTGAGGTCTGGGTCTGAGTCATAACTCAGAAACTCAGCTCATAGCAGCATGAGTGAGGACATGGGGTTCTGTGTGCAAAGCAGAAAACTCTGCAGTCAGTTTTACTGTGATTTTTCTATCTCCGAAATAGCACTTTCCCAATCTGGAATTATAATCGCACACAAGGGGGTAGGTAAGGCAACAGTTTACTGCTCTGGTCTAGCAGGCTTTGCTGATGGAAGTGCTGATTTCTGTTTTGCAAGGTGAAGATTCTGTGCAGGAAGTACTTTCTGTTGGTTACCTTCTGCAGACTCTTTAGAAGGAGTCTTGCTGTGATTGCTGAGGGTCTACAGGCAGCAGGTTCAAAGCTACAGCTCTAAAGGAATGGCATAGGCTCCATATTCTACCTTGGTCTAGTGTTCCCCTATCTGGTGGTGTCCTTTGGCATATTTCTCCTTACAGAAAGAGGAGGAAGAGGAATTTGCACGCAACTTGGCTTTGCAGCAGCAACTGGAAGAGGAGAGAAATCGTGTAGCCCTGATGAAGCAGCAGCAGGCAGAGCAAGAGCAGTTTCATGTCTTTGAGGAGATGATTCGACAGCAGGAGCTGGAGAAGGAACGTCTGAGGATAGTGCAGGAATATGGAAAGCCAGAGCCAAGTCCAGAGTCTCTGGATGGACCCCTCATCCCTGACATGGAAAAGCCCCCAACTGATTTAATCCCAAAGGTTCCTGCCTCTCCAGTTCACCCTGCAAGTCCATCAGTGGAGATTGTCTCACCCAAACCTCCTGTTGTGGACAGATCTTTGAAACCTAGTGCTTTGGGCAACACAGAAAACAGTTAGTACATATCAGTGCACCCTTCTCCCTTTCTGGGTCTGAGCCAAACGCAGCTGAGGAGCTGAGCTTCTTGTCTGGCTTTTGGAAGTATCTCATCGGAGCTCCATCCCTTCTGGGGATTTGGTGTTCCAAGTTACTGGATGTTCTCCTGCTGTCCAGCAAAGGTTTGCAGGGCTGGGAAGAACTGTCTCCTGTTGCTAATTGGGCCCCAGTCTCTCTACTGATCAAAAATCTACAGTCTGTTTGGCTTTTGGTCTTCCTAGTAGCTTGACCAAATTCTCTTCTTTTTCCAAACATGATTCTGAAATACTGATTCAGATGTTTCCAGGTGACTGGTTCTTGACCAGAGAAACATCTTTAAATGACATTTTTTGAGCATTTGTGTTTTCATTTTTTTTTAACGAAATGCTGCTTTTGGCAGACTTCTAAACATCATTCTGTGTATCTCTTACCCTATTTTGAAAGAGGTATTAATGGTAACTTTATCTGTGGCTGCCACTGTAATTGTAAACATTAAAATAGTTTGTTTGCAGGCTGAAGTTTTTCAGTCTAGTCCCTTTAGTTACTGACCTGAGGGAATATCCCTCTGGTGTCCCCAGCTATCATTGCTCATTGTGTTCCTAATTCCCACAGTTGCAAGCATGGATGCCCTTCGCCAGGTCATTGTCCCTAGGGAGCTGTGCCAGAAATTCCTCCAGCTGGCTGATGCCAACACAGTCCGAGGAGTGGAGACATGTGGGATCCTCTGCGGTAAGCTGGTAAGGTGGTAATACTAATTAAGAGCCTTTAAGTGGTGCAGAGGCCTTTTCTTAAAGTGTAATAGCTTTGGAAGTGGCTAGAGGACCCTGACTTTGCTGTGAAAGATCATAGTGCAGTTTCACTGATGACGAGGATTTCATATGTGTTAGGGCTGGTCTGCCTCTCCTTTTCCTCCTTTTTATGTGAGGATTTCCTCAGGCTGTATGTGAGGAGTGTATGTCAATGTGAGGTGACAGCTACCAGGTCCCTATTGATGTTCTGCTTCCTTTCTCACTTCGATGGCTCTGCTGATTACCTGCCTCAAGTGCTCCTTTGTTGGCCATGACAGGCAGCTCAGTGAGTTGTCCTTTTGGTACCAGCAGGACTGGGGTCCCAGTTGTGAGCTAGGACGCTCACCAAGACGAGGCTGTGCAAGCACAGGCTGAAGACAATTCTTCCTCAGAGAGTTTGCCCGCACAGGTTCATATTGGCAGCTCCAGCCTATGCCCCGTCAACTGGGGCTGTTACGCTTAGAGAAATTTGCTTTCAAATTAAACAGCTTGATGTAGCAACTTTCTGCAATCCAGCTGCTTGCAGATGCTCGGTGACTATTTAAATATGAGTCATCAGCTCTTACTGAGTGAGGAGATTTCCTTTGGTTGGGTGTCCAGGGCTTCTCTGAGTTCTTATGGGTATTCTGCATAGCAAAGCCATGGCCAGCTCATACTGAAAATCTAGGACTCCTTTGTCAGTAGCCTGCAGTACCATTTCTGTGACCTGCACAAGGATGGTAGATGCACTCGTGGGCTTTTTTCTAGAGCTGCTATTTCCCTCGCTGGACCCCTGAGTGATGAATGCAGAAATGCCTCATTCCCAAAGCTTAGGAAATTACCTTGCACCAGTGGACCGTAATAGTGTTTCCTCTTTGGGGGGTGTCTGGAGGGTAACAGCCTCCCTGTGCTGCCTTGCAGATGAGGAATGAGTTCACGATAACCCACGTCATCATTCCCAAGCAGTATGGAGGCCCTGATTATTGCAACACAGAGAATGAGGAGGAACTTTTTCTGATCCAGGATCAGCATGGCCTCGTTACACTTGGCTGGATCCATGTGAGTCTCTCATCTTCACATCCAGACTGGCCTTGTATTCAGCTGGGGAGAAAAGGGGTGCAGGAAGGTGGGTTGGTGAAGGAGGATTTACTGGAGGAGAAAGCGTGGAGCTGGCAGCATCTTTTTAGTTGGATTTCTCTCTCTAGTGCAGTCTCTGTCACAACTCACACTGCTGGAGAAATCCAGGCCTGTTTTAAGTTCAGATCCCTTCCTAAAGCATCAGTCCCTTTGGAAATTAGATGTTGGGCTTGAAGTTCATGCAGCTAAAATCAGAACATTGCAGCCTCCTACATGGAGCTCCTGCTGTCAGTGCCTGGACTCTCCAATGATGCGTCCCTGTGGGAGCACAGCTTTTTGCAGACAGCTGTGTGCTGCTCTGCTGCGGGATGTGCCAGCTCCAGATTCCTCCACTGGCTCCAGTGCTGCCCTGCTGCCTGTCCCCACAGAGCCTTTGGCAGTCGGATCGATGCCAAGCAAAACGTTTGGTGCTGCTGAGTAATCTCTCGAAAGCAGCAGCTGCCTCAAAGGTTCTGACAAATAAATGCCTGCTGGATGTGCCTGATATGTGTAGGGTGTCTGCTTCCAGTGTTAACTCTTCAGTGATAGCCGTGTAACATCCAGGGACCCTCAAGAATACCTTTGACCTAGTCTTGGCAGCAAAAACCTAACAAGCAAAAGGAGAAAAGGGGAAAAACATTTCTGCAGGAGTTAGGCTATAAAATCTAGCTCTCAGCCAGAGCTGGGGAAGTTGGATGTTGCCTGTGATTGTACAACTCTTGACCATCTTGGTGCAATGGGTTATCTTGAAGTTTCATGGCAGTATTATATGCATCTGGTGCCTTAGACGTAGCTGCACTGCAGAAGCATGTGAAGTGACTGACCTGCATTTAAAGCAAGGAAAGTGTTGTGCATTAAAATATGAATTTGCATAGGACGTTGCCAGAAATGTAGAGTATCTGCTGTACTTTTTCCAAATGGAAAGGAGGAACAGATGTTTTGGGGCAATCCAAAGCCACTTTAAGTGTGCACACAGGTCCGCTGTGCCTCTTCTCCATTAGGACCTCCACTTGGCAGCCGCAGTCTGTTTGAACTAGTTCTCCAACCCTGCTGTAATTTCCTCTCATCTTGTCATGTGTTTCAGACTCACCCCACGCAAACAGCTTTCCTCTCCAGTGTGGACCTGCACACACACTGCTCCTATCAGATGATGTTGCCGGAGTCCATTGCTATTGTGTGTTCTCCAAAATACCAGGAGTAAGTATGGTTATGGGGAAGGACAAGGCTTTCCCTCTGCCTGTGGCTGGACAGGAGGTCTCTTCAGCAAGTTTTGAACAGCTGTTCACCATCACCTTTTTTCTGTTGGATTCCTGGTGTAGGAATAAAATGTTAAGTGATGTGATAAAAGTTTTACCAGAAGAGGCTGAAAGAGTGTATGATCCAATGGCTCTTCTGAGCTGGTTCAGGGAGGGTCATATCTGATTGCCCACCCCTGAAAGGAGGCCAGTCTGCAGCCACAGACTCGGAGAGGAGCATGCTGCAGCATGTGTTGTATCTTGTGCTTGAGACAAGCAGACTCAAACATGCTCTTTCAAACACAGAAGCAGCTGATTCTATTTGCAGAGGCTTGAGTTGTACAGAGCATGTGTTTATTTGCTCTAGGACAGGGTTTTTCAAGCTGACAGAGCATGGCCTGGAGGAGATCTCTTCCTGCCGGCAGAAAGGATTCCACCCGCACTCCAAAGACCCTCCTCTCTTCACTGTAAGTCACCCCACAGGGCACCTGGGGCTGTAGTACTGTATGTTAGCATATTGGACACTTCCCTTGAGTTTATATCTGTATCGAGATGCTATGCTATGGCCCAGGACAGGAGAGATTCTGTCAGGGATTTGCTTCTCACTAGAGTTGAGGTGCAAAAGATTTCTGATTTGATAGCATGTGTTGGAGGTGTGATGCAGAGCACTTATCCGTAGAAGCAGATCCAGGCAGTAGCAAAGGTTTGTATTTGAGGGAGAGATTTGTATTTGTATCCTGCAATGGTCTCTTCATTGTACTGGGCGGGATGCTAGTTTTGGTCTGTCTTGGTTTCTTCCCTGCAAAGAGAGAGCAGTCCTGTGAAAGCCACTGGGTGCAGGTTGCCTCAGGAGGTTGAGGAGACTCACCTGAGCTGTGGAAATATCTGAATAACACCCTGTCCCTTCTTTCTTCTCCTCTCTCTTCCAGACCTGCAATCACGTGTCAGTAGTCGAGAGAGATGTGGTACTGATGGATCTCCGATAGGCCTCTTGCCTTAACCGTTTACTGTAAAACCATCTTACCTTCCTTCTATGCCTAGGGAAGTTTTTCTTTCCTCCTGTAGCAGATGATTTCTACTGTGTAATGACCCCCCTTCCTTCCTGAGTAGTCACAGTGAAATCAGTTCCCTGACCTCAGTGGGAGCATGTGAAATCTTGTTGCCTGGTGTTGGACTGGTGAAGTGGTGTTGAGGTTCAAGGTGTGGGGAAAAGCTAACTGGAAATTCAGACAGAAGCTAACACTGAAGCAATTGCTTAATCTGTGGCTTGACCAGCATCTTGGGGGGTTCCCTGTGAATTGCTGCAACCTTGAGGTGTGAAATCACTTCAAGTGCTTTCTGAAGTGGGACTTGCCCAAATTAACCCATACTTCGCTTTGCCTCACTTTCTGGGTTGATAAATTGTGGCCTGAGTGTGGCTGGTTGGGAGTAGATGAATCTTTGCTGCAGTTTAAAATCAAACCTTCCTAACACCTCTCACCCCAGTCAAGAGCCCATCCTTGCTGACCAGTCTTCTGAGCTAGAACATGTCCTGCTTGCTGGTGCTGCAAGGTTTCTGCCCGGTGAAGCAAGAAGGGGCCCAACCATTGTGCTTTCCCCTTCCTTTGGGAAACACCTATTTCGGTGTTTTCGGGGAGAACGTACCTGGATGCAGCACTGCTTAGTTCTGGCAATGTTGAGGAGTGTCTCCTTACTTTATTCCTTTTCCTGTATGGAGCATTCGCTCCAGCTGTTGCATTGGGCTGCCCGGTGGGGGCTTGGGTTTGGCTTATGCTGGTAATCCAGTGGAGGAGGTTCTCCCATCTCTTGGCTGCGCTGTTAGTGGACTCCACGACTGATACACACCCCGGGACTCAGCTGCTTGCCCAAGCTTGTGGACAGGTTGTGCTCCTTCAGCCCTCAAACACTACCACTCCCAACTGCCTCTTCAGTTCTCAAAGTCTCTCCTTGCCAAAACAAGTGCTCCGTGACATCACTGTTATGCAGTACCCCAGCTGGGGACCTTCTCTAAATTACTCATATCAGATGACAAGCAATGATTTTGCTTCCCTTTGCTGTCTGTGCCGAGCTTCCACTCTCACTTATGCTGGTTTTGAAAGGGAAAAAGTAGTATTGAAAGGTGGAAAGTTATCTTGCCTCAGAGGACTGAGCATGATGTACAGCCTTTCCACATTCTTTGGCAGGATGCTCTGATGATCAGCACATGTCCATGTGGGTAAGGGAAGAAAAGCAGGAGCTGCCTTTCCACCTGGGATACGTACATACATGTTATATAGGTCGTGTCCATGTACTTCTAAATACAAAATGGCAAACAAAATTTGTTGGTGTACAGCTTAATACAGAGGGATTGTATTATCTCCTATGGATTTCTCTTCTTGCTTGTTTTCTTTGAGCTAACTTGTTGGGCTGGCAAGGTGTAGGGAGTTTCTGAGAGTGGTGAGGGAATCAATTTATTTATGTTTTTTGTTTATTTGCAACAGCCACCTCCTTGACTCTTGTGTGACAAACTGCTGCCGCAATCATTTTTGCAGTTTTGGAAACAGACTCCTTGTGGCAGCAGGAGGGAAGCTGTGGGATTTCATGGCATCCTTAGGAACTAACTGTGAGACCTAGTTTATTTTAACTGTTCTCTGAGGTGGGTTATGCTGCCTTGACGTAGGGGTATTCATCTCACAGCTGTACATGGAAGGGAGCAGTCCGCTCTCCAGCCTGATGTCTCCTGAAGCAGCAATTCATTCAATTTCATGGTGCATATCACAATAAATTTGTCTTAAGTCCTTATCCCTGAAGGTCTTGATTTTTGAGCTGACCCCAGCATCAACCAGAGAGAGCCAGGGAGAGGAGCTGGTGGCAAATCACTGCTTCCTTTGTAAGCTGTCCCAGTGACCAATAAACCCTGCTGGAGAATTTTTCAAATTCCTTGCAGTGTGGCCCCACGCAGGAGCTGCGCTTCTCATGTCAGTGGCTGGCTGCTGCCTCACACCCTGCCCTGCTCTCAGAGCTGTTTTGTGTGTTTTTTTGTTTGTTTGTTTTTAATTGCATTTTTGCACTTAGGGTCACTGAGTCATCATTTTTTTGCTTTGGAATGAATTCTAAAATCCCGTGTCCCACCAAGCCATCCCATCTGTCCAGCTATGGCAGGGCTGCTAGTGTTTGAGCAGATGTGACTCTGTTATACCTTAAGATCACTCAAAATGAGGTTGAATTTGGTGTGAGCTAAGCCTAAATGAAAGCATGATTTGCAGGAATTTTTGTTTTCTGCAACAATGAGGGCTGAATGTTTTGGGGGGCTTACCCGCAGGCAGGGAGCAATGCTTATCTCAGCCTCGGGCACTGGAGCAGACTCAAATCCATGTTAGAGCTCCCATTGCCGGCTTCTCTATCCTCAGAGAGGCGGCTGGAGTAGTTTAAAGCACAAATGTTACCCATATACGGAGGTGCTGAGGGCTGGCAGTGCGCAGGGAGGTCTGAAATCTCCTGGCCAAGTTCAGCGGCCGGCTTGTGTGCCCCCCCACCCCCCCCCGCTTCCCACGTTCATCGTAGCCAGGCCAGCCTTATGTGCACCGTGGGATGCTTTGCGTTCCTGTGAGCATCCCGGGGCAGCCGGCGTCTCCCCCTGCAGCTGCGGGACAGCCAAACGCCAGCAGGGCTGGCGGCTGGATTGGCTGCGGTGGCCGAATCTTTCCTTTTTAGGCTGTGCGCCTGCTCCAGCTCAGAGCTTTGCCGCAGCAGTCCTGGCTTTAAACCCCTTGTGCTGAGGCTTTGGGATGGTTCAGGTCCTGGTGTGGGGAGTATTGCAACATGGAGACAACCTGCATGTCCCTGGGAAAAAGGAGGGATTGAGACAGCTGGGAATTGTCTCCAGCTGACAGGGGCACAGTGGGTTTGTGGCCCCACGGTTTGCACCCCCCACACATGGAAACAGCTTGGTGGCTTTGGGCACAGTCCCCCATTTTCCCATGGTGGGACACAGTCATTCAACCAGCTCCATGGGGCTGTGGTCCCCCACCTCCACAGGCTGCATGTATGGGCACACTGGGGCCTGGCATCTGTATTGCCTTCATCCAGCTTTTTTTTTTTTCCTCACTCTGCTGTTTGGTTGTGTTTTTTTTTTTTGTGTGTGTGTGTTTTTTTGGTGTTCTTTTTTTTTTCCAAAATGTCATATATGGCAACCTTTTGCCTCAGTGACCTCATGCTTGGCAGTAGGCCAGGGGACCCAGGCTAGGATGTGAAGCTGCAGTGGGCTCCCTACTTGAGCTGGGAACATGCAGTGAGAACACTAACAAGTGCACAGCCAGGGTCCAGGGGAAAAATCCAGCCCAAATGAGCTGAGGTTTCCCCCCAGTGAAGGGGGATTACCAGGGCAGAGCCACTGATGTGGGACATTGTTAGAGGTGTGGGTGAGTTGGCCGTGCCAGGGAGACACTGCGTCCCCATTCTGGCCCATGCAGTGACAGCTCTGAGGCCAGAGGGACTGTCAGGACTCCTGTGTCCGTTTTGGAAGAGTGACTCTGCAGCTCTTGAGTCCTTATTGCTGCACCAACACCTCAGCGTTCCTGCCCTGAGCATGGGTTGGGACCTGATGACACAAAGCGAGAGGCAGCACCTGCCTTGACTGCCCTGTGCATCAGTTTCACCATTTCCAACCCCATAACTCTTGGAGGCAGTTCTAGGGTGTCTCCACTGCCTCCTCCCAGCCCCAGGAGCTCGGGAAGAGGCCCCAGCATGGGACTGCTGCCCTTAAAAAGGCACAAGGGAGTTTAGCAAACACTGGTGGGGCGGGGCGGGAGGCAGGGGCTCATTGCCTGCCCGAGGGGCAGCCCCTATGCTGCAAAGGGGCAGGAGACGCAGGGACAGCACCCCCACACACACCCCACCCCACCCCTAGGGTGGGCTGTGCTCATCCTGCTTCTAAACCTTCCTGGGGTGGCTGTGAGGGCTCAGTACACCAAAGGTGTGGGGGCTAGGCTTTGAAGAACAGCATCAGGCTCAACGACAAAGGGATTTGTGGCCAGGACGTGCAGTGCCAGAGGAACTTTTTAACTACTGGGACGTGGGCAATGCTACCAGCAAGCTAGTAGATGCTACCCTGAGCATCTTTGGCTTTGCACAGAGCTGAGCCTCCCTCCCCCCAGCCGCTATGGGGCATTGGCACCCCAAAAGCCCAAAGATGGGAGCAAAAAGAGTGGGAAAAGTCTCAGGGAGGAACATCTCCCTGGCATGGGATGCTGAGGGTGCAAGGGACCAAGTCCAGTGCCTCCTTGGAGGCTGCAATACACCAGCCCCATCACCTGGTGTGGTTTTGGTGTCTCAGGCATGCTAAATGCACAGCACAACCCCTCCCCCTCCCCCCCCCCCCGCCCAGCCACCTCCCTCCCAGGCAGGGTTGGTCCCACCAGGGTCAGAGAGGGCCAAAGGCCATCAGACGTTGCCCCATGAACTGGAGGTAATTCCATTTCAGTTTTGCTGGAACGTCACTTATAAGGACTTGTGTCTGGCTTGTTTATCAAAGCATAGCATAAAAGGAACAGACTCACCAATGGGTTATTGCCTCCCAAGCATCCCCACATAGATTTTTTTTTTTATAATAATTAACTGTGCTGGGTCCTACCATCAGCCCAAGGTCAATTTAATGCAATAAAACACCTTATATGGCCATATGGCTAACACACCATCACTTAGCCTATTTAGGGTCTTTGTTTAGAGAGGATCCGCCTCTGAGGTTTCACGGGCTCGCTGGTATTTATACCAACGGCACATCGGGACTCGGTCCCAGAGGAAAGGAGCTCTTGCGTCTGTGGTGAGTATTGCCCAGAACTGATTTCTCTTTGCTTGCAGGAACAGGAAGGAAAAAAACGCCCTGTTTCCCCCAGGGGCTTTGGGGTGCCCTAGGGCTTCTGGAGTAGCCTCAGCTCAGTTTGCACAGCACAGGGAGGTGCAAAACCCAGCACGACCCCTCCGGCCAGGGTCTTCCGCAGAGCTGAAGAAAGCTGGGCTGCAGCCAAAGTGGGACATGCATTTCCAGTCATGGAAAATCCCCACTTTTTTTTTTCTTTAATATATTTTTGGGCTATTTGCCTGCTTTCTTCCAGTCTGGAGAGTGCATCCGAATGTTTTTTCCCATTTTTGGGAAAGGCTGCAAGGGGCCCTGCTGCCACTGAGATGGGATCGGCAGCCACTGGACAAGAGGGCATTGCCTGCCTCCCTGCTGCCCGCTTGGGGGGCACTGGCTCGGGACAGCAACACCGGAGCTCCCTGGCAACAAGCCAATGGCATTGAGGCTTTGGAACCAATTTTGGTCATCGGATGGCACAGGAGGAAGAAGTAGCGCTGGCACTGGGGTTGGCCATCGCCCCGCTCTGAGCATCATGGCCTGTGGAGGATTTTGCAGAGCCATGCATCCCCACAGCTGAAGCTTCCCCTGCAGCAAAAGGACTCAAACCCTCAAATTACCGAAAGCCCAACCTAGTAGCACAGCGTAACCCTGTCTCTCCCTCTCCTCACCACCGCATTTAATGCTTTTTCCCTCCACCCCCACCCCAGCTTTTCCCCCAGGTCCCCCTGAACACCAGCCTCTCCCGACCCCACCATGTGCGAGGAGGAGACCACTGCTCTGGTCTGTGACAACGGCTCCGGGCTCTGCAAAGCTGGCTTTGCCGGTGATGACGCCCCTCGAGCCGTCTTCCCCTCCATCGTGGGGCGGCCTCGGCACCAGGTGGGTACCTGGGGGTCTCTCAGCTCTGCTCCTTCCTTTAGTGGCTTAAATAAGGCTAATGCGGCTGTCTCTCCTGGTGGTGTTAGGGTGTCATGGTAGGCATGGGGCAGAAAGACAGCTACGTGGGTGACGAGGCGCAGAGCAAGAGGGGCATCCTCACGCTCAAGTACCCCATCGAGCACGGCATCATCACCAACTGGGATGACATGGAGAAGGTGAGAACCTCCACGGGACAGGGAGCGGGCAATGGCTCCAGGTTCATCCCATGGGAAGACCCAACTTGTTCTCTGCCTGCCATAGATCTGGCACCACTCCTTTTACAATGAACTACGTGTGGCCCCTGAGGAGCACCCCACACTGCTGACCGAGGCACCCCTCAACCCCAAGGCCAACCGTGAGAAGATGACCCAGGTATGGCGCTGTGCCTGCCACGGGGCGGCCCCTCCACCCAGCTGCCCCATGAGGGTTTGGGGGGGGGGGAGTTGCTGAGCATGGGGGGGACCCGTTCAGGGAAGTGATGGGGGTGACAGGAGCAGGCAGGGGTTAAAGCTTTGTGCTGCAATAAGGGCAGAGATCTCCACAGTTAGCTCGCAGGCCATGCACAGGCTCAAATGTCCACACTGTGCACTGACCCACGTGTTTTTCAGTGCAGTGCACAGCCTCACGGTTTTTGGTGTAATGCAATGTGGAAACCCATGTCCCCAGCTAACTCACTGCCTTTTGCACCCTTCCTCGCAGATCATGTTCGAGACCTTTAATGTCCCTGCCATGTATGTTGCCATCCAAGCTGTGCTTTCCCTCTATGCATCTGGCCGCACAACTGGTGAGTACCATGTGTGGTATCTGCCAGCTGGGACAATTTGAGATGCTGTTGAGCCCCATCCCTTGCCACTCTCCCCTTCCCAGGCATCGTCCTTGATTCTGGGGATGGAGTCACCCACAATGTGCCCATCTATGAGGGCTACGCTCTGCCCCATGCCATCATGCGTCTCGACTTGGCTGGCCGTGACCTCACCGACTACCTCATGAAGATCCTCACTGAGAGGGGCTACTCCTTCGTCACCACCGGTATGGGGATGGGGAAGCGGGTGCTGGGGTTGGGGGCCACCACTGAATGTGCACTGAAGCCACCTGCCACTGTCTTTTGCAGCCGAGCGGGAAATTGTGCGCGACATCAAGGAGAAGCTCTGCTATGTGGCCCTGGACTTCGAGAATGAAATGGCCACAGCTGCCTCCTCCTCCTCACTGGAGAAGAGCTATGAGCTCCCTGACGGGCAGGTCATCACCATCGGGAACGAGCGCTTCCGCTGCCCTGAGACCCTCTTCCAGCCCTCCTTCATCGGTGAGCCCACCCAGTATTACCCCACCACAACGGCAACCAGGTGGTGATTTTCCAGTGGTGCTCCGCAGCAGTGTTTCAGGGTGTCCCTGCAGTGCATGCACCCCAAATGCACCCAAACTGTGGGATGAACCCACGGGCAGCTCTTCTGGGGAACACTGAGGGGGAGAGGGGGGGAAAGGGGAATGCTGGAGAGCTGACAGCCACCTTCTTCTCCAGGCATGGAGTCCGCTGGCATCCATGAGACCACCTACAACTCCATCATGAAGTGTGACATTGACATCCGCAAGGACCTGTATGCCAACAACGTCCTGTCTGGTGGCACCACCATGTACCCTGGCATCGCTGACCGCATGCAGAAGGAAATCACAGCACTGGCCCCCAGCACCATGAAGATCAAAGTAGGTGGGGGGGAACATTCAACCCCCAACCCTCCCCACTTTGGGGCAGTCTGGGGGGTGCGGTGGACTCCATCCTGCCCTAACGGCCTATGTCTTGCCAGATCATCGCCCCACCGGAGCGGAAGTACTCGGTGTGGATTGGCGGCTCCATCCTGGCGTCCCTCTCCACCTTTCAGCAGATGTGGATCAGCAAACCCGAGTACGACGAGGCCGGGCCCTCCATTGTCCACAGAAAATGCTTTTAAGCACCCCCTGCCTGGTGCCTGGGCTGGGGCGCCCTGCTCCTCCTCTGCCCCCGCTGCTCCTCCCTGCCGCCCACTGCGCAATAAAACCTTTTCTCCAGGCTCTGCCCCTTTTCTGAGAGATTTTGGGTTGTGTGTTGTGGGGTGGGAGGGATTGGGATGGGAGGCAGGGGTAGTGGGGGAGGAGCAGAGGAGCCCTGACCCCTGCTCCTCTGTTGGCGCCCCCGGACTCATGTTCATGCCCGCAATCTCTTGGTGGTGCCCTCAACCCTATGGGGTCGCCCCCAACTTGATGTCGATGCCCCCAGCCCCGCGCTGCTGCCCCGAACCCCACGGCGATGCCTCAACCCCCCACCCACGGTGGCAGAGCCCTATTGATCCCCTATCGATCCCCTATCGATGCCCTCAGCCCGCGGGGGCGGCCCCTTCTCTCAGGAGGCGCCCCAAACCTGACGCTGGAGCACCCCGGCCCCGTGGAGGGGCCCCAACCCGCTACCACCGCCCCCAACCTGGTACCAGCGCCCTCGCCGCTGCCCCCTCCCCGCCCCGGGGCCGGGGCCGGGGCCGGGGCCGGGGCCGGAGCCGCCTCCTTCCGCCCTCCTCTCCCCTGCCCCGGGCGCCGCCGGGCCTTTAGAACGTCCTCGGTGCGTCCCCAGCACGTCATCAGCGGGCGGCCGTGACGTGCGAGGCGGGAGCGGCGGCGGGATGGGGCGGTGCGGGGCAGCGCTGCGCCTGGCGCTGGAGGGGAACATCGGTACCGGGCGGCAGGGGAGGGGAGGGGGGGGGCGCCTCTCCGTGCGCGCGTGACCGCGCCTCTCCGTCCCCGCAGCCGTGGGCAAGTCCACGTTCCTGCGGCTGCTGGGCAGGGCGTTCCCCGAGTGGCACCTGGTGGCCGAGCCGGTGGCCCAGTGGCAGAAGGTGGCAGCGGGTGCCGAGGAGGTGAGGGGCCCCGCGCCGCGCTGCGGGTCGCGGAGAGGGGGAAGCGGGGGCTGGGGGAGACGGCCCCGCGTGCTGCCGTGGGGTCGTGCCATCGCCTGCCCCCGCCCCCCCCCCCCTTCGGCAGGCTCCCGGCTTCGGCAACCTCCTGCAGCGGCTGTACCAGGAGCCGTCCCGCTGGTCCTTCACCTTCCAGACCTTCTCCTGCCTGGGCCGGCTGAAGGCGCAGCTGGAGAGGCCGGTGGGGCTGGCGTCACCCGTGCAGGTGTTCGAGAGGTCTGTGTACAGCGACAGGTGCGGCGCCCCACAGCCACCCCTCGCGTCCCTTACGGTGTCCGGTGTGACGGGAGCAGCCCCGCTGTTGCTTCTGTGTTGGCCGTCACAGCCTGGCCGCTGTCCGGCAGTAGCGCTGCTGGGGCTTTGCGTGACGCCACGTACCCCTGGGTGCTTTGGGCGATGCCGCACTGATGCTCAGGTGCTTGCTGAATAGAGCCCGTTTCTTCGTGCTACAGCGTGGAGATGCCGATGTGTTCGCCATGCTCCTGGGCTCATGGGTTCCATGCTGGCCATCATCGTGCCACGCGTACTGACTTCCCTGCGGCTTGCCACCCTGTCCTCTCTGTCCCTCCCTAGGTATGTCTTCGCAAAGAATCTCTTTGAGACCGGCCACCTGGACATGCTGGAGTGGGCCATCTACCAGGAGTGGCACTCCTTCCTCCTGCAGGAGCTGGGTGACCGTGCCACCCTGCATGGCTTTCTCTACCTGCGGGCCACCCCACAGGTGACAGAGCCCTTGGAAGGAGAGGGATACGGGACGTGTTTTCTATTTGTGGGGTTTTTCAGGTGCCTGAACTGTGTTCGCCTTGCAGAGGTGCCTGGAGCGGCTGTGGCGGAGGGCAAGGGTGGAAGAGCGGGGCGTGCAGCTGCTGTACCTGCAGCAGCTCCACATGCAGCACGAGCGCTGGCTGCTGGAAAGGAGCACCAAGTGAGTCCTGGTGGGGATGGCACAGGGCTGCCGTGACATCCAGCTCCTCCAAACCCTTGAATATCGGAGGGTTTGGGGGACTGCGTTGCTCTATCCTCTTGAGGCAATGCCATCGGGCACCCAGCCCTGGATATCCCTTATTTTTGACCTCCTCCTCTTGTACAGGGTGTATTTTGCAGACATGAGGCACATGCCCATCCTGGTGCTGGACGTCGACGGGGACTTTGAGCAGGATGCAGCCATGCAGGACATCCTGATGGCGCAGGTGTGTGGAGTGCATGTTGGGGCTCTTTTGTGGCTGGAGTTGGAGTCAGCATCGTGCTGACCTCCAAGCTTCTTCTGTAGAAGAAGCAAAGCCGGTGACAGACCAGGGATGCTCTGTCTGGTTGCCATCACAACGTCCTTTCCCTCTTTTCAACTTTTTTTTTTTTTCAGGTAGAGTCTTTTGTGAAGTCACTGCAAACCCAAACTGTGCCACCACACCCTGACCCCTGCTGAGCCCCACACCCCCAGAGCTACCAAACCCTACTGCAAGGACAAGGGAACAAACCTGGGTACTGCTCCGTTTGGGGGCTAGAGGCATATTTATTCCACCAGTGGCATGGAATGCTTTTAAAAGAGTAATGGGAGGTGCAGTGTGACACACTGGGAGACCCATTCCCTGCAGCACTGCTGTCTCCAACACATCTGTTGCTGCTCAGCAGCGATCCACAGCTGCTCTGCAGCATGGGTTGAACGTGCTGGTTCCATTCCAAAGGAAAGAATCTTCGTGCTTTTATATGTGTTTCGGTTACATCAAAACCCTGTTACTTTTTTGTTTGCTTTTTCCCCCCCCCCCCCCCATAAATTAAAACCAAAGCTCTTCTGTGCTTTGAACCAGGGAGGGGCATGGGGGGGAACTTTTTCCCTGCACTGGTCTGGAAGCTGAGGCTTGAGCGGGGGTCACCCCCCTAGTGCCACCCACTGAGGACAAAGTCACCCAGGGAGGGTGTTGGCCCCATCTCTCCCTTTCCTTGCAGCCCCCTTCTGGGGGATGGTGCCAGGATTGCTTTTCTGGGGAAAATGTTTGGAAAGTTGCATATGGGGGGGAGTCTTCAGTCTCTTAAATCCCCTTTCTCCAGGGCCAGGTGAATTTTCCCCCTAAGTGGCTTTTAGGGCCAGGAACAGCTCATGCATCAATAAATAATAATAATTATTCAAAGGGGCGTTGTTTCTCCTATTTTTATTCTTCCTGAGCATTTGTGGCTGATGAGAGTTAGGGACCCCAAATTGCTAATTGGCATGGGGGCAGAAGGTGCCCAGATGTGTTTTCTGGGGCTGTGCTGGTCTGGGGAGAAAATAGGGATTTGATGCCTTCTCAGTGGATGATGCCCAAGCGGTGGGTGCCCCTTTATGGGGGCCCCTTGGGTTGTGGGGGCCTCTCCCAACACCAATGGGATGCGAGGCCCACTTGAGGGTGGCTGCAGTGGTGTGGGCGACCCTACATAAAGAGGGATGGGGTGGGCCTGAGCAAGTGGGATGGGGCACCGGGCCTCACAGTATTTGGGGGGTAAGGCAGGGTATGGTGGGACAGGAGGTGCAGTGCCAGGATTGGGGAGGCCACAGCAGCCAGGTTGCTAACCCCAGGGTTTTCTTGAGCAACCCCATGATAACAGTGGAGCAGGACCTGCACAGACCCCACTACCAACCCTTCAGTAACCCCTGAGTGCACACTGACGCGGACCCACACCTGACAACCATTACAGCCAGTACAACCCTGCAGTATCGATCTGGCACAGCCCAGTGGTGGACAACCGTACAATAACAACAGAGTGGCAATGCCAATGCGGACCCAGAGCTGACAACCTTACAAGAATAACCTGGTGCAACCCCACAACTGACAACCCTACAATAGCAACCTGCTGCAGCCCCATGACCGATGACCCTACAACAACAAACTGGTGCAGCTCCATGGCTGACAACCCTACAATAACCTAGTGCTGACCCACAGCCAACAAGACTACAGGAACAACTTAGCACTGACTGACAGCTGACAACCCTACAGTAACACCAGTGGGGGAAGCTGACACACCCACTGTCAACAATACTACAATAACAACCCTCTACAGACCCCCACCAACACCCCCCCCCATTCCCATGCATCCCCCACAACACCACTAGTGTGCCCAGCCTCTGGGAGGGCCACCCCCTAGACTCCCAAGGCTTCAAGGGGCTGGGTCCCTCCCTCGCCCCCAGCAGAGCCCAGAGTGGGAGCTGCAGAACAAAGGATGCGGCAGCAGCAGTGTACATCTCCTTGCTGCGGGGCCCAACTGGGGCACCTTGCATCCCTTCCCTGGCCCGCTCCTCAGCCATGCACTTTGCTCTGCACCAAACCTCCCACTTTTGGGGCATGCTCTGTGCCACCCCCCCTTTTATTTTTTCCAGGTAACACTCGATATACCAAGGGGGGCATGGATGGATGGACATAAAGTTGCTGCTGTGCTGCAGGCTGAAGTTGCACGGCTGAGGAAGGCTGAAGTTTTGCGAGGATTGGTGCCGCAAGAAATAAAAAAAAAAAGGGGGGAGGAGGGATGGAGGAATTGGGAAAAGCTGAGGGTTTGCAGGGGTGCCAGCACCCAGCTTTGCAAAAAGTTTGAGGGTGCAGATGCTGGCTGGTTGAAATTGTGGCTTGCTGTCTGGAAATCAAATTTGGGCCCTTGGCAGGGTCACATCGCTCCAGAGCTTCCCCCTGTCCCTGAAGAAGCCACAGCAGTGGGGGTGAAGTGAGGTATCCCCCCCCCCCCCCCCCCCCCACTGGCTGTGGAGAGGGGTCGGAGATGGGGACAAATTTGACACCAGCGGCTTGGTGTGATGAAGATGTGAGGAGCAGGGAAGGAAGCTGCCACTGCTTCACTTGGAGGTGAGTGCTGCCCTGTCCTCCCCACCATGTACATTTGGGGTGATCAGCGGCAATTCATGCTGCCGGTGGGGACTTGTCACTGTGAGAAAGCACAACTGGCAGGGGAGGGCAGGGGAGGAACCTTTCTGGTGTTTTTGTTGTCGTCGTTGTTTTTTAAGGTGTTTGCATACAAGATAATGGTGTTGCCTTAAAGGCAGCTGGGATTGCTTATTCTGCCCCCAAAATCTCAGCTGGTCCTTGGGGTGTCATCACAGCACCACCACATGGCAGGTGACAGTGGGGGTGTGTCACAAGGCAATGAGAAGTCTCCTGCACTTCAACTTTATTCTTCTTCAAAATTTGCTTATTCTGTCAAGTATTGGTGTTAAAAGGGCAAAACACTGTGCCACCCCACTCACCCATGTCATTGGGGGACCTTGTGAGAAGGGGACAGCCCTGTCCCTAGGCCTCCCCAACCGGACAAGCATCCCAGGCACCGACTGCTAAGCCAACAAGTTGCGGCAGTTTCTGTACCTGCATACCAGACCAAGATCACAGCACTTTTCTCCCTCAGTTCTAGTTTTACTGGTTGGGGTGGGTGCAGTGAGATGATTTATTATATAGCATATATGGTTCTTAACCACAGGGGATGGCAAAGAGTGGCCCTTCCTGGTCCCTTGTGTACAGTTTTGGGGGAGTTCCTGGCTTTTTTGGTTATTCAGAGTGGAGTTTTTGCTCCTAGCAAAGCTTTAAGCCAAGAGGTGGGGATGGGGCAGTGCTCCCTGCTTGGCTTTTTAAGTCTCAAAAAGTATTCCTCCTTTGCTTTTCAGGGCCTCACTGCTGCTGCAGGTGGATGAGCAGCTGCCCAAACTGGCAGGATTTTACCTTAAAACTGCAGGCAACATGCCAGCTGAAGTGGCTGAGAGCAGCCGAACTTGAGGACCCCCAAGTCCCGCTCAGCCCACTTTCCGTCCCCGCATTGTAAATCAGACCTTTCGCCTCCCAGCAGGAAGGGCTTTGCCCTTTTGAAAAAGCCATCTGTGAAAAATACATCTGTGAGCCTGGACTTTGGGGCTGCCTTTCTCCATCGCTGCAACTTAAAAGGTGGCTTGGGAAGATGCTGCAGGGGCCAGTAGTAGCAGCGGACGGGCTTCCTCAGGGTCTCCCTGCGCCATGGGGCAAGAATTGCTGGTGGGTCCCTGCGCGCCCCAGGCTCGTCCTCATGGCCTCAGGGATGTGCCTCTGTTCCCATGTCCTCCCACCTCTCCCGGGGGTTTGGCGGCACTGGGACCGGTTCTGCCCGTTCCTCCAGCCATGCTGCCTGGTGTTGCCAGCTGGTTGTTGAACCTCCCTGTGCTCAGCATCATTGCCCCTCAAACAGTCGAGCTGCTGCACTTGTTCCTTTTCCTTTGGGGCTTCTTCGAGCCCCAAATATTTTTGCAAAGGAAGATGCTGGAGGCCAAAATTTAGCTTCACTCAGTGGGCTGGCAATGATGCCTTCCCCAAATGGTTCTCCCATCTTCTCACTCCATTGCCATAAATAATGAGCATCTCACCAACAGCTCATTACCAACACCAAAAAACACACAGCAAAGCCCTGCTTGGGTGATTCCTACCAGCTCTGGGGGAGCAAACCCCAGTGGGAAACCCTGGTGCCAAGAGGAATGGGTGCACCAGCCCACAAACCATTTTTATGGTGCCAGTGGGCCAAGTTGCAACCAAAGTGCCTAAATGAATTTGGCAGTCTTTCTCCATGCCAAAAGTTGCAGAATAGGCATAATCTCATTGAAAGCATTACTATAAAAAAAGTTTCTGAATTTGTCTTCTGGGCAAGGGGGTTTCCCTGGTTTGTGTTTGCTAGCAGAAAAAACTGTGAAATTGCCCCAAACTGGGACGAGAAGGGTGGCATTGCTGAAAACACGTTGGGGTGATGGCTGGGAGCAGCCAGGGCACAGCACCAAGGCTCATCCCATTTTCAGCCATGCTGTCATCCACAGGACATTAAGATGTCCTTGTTTGACATGGTGCAACGTTCACCCGTGTCACTACTCCCACCCTGAAAATATTCCAGATTTAGGCTGTTGATGTGATCGGCTGGGCACCAGAGGAAGAGGGTGGGAGGAAGGAGGCATCTGCACTGACTAAATCCACTTGTAATCTCGCAGGGCAGCAAGCAAAACAAACGGTGGCAGGACCTGTTGCATGGACTGGCAGCTGAGGTGGGTACAACTTCAGCCACTTCGGAGGTGGCTGCAGGGCCATCAGCCACACTGCACCTTGCGAGGTGCAAACAGGAGGGCCCCAGCCCCACGCACGGGTCCATCCACGCTCCCATTTATTTTAGCCAAGGTGCGGGCGAGCCGCCGCCATTTCAACAGGGCCCGGCCCCGTGCAGCCCTAGCAGAGAGGCCAGCAAAGAGCTCGGGGCCGGGCACGCCGCCCCCGACTTCGCACCTTCGGGGTTCGGCACCCGCGGCTCGCTTCCAGCGCGTCGCTCGGTCGCGAACCGCTTTGTACTGCCCAAACCCTCTCCTCCCGCTGCGCTCGCCCCGGCTGGGCCCCGAGAAAGAAGCTCCCGGCGCCTCGCGGAGGGGCTCCGCGGGCAGCTCCTCGCCCAGCCGCCCCTCCCCGGGGCGCGGCGCTGCCGGCGGAGGGCGCGGGGGCCGCGGCACCGGAGCTCCCTCCCGGCCGAGGCCGCGCGGCGGGGCGGAGGCGGGGCCCCGCCCCCCCCCCGCGCCGGGGCGGGCGCAGCGCCGCACAAGATGGCCGCCTCGTAGCGGCAGGGGCAGCGGCGGGGCGAGGTAGGGAGCGGCCGGGGCCCGCCGAGGTCGGGGCGGGGGCGGCGCGGCTGCGGCCGGGGGGCAGCGCGGGGCGGGGGCGGGCACCCCCGCGTCGGCTGCCTCCCGCGGGGCCCCCACGTGCGTGGTCTGCCCCGGTCTCCACCCCCCCCCCCCCCCCGTCCCCGGAAAAATAACGATTTTCTGCTTTTTATTTATTTATTTATTTATTTTAATTATTCCCCCCCCCCCCCCCCCGAGGCCATCCGCGAGCTCGGCCGGCGGTGGCAACAAGGGCTGGGAGCTGGGGGCTGGTGTGACGTCACGGCGCCGTCACGCCGCCGGTGGCTGCTGTCAGCCCTCGCCGTGAGGGGCCGGGGGCCCGGCCTCGCCTCCCCCGCCGCGGGGCTGCCGGGGGGGGCAGGACGGAGGTGGGGAGCAAAACGTGGGTTTCCCTCCGCCGCCCCTCGGGTCATCCCGGCGCCGGCAGCAGCGCTGGTGCCGACTGGCCCCGGGGAGGTGGTGGGGTCACCATCCCTGGTGGGCTTCCAAAGACGGAGAGCTGAGCGATGTGGTTTAGCGGAGGGCTTGGTAGCGTTAGGTCAGAGGTTGGACCGGGTGGCCTTGGAGGTCTCTTCCAACCTAAGCGACGCTGTGTGATTCTGTGGCAGCAGATGCTGGTGGTACTGGGGGACAGCCCCCAGCGGGGCTGCCCAAGCCTCCAGTCCCCGCCGGTGAGCACCATCAGCACCATGTGCTGGGACAGTCTGCATCAGTGCCCGTGGGCACCCGGTGGGTGCTGGTGTGGTCGTGTCGTGCTGGGGAAGGAAGGGCAGCCTGGGGGCAGAGTCCTCGCAGGTGGTTGTGGTGGCCCCATAAACATCCTCAGTGCTGCCCTTTGGAACCTAATTCACTGTGACATGGCTTTTTTTTTTCTTTTTTCCTCCTGGATTCTCTACCTGGAGCCGTTATTGCAGGTAACTAAGGGGAGAGGTGACTCAGAGGAGGAGCTGCTGGGACCTTGGGAAATCAAAATGTACACCAGCACCTCCCCTGTTAGGCATTGTTAGGTTGGGCTTTCCCAGCCCTGCCAGGTACAGGGGTGGTGGGGCATCGGCATGGTGCATCTAGGACATGTGGTTGTGCTGTGGTCTGCACCCTAAAGAGCCTTTCGCGGGCTGTCCCTGGCACACTGGGAGCAATCTTTCCCCATGGCTGGGGGTCCTGGTTCCTGGTCCCCTGCCTGCATGAGGTGGGGTTCCTGGTCCCTGTCACTGTAGCATCAGGATCCCCAGTCCCCAGCCTGCGTTTGCTGGGCTCTCTGGTCCCTAGACCCACGGCACTGAGATCCCTGTTCCCTATCCCCACAGCACTGGTGTTCCAATCCCTTTCTGATGTGTGCCAGAGTTCCCTGGTTCCCATCCCCACTGCATCAGTGTCCTTGGTCACCTGGTTGTGTGCACTGGTGTCTCCATCCCTATGGCATTGTTGTCCCTTGTTGCCTGACTCTGCATGCCAGGATCCCTGCTTGCCATTTCTGTAGCATCAGGGTCCCCGGTCCCCAGCCCTATGGCATAGAATCATTAAGGTTGGAAAAGCCCTCCAAGATCGTCTGGTCCAACCATCCCCCTACCACCAATGTCACCCACTAAACCATGTTGCTAAGTGCCACGTCCAACCTTTCCTTGAACAACCCCAGGGACGGTGACTCCACCACCTTCATGGGCAGCCCGTCCCACTGCCTGACTGCTCTTTCTGAGAAGAAATGTCTCCTCATTTCCAACCAGAACCTCCCCTAGCGCAACTTGAGGCCATTCCCTCTAGTCCTGCCACTAGTTATCTGCAAGAAGAGGCTGACCCCCAGCTCCCCACAGCTTCCTTTCAGGTAGTTGGAGAGAGCAATAAGGTCTGCCCTGAGCCTCTCTTCTCCAGACTAAACAACCCCAGTTCCCTCAGGCGTCAGGGTCCCTGGTCCACTGCCCACGTGTACCGTGTACTCACGTGTACGTGTACCTCAGTCCTCCTGCCTGTGTGTGTGTGCTGAGGTCCCCCCATACCTGCAGCACCGGAATCTCCATTCCCTGCCCATGCATGCTGTGGTCCCTGTCCATTGCATCCCAGTTCCTTGTTCCTTGTGCACTTTTCTAGTGGGACAACAGTGCCAATGCTTTCTGTCATGGTCCATGCACTGTCCCCACTGCAGTCTGGGTGACTGACGGGGGCACTCCAAGTGCCACCCCTTCCATGCCACTCTTGGGGCTCTGTTGCCTCTTTCATCTCTGCTTTGAGATTGGTGCAAGAGGGTGTCAGACCCCCCCCCCCTTCTTTTTTTTTTATTTTAGAGGATAAAAGAACTTCTGTGCCCCCCCCCTTCCCTGGGCTAGGATCCAAGGGGAGATGAGGAGATGAAATGAAATGGGAAGAGGCTGGAGGTGAAACAACTGTGAGCGGCTCTGTCCCTGCTCCACATCTGCCTGTCACGCCGGTGCCAGCACTGAGAGCCGCGCTTTCCCAGCCACAGCCCCATCCCTGCATGGGTGAGGGATACACAGCAATGGGACCACAGGTGCATTTCTGCTGTGATGTCATAGGTGATCCTGTCCTGGCGACGATGCAGTGTGTTTGTTTGCTTCAGCTAAAATGGCAGTTCTTAGGAAAAAAAAAAAAAAAAAAAAGCTCTTCTGCACATCTACTCGCTGCATCTTTTTGATTAAATGAGGTTTTGCTGTCGAATGGTGGAGTTGGAGACCGGGAGCTCCCAACGCTGCAATTTCCAATGCAGACAAATGAGGCAGAGGGGGGGTTGGGGGGAACGGGGTGTGGGGGGGAGACCAACCCACTCCAAGCCCTCCAAACACTGTAAAAAATTGATTGGAGCAAGTTCTAATTACTGCAGTCATCAGCGTGGAGGCTTGGGGATGCTGTGTAATGTCTGGAAGGCTCAGCTCCAGCTCACCAGCCTGCAGTGCTTGTGACTGCTGGTGGCATGGCCACAGCCACTATGGTCCCCAGAGCAGCTCGTCACTCCCGTATGGGCAGAGGGAGCAGGAAGCCGTAGACCAACACAAATCCTGTGCCAGAAGGCAATGGGGTGCAGGAGGAGGTCGAGAGGCAGGAGGGCAAAATACTTTAAAGACCCCAAGCCTCTTCGAAGCCCCGTCCGGCATTGCAATTAGAGCGCTTGCATTTAAAGCCTCTGCATTTAAATTTGTTGCAATCAAACCTATCACAATTAAAGCCATCGCGGTGGGAGAGTGGGGCTAACTCTCCTCTTGACGATGCATGCACAGAGGCACCCGCTGCCCCTTTCTTGCCTGTCCCCAGGCTCCTCACCTGCAGCCTCAGCCTCTCCGAGCCGCTGGCAGCTGGTGCTCCCGGCCAGAGCACGCTGCCTGCCTGCACATGGCTTTTTTTAGGTTTACAAACATTACGGCCCCGTGCACACGTTGCTTTCCCCCTCCCTTCCCGTGAGTCATCAGCACCGTCACCAGCGCCAGGGAGCGCAGGCCAGTGAATCTGGAGGCGGCGTCTGCGCTTCCCCCTTGGTGCTGATGACCCCAGCAGAGGAAAAAAAAATAGAAATTTGGTATTTTTTTCCCTTCCCTTTTTCGGTGGTGGAAAAGGATGACCAAGATGAGGAAAGCTCAGTGGCGGCTGTGATGCCACATCTGTTTACCCCCACTTAGGCATCATCCGTGATGGGGTGTTTTTGAAGAGGATGGCAGCCCCAGCCTCCAGATCATGGGACTGCACATGTGCAATGCCAAACCTTGTGATTTTGGACCTGGGCAAAGTTTCTCCCAGCTGAAATGCAAGTGCTGGTGTCACCAGCCTGGCTGTGGTCAGAGCCACATGTTCTGCCTGTCGTGGGACAGAGTGTTGGCCGCTCCAACAGCGTGCACAGAGATGCTGGAGCTCCCGCGGCTGAGCTCATTGCTGGCTGATGTGGCAGTGGTGACTCAGCAGTGTCGGTGCTGACTCAGCAGCACTGCAGACCCCAGGAGGCAGCTGGGGTGGGAGGGGGCTGACATTTTTTGGTAGGAAAAAAGGGGCTTTTGTGCAGCATGCTGCAAAAGAGTTGTGCCAGTGCTGATCGGGAGCGGACAGAAAGAAAGTGATGCAAATGCGTTCTTGTATGGAGAGGCTGCGCTTCAGGGTGCTTCTCCACTCCTGCTTGCCTTTCACAAGTGATCTTGCTTCAACATTGCTTTTAGGAGAGATACGTCGGGTCTGACTCTGAGCACATGCCTGCGCCCATACATAGGGCAGAGAAGGGGCTCAGTTTGCTAGACCCTAATTAACCTTTTGGTGGGAGGTTTTATTCCTTCCCCTGTCTGGGGACTCATCTATGCAGTGGTGCTGGCTCCCGTCCGCCATGCTGGGGTGAGTATGGGGAAATACTACTCGTCAGCCTTGGCTAGGGAGGATGGTTTGTGAAGGGATGTGGCCATCGTGATGTCCCCTTTGGGGGTGGCAGCTGCCCTGCACTACTGGGCTTTGCTTTGGCTGTGTGCGCTACAGGGGTTGGAGCCAAACAGGAAAACGCAGAGCCTCTTTCTGTGCTTCCACCCCATGCTTTCAAGAAGGAGGATTTCAGCCTGAAGCTGGGGCGGGTGGTGAAAGGGGAAGCGGCTGTCCCCGTGTCCCCGCACCAGCAGGTGGAGCAGGATGCGACCCCAAGAGGCTCTTCCTGGACGTGACTTGGTCCCCGTCACATCCGCTCCAGGGTTTCGGGACCCCCCTGGCCCCAGTGGGGCACCCAGGGCAGCGTTGGTGTCATTTCGGGGTGAGTCACAGGGGCTGGAGAAGTGGCTTGAAGGAAGCGGGGCACTGCAGATGCACTGCGCTGGGTGATGCCGAGCCTGCCCCAGACTCAGTTTCTCCCCAGGTACTTTTCCCCGTCGGGGACTGGTCGCAGCAGTGAAACCGGCTGGTGGAGCCGGCGCTTTCCCTGCGCCCAGACTGGGCAGGGCCAGGCTCCCACTCGTCTCCTGGCTCCTGCCCGCCAGCCATCAACGCTGCCGACATGTTTGAGCTTGCCACACACATGTTCCTCCTCCTCCTCCTCCTCCTTCTCCTCCTCCTCCTCTTCCTCCTCTGCTGAAAGCTCAGGCTGCTGACTGGTTTCACGGAGCAAGGAGCAGGGCCGGGGCTGTGCATCCCCCAGGTACGGTGGGACAGGGTGGGATTTGGGGAGCCAAGCACCAACAGCACAGTGCAGGACCCCCTGCTCCAAACAGCCTGCAGAGCCCTGACAATATGGGTGCAGGGCAGCTTCGCACTGCGACTACCAGTTCTTGAAAGCTGGCCAGTTTCTGCACCCTGCTTGCAATGCAAAGTAATTGGGCAAGGGGGAAATTTCCCCACTGGGTTGTTGGTGGTAGGGCGTGGGAGGGCACTGATCCCCGTCCTGCCACAGACAGTGGCACTGATGAACGGCAGCAAAAAGTCACCCAGCCCCACGTGGGTGGCTTGGGTGGGATGGCAAAGTGCTGTTAGCATGGGCAAGACACTCAGCTGGGCCCAAGGCACTTCTGCGTTTCTGCTTACCCCTTCCCCTTCCCTCTTCCCCTTTCCCTTCCCTATTGGAGCACTGCTTGCCGCCAGCCAGCGTTTTGGCATTGCCTGGCCAGACCCGGTGCCAATCTGGTAGCTGAACGCCTGCATGAGAGGAGTCAGCTGTGTTGGAGCAAAGATGCTCCAAGAAACAAAAATAGCGCTTTTTTTTTTTTTTTCCCTCTTTTTCTCTTTAAAGAGCTCTTCTCCCCTCCCTCCCTCCCCGCTGGCCAGAGCAGCCTGACACAGCCTGGCAAACCATTCCCCCTCCCTTTGCCATATGCTTGCTCCTGGCTCAAGGCTGTGATGGGAACGCTAGCCACGGCTTAACCCTGCAGCTCCTGGAAAGCTGATATGCTGCTGTGCCAAGCATCCTTGCGGTGGGGCCGAGCATCCTGTCCTGGGGCTGAGCATCCCACACCGTTATATCAGGGCTTGGTGCCACGCTGCAGGTGTCCCCCGTTGCCTGGCTGGAGTGGGACCCTGGGCTGCTTGCGTGCAGGGGTATGAATTTTCCATCCCAGCTTTGAAAGGCATCCAGGGTGGATTAACAACAGATGTTGGCGTGCAGCCATTCCTGGTTGGGGTGATTTTGGAGGAGCTGCTGCATCCGAGCAATCACCTCTCCCTTGCTCCACACATTAAGGATGCTGCAGCTGGGCAGCTTCTGCTCCAAAATAGCCACTTTTTCCCATCTTTCCCTTTTGCTTTGGAAGGCCATGGTGCTTTCCCATTGGTCATAGTTTGGCTCAGCTGGGAAAACCCTTTTCCTGGAGCCCCAACGGGGAGGATGGGGAAATTTCCACGTGGAAAAAAATCCCCCATCTCCATTGCAAGCTCCTGAAGCCGATGCAGCAGGAGCCAGGAGTGAATATATTGCATTGATTTGGCTTTTTCCCCCTGTGAGATGGAGAAGGGGGGGAATGGTTGTCCCAGTGCCATCTAGAGCAGGATTGCGGCTCTGGGGGTTCCCAAGGGGATCATGCAAAGCAGGGATGGGCTCTAATGTGGCTTCCTGTGGCACAAATCAGCCCTGTGCCCCCAGCCTTGGCGCAGCTCTGGCTTTCCTCTGGGCTAAATGAGGACAGGAGTGAGCAGCTCAAACCCAGCGCCGGGGTCAGACGGGGCCATGGAAACAGCTTGGAAAACAAGCAAGCCGGTGCTGGGAGTACGCCGGGAGGGGCTCCCACGGGCACAGCACGGCTCTGTGAGCTCGCCAATTTGCTTTTCCTGGGAGTGTTGCATCTGCTTAGGGCATCCACGCCACTGGGCTCCTCTCCAGCATCCCCCACTGGTAGCACGGTGGCATTCAGTGACTTTCTGCGTCCGGCAGAGCAGCACAGGTCTCCAGCATGTCTCTCCCCAGGGTGTAACTTCAGCAGCATGCCCTTCCCTGAGGGTGTTCGTGGGTCTGCAGCTGTGCCATGCAAACAGAGGAAAGCCCTTTAGTGACAGCAGCCATGTGCTTTGTTATTGTAGGGTTGCCTGCGCTCAGGGATGCTTACCCGCCCTGGGCTTCACCATCACATGGGGGCCCCCACGGTGCCCCTGAGCCCAGAGGATCCCAGGGCTGGCTGCCAGTGGAGGAAAACCATGAGCGCAGCACAGGGCTGGCAGCCAAGCAGCCGCCTGCCTCTTGGCCGGCCCTGGCTGCTGTCTCTTGGCGGCTCCCACTGACCTCCCAAAAACCCCGCTGTGCCCTGGCTGATGGTGATTTCAGTGTTGCATTTCCCCCCTGCACTGATGCACCCTTGGCATCCAGGTCACCCACATCTCCATCTCCTAAATCCTCCACTTACAATAGAGTAATTTGCAGTGGGACGAAGCAAAGCGTGCACTGAGCTGCTCCAGTCTCTCCCCAACTAAGCCCAGCCCTTGCAAAATACATTGAGGCAAGGGGGATTTAATAAATACCCAAAATATCCATATAGAGGATTACTACTTCAGCACAAATTCAGGGGTTGGATGGGCCCTATGGATGTTTTTCAAGCGCAAGGGATTTAAAACCGGTTCTTTGCCTGTTGTTGGGTTGTTGTTTTTTTCCTAAACATGTGGTTTGGAGGTGGCAGCGCGTGATTTAAGACAAGCAGGAACATGGCAGGAAGGCCTGCCTGCTTGTTTGGGGTGCTTTCATTTAATTTTTATTATAAGGCCGTGGGGATGTTTAAAATAATATTTTGAAAAAGAGGGAGGATTAAAAAAAAAAAAGAAAGAAAAAGGAGAAAAAGCAGTTTTGAAGCAGCTATGGCTTTGCCAGGGCAGGCAGGTTAGGTAGAGGGATCGCTGTCTGTCCCTCCGGACAGGCAGATTCTGGCTTGTCCCCTGAGATGGCTGGGGTGGCAGGGTGATGGGGCAGCACCATCCAACTGTGGACTGTTGCAACAGCCTGTGACATTCCCTGCTGGGACAGATCCTGCCAACATGTGCCAAATCTGCCCTGGGATGGCTATGCTTCTGTCCCGCACAGTGGCTATAGCACTGCACCTGGTCACCTTGTCCCTGTAAGAAGTTGCTGGATATATGGGGCTGTTGGGTGTATAGGGTTGCTGCATGTATATATATATATATATATATTTTTTTTTTTTGCAAGACATACAGATTTGCAGGATGTATAGGGCTGCTGGATGTGTAGGCTTGTTGGATATGTAAGTCTGCTGGATATATAGCTTTCTGGATATAACAAGTTGCTGGATATATAGGGTTGCCTGATATATAGGGGTGGAGGTCACATAGGGCTGCAAGACCTGTAGTGTTGCTGAATATATAGGGTTGCAGGTTATACAGGTCCGCAGATTGTATAGGTTGTTGAATATGTTGAACAATTCGCGGTACGTATAAGGTTGCTAGATGTGTAGGGTTGCCAGATATAAAGGTCTGCTGGATATGCATATTGCTGGATATAACAATTTGCTGAATATACAAGGTTGCAGGATACATGGGAGTGCTGGATGTAAAAGGTTGCTGATCACATCATGTCACTTGATATATAGGGGGCTGCAGGGTCGATAGGGCTGCAGGACCTATAAGATGGCTGGATATACAGGGCTGAAGGATGTGCAGGGCTGCAGGATATACATAGGTTGCTGAATGTATGGGTGACTGCATGTGCTGGGCTGCAGGATCTCTAGGGGGCTGGAGGGGTGGGACCCCCCCCTACCAAGGCACCCTTTGGGCCCAGGCCAAGATGTCGGGGTGCTTTCGGGCGAACGCGCAGCCCTCCGCCATCCGTCCGTCCGTCTGTCCGTACGTGCGCGCGGCGCTGGGGCTAATGGCTCCTCCAGCTGTTTGCAGGGGGCGGGGAGGGCTGGGGCGGCTGAGGCTGAAAAACTCGTTGCGCCTTCCCTCCCCGGTGCCATCGCCGCTGCCGGCCTCACCGCCCGCCCCGCAGACGTAAGTGCCTCGTGCCCCGGCCGTGCCAGCCCTGCTCGCCGGCACCGTGCCCCCGCCGCGCGGGTACCGATGGCTGCAGACCAGTCCTAGGGAGCACAGCCCAGGCTGGAAAGCATCCAAGCAGGGCTCTGTGTGTGTTGTGTGGTGTGGTTGCCGCTGCTTTTTGTTGTTGTTGTTGTTTTCTTTCCCCCCCCCCCCTCCGTTGAAGGCATTTAAAACAGAAGGAAAAAATTAAAAAAGGGGGAAAAACAAAACAAAACAAAAGATAATTATTTTCTTCCTCAAAGGGGTTTTCCCCCTTTTACAAAACACCGAGGATCCAAGACGGACTGTGCAGTAGCCAAACAACTGAGCTAATCTGAACCAAAAGGCTTGCTTTTCTCTTTATTTTAATCCCCCTCCTCCCCCCCCAGCTTTTATTATTTCCCGGGGCAGGCGGATGGAGGTTTGGGCAGGCATTGCTTTCCGTGGGGAAGTGGGCAGTGTGGCGGAGGAATAGGTGCAAACAGCGCTGATGAATGGGTGGATTTCCTCGTCTGCTGCTGGAGTGAGTTGGGGCTGGGTTGTTGTTGGTGGTTTTCGGGATGAAAATCCCACGGGGCCATAAATGCAGCTCCCACTGTGCTTGCCCTCCACCCCGGTGGCGCTGGGAACAAAAGGAGCCGTGTGGGAGAGCCAGGAAAAAAAATGTATTTTTTCCCCATGGATTTGGGGATGGTGGCAGCTCTTGGATTAACCCTTTGGGAGCACCACAGGATGCAGCACTGGCTCAGCGCTGACAGGATGGGTTTTGCCATGCATTTGCAGGATGAACTTTTTTTCCTGCATCCCCAGCCTGATTCAAGAACCTGATTTATTGGATGGAGCAGTGTAGTGGCAGGGACAGTGTAAGGGCAGCCCAAACTGCTGTCCCATCCTGACCCAGTGGCTTTGCTGTGGTGTTTACACCAAGGGGTATGAGCGTCCTGCCAGCTTTGGGGCAGGTGGAGGTGATGCCTGAGGGATGGATGCAGGGGGAAAAGATTTTGAAGCTCCATCTGGATGAGGGCAGGTTTGAGACAGGGCTTCCCTGTGAAACCAGTTATAGAGGAGGATTTGGCAAGGTCTGGGGATCCAGGCAGGGTGGGGAAGCTCCTTATCTCTCTTTGCGGCTGGCCCTGATGCCTTGGGAGGTTTACCCCAAGGCTGGTGCCTTCGCTCACTGATGTAGTGACGGATGTAGTGCATGGCTGGGGACAGTAGCTTCAGGGACATCCACATTTGGGGTGCATTAGAAGCGTCCCCAGCTGTTTTCTGGGGCTTCCCGTGCCCACATCCACCTGGTACCCCCAGAAAACCCTTGGGGCCAACGTTCGCTCCACGCCCAGAGCTAAACAGGTTTTACACCATTTCTGCGGGCTGGCGTCACCAGGGACGCTTCAGGGCATGAGCGTTCCCGCTTTGAGGGGGTTTCATAACATTTTCTCCCTGCCACTGTGTACTGCTTGGGAAAAACCTTGGCTGGGGCGGCAGCGTGGGAAGGATGGACAAGGCTGGGTCTTCCTCGCACCATGTTACTTGGCACGGGGTGTGGAGGCAGCATGTCCCCACCCTGCAAATGAGCAGCAATGCATTTGCTCCCTGACCTGACGGACCGGTCCCTTTGCTCGTGGCTCCAAGCTCCAAGTCCCCATCACCAGCGAGGAGATGGCACTAGAGCCCCTTGAAAGCAGTGGCAGCCTGGGGGTATGCCCCATGCCAAGAGAGGGGCAGCACCAATTTGCACCCACACTGTGCTGGTTTGTGCTGCCCATGAGTTTTGCCCCCCAGGTTTTCTCCCTGGGGGGGATTTTTGGGGCAGCGAAGTCTTGAATCGTGCAGGGAGTGGTTGCTCCTTGGTTTTGCTGCAGTCAGCAGTGTTCTTATCTGTGTCGAAACCAGCCATGCTTACGCGCACATGTTGCTCTTCATCTCTCCCTGTAGACTGCTCATGTGAAAGCTACAGGGCTGGCATTGGAAGGGTTAAACGAAGCTCCTCACCACAGACAGCTTGTCCACACACCAGAGCTGTACTTTGGGGTCTCCTGGAGCATCAGGGCTGTAGGTCCTTCCTGTGGAGCCAGTGCTGGAGGCAAGAAGTTCTGCCTGAAGCCTTTGCTTAGTTTGTCCATTTTTTTTTCCTAGTGAGCTTTGCTGTATTTTTAACTTTCAGGAAGCTTTCCCGTTACCAGCAAACTGCTAAATGTACTGCACCCAGTCCTCCCTGGCATTAACTGAGGGGGGAGAAACCACCGAGTGCAGAAATGCCTCCGTGCTTCTTGCAAAGCCCTTGTAGGGTCTTAACCAGGATGTGTGAGCCCTGGCACCAGGAAGATGGGCTCCCTGGATGTGGCTGGTTTGTCTCCGGGTGGGCATCTCTGACAGGCGGCACAAGGGTGGTTTTCTGGATGCTGGTGCTGTTGCTCCATGTTGCTGGGGTCTGGCCAGCTGTGCTGACATGGGTTTGGGTTATTTGAGGTGAAATCATCCCCATGCTGCCCCTGCCGCTGGCACGGACAACTTGGCGGCTTCTTTCTGTGGCGGAGGACGGCTTCTCCAGGTGAAACGCTCCCAGACAGGATATTTGCTTCACACATGGGCCCGGTTCCCCCCAACCTTCTCTCCATGATGCATCCTTCAGCAGTACTCGGGCTCAGTGCCCCATTGCTAACTTCATTGCTGAGCCCTGGAGCTGCAGTGACCTTATCCAATGCTCAGTGCTACATTTGCAGGGGATGAAGGAGCTCATCCTGAGCCTGATGGTCTTTGCTCCGTCTGGATGCAAGCAGAGCAAAATGCTTTGCAACAGCTTCATCCCCACTGTAAGGAGTGGGTAAAGTGAGGTGAAGCCCCATGATCCCATGGCACTGAGAAGGGGGTCCCAAGGAATGCATCAGCAGGGCTGGACCTCCTGAAAACAGAGCTGGGAGCGGGATGCCCTCCCATACACCCTGTCTCATCACACACTCCGCAGGTGGTGGAAATACCAAAACATCCCATGAGCAATTTTGAAACTGGGTGGCGGGTGGTGGGAGACGTGGGTGGCATGGGGCCGGGAGGGGTGCGTGGGGGGTGAAAAGAAGCGGCTGCATTTCAAGCTGTGGGGCTCTGTGGTAAAATGGGTGAAAGACAAAAGTTGCAGGGGTGGGAGGGGGAAATTGGGCGCATGTTGACTGTTGCAAGTGGTGCTTACACCTCTCCACTCTCCCCATTCTCAGACAGGTTCGGGGGGCGACCCAGTTGATGGCCCAAGAAGAGGCCAAATGGAAGAAGGGCTGATTAACTATGTCGAAGAAAGAAAGCTGAATGAGGGCAACGGGCTCAGCCTGGAGAATGGGGGCCAGCCAGAGGTGGGGGGCAGCACGCTGATGGAGCCGAGCAGCTGGCTGCCTGGCCAGCCAGCCACTGCTGGCAAAGCCCATCTGGAGGATGCCAGAAACCTGGTGGCCTTCTCGGCAGTGGCTGAGGCTGTGTCCTCCTACCGGCTGCCTCCCCTGGACTCTCCCTCGCTGCTGTACAAGAAGTTTGACACCGAGATGAGCAGGGGAGGGCTGAGTGAGGTGCTGGCGCCGCAGGACGGTATGCCACAGGGAGAGGACCTGCATGCCCTCAAGGCTGCCCTTGCCTTGGCCAAGCATGGCATGAAGCCCCCCAACTGCAACTGTGATGGCCCTGAGTGCCCCGACTACCTGGAGTGGCTGGAGCAGAAGATCAAGTCGGCTCTGGGCGAGGAGCCGGTGCCGGTCTCCCCACCACCCCCTGAGAAAGGTGCTATTGTTCCCCAACCGGTGCTTGAGACCGCTGAGCCATGCCCATCGGACGGCCTCCCCTTTTCCCAAAGTGCACTGAACATCGCCAAGGAGAAGAACATCAGCCTGCAAACAGCCATTGCCATCGAAGCCCTAACGCAGCTCTCAGCCGCGCTCCCGCAACCCAGTGGTGATGGGCAACCCCCAGCCCCGCCGCCCCCTGGGCCCCTTGTCCCACCAGAGCCGGGGCCCCGCTTCCTCACGCAGCCCGGTGCCTCACCAGAGCCACTTTTTGGCACGGTGCCTCCGGCAGGGACCGGAGACCCCATGGCAGAGCTGGAGCAGCTTCTGGGAAATACTGACTACATCAAGGCAGCTTTCAAGCAGTCCGAGGCTGGCAAAGCCCCCGCAACAGTGGCGTTGAAGCCCCCCGAACGAGCGCTTGCCAAGGACGCGGCAAGCAGCCCCCGCGTGCCACCACTGCCGCAGGAGCCCAATTTGCACAAGAAGACGCAGCTGGTCCTGCAGCAGCATCTCCATCACAAGCGCAGCCTTTTCCTTGAGCAGAGCCTAGCCGTGGCCCCCCCGGAGCGGCCGCCTGGCTGGTGGGCACCCGGTGCTCTGGCTGGGCCACCGAAACCCTTTGAAAAGCAGGCCAAAGAGAAAAAGAAGAAAACGCAGCCCGAAAAGCCAGCCCGCAAGCAAGTGCAGATCAAGAAGCCCAAGCAGAAAGACTCACAGCCACTCTTCCTGCCCCTTTGGCAAATCAGCCTGGAGGGGTTTCGGGCACCTGCTGAGCCCCCAGCTGAAGAGATGCAAACCGAGCCGCCACCACCTGCCTTCCCGCTCCAGCAGTCTCTTGCACTACCCCTGCCCACCACTCCCAATTCTCAGGAAAGGGGTGCCCCTGGGGGGGGCCCCCAAAGCCACCTGCCGATGACACCAAGCTCGTCTGGCTCAGAAGAAGCGCTGTCTGCCCCACCAGCCCCCATTGTAGTGGATGACAAGCTGGAAGAGCTCATCCGGCAGTTTGAGGCTGAATTTGGGGAGAACTTCAACCTGCAGCCTCCTGGGACAGCTGAGCTGCGGGGGGGTCCGGCACCAGCCTCACAAGTGCCCCCCACTGCCAGTACCACCACCTTGGCCTCTGGCAGCTCTCCCCAACCTGTCTCCAAAAGCTTTTCACTTTCACCAGGGAAGGGACCGCTTTTGGAGCATACCTTTTCTGCACGGTCCCCCAAGCAGATCAAAATTGAGTCTTCTGGTGCTATCACCGTGGTGTCAACCACGTGCTTTTACTCTGAGGAGAGCCAAAACACTGATGAGGCAGAGGGGACACCCACCAAGGACGAGGTGCCACTGACGCCAACCCTCAGCGGTTTCCTGGAGTCACCACTGAAATACCTGGACACGCCAACC
This sequence comes from Cygnus atratus, assembly GCF_013377495.2. NCBI lineage: Eukaryota > Metazoa > Chordata > Aves > Anseriformes > Anatidae > Cygnus > Cygnus atratus. The sequence goes on from NC_066388.1 coordinate 5,026,120, forward strand.
AAGAGCCTGTTGGACACCCCAGCCAAGCGCGCACAGGCAGAGTTCCCCACTTGTGACTGTGTCGGTGAGCAAGCAGCTGTGCTGGGGGGCTTGGGGCAATGGCAAGCACGGTTCAAGCTGTCCAGAGTGGGATTTGGGGTTTGCAGGGTGGGATTCCCCTGGATAAGTAACAGAGTGATGCCACAATGCCGGGAAAACAGTGGGGTTTTTTGTTAAGGGTTGGGGATGTCGCTCTTTTTGGCTTTGTGCTTGTTCCTGCTCCTGTTTTGCACCACCTGTTTTGTCCTAGGATCAACATACCCACACAGACAGTATCTTGGGGTCCAAATTTGAAAAAAAAATGCACCAAGATTTGCTCCTGGGTTTGCTCCCAAATGGGAGATGGGTATTTTGGTCTCATCCAACCCCAACAGTATCTGTGACTGGGGAGGACTGAGACTGCTTTGCAGCTTTGTGTGGATTTTGTTTTTACGGCAAAACCCCGAGGCTGCAGAGACCTCATGCGTTGGTTGTGGGGTACATTTGGTCTTTCTCTTCTTCTCTCTTATTTTTATGGTGAGGTGGCCAAAGCCAAGTGAGCGTGGCATTACTGTGGTGGTGTCTGACTTGGTTGTGCTGGTGCAGGCTGGAAGAGCAGCAAAACCAAAGCCTTGTTGATTTTACCTGTGCTTAGTCGCTCAGCTAAATCCCATAAAGGGGCACATGCTTGCCCCAGCACCACCAACCTGCCTAGAACCTTGCCTTGTTCTTACTGCTATTTTAAGCTGAATTAGCTGGAGTGGATTACTCAAAATAAGAGTGTCTCTTCTTGGCTTGTGCTGTTTTAGGGGCCATATTTGCCGCCAGGACGCTGTTTCTTTCGGTTGCTGTCCCTGCCAGGATGTGTTGAAAGACACAAAACTCTGGGTTTGGTGTTGTTTTTTTTTTTTTTTTTGCTGGCATTTGTTAGACTTTGCAGGAAGTGTTGGAGAGTTCCCGCTTGGTCTCTGCAGTCCATCTCCTTCCACTGTCCCCTTTTCCACAAGTGCAGGGAGCTGGATCTTCTCCCTCCAAATTTAAACTGGGAGGAGCAAGGCAAGGATTTGGGGTCAGTGGGTGCGGGAAAACCAAGCCCCTGTGCTACTGAGAGAGGTGGCCTCGGGCCAAGCACAAGCTGCACTTTATTAGCGAGGCATATGATTATTTATTTATTTGCTTGTAAATGGCAGCAGTAATTAGCCCAAATGACACTGAGCAAATGAAAGGCTTTTCTGGAGCTGCTCAAACTTAACTTGGAGTTTTACTTCCATTGCCAGGAAATGTTTGCGTTGCTTTTCTTTTTCAGTGTGGTTTAGAGGTTTGGGGGGTGGGGGGGGATTTCCCGCCTCTACCTTTCCTCATTTTCTCAAGGAAAAGCTGTGAGAGAAAGCAATTAAGTAGGAGTCGGGCTTGGTGCTTTATTAGGTGTCTGTGCTGTTAGACACTGTAATAAAATCAGCTTTCGCTGCGTGTCCTGTATTGATCTCTGTCTGGACAGCTGCAGCCCAGCTGAGCCCTGCTTTCTCCTAGCCCTGGCGCCAAGCCAGTTAGACATGACAGGAATGAAAATCATGGGGCTGAGAGCCAAGGGATGGAAAGACAGACCAGCCCCAGCCCGCCGTGCCGGATGCATCTGACCCAGTGGTGCTGGAGCATCCCTGTGCTCTGGGGACTGACCCTTGTGCTGCTGCAGCTGCCCGGAGCATCCTTTAGTTCCTCATCTGGCACCTCCATGCCCTAAAAGCCCTGAGGGGGTTTGCTGCTGGGGCTATGTTGCTTGTGGGCTGTAGCCCAAGCATCCTTCTGCGGTAGTGTGAGCTTGCTTCTGCCTCTCCCCTGTTGAGCAGCTCCTTCCTTGCACAGGCTCAGCCAACTCAGAGCACCCCCACATCCTCCAGGCAGTCCAGACAGCAGGCGGCAGCAGTTTTCAGCCCTAAAATTACCTTGGGGTGGTTTCGATAGCATCTGGCTGGTCCAGTTGCAGTGTGCGGGGCCAGGTGGGTGAACATCATGGGAGCAGGTGGGCAGTGAGCAGAGGGGGTCTGAGGGTTTGTGTGCCGAAGTGGCCGCTGCAGCTCATCACTTCTCTTCAGAACGCAGCGTGCTCGGGTGGCCCAAGCAAATCCCCCGTGCCAGGGGACAGCAGGGAGAGACATGGTGGTGGGAAACACCTGGGCAATTAAGTGGTTTGCCCTACAAGGCTTCAAAAATCAGATCATGTTGAAATCCTGCCACCATTTCAGCCCTCCCGTGTGTGATGAAACCTCCCTCCTGCCTGTCCTCCCTCCCCACATGTCTCAGCCCCTGCTGCAGGGAAAACCCTGCATGGTGGAAAGCTCGGCTCCTTTGCCTGCTTTGAAAGAAGGGTCAGAAACGGAGACTCACTCCTCTCTCATTAAAAACAAGTTTATCCATTAACTATGCAGGATTCTTGTAGTTTTTGGCCTCTCTCGGGGCTTCACCCCTCGCTGTTGTATGCATTAGCTCAAGTTGCTCCTTGCTGGGGGATGGAGCGTAACTGGGGCTGTCCCCAAATGGGTTTTGCAGTGATTTTCACCCCAAAAGGAAGAACCCCATTGTCCTCCTCTTCTGCTGCAGAAGCACCTATAAGGAGGAGGAGTATGGAGGTTTTGGCACCAGTGCTTGCCAACATCGCGGGCTGCCTTGGGGGTGCAGAGGAGCTATAAATCCAGACTAAAACTTCCCCAGTCCTAAAACACTCAATGCCATATATTGCAATTGCAAGCAAGGGTGCCTGCTTAGGCTCCCTGAGTGGGGAAATGCTTGATTTTTGGTGCAGAAGTGCTTCATTTGAGTGAATTTGGCATGCATGGGGTCAGAGCCCCCTGTGGACATGCAAACCCCAAAATCTCTGTCTCCCCCTCCCCCTCCCCTCTTTCCTTTTCCTGCAGAGCAAATTGTGGAGAAGGATGAGGGGCCGTACTACACCCACCTGGGCTCGGGGCCCACTGTGGCATCCATCCGGGAGCTGATGGAGGAGCGGTAAGGGCCCCGTCCCACCCCAACCCCTTGCAGACAAAGGGGAGTTCTGATGTTGAGGACCCGGAGCCATCAGAGAGGGCTTTGGGGGTTTCCTGAGGGCAAGGGGAGGGCTCGAGAAGGTGTGTGGGGCCTTGTGAGGGTGCATGGGGCTCTGTGGGCACACGTGTGTCCTCATGAGGTCATGTGCATGCTTGTAGGTGCTGGTGGGAGCCTGTGTAGGCATGTGGGTACTCATGACGGTAGGAGTCCCCTTGGTGGATTGCATGGGGGTGAGCAGGGCCTGTGAGGTTGCATGTGGCCCTGTGAGTGCCTCTTGGTCCTCGCCAGGGTGTGTGCAGCTAATGTGCGTCTCCCTGGCAGGTACGGTGAGAAGGGCAAGGCCATCCGCATTGAGAAGGTCATCTACACTGGGAAGGAGGGGAAGAGCTCCCGGGGCTGCCCCATCGCCAAGTGGGTGAGTGCCTATGGCCCCCAGGCCTCCTTAAGGCACCAGTGTAGCAGAAGAGGTGCCTGGATGGCACCACCTAATGCTGTCTTAGGGGTCCCTGGGCCTGTGCGTCACACTTCATCAGTGCCACTAAATCAAATCCATGTCTGGGGGACTGTTAAAAAAAAAAAGGAGTTTTTTAAAGCCATTACTACTTGTCCTATCACTACACTCACTGTTTCTCCCTTTCTGTCCCCTCTCTGCCTGGGGACAAGGAGGTCCCCCCTGGTGGTAGCCATGGGAGGCCAGGGCAGGATGCTTGAGCTGCAGCAGCCAAAGAGAAAGGAAAAGCTGCAGCCACCCCCAGGAAAACTCTGCAGGGCTTCCCTCACTTGCCCAGTGGCACCCACTGAATGGCACATCCTCAGGGTCAGGCTGGCAGCATGTCCCCCTGGCACCCCAAAACCCATGGGGAGGATGTAACCATGGGAGCACTCACAGCTCTGCTGCCCAAATCCCTGAGGGATGATACAAAGGTAGCCGGCACCCACTTTTGGGGGCCTTCTTGCCCCCCATCCTGGGAAACATATCCTCTCAGGGCAGTCTGATTCGGCCTGGCTGTTTTCCAGGTGATCCGGAGACATAACCAAGAGGAGAAGCTGCTGTGCTTGGTGCGTCACCGGGCCGGCCACCACTGCCAGAATGCCGTAATCATCATCTTGATCCTGGCCTGGGAGGGCATTCCCCGCACTCTGGGTGACACGCTATACCAGGAGCTCACTGACACCCTCACCAAGTATGGCAACCCCACCAGCCGTCGCTGCGGCTTGAACGATGAGTAAGTGCCACCATGCCGGCTTGGGGAAGTGGGTGGAATGGCGACCGAGGTGTCCCTCCCCTATTTCTAAAACCAGTGGAGGAACTGCCTACACTCCACCCAGGCTCGTGTCGCATTCCCAGAAGGGGCTGCTCTCACTGTGCCAGCAGCTGACGCTCCTTCTCAATGTCCCTCCTGCAGCCGGACTTGTGCGTGCCAAGGCAAGGACCCCAATACCTGCGGCGCTTCCTTCTCCTTCGGCTGCTCTTGGAGCATGTATTTTAATGGCTGCAAATATGCCCGAAGCAAAACTCCGCGGAAATTCAGGCTGGTGGGGGACAATCCCAAAGAGGTGGGTGACACAGGCATAGTGGAGCAGTAGTGGAGGGTAGGGAGAGCGGGTTCCTTTTAACCCTGGCTCCAAATTTGGCAAGGAGAAAGCATGAAAACAGGGTACCTTGTGGTATTTTTGATGAAATTGTGGGGAAAAGAAAGTCAGTCTGACCTGGTAAGGCTCTCACTGACGTCCCAGGACTTTGCTGCCAAGAGCCGTTACAGGGTGACACAAATGGGGTCTCTCTAGAAACCCCAGGGAGATGGCAGAGGGCTCTTGGGCTGAGCAAGCAAAAGCACAAGAGACTTTGGTTGGAGGTTGAATAGCCAAGATGTCACCAGAAATTTGGGCTGTGCTCTTTGCGTGATGGCAGACGTAGCAGAAAGAGTTGGACACAAGGTGGTGTACAGGGGCTCCACCCCTAATTGCATCCCCACTGCTGAAACCCTTGAGTGATGTCCTCCTGTGCATCAATGCTTTCTCTTCCCTCTTGTAGGAAGAGCTGCTCCGGAAAAGCTTTCAGGATTTGGCCACTGAGGTTGCTCCACTTTACAAAAGGCTGGCACCACAGGCCTACCAAAACCAGGTATCTGGCCACTTACTCATCCTCTTGTGGTCTCCACAACCTGTCAGTCATCAGAAACAGGAGTGGGGTGGTGGTGCACAGATTTCAGGCAACTGGAGCCCTTTCCTTCTTTCTCTAGGTTACCAACGAGGATGTCGCAATAGATTGCCGGCTGGGCTTGAAGGAGGGGAGGCCATTTTCAGGGGTGACGGCATGCATGGACTTCTGTGCTCATGCTCACAAAGATCAGCATAACCTCTACAATGGCTGCACAGTGGTAAGCAGGTGCTGGCATTGGTTTTCGGGATGGTTCCCCATTCACTGCTGCCTTTTTGAGCTGTTTGACATCCAGCTGGACCCCGCAGGGAGTGCTTTGGAGTGGAGATATCTGAGCCTCTGTCACCCCCCTTCCTACCTGCATGATTCTGGTGGCTGGTCGTCGGTGTTTGCACTCATGGAGCAATGCCCTTTTTGATGCTGAAATTGCTTAAGAAAGCAGAAAGGACCCTCAAATGAAAACACTCACATCTGTGGGGTGCTGAAACTATCCCTGCTAGATGAAAGCAAAGCACTAATCAGAACTGTGTGTTTGCTCTTGTCTGACCCAAACCCCATGGCAGGTTTCCAATCAGCATCTGGGGAGTGGTGTGGGCTGGGGGGGGTGCACCAGTGGAAGCCTGGGAAGCCATCAGGCTGGTATGGATTTGTGTTGAGGAGGGGATTTTGCCCTTGTCCCCCCTTGGGCTGCATTCATTAGCATCTCAAGGGTTTGGCAGTCCTGGACACTCATGGCACCCTGCGCTCCCCCCAGGTCTGCACGCTGACAAAAGAAGACAATCGCGTGGTAGGGAAGATCCCCGAAGATGAACAGCTGCACGTCCTCCCCCTCTACAAGATGTCCAGCACAGACGAGTTTGGCAGCGAGGAGAACCAAAACGCAAAGGTGGGCAGCGGGGCCATCCAGGTGCTCACATCTTTCCCCCGTGAGGTCCGCAAGCTACCTGAACCTGCCAAATCCTGTCGGCAGAGGCAGCTGGAGGCAAAGAAAGCTGCCGCAGAGAAGAAGAAGCTGCAGAAAGAGAAGCTGATGACACCAGAGAAGATCAAGCAGGAAGCGCTCGAACTCCCCACACTCCAACAAAATGCAGGTAATGGGAACAGAGCTGAGGTCCCATGGCCCTAAGCTGTCCAGAAAGCATGTGAGGGGATGTTCCCCTGTGGCTTCTGGGGGGTAGTGGTTGGAGGCTTTCTTGGGCCAGAGGTTGCATGAGCGGCACTGAGTGCGGGCTGGCATTACTGGCTCATACTGTGGTGCCTGCATTTGCACCATGGCTTTTGGGGTACCTGCACTCTTGCTGCAGCTCAGCTCATGGGTATGAATTGCTGCCAGCACACTGAGTGATGCTAGTTGCAGCTAAGCTCTGTGCTTGGCCAGCAAGCCCATTGGTGTTGGATTTTTGAGACTGACTTATTTTTCTGGGGCCTGGGGTCCTTGGTCCCTGCTGTTGGCCTCCTCGGCCAGCTGGTCACAGTGGCTGTGTGTGCTGTGCCCGCAGGTATGGCGTTGAAAAGTGGGATCCCCCCACAGCCGCTGAAACCTTCCATCAAGGTGGAGCCGCAGAGCCATTACAACGCTTTCAAGTACAACGGCAATGCGGTGGTGGAGAGCTACTCGGTGCTGGGCAGCTGCCGGCCCTCCGACCCTTACAGCATGAACAGTGTTTACTCTTACCATTCCTACTATGCACAGCCCAATCTGCCTTCTGTGAATGGGTTTCACTCAAAGTTCACGCTTCCTTCCTTCGGGTATTATGGTTTTTCCAGCAACCACGTGTTCCCCTCGCAGTTTCTGAATTATGGGGCAACTGAGAGGAGTGAGAGCTGGGTGAACAACACCTATGAGAAGAAGCCCAACATCCAGGCATTGCAGGATAACCTCAACCACACCTACAGGAACACAGATTTCCCTGAGCCCATCCCACACAGTGTCCGGAGTAAAAACCATCACCAGCGCACCTACGAGCGGGCCAGCCGGTATGCCAGCCAGCAGAAGGCAGTGGCTGGGGTGCACAGGACTAGCACGGGCTCAGAGGAGGCACCGCCATTTGCACAGAACTGTTTTGGCAGCAGGGCCATCAAGCAGGAGCCCTTGGACCCCCCACCCAGCATTGAGCCCTTTCCCAGTGCAGCAGCGGCTGTACCCAGCACTGGCCTGGCCCTACCAGCTGTCCCTGTGCCAGCTTGTGGCGGGGGCCCAGAGCAGCATTGGAGCCCATACAAAGCGTCCCGAGGTGCATCTTCTCCCGAGAGGACTAGTACGGCAGAGAGCTCGTGGAGCAGCCTGGTGCCAGGTGCCAGCCCCGCAGGCTCAGGTGGACGAGAGAAGCTGAGCGCCTTTGATGCTGCCGTGCGCTTGCCGCTGCCAGAGAAGCAGTGGCCCGATGTCCTGTCAGGAGAAGCAGCAGCAGCATGTGGCTCTAGCTTGCTGCCAAAACCATGGAGCCCCTGCAAGCTGGGCGAGGCAGTGCTGGCGAGTGCAGGCACCCCAACCCTGCGGGACAAGGGCTGGGAGCTGGGGCCGCTGGGCTTCAGCTCGGCCCTGCCAGGGCTGCCCAGCTTCCCCGAGGAACCATGGGGCTCAGCCAAGGTGGAGGAGCAGAGGACACCGGCGCCCATCCCAGGGCTGCCTGAAAAGGCGTGGGAGGCGGCAATGCGTGAGAAGGGTGCGGTGGGGTCCCGACGGGAGAAGCCGTGGGATCCTTTTGGCCTGGAGGAGGGCATCGAGGAGCTGCCAGAGAAGGTGGTGAAGGAGGAGGAAGAGGAGGAAGAAGAGGAAGAGGAGGAGGAGTGGTCAGACAGTGAGCACAACTTCCTGGATGAGAACATTGGCGGTGTGGCTGTGGCGCCTGCCCATGGCTCCATCCTCATCGAATGTGCCCGCCGTGAGCTGCACGCCACCACTCCGCTGAAGAAGCCCAATCGATGCCACCCCACCCGCATCTCCCTGGTTTTCTACCAACACAAGAACTTGAACCAGCCCAACCACGGCTTGGCACTGTGGGAGGCCAAGATGAAGCAGCTGGCTGAGCGTGCCCGTGCCCGGCAGGAGGAGGCTGCACGCCTCGGTCTCCAGCAGGACGCCAAGGCCTTTGCCAAAAAGCGCAAGTGGGGTGGCGCATTGGCAGCCGAGGCGCCCAGCAAGGAGAGGAGGGACTTGGTCCCCACGCGGCAGGCGGTGGCTATCCCCACCAACTCCGCCATCACTGTGTCCTCCTATGCCTACACCAAGGTGACAGGCCCCTACAGCCGCTGGATCTGAGGCGGAGGCAGCTGCTGCAGTCCATCTTACCTCAAAGTCAGCAGCACTGGAGCACCGGTGTTGCTTCGTGGTGCTTTCTCCTCAGGCATGGGGGAGAAGAAAAAAAAAAAAACACAAAAAAGCAAAATAAACCCAACACATGCTTGGAAAAAATGAAACCAACTCGGGTGCAAGCCATTGGAAAGCTGCACTTGGTGAGGAGTAGGGAAAAAACAAAGGAACAATGCTCTTTGGCATTTTTTGGTAATCTAATATTTATATCTCTGTGTTTTTTTAATCTATCCTTGTGCACTGCAAGAATGGAGAGAGAAGTTTATAGCGTCCTTTCACAAAGGAGAAGTTTTTAATTCCACTTAAAACATATTTATTGGATTTTTTTTGTTTTACTCCAACAACAACGACAAAGGTGATCTTCAAAAAAGAAGCAAACATAAACAAACAACAACAAAAAAATACCCAGGAAACAACCCAAACACCAAACCAGCTTAACAAAGCAAGAGGTGAATCTCTCCAGCTCCCACGCATGGAGACTAGCAGGGATTGCATCTGAGAGTCACCTGGAAACATGTGCTTTAACATCAGCTGGACACACTGAACATCTGATTTTATTTTTTTTCCAAGGACCTACAATACTTATTTTGCAACTCGAGGAGTTCTTTCTTACAGATACGGGAGGCCCACTCGCAGGCAGTACGTCCTGGAATGGTGCACTCACGTCTGGCTTTTTGCTGCTGGCGAGCTTGGCTCTGCCAGGATGGCGCTTTTCCTGGCACTGGAGACTTCAGGACACCTCTGGGCTCAGAGCACCGAGGTGAGGACGCTGCTCCCAGGGAGCTACGCTTATGCTCAGATCTGGGGGCTCCTTTGCCAGTGGCCCCAAGGAGAAGAGGAGCAGCTCAGCGGTGGCTGCACCTCCAAGGAGCCAATTGGAATAAAAAACAAACAAACAAACAAAAAAACAGAAAAAAAAAACACAGAACTGTGAATAGCTAGTGTTGCTCTCTGTACATCACTGTTGCTAAAGTCTGGTGCTTTCACTCTCTGGGGGACTTTCTCCATGCGATCGGCTCTGGGAAGAGTGAATCCAAGACTTGACTCTCCAAACGTGCCAGTCTCATTGTGCATGCAAGTGGCCTCTCTGAGCGAGCCAGCTTGGTGGCAAGCACTGCTTGAGCGTGGCACTATTCTCTCCCCAGGTGCCATCATCTCTCCTTCCTATGGATCACCGTTCTTCCCGCAAAAACAAACAAACAAACAAAAAAAAACAGAACAAAAAACCAACAGCAACAAAAAACCAACAACAACCACGTGGTGCTTTTCAAACAATCTCACTTGAGGCTTTTTGCCTGCCTCTGTCTCTCAAAGCTGTGCTGGGGCAGGCGAGCTCTCATGCGGCTCTCCAGGGAGGTGGTGTGGCAGGAGCTGGGGCCCCACCAAGACCGAAGCTGGGTGTCAGTGTCCCCAGTCATTGCTTTTGCACTTTCAGGTGCCTTTTGGAGAGCGGGTGAGCGAAAGCCAATGCCATCACCGTGCAGAAATCACCTTGTGTTTACTGAAACCCTTGTTCCTTCCGCACTGGCACAGATTAGCAGGATCTTGGTAAAACGGCCTGAACATTTATGTAGTCTGATTTTAAACCTGTAAATAGGGAAAGAATTTTTTTAAAAGCACTTTCACCTAGATGTAAAAATGAAAGCAAAACTGAAAAAAAAAAAAGCAAATTCCCTCTCCCCCTCCCAACAACTTGAAAGCAGTATGTTTTAAACAAGATTATTGTGGGAGAACTGTAAATAATGGCAGAATATTTAACATGCTTTGTCCGTCCTTCATAGTTTTTTTTTTTTTTTTAACCGTAATCTGTAAAGTTGCATATATTTGACAAGGAAACTCAATGAGCTATTATCGCTTTTCTTATAAGTACCCAATAGCATATCAGGATTGTAGAGTTTATGGCAAGTCAGATTTTAGGGAAGCCCATGGACAGGTTTGTGTGTCCTGGGGCTGTGTACCATGGTGCTTGGCTGTGGCATGGTGGTGGTGATGTTCACAGGGCAAAAAAAGGGGTCGGATTCGGGTGCCGGCCTCGGTTTGTTTCGCCCAGGTCTCGTCTGACTTCCACATTGTAGGTTGTCGCAGGGGTGCCTTGAAAGCTTCGCATAGATGATGTTAGCGAGAAATTTGCGGTGTTTGGGAGAAAGGGGTGTGTTTGGAGAATGTTTCAGTCCATACAACCTGTCTAAGTCCTGCTTCCTTGGAGGTTTCTGGTTCGGGGGGCTCACTCCAGCATGGCGTCTCCCTCCCTGCCTCAAAGGGAGGCTCAAACTGGTCCAAACTTGGGGGGGGGGGGGGGGGGGGGGGGCGGACCATGGCAGCGGCAGCTGTGCGTGGGTTGGGAGCGAGAACTGCTGCAGTCTCATGTTTTTACACTACATACGTATAACCTACCTCAAATCTCAGTCATTGAAAATTAGCATGCTTCAGACTTCTTATATGAAAACTAGAAAACTATGCACAGCTCTTTATCCCTTGCTGCTGAGAGTCTGTTTTAAGTGAAATCTTTTTCTTTATCCGTACCAGCGCTAGCATTCACGCTTGTCCCACCCGCGCAAAAGCCATGGGGGTTGAAGCATTAAGGGGACGTACTGGCGCGTGGTGGGTGGCGGGACTTGCTGGGGGCAGCGTTTTAATTGCTTTGGGGCTGGGGTGGGGGTGGGGGTGGCGGTGGGGAACACTTTGCAGCAGGTTGCAGCCACACTGGTGCTAGAACACCCACAATGGAAACACGGGGGAGATCTTGACACGGGGGGCCCAACAGGCTCCTTCCACCCACTTCAGCGTTTCAGGCCATGATGCTTCACCTCAGCCTGTGGAGCTGTCTGTGGGGGACAGGGGGCATTTCCGGGGAGCAGCTCCCCCTCTTGGCGCTCTCAGGACGAGGCTCAGGAAGGAGAAAAACCAGAATCCCTGAGGTGCCTCAATTGCTGACTTTTCCTTTTAATACTGGAATATGCTTTGTGGGCTCTTTAAGGCATATTTTTTATTAAATGAAATCTTCTAATTAAAATGGTGCTATGGTGTTTTAACAAACTGTATCATGCTTCTGCCTGATTCCATCTTGCTGTGGTGCTACTAATGTATATATGAAACTAGAGAACCAAGAAAAAAAAGCAATGTTGTTGAGAAGGAAGTTTACTTTTCTGGAGCGACAACTCAGAGAGTGACGGGAGCGTGTTGTTTTTATGCAAACAGAGATCAGTGCCCTGCGGAAGTGTTGGAGGCACCTTTGCTTGCAGTGGCTTCATTCTCCTCCAGTACAGGGCCAGGGAGCCAGCAAGAGGGCAGGCAGGTGCAGGTGCAGTTTTCCGATCTGTTATTCAACCACAGTACGTGGATGTGGTGCTCGGGCACTTTGCTCAGCCATGCACCAGGGACATGGTGCTCAGCCAGGGTGCGTGAACGTGGTGCTTGGTCATGGTGCTCGGGTTTGATTCTCAGACACGGTGTGTGGACTTGGTGCTCAGGCAGGATGCATGGACTTGGTGCTCAGCCACGATACGTGACCATGGTGCTTGACTGTGGTGCTCAGTCAGGGTGTGTGAACGTGGTGCTTCACCATGGCCTGTGGGCTTGGTACTCAGACATGGTGCGCGGACTTGGTGCTCAGCCAGGGTGTGTGAACATGGTGCTCAGCTGCAGTGCTCAGACATAGTGCGTGGACTTGGTGCTCGGTCAGGGTGTGGGAACATGGTGCTCAGCCACGGTGCTTAGCTGTATGTTCAGACATGGTACATGGGCACCGTGTTCAGACAGGGTGCACAGCCTGGTCTATGGGTGTGTCATGTGCACACAGGGCACGGGCATAGTGCTCAGACAGTGCTCGGGCACAGGGCATGGCCATGGTGCTCAGGCACTGGTCACAGTGCTCAGGCATGGTCCACAGACATGGTGCTTGAACAGGATGCATGGATGTTGTAAACAGACATGGTGCTTGGGCACAGCGTGTGGACATGGTGCTCAGGAACAGTTGCTCAGGCACAGTGCTTGCCTGTAGTTAGCTGACTCAGTGCTTGAACATGGTGCTTGGGCATTATGGACATGGTGCTTGGGCATGGTGCTTAGACTTGTTGTTTGCCCACCATGCATGTACATGGTGCTCAGGCACGATGCTCAGGCACAGTGCTTGGACGTGGTGCTTGCCCACTGAGCACAGACATGGTGCTTGGTCCTGGCACACAGACACAGTGCTTGGGCACAGTGCTTGAACGTGGTGCTTGCACCTGGTGCACAGCCACAGTGCAAACGTATGGCGCTTGATCACGTCATATGTGCGCTGTGCTTGGGCACTGCACAACACTGGATGAGGGCATACCCTGGCACAGTACCCTGACACAGTGCCCAGCACCTCCCCATCCCTTGCAGCTCATTTCCCTCCCGGAAAAAACAGGGGTTTGCTTACGGGGGAGCCATGGCAAGGGAACAGCTGGGCTTCACACTTTCCCATCTCTTTATTTTCCCTTTTTTCCCTTTGCATTTTGTTGGGTTTCATTGGTGCTACTTTTTTCCTTTGGGTTCCTGTGAGTGGGGGGGGGGCAGCAGCTCCCCCACGCCCCAAAACTAAGGCAAATACCTCAACCCCACACACACCCCGCAGCGCCATGGCAGCGAAGGCAAGTGAAACTGGGGCAAATCTTTCCAAAATCAGGGATCCTTTTGCAGCGGTGTTTGTTCCTTTTTTTTTTTTTTTTTTTCCTTTTGTTATACCTTTCCGCCCAGGCTTTTCCTCATTTTTGCATCCTTCAGGGATTACAAACTGCCGTAGTTTCAGCCTTGTTTTATCCTGGACGCATTTTGGCGATGGGTTTCGCACTGCAGCGCAGTGAATAGGTAATAAAAGGAAAAAAAAAAAAAGCGCCATTTTCTTGGGTTCAGCACTCGGGATTTGATTGGAGGTGTTTTTTTTGTTTGTTTGCTTTGTTTTTGTTTTGTGTGTTCTTTTTTTTTTTTGACATTTTGTTCGGGTTTTGGAGAGCTGATGAGGGAGGTGGGACGGTGGCAGGCAGGGGGGTGGGGGGGGCACCGCGCAAAGTCCTTGTGGCTCCCAAGGACTCACACTTGAAGATTTCTTGGTCAGCTCGGGACTGTGGTTACTTGAAATGAAGTTTTTCCGGGGCGGATCGAGGAACGGTAGATTTTCCCATGTCTCAAGGCAATAGGATTAATGTGTATTAAACTGTAGATACTTCTAGGACAGTAAATTTATGCTGATAATTTTATTTTGTATAATTTTCCCTCTTTCCCTTTTTTTTTGTGTGGTTTTTGTTTGTTTGTTTTGTTTCTTAATGCCCTATTTTTTCCCCTCACCTCCAGTGTTTTGGTAAATTTATTTTTAGGATGCCTAAGAATTCCATGTATGGATCCTTCCCCTCCTTTCCCTTTCTTTTTTTTTTTTTTTAATTTGTATTTTATTCTAAGTTACACGCAGCCAACCAGGCTGTGAAATGTATTATTCCTGATATCTTTAAAATATTGTGGGTGTTTTAATAAATTTTATATTTATTTTTTGCACTCAAACTTGGCCATTCTGTTTGTCTCTGCCTGGCGGTGAGGTGGGGATGAGGAGGGGCCCTTGGGGGAGGTGGGGGGGGCTGTGTGTGTCGCTGGGGGGGGGGGGGGGGACAAGATGGGGTCGTGGCTGGGGGTGGGGGGGGGCTGTGCCTCGGTGGGGGTTTGACGCCCGCTTCGGTGTGGGTGGGAAGGTCGGGGCTGGGTCTGCGGGGGGGGGGGGGGTGAGTGGCTGTTCAAGCAGGGCACGGGAAGGGGCCCGGGGGGGGGGTGCGGACAGGCCGAGATCCTCGCGGGGGGGGGGTTGGCAGCAGGACGGGCCCGCGGCTGCCACCAGGCCGCGGCCCCGCCGGGGTCCTCCGGGCCGGCAGGGGGCGAAAGGAGGCGGCAGAGGCGCGGCGCGGCTTGTGCCGAGCCCTCCCCCGCCCGGTCCCGAGGCCGCCACGGGCCCAAGATGGCCGCCGCGGCGGGGCTGCGGTTCCGCGGGCCGGTGAGTGACGCGCCCGCCCCGGGCCGTGCGGCGGGGAAGCGGCGCTGCCGGCCCCGCGGAGCGGTGTCACAGCGCCTTTGTTTTGCCCCCCCCCCCCCCCCCCCCCCCCCCCCCCGCCCCCATCCCAGCTCGTTTTGCGGTGCGGCCCCTGGCGAAGCTTCACCTCCCGGACGGACGGCGAGGCCCGAGTGAGCCGCGTCCTGCGGGAGAAGTTCCCCCGCGCCTCTGCCATCAGGGTGGTGGACATCTCCGGTAAACCGCAAGCTCCCCCTAACCCCCATTCCCAACATCCCCCCCCCCGCACCGTGCCGTGCGCTCCGCCACGGCGGGGCTGAGCCCGGCCCGGCCCGGCCCGCGGTGGCTGCCGGGGGGGGCGGGGGTCTCCTGGGCGGGCGGGCGGCGGCAGCGCTCTGCCGGGGGCCGCACCGCGGGGCTGCGCTTCCTTGCAGGAGGCTGCGGTGCCATGTACGAGGTCCACATCGAGTCGGAGGAGTTCAGGGAGAAGCGGCCGGTGCAGCAGCACCAGATGGTTAACCAGGTGAGGGCTGCAGCGGCAGGTGCACGGCGCCCGAGATGCACACCCGCACGCAGCCAGGCATTGGCACGCTCCTGCGGCACCACGGCCGCACGGTGCCAGCATGCAGCATTTGGCCCTCGTGCTCTGTCACTGCTTAGTTTTGCATCCCGCTTGCATGGGTATGCTGCAGCGCTGCATGCGGTCTGCTTGCGTGCACAGCACTTGCAGTTGACACAGCAGACGCTGCATTTGCACTTGAGCGCTGTATGCATACATGTTAGGAGCTCCACTTTAGCACTTAATACTTGGTGCTTTTAAGCCACCCGCCTTCACGTTGCAGTGGGACTTAGTATTTGTGTTTGTCTTTTGCAGGCGCTGAGTGAAGAGATCAAGAGCATGCATGGACTGCGCATCTTCACCTCCACCCCCAAGCCCTGATGCTGGGCTGAGCTCTGTGGTGGGAAGTGGGGGAATGGGAGGGGACTTGTGCAGCTGCCGGGAATGACCCGGTCAATAAAGATGCTGGAGGCTGTGTGTGTGAAGAGGCTCTGGACCAGCCAGAACTGGGGGGCAGAAGCAGGATGCTGCTGCAGCCACCAGCCAGGGGGACTCCCTGCAAGGGAAAACATGCCTTAGGGTTGTTTGTTTTCAACTGGAACACCTGGGTGGGGCTGTGAGGGCACCAGTGCATAGAGCAAGGAGGTACAAGGACAAGACATCCATTAAAAAAGAGAGCAGGAAGAAGAAACTTTATTGCCTTGCCACACATGGTCCCTGCCATTCCCTCTGTGTCGTGTTCCCCCCCCCCCCCCCCAGCTGGGGACAGAAAAGCTGCTCTGCACACCAAGGGGACAGGCTCCCCTTGACAGGCACTTTTTTCCTCCTCCCCCCAATGCTGCCATGAGGGGAGCTTAAGGCTCTTGGCCAAAGTGCATCTAAATCCAAAAAAAGCACTTCCAAAAATAAGCTGTACCACTGCTGGTCTTCCCCAAGGGAAGCACATGCTGGATATAGCCCCAGGCTGGCTGCTTGTAGGCCAGGTTCTGTATCCATGGGATCCAGAGTGAAACTGCTCCAGCACTGAAAACAGTGTGGCACTCTGGAACTTCACCCATGCCTGTGGGAAACAAAGCAACCTGCTACAAGCTCTGTGTCAAGAGTCCCAGACTGCAATTCTTGCCAGACTTGAGTACATAGCTTAGAAAAAAATGTACGAAGTAGCGCTAGTCACCACAGCTCAGCCACCAGTTATAAAACAATGCAGGCTGCCACTGTGCAGTACAAGCACTGTTTTGCCAAAGGCCTGCAAGACTGAGCGAGGCGATGCCAGCCAGCACATCATCCAGCTTCTTGAGGCTTGCACTGCTGAAGGTGAAACGGAGAACGGCTGGTGTACAAAGCAGAAAGGAACAGACACAACCAGAAGCTGAATGGGTCCTCCTGGGGAAAGTTTATCTGTCTTTGGAGCCCAGCTTCTCAATCAGTTCCTGCAGTGGAGCCAACTCCCGCCTGTCGATCAAGTTAAATTCCTGGCAGGAAAAAGCATCACAAGAACTAAACACACTGCTGAAAGAGCCACTAGAAAACACAGGGCTCCAGGTGCAGCCAGCACACACGCCCTGGGAACCAGCTGCATAAATGCGTGCTGGCATAAATTCCCATGCAGACATTACTGCAGCCATCTCTCCCATTTCTCTGCGGAGAGATTCAAGCGTTTTGGGCAAACCATGTTGCATTGCTGAGGCTGCTCCGCACAATAAGTCGCCCGCAGTTACAGGCTGTTAAAAAATGGGCAACGTGAAAAAGGTGCTGCTGCTACCTCAGAGTCAGTTACTGAGCTACAAAACCCCAGGTTCTCTTTGAAGTCCGGTCCCTTTGTGAGCTTAAAATTAGAGAGGGAAATGGGAGCCTTTATAGCCATCTTGCACAAAAATCAAAACAAACCCCAGATGGCGCTGCTGTATGGTTCACATGGTAAAGAGGGTGAGAGCTGAGCTGTGTTCCATCACAACACTGTTGTAGACCTTCAAAGAGCAAGTAGGCTCTTAAAATCCAACTCCCTTTAAAAGCAATCAGGGAACAAGAAACCCTGGTGGAGGCAGGTGACCAGCTGTTCTGCAACTCACCTGCACAAAGAAGATAAAGTGCTTGAAGGAGGTGTTGAGGTGGGCCTCCTCCTGCAGCCGCATGACAGAATCAAAGTGCTGGTGGTAAATGTGGGCATACACGCGGAATAGCCGTTTCAGGATGGTCTTGGCCACCGACATGAAGTTCTTGGGAAAAGGGACGCCTGAAAACCACCAATATGCAGGGATAAGTTTCAGTTTGGTAAGAAGCAAAAAGAGACCTTCCGGTGGCGCTGTGGCTCAGTCCTATATACAAGGCATGTTGCATCATGCAACAGTTGCAATTACCAATCTTTGAAGGGAAGAGCGTTTCGTCATCCAGCTGGTCCTGAACCCATGTCATCAAGTAATCAATGTACTTTGGAGCCGAGCACTTAATCGGCTTCTTTATGTTGGTGCCGTCTGCCCAATGGTACTCATATCTGTTGGGAGACCGAAAAAAGAAATTCTTTGCTATACAAGTGAAAGAAATACATTTTCATTGCATTGTGGCTACTCTGGCAACAAGGCACTGCAGCTTCCTCCTTATCTTGGTAAGATGTGCTCTGCAAAAGAAGCACTCTGTGCAGCGACCCTCACAAGTGATGTTCAACTGGGAATCAACCTCTTCCAACATCAGCATTCCTTTAAATGGGGCATGTGATGGGGCCAAACCCCAGTGCCTGAGTTACTACATATAGAATCATATAGTTTTCACACATCAACGGAGAATTCAGCACTCCCTCGGGGAGATGCCCACCAGCACGAGACAGCCAAGACCCCATCCTTAGGCCACATGTCAGCCAAAAGCTTTTAAAAGCCACCATCTCAAACTGATACGTGCTTATAAATCCACAGCTCCTCAGACGTGGGGCAGATTTCTGTCAGAACACTACGTAGCATGGAACTCTCCTTTCTCAGAGGTCTTTTGCAAAATTGGGCAGTGGGGAAAAAAACATGTTTCAATTGTCATGTCTCAACCACCACCAAGTGAAAATGAACGCTGCACTTTAAACAGGAAGTCGTTACAGGAAACATTCCCAAATATAGAAACAGGAACTTGCAATCTAGATAATTCTGGTTAGAAAAGCAGGGCAGGACTTTACACAGCACCCTACAAATACTGCTCAATAGCCAGACTCCATGCTGCTGTCCCAGATAACAAGCCTCAACCAACCTTACCAACAAGATACGCTGCTGTTGCTTCAACTCAACAAAGTACTTAAGTTCAGAACCATCGTGTATACTCTTCTTCAACCTTTCAATCTTCTTCAATCACTTTCACTCAGAAAAAAACAAGCAATGACCTCTTGGAGTGCTTGCTCTGAGACAACAGATTAAGAGATGACTCGAACAGAAAGATCTGCCACTTCAAAGTTAGACCTCTTATTTTCCTTAAAACAAATCTGCTACTGATACCATGCGGCTTCCCTAATGGACCACATGGCTTCGCATGCAAGTGAGTGACTCTACAGGAGCATGATGCTGTGCCCCAACACCATCCAGACACATCTCATTCCCTTTTTTAGTTTTTCTCGACACACTTGAGTGACCTGAACATCCATCCACTTCCCCAACACATAAATTGCAGCTGCAGGCTGCCATAAAACTTCTTACCTTGGTCCAGCAGACATGACTGGACAGCTGGCCTCTGTGCAAAACTCTGTGATGGTCCCATAGAGCATATTGATTTGGTTGAAGAAATCCACCGCTGTAAAGGAAAAAGTATCAAATTTATCCAAAACGCAAACAGAGCAAACTGCAGCACCAATTTGCTTCCATTCAGCTGACATTGCCTCTGAGGATCACCATCACAGGGGTGAACATACTGCAAAGCTCTCCACAAAAACACACACACCATCATGTGGCTGACTTCAAGACCCTTTGACCATCTAGGAACATGAATATCTCAGTCAGCTTTGATCTTTTTTTTTTTTTTTTTTTTAAATCTTCTGGCTACTGCCCCTGACTTATTTGTACGGCACGAAGCTGTACATAACCTCCTAACTTCCTGTAACTTTGAAATAACTGCTTTAGTTCCCAGCCTCCTTTTTAAGAAAGAAAATACAACTCCTAAGTTACCAACACAAACCTGGAAAATATGGTTGAAGAATACAGTTCCATTTTTTACCCAAGCTGTTTACTGTCACAGTTTTTGCAGCCAACAGCACTAACTACTGGTTTTATAATTCCAAAATCAATGCTTACTCCTAATTCTAAAAATAACCTTTCACAAACCTAATCATCTTTACAAGTTGGAACTTGAAGAAAATGCACCCCAAAACCAAAATAATATGGATTTGTTTCTTGCTTTTTGCTTGCTTCCAGAGCACAACAGCCCTTTGACTCTTGACTTACTTTCCTTTTATCCCTACCTAGTTAAACAGAATCTGGCCAGGATGTGAACTTCATTTGGGATTTTTTTTTATTATTATTTTGTTTGTCTGTTTTCTTTTCTTTTAAGGATGAAACCCAGAGATTCATATTCTTCCCACTCCACCTCCACACATGGATGGATTGCTTTTTCATAGGACTTACTGTTAACTGCGATCCACTCATTAAGGTCCTCTCCCTCTGGCAGCATAACTGCTTGCCTAAGGTTACCACTTCCCAGGGTGGCTTCTGCATGTTTCAGGAGTTCATACTGATGGGAGCCTTCAGGAATATTCTTCTTGGGTTTGAATGTTTTCGAAGATCGACTCCCACTGACAAAAGAGAAACATTTCTAGTTAATCTGTCAGCTGCAATCCCTTCTAAGAAATATTTCCCTCCTGCTACAGCTGAATTACTCCTTGCCATTTGGCACTTTTAGCTGTGGTAACACCAGCCGTTTACCCCTCCCATCCCCCTACCAGGGTGAACGTATCATATGCTCAGGCCAAAGTGTTTCTGACAGCCGTGTGCACACTTCCCTTTTCACATCGCAATAAACATTTGGTGCAAAGGCCTAAAGACTGATCAGCGACAGTTGCATTCAGAGTGGCCCACAAACCAGGAAACAAAACCACCAGCTGACTGGGTCAAGTCTGACAGGGCAATGACAAGACACTCAGACACACTGTAGAAACAATCTGCTCAAAATAGCAATTTAACAGACTCCAGCCCTAAAACACAAATTACCATAGCAGTTGCAATTGTCTCTTGTTGTGTTCTACAACAGCTGTGCCACTGCACAACTCCACGCCCCTACAACAGTGCCGAAGCTGCTCTCTGCAGGGTGCTCAGAGGGACGCAGGTCATTGAACTCAGTACTGGCTTTAAACCCACGCACAAAAGCCAATACTGCCAAGAGCCGAAGGAATTTCAATGCCTCTAACTGCAACATGTTAACTTTTAGACTGTGCAGAGCCCACAGTGTCCTGCTCTCAGCCTTTGCCAAATCTGCTTCTGATTTAGGGTGGCGCAAGCCGAAGCATCGAGGAGGGTACATATGCTTCATCGCTGGTCTGCTGCCTCCCCTAGCCGTACACAACCAGACGTGCTTGGCTTGCGCACGCTTCGCACCAGCTTCCTGGTGCAGCATTACTGCACGGCCTGAGGTCTTCACACACTGCTTCCGCGCAACGTTCTGAGCGGAAATAAGAGACCCTTCAACCCAGCTCACTCTTCAGCCAGGCCACTGCCTCCTGTTACACCACAGGCAGAATACACAGGCCCAGCACGTTGCTGACCGCAGGCAGAGCCCCCAAACACAGACCTAGCACACCATCGACCCCAGAAAGAAGGCACCCAGCCCCTCCCCGCACCACAGCCTGCCACCGACCCTTCCGCCACGCTTCCCAGGCTTTAAGAGCTAAAATCTTTCGGAGCGTTCACATCACACGGGTATGCCGCAGCCCGCCCCTAGAGCTGGTTACCGATACTTTTTCGCACCGAAGAGAGCGACAAGTCCGCGAGCCACCTCCCCCCCGAGGCTCCCCCCCGCAACCAACGCTGCGCTCCCCCACCCCGCAGCCTCCCCGGGCCCCTCACGAGGCCCCCGCCGCCCACCCTGCCTCCAGCAGCCTTCCCGTGCCAGCTCCCCGTCTCCCCTCAGAACCCGCCCCACGGCTCCTCCTCGGAGCCCCCCGCGGCCGGGCACTCACAAGAGGAAGCTCATGGCGAGCGGCGCCGACCAGCCTGAAGGGAAGCGGCGCCGCTCCCGCCGCGGCCGTGCCCCTCAAGCTCTCGCGAGACCCAGCCCGGGCCGCGGCCTCGAGCGGGGGCGGGCCCTCGGCGCACTATAAGGGGGCGGGCGGGGGAGCTGGGCGCGCCTCTCATCAGGTGCCGCCGCCGCTGGCGCTGCCGCCGCCGCCATCGCCATGGCCCCTGCGCTGTGCCCGCTCCGCGCCCTCGGCCGGGTCGCGCTGCGGCCCCCCTGCGGCCGCCGCCTGCACCTCAGCGCGCACAGGTAGGGCCTGGCCGCGGGGGGCCGCGGGGTGGGCGCTGCCGGAGATGAGTGAGGCGGGTCCCTAGCGGCCGTGCCGGGCGCTGCAGGCTGATGAAATCCCGCTGCCGCCTTGCGTGGAGGGTCTGCGGCGGTTCTGCCCCCGGGGGGGGGGGCTCGACGCCTGTCCGAGAGGTTCGGCTGGGGTGCTGGCTGTTGGGGTGAGGCGCTGAGTGGTTAACGTACCAAGAGAGCCCCATGCTTGCACGGGTCCTAGCCTAGGAAAGAAGGGAGCGCTGCACGCCATCCCAGGTGGGGATGTGAGGCTTTGCTGTGCCCCTGCTCCGCGTTGCTCCGGGCCTGGAGCAGTTCCGCTGGGGGCTCCCCTTTGCTGCAGCCGTGCCTGGAGCACGGAGACCCCTCAGGAAGCAGCGCCGGGCTCGTGAGACTCGGGTGGGAGGAGGTCTGCACGTCGGGTAGCTGGGGCTGCTCCGCTCTTGAGGAGGGAGCTGCAGCCGGCCGCCTTGTTCCTGTTGGGATGAGTGATGTGGGAGGGTGAAAGTCATCAGGCTCTCTTCTAAGGGGTGGCTGTCTCCTGGATTTCCGTGGCAAGTTGGTGGTGGTGCGTTTTGCTGGCTGGTTGCCTCCGAAATGGGCAGGTCCTGGCTGTGAGCGATGCCTGTGCAGTGATGCTGGGGAGCAGCTCCCTCTGCTCCATGTGAGGGGCCTGATGGAGGAGCCGAGTACCTGGGTAAATACTTGGGTACGTGAGTGAAGAGCTCATCGCGAGGCCTTGCAGGAGGGGGTTCCAGCGAAGTCTAAAAGTGAATCTTGGGCAGGTTAATCCCTCACAGAGGGACTAGTGAGTGAGAGTCGCATTCTAATGTGAGTGATAGCCATAACCTGAAGGAAAAAAGAACAAATGTGAGCAGTGTGCACAGCCTGTGCTGACTGGGGCTGGCAGCTGTGGCCTCGTTAGCTGTAATCCGTGCCAGCCTTTCTATATGCTGCAGGGTATCCAGTTGCCTGGAATGCATTTGACAGAGGCTCTATATTCTTCCTACCAATTTAGACCTGAGAAGTACGTGAGGACCTGTTCTGACATGGTTCAAGCGGAAAAATATCCCCTCAACTCCAGCTAAGCGCTGCAGTCTTTTGAAGGGGCTGGAATTGAGTACCCAGCCCAGCTCTCACAATCTAAAGAGTTGACTGAAGTGGTGGCAGCAATTAGTTGAGCAGGGCAGGACATGTGCCAGGTGCATGCTAGGTAGACTGGTGGTATTCCTGAGAAATCTATGGGTGACCGGGCTCTCTAAGAACTGCACTTGGTGCAGCAGTGTGACACCCTTCTTCGCTTGTCAGACATGCCAGAATTGCTTGGTATCTTCTGTAGTGGAAATTCCACTTAAGTGGAACGAGTTCTGCCTCATGTAAGTCATTTATAGTGAAGCTGTCATGCCTTTGAAAGGGAAGGGTGGCTGACTTTTCAGAAGCGGAGGCTAGTCATATAGCTCATGCTTCAAGCTAAAATACGAACAATACATGTGGACTCCCAGCCTTGCAGAGAAGCAGTGTACGGTTTCTTAGGCTTCACAAAAAAAAACAAAACTCTGTCCCACCAGTAGTTTTGCTTGTTAATGGTAGCTTTGGGCAGCAGAGCTGGAAACTTAAGACTGAAATATGCTGCTTAACACAATTTGCAGAAACAAAAAGGGTTTGTAATAAAGGCTTGTACTCAGCTCAGATGAAAGAGACAGTTCTGTCCTGCTTTGTGGTTAGCACCTGTTTTTTATGCTAGTATTGCACAAAGCTTGGATTTGATGTTCGTAACAATGCTGACTGTTTTGGTAACACTTTTTCCACTGCAGAGGTGATGCAGTTGTGATTTCTGGAAGGAAGCTGGCCCGACAGATCAGACAGGAAGCCCGTCATGAGGTTGAACAGTGGGTAGCAGCTGGAAACAAGAGACCTCACCTCAGCGTTGTTCTAGTTGGTGAAAATCCTGCAAGTCACTCCTATGTATTGAACAAAACCAAAGCAGCTGCTGATGTTGGTAAGTCTTGCACTATGCTCTGAAACTGGAACAAAGTGACTGCTTCCTGTTTCGTTGGCTGGGGGGAGTCCTCTATGCTGGAAACTGTGGAAGATCTTAGGATGCATCCACCTGGCTGCTTTTCACCTCAGCTGCATTGCTGTCCAGGCTTATGGCAGAACTTGCTGTGAGCGCTTTGCCTGCGGTCATAGTAGTGCTGGGATGTAGTTAATAGGCATGGTTTGAATGTGTTATGCCACTTGAATCCTCTAGGGCAACATCAATCTCTGTAGTTTGGATTTGCAGTCTTTCCAGGCCTGTGTGAAACACTGGCAAGGCTTTGATTTGTCTTTTTAAATTAACTATCCAAGCTGCAGTCACATTCAGCAGAGTCTTGCAAGGCAAGGTCCTACTTGATGTTCAGCCAAAGATTTCCTGAGTGTACTTCTGGGGAAATGTGCTGAAGGGGGTCCAGGGCACACAGTGGTTTAATTTCTTACTGGGTTCTGTGCTGCTGAAGCCTTCTTTGGAACTGACATTTTAGGCTAGCATGCCCTTACTGTGGTGAAGAGGGTCTGCAGCAGGTGCAGTTGCATGTTCATCATAACACATTTCCATTTAGTTTCTCCAAGCCCTCCATGCACTTGGAGGGCCTCTGGTTTCAGCAGACTTTCCCAGGAATGACTGCACAGACTAATGGTCCTTAATCATAACTTGCAAGACTCATGAAGTTCTACAACCTGGAAGGTGTTCATTGTTGTATGAAGCATGCAGTCCTTGGTGTATCCATATTGGATTTTGTGCAGAAATGAAACTAGACAGCTTAAATCAGCATGGATTAGGGAAGTTGCTTTCCACTTGTGTACATGCTGTTGTCTAACGCAGCACTCTCAATGACTGCACAGGAATCAGCAGTGAGACGATTCTCAAGCCAGCTTCTATTACTGAGGAAGAACTACTGGATTTGATCGGCAAACTAAATAATGATGCCAATGTGGATGGCCTGTTAGTGCAGCTTCCTTTACCCGGTGAGTACCTAGATATCAATCTGTTTCATTTTTATATAAATCTAAGTTTATGTGCCAGAAGGCGGTATAGCTCAGGAGTTCTCTTGCCACATGAAAAGTGGCACGCTGATGTAGCTTAAAGAAATTGATCTCACTACTTCATCATACTGCTGCCTGTATGAGTTGAGTTGATGGGGGTCATGGAAATCTATTCTTGTGTGAGGAGTATCAGCTTCCTGAGCCAGGAGCTTAAATTTGGTTGTGACACTGAGGCAGTCTAAAAATACCCTCTGCATTAGCGACACCGTAGTTCCCAAGTGGCTCCAGTCCCCTTCTGCTGGGAGCTCTTAGCCTTGAGCTCACTGGAGGCTTTGAATAACTTCAAGCTTACGAACTTTGAAGGGGTTGAGGGGCTAGTGCAGTGAGCCAGGCCTCCCGTTGACTGCAAAATGCATTTTTTTTGTCTGATCCCTAGTGCTAAAGCTTTTATCTTTTCCAGAACACATTGATGAGCGAAAGATTTGCAATGCTGTGACTCCAGACAAAGATGTTGATGGCTTTCATGTAATAAATGTGGGGCGCATGTGCCTTGACCAGTATTCCATGCTGCCAGCTACCCCCTGGGGTGTGTGGGAGATCATTAAGAGAACTGGTAAGCTGCTGCAGTATTTGGCTGCTGTATGGCACAACTCCAGCTTGTATTTGTCTTAAGACTCTCATATCTACTGCAGGCATCCCAACACTGGGGAAGAATGTGGTGGTGGCTGGCCGGTCAAAGAACGTGGGAATGCCCATAGCCATGTTGCTGCATACAGATGGCAGGCATGAGCGCCCAGGAGGTAGGAGCTTGCTGGTCTTGGAGCCTGTGCACCAGGCAGTTGTGGGAAGAAGCCCTTTGCCTATACCACAGTCCTTGTTAGGCTTTTAAGCAGGTCCTAGGCCTGCCTCAGGGACCATGACATCACATGGGCTGTGGTTGAGGCTGGAGAGTTAACTCTGCACATGGGCAGTCTTGTAACACTTCAGAGCCTTCTTCAGTTAGTCCTTGTCCTTTTCCGTGCAAGATCTGACTTTGTAGGCTACTCCCAGTGGTTTGTCCTTAGGCTCCTGTATTCCTCCTACCTTCACAGGTGTCCTCAAAGGTGAAGAGTTAGAAGTTGACAAGTTTAGGTACACTTATGGGTAAAAGGCTTTGTGTAACCCCTTTTGCAGGTGATGCCACAGTAACAATATCACACCGCTACACTCCAAAGGAGCAGCTGAAGCAACACACAATCCGTGCTGACATTGTGGTAGCAGCAGCAGGTAAGGCTGAACTCTCAGTACAGGTGATGCACAGAGGATGCTGCACTGCAGCTTGTGTGGTGTTTCTGATGGGAATCTTTCCTTGCAGGAGACAGTTCTGTTGGCATATGTTCCAGGGCCTCCCTGTCTGAGGCATCTCTGGGAGCACAGGGATAGTCTGGTATTCTTATGGCTGCTGGCAGCTGTTGTAGGCAAGGGCTGGCTGTTTGAGCCAGCCAGTATATCCTGTGATTAAGCCTAGGAGAGTCTAGCAGAGCTGTTTGTGGCCCTTTGAAATGCAAAATAGCATCTGGCAGGAGGGCTCGGTGTGCCAGCAAGCACTTGATCAGACCTAAAGAACAGCTACAAGTAGACGTATTCTTCTCCAGGTTGAAGGCGGGATCTTGAGCTATCCCCTTGGCATGGGGGTAGCTCATCAACAGAAAAGTTGATTTGGGGTGTTGATGCTTGGCAGCTGAAGCTTGCTGTAAGCTTGTGGGAGAGGAGAGAAATGTGGGTTAGAAATTGGGTATGAAGAGACAAAAGGTACTGGAAGGATTAGAACTGGTGTTTGAAGGTAGTGTTGCATAAAAGCAGAAATGCTGCTGGCAGGAAGGAAGGCGTGTTCATAGTCAAAGGTGGTCAGTAAACCAGAGAAAGACTTAACTCTTTCATGTGACTCTAAGTGGAAGGTAGGATGAGTTCCTCAGCTGATGCAGTATGTGGTAGAACCAGACAAATGCCCCACCCTGAAAGGGGTGTTCCAGGTTCTTGGCCAGACTTCTTTCTCGGGGATGGATTCTAGTTCTTTATACTGAGACTATAAGTAAAAAAAATCCTTCATTTCTGGGTGAGACGAACCTCTCAAGGAGTGGCACTGGATTTCGCAACTGTGGCTAGATTTGTATTTGTGAGGCAGGAAGGCCTGGGTGGGTCAAAACTTATGGGGCTGGGTGGTGTGAAGATGGGGGTGAGGGGGAACAGGGGACTGTTTAGCACCACTATAAGCATGTGGTTCTGTTCTCTTACAGGCATTCCCAACCTGATCACAGCTGATATGATCAAAGAAGGAGCTGCAGTTATTGATGTGGGGATAACTAGAGTGCAGGATCCCATCACTGCCAAATCAAGGCTGGTTGGGGATGTGGATTTTGAAGGTATAAAAGACTATGGCATCTGGTACTTTGAGCATTAAACTCATGCTTAAACTCATCATTAAACTTCTTAGCATGCTGAGAAGGGGTGAGAAAGTCCTGGTTCATGTAGTGGAGCAGATGCTGATCCATCCTGAAGCTCTCTTGCTTGTGCATTCAGTGTACAAGGGAAGAGCTTTCCTGTAACATGGCATGGGAACACTGTATTGCAACGTAGAAGAGATTCATCCTGGACCTGTTGGTCTGCTTGTCTCTACTCAAATTTATAGCCCATGCTCCTGCTTTTAAATTTTGTCATATGAAAACACATGGAACTTACCTTTTGGCTTGCTATTTACTGGCCTTGCTCACCACTTAGCTGCAATAGTGCCCAGGCAGGCTGTTCTGATGAGCTCCGCATCTCCATATACCTTGTAAAAGGTACTGGAAAGTCCTTTTGGAAGAGAGGGCAAATACTCAGACTATTACTTTATTGGAGAGCTTTGCAAGAGCATGCATCAGGCCCATCCACATCTGGTTTCAGATTTGATTTCTGTTGCATAAATCTAGCTATTTGACCTTTCTTTTTTTTCCCCAGCCTGGGCTAGAAGGTAAGCTTGCTTAATAGTGGAGATGGTCAGGCTATGGTGTGCTCTGTGTTGCCTTGGATAATGAGGAAGAGAGGGGAGGGATGGGATAACTAACTTGAGATATTCCTAATATTCCTTATATTCCTAATATTCCTTAGCTGACAGTCTTGGAGGAATTTCAACAATATTAGATTGATTATGGCTTCTTACCAAGCTGGCTGACTAGTGTATGTCTTACTGCTCTTGACTTCTATGCTAAACTGTAACTCCTCCCCATTCTGCAGGGGTGAAGAAGAAAGCTAGTTACATCACTCCAGTCCCTGGAGGAGTTGGGCCCATGACAGTTGCCATGCTGATGAAGAACACCATCATTGCTGCCAAGAAGCTGTTGAAACCCAAAGCACTGGAAGCCTTAACTGTTTAACATAGGACTGTTTTTAGCACTGAAAACAACATTCCAAAATGACTCCCAGACAGGCCGATAGAAAATGCAATATTTTTATTTATTGTACAGAAGTGGTATTTCCTATTCTGAGGTCATAGATATTTATTTGAAGCTGAAGCATATGTGCATTGCTTATACCAAGGCATAAGCATCTACACTCCTGGCCTATTCATTCAGCACATAACATCTAGCAGAGCTGCTTTTTGAGCTAACACTCTTCTAAGAAGTCAGCCCTGCAGCTTACACTGTTCTTGCAGGGACAGAGCAGCAGTTGAGATGCTGGGCGTGCAGTTCTCCAGGGAACTTGGTGCAATATTAGCAATCCTGGAGGAACTGGAGTGGGGCTTCACAGTGCAGAAGTAATGACTTCGGTGCTTCTATTCTCACAAATGCCCAGACTGCTTGCATTTGACCTGCTCTGAAGTATTTTACTCAATGCTAGACATGTAGTTTGAGTTGAGCTCTTCTGTAGAACCATCTACTTGAAAAAGCCACATCTGTTCTCAGCTTGGCTGGGGCCATAGACAGTGGTAGATCTGTTGTAACATTTTTAGTGTGCAGCTAAGCTTTTTTTTTTTTTTTTGCTATTTGGATGGTGACTTTTTTAAACCCTTTTTCTCTAACCAAAGAAAATTGGGGGGGGGGGGTGGTGCTGTTGGTGACTGTACTGGGCCCACAGTAAGCTTCCTGGACTGTAGTGTGAAAGGATTCCAGTGCTTGGTGAATAATCCAGGCTAACTCTGAATAAAGTACGGAAGGGGGGAACCCCACTTGTTTCCTAGAATTACTTTAAGCAAGTTTTGTACTTCTCTGACAAATGAAAACACTTGTACAGTGAGCTTCCCTTGTTCCCTCAGAGCAGGGCTGGGTCTGGCTTTCTCCCTGAGTTTGACCAAGGCATAAGTGCTACATCCATAATTAATTTTGTTCATGCCTGAACAAAAACTGTTCAGCTTTTAGACTCCAGTTGTAAACAAATCCATCAGCTGTTGCTGATGTTCATAGTGACCGTGTAAACATACAGTCCTCTGCTTTTTGCTTGCAAGCTCTGATTATCTAATACCAACCTTACTTTGGAAAATCTTGTGTAGTATTGTTCTGGGGCAGTGAGGTGGGTCTAGACTTCTTCCTCTTCAGCATCTGGCCACATATCCTTGGTAAGACTGATCCTACCTTTCTGGGTGCTGGGAAACTTTTTTGTGAAGCTGAAGGTCTGTTGCCATGCTAGAGCCACCTGTTGAGTCATTGCGAACCACACATTTCCCCATTCCCTTCCAGGGGAGAGCAATGCCTGCTCATAACAATGCTAAGTAAGGAACACCTGGAGAGGGAAGGTTCAATGACTGAGATTGCATCAGAAACACACTAAGAGCAGAGACTAATTTAAATGAGATTTATTGGATTGTATCACTGATAAATACAAAATGGCTAAAGAAGTGTTGTAATGGGGGTGACAAATCTGTGACAATCCAGTATTTCCATATGCAAAAAATATAAACCATTTGTAAGACCTGCAAAAAGGACAAATCTAGCTGAAACAAGCAGTGTTCTAGAGGGATCTGAGCTTAGGCTTCAGTTGTGCTCTATGAAACATCTGGAAAGGCTTTGTGGATTCTGGTAGGGGTGCTGTGTAGTAGGTGCTGATGTACTGGTTAAAGCAAATTTACTATCTGGAGTGATTGCAATCACAGGCCTATCTGTACCATGCTTTAGCTAGCACACGTGAGATTGGTACAAAACACTAAAAAGTATACACTGCATCCAAGCTGAAATAGTTCTTAGTGTTAATGTCAAGCTAAGTGGCGCTTGCTTAAGTGGTCACTGGAGTAATACTGTTTTATTAATCTCACCATGGTTCCTCATAAGGTATACTTGAACCAGAAAAATACTATAAACAGACAACTGTGTTCATGTCTTTGTTTGACGTGACTATTTACAAAGAACTGGGCTCTGTCCCGCATAAAGGTTCAGATCAGTTGCAATATTTAACCAGTGCGCCCCAGAAACCCCTCTGTGGCTGGCCTTAGCACAGAACTTCTATAAATACCAGGTAGGCTGTTTCTGCTTGGGAGATGAGGGGGGGCTTTGTGCTACCTTAAAACCGTGAGAAACGTCCATCTACTGGAGAGAAAGTCAACAAACAAGACTAGTCTTTCTAAACCATAGCCTGCAGGCATGCTGGGAAGGAAAGCCATTTGAAAGCCTCATCCATGCCCCAGCACTGCTGAAAGAAAGTGAGAGCTGGGCAAGCCAAACTGCCTGGTGCCTGAGGTGGTGCCTGAGGTGGCTCCTGACCTGCTCCCTGGTGGGGAAGCAAGTGCAAAGTGTGTGGGGATACGTGGTGAGGGACGTGCTTGCTCTCCCATCAGTGCTTCAAGCTGCTTGCTGTTAAACCACCTGAGTATAATTACAATTGAGGAGCTCAAGGAGGTGCAAAGCCCCTTGTGCAGGGGCTGGATGGGCTCCTTCAGTGTGCCCGTGGCAAAAACAAGGTGAGATAATACTCCAGCTCAGCTGGCTTCCGGTTGGCTGCAGCTATTGCTCCAGCCCTGTTATCAGCCTAGGTTTCCGGACAGCACTGGGGGTCCTAGACTGGTTCTGGGAAAGCTGCGCTTTGCTAGGGCTGTGGATGTGTGGATGGGTAAGGCCGTGCTTGCCTAATGGAAACTGTGCTCAATTCCCTGCAGAAACTATGACCCGCTGCCTGCAGCAGTAGTGCCTGACAGCCAGCAGAAATCATGCCCTGTTCCCTGCTCTGCTGTTGCTCTCAGGCACTCACAGCCTGCCTGTTGTTACTTGCAAGAAGCAATGGCCTTTGGCCTCAAGGTCTCCTGCTCCAGAGCCTTCGCTCCTCCTGCCAAGTGCCTCTTTGCAACCCTCACTAGCCTGTAATGCATCCTCACCTTCTTATACATCTATGCTGGGGTGAGCACAGCTGAGTCCCCCTGGGGCAGGAGAATCCCACCTGCTGCAGCAGAGAGACCCTGATTCGGTTGCTGGGATGCTGCAGCATGGCTGTGCTGCAAGAGGGGACTCCCACTGCAAGGGGTCAGACTGCTTTTGTTTGCATCCTGCAAACTCAAAGCCTGAGGCTCCCCATGGGAAATGCACTACCCCCTTTGCCAAGTCAGATTTGGCAGGAGTCGCGCTGCGATTTCAGGGCAGGGGGAGCTGGGATACATGCTCCCACTTCCTTCTCAGGCGTGCAAACCTCCTCCCCACCCCAAAATCCCCCTTGAAAGGTTTACCCCAGCACAGTCCCCTGCTCCATAGGCCATGCATGCAGCCAACTGATCCCTGACATCCATGGCCCTGACTGCCTTTGACTTCTCCATTCCAGCAGCAGTTCTAGGGCAAGTGGAGGCCAAATACACCAACTCCACATTTTTAGCCCCAGCAGTGGGGGCTATTCTGCCACCAGTGCATTCT
This sequence comes from Cygnus atratus, assembly GCF_013377495.2. Classification (NCBI taxonomy): domain Eukaryota; kingdom Metazoa; phylum Chordata; class Aves; order Anseriformes; family Anatidae; genus Cygnus; species Cygnus atratus. Next base: position 5,057,563 of record NC_066388.1, read on the forward strand.
GCTACCAGCAGTGATGCATTTGCCCAGCAGAAAGGGAGGAAATTCAACAGCATTACACTAAACGCTACTGGAGCAATGGGCCTCTGGGGCCACCTTCTCCTCAGTGTCACATAGAAAAATATGTCCAATTAGCTTTATATATATATATATATGAATATATAAGTATATATATATATAAATTAGAGGAAGCACTGCATGGAACTATAGTGTGGTCTCACTGCCCATGTCCCGAGGTGGCTTTTCGGTGTCGGTGTCCTCGTAGTCTGATTCCATCTCTATCTTCACCTGGGGCACAGCGCAAATCGGGTTTCGTGAGTAGTTAAATGCTGGAGACGATGGACATGAAATCTTCAGGTGAAGTGTAATACTGCAGAGGAAGAGGGGGACGTAGGGAGGTAAGCATTTGGCATGGGTACCTGATTAATGCCCCAGAAACCCCAGCAAAGGGCTCCAGATGCTGCTACTGCCATGAAAAAAAGTCATTAAAAAAATTATCAAATCATACAATATCTCAAGTTGGAAGGGACCCACAAGGACCATCAAGTCCAATGTCTGGTTCCACAGAGGACCACATAAAATCCAACCACATTTCTGAGGCAGTTGTCCAAACACTTCCTGAACTCTGGCAGGAGTGACCACTTCCCTGGGGAGCCAGTTCCAGTGCTCGACCACTCTCTCAGTGAAGACCCTTTACCTAATTTCCAGCCTGAACCTCCCCGCTGCAGCTCCATCCTGTTCCCTTGGTTCCTATCACTAGTTACTGATCTTTTGCAATTAGTATGTATAATCTGTAGGTAGAAAATTACATGAAGCTTTCAGAACTCATCTGTACATCTCATCCTAAAAATCTCTGCAGCTTTACCCAGTAGCATCTTATTGTTGTGAGTGCTCTCACACCAGGCTTGGAACACGTTAGCCAGTTCCCCCCCGCCCAACCTGCTTTGTACAACATGATAGCCATGGCCTGCAAATGAAGGCAGCCAAAATACCATGGGATGCTGTGAAAACATATTCAGATATTTCAAAAATGCCCAAGGACAATGGCAACTGGCTCAAGGTAGTGACAAAAACGATTCCCAGTTGGGACCACTGACTGCCAAACCTAGAAATGTTTCGCACCAAGGGCATGGGATCCCTAGGGATGGGTCATGCAGGGAGTGAGTGGTGGAGTCCATTTGGTGCTTACCTGCGATCCAGATCTGAACCATTTGGGGAAGAATCAGAACGCAAAGCTCCAGGTGGAGGACCTCTTTCCTGGGGGGACATGGAGGTGAAACACTTCCCAGATGAGGAAGGAACTCCACAGAAAGCCACTCCCCCACCCCACCTTGCTACCAGGTCTGGTGGACCTCAGGTAGTAGGAGGGGAGGAAAGCTCCTGGGAAATGCTGATTTTGGGAGTGATCAGAGAAAGAGAGGAACCACCAGATTCTGCAAGCAGCAGCTTGGGGACAGTAAATTAATTAGCACGTTAAAAATTGCTGACATCGTGATGCAATCTGGTGCCAAGCTGGAATAAACTCACCCAGATTTACTCCTTTATTTTTTTTATTTTTATTTTTTTTCAGTGGCTGGCCAGCTTTGTGCCAGGTCACTTATGATGCTTTTGGAATGAGGTTGGGCCAAATTGCATGTATCTATCTGCCCTTTTGCAACCTGAATAACGCTGCCACAAGCTCTTTGCCTCTTGCTTTTAGGGGCTCAAAGACCTTCTACATCTTTTTATTTATTTATTTTATTTTTATATCTCCCTCAGGTTCAGCTCAGGGATGAGATGCAGGAGTCCTGGCTTTTCAGCCACACAGATTTTATTAGCAGCACCAAGTGTGCTGAATCCCATAAAACCTGCTTTAAATACAGCAAATAGCCAACCCTCCCCCTAGCTTTGGCAGGATGAATCCAGGCTGCATCTGCTTTGTTTATCGGGTTAGTGCACTTGGCAGCTGCGCAGGCCCCATTGCTGGGAGTTAGGAAGCAACAGTTAGGATGAGAGAGGATCCTGAGATCTTTACTTACAGCTGAGGCAATGGGGACCCCCATTTTGGGATGCTGGTGGAAGGGGCTCCATGGGGATCTTTATGACTGAGGGAGATGGGAACTGGGGAAGAAAGCAGGGAGAAGCAGTGAAGGCAGAGAAGGGCTTGGGCTGCAGCTTGAAGCTGCAGCTCACCGAGGAGCCTGGGCAGGCTCCAAGTCTACCCAGAACACCTAAAGGTGTCCAGTCTCTGGGTAAGATTGAGGAACTGTATAAGGATGAGGAGGCTTTGCTTTTGCCTTCCCAAATCAACCCGCAGCACTTCTGCCAGGGAAAGAGCCTGCAGCAGGAGGTTGCACAGGCTAATGAGACTTTGTAGCCATACAATGGGTGCCTCATCTATGGGATCTGTGGTCTTTTCATTAATTTTCATTTTTGCCATGATTTTTCAGCTTTCAGGATGCTTTGAGCATCTCCTAGAGCCGCTGGTCAACCCCATAGCATCACTTAAAGCCCCTAAATCAGCCAGTCCTATATAAACAGAGAAATATCCCCAGAAATCAAAGACGTTCTTCCCAAACCTGGAGGTTTGTTCCAGTGGCACCATTCCCCTCCTAGGTGGGTGCAGCACCCCAGGGTGTCTGTGCTGTTCAGCCCCCTGCCCATTCCACACACACCTCCTCGTCACTGCTGCTGTCCCCTTTGTTGCCTTTTTTCTTCTTCTTCTTGTCATCCTCTTTCTTCTTTTCCTTCTCAGGGATGATGTTGTCAATCCAGGCCAGGTCATGTTGGGAGAAGACAAAATCTAGCAGTCGCCTCACCAGGATCAGGGCTAAAATCTAGGAGGGGAGAGATGCATGAGTTAGGACCTGTGGAATACCACCATGGGGCCAGCCACACTCGCCAAAATTTGCTTAAATCTCAAAAGCTTGATGAGGCTGCAATAACAGGACTGCATGTGGAAATCCAGAAAGTTGTGTGGTTTTTTTGGTCAATAAAGCATAAGTGAAAGCAGCCTGGAGGATGCTATTGTGCAGAGCCTTACCATGACAGGGAAGATGATTGCAGCCACGGTGGATTTGAGGATCCAGAGCACAGCCAGGCAGACAATCTGCACCAGAGTGAAGAGGTGGATGCGGCGCAGTGGCACATGCCGAAGGAAGACATAGTCGGGCTGGTGCTTGGCTGGCATGAGGAAGAGCTTGCAGCGGTCCCAAAACTGCGGCAGGGCAAAGCCTGCTGTTAGCTATCAGCTCCATTCCCCCCAGTGCAGGCTCCTGGTCACCCAGATAAACCCTCTTTTAGTGCCCAAAATGGGAGTTTGAGGCTTTTTTGATGGTTTATGGAGGGATTTGGATATCTGCTTTCTCATGCAGCTGGAAATGCTGGACGCATGCAAGTTCTGGGGTCAAAAATCCCCGTTTCTGCCCAGATGTGAAACCAGATGTGAAACCTCTTCATGGCCAGAGAGGAGGAGAAGTGCTTACCTGGATGCCATTCAGTGATGCAACGCCCATGTACAGAAAGACGCCATACAGCACTGGCATGGGAATGTACTAGGGACATGGAAAAAACACGACACTTACAACAGAAAAGGTAGCAGCTTACTGTTGGGGATAGGGACAAATGCTGGGGGCCATGCAGGGAAAAAAAAAAATTGCCCCAAACATCTGCAGGGCAATGGGGATGTTTTACCTTCAGAATCGGGGCAAGGAAGACGGAAATCCCCGTAAGCACAAATACGATGATGCCTGTCACTCTCTGCTCCCTGGAGTGGCGAAAGAGGCAGGATGAAGCCATGCTGGGTACACCCACTGCTGCATCTGGATCCCCCACCCCGAGGAAGAGAGCAGCCAAGCCTTCCTCACCTGACACCCAGGAACTGGGGCTGCTCCCCTGGGGCACTGGTCTCTGTCTCCATCTTCAAGCTGTCGATGTGAGCGATGGAGATGACGGTGGCTGCCACGTACCAGGGCAGCCCCATGAAGGAGCACACAGCCATGAGGATGCCAACCCAGAACAGGTCGAGGTGGTAACCCGCTGCTTTCTGCAATGTAGTGCCCAGAAGGGTAAGGAGGGGAGATGGGGGGGGGACACAAAGAGCTTCCTCTATTCACCACGGAGCCCAGCAAGGCAGAGATTTCCCTCTACAGCACCCTTCAACCCCCAGTGCTCTCCCTGAAGAGCCCAGCATCACCACTGTGTATTACACATTGCTCTCAGCATTACCCATATCCTCAGCACCCTACATTACCACAGCACTCACTGCATCACCTTGAAACAACCTACATTGCTGCAGTGTCCCCCACATCACCCTGGTACACCCAGCATTGCTGCAGAACACCCCACATTGCCATAGCACACCCTGCATTGCTCTCATGAACCCTGCATCACCCTGAAGCAACCTGTATTTCTGCAGAGCAGAATGCAGATGCACCCCATTCTGCCCTGATATAATCTACATCACCCTGTGGCACCCTGCATCATCACAGTGCACCCACATCACACCTACATTACTCTCATGCATACTGCATCATCCTTGTGCACCCTGCGCTGGTGCATTCTGCATAGTCGTGATGCACCCTGCATTGTCCTGCATTGCTGCAGTGCACCCCACATCACCCTGGTATACCCTATACTGCCATCATGCACCCCCACATGCCCCATAGTGCAGCCTGCAACCCCCTATATTGCTCTGGTGCACCTCACATTGCCCTGGTGAATCCTGCATATCCTGCAGTACATCCTGCATCACTCTGGTGCAGCCCAGTACCTACAACATTCAGTGAGTTTAACTCCCTGGAGGCTTTGTCACCCCAAAAATGCAGCTTGCAAAGAAAAGGAAAAGCCCCTTCTTTGAACAGTATGCCAAGCTGGAGTGAACACCCCTGGCCTTGTGGCAGCACCAGATCTGCACCCCAAAAGCAGGTGCTTGCAAAGATGCACCTGCTGCCTGAAATGATGCTGTAAACCTGAGTGTGGGGTGAGTCCTGGCTCACCCGTAATTTGTGCTCCTTCCTGTTGACGATGACGGCTGTGATCTGCTGGTCCATGAAGATGAGGATGGTGACGAGAAGGGCAGGCAGTGCACTTGCAAGGTATACCCACCATGGGTTCTTCCCAAAGGGAAACACGAACCACCCTCGGTCCACACGAGTGGGCTGTTGGTAGAGAGGAGTTTGCATGCTGCAGCCGAACACAGGTCAGGGATGGGGAGGAAACCCAATCCCTGAAATTTCAGGAAGCCCCACTTCACCCCATATTCCATCCCCTCTGAGCATCATCTTATCCCATGTTCATCCTTGCACCCCATCAACATCTGGACCCCAACCACCCCAGCAGCCATGTGCCTCAGCCCCCCATTTTCCCCAGATGCTCATTTGGACTGAGCTCTTCCCGCAAGGACTCCCCATGTCATGACAGTGATATCCCAGGTTGGGGAAGAGATGTTTTCAGCAACACCTCCAGAAAGGGATTTATTGCTTTTTACCTTAAAGTCAGTAGGCACTTGGAGCTTTGGGGTGTTCAGTCCGAAAAGCACATCCAGCCCCACAAACATTAGTATGGACATAAAGATAGAGAAATCACTAATAAGCTTGCGCAGCTGCCAGGAGTGAGGGATAGGAAGAAAAGAGAAAGGGGGGAAAAATAGAAAGAAAGGAAAGGAAAGGAAGAAAAGTCACAGAATTAGAATATTCCTCCAGAAAAGGCAAAGCAGTGTTTCAGAAGGATCCCAGACACCACATTTTCCCCCAAAAGGGAGAAGGGAACTCAATTTTCCCCCAAACCGTTGAGGACCTGGAAGAGAGTGCAGTGGAGAGGCAAGGCCCCTCCCAGTGTGGCCAAACCTTGATGATACTGGGAATATGCAGCTTTGGGGTGTCCAGTCCGAAACAGGCATCCACAGCACAGAACAGCAGGATGGAGAAGACATTGGAAAAATCAGCAATGAAGGCCCTGACCTGGAGGTAGATGGGAAATGGGGGTGGAAAGGGTGATTAATGGGATGGAGGTATTTGCTCCTGCATCTGCATATTTCCCCTCGGCTTTCCAGCTCTGCACACAGGTGGGCATAACTCACAAAAGGCATTTTTTTTCCCTTTGCATTGCACTGTGATAGTTTATACAGAATGCAAGAGATATAGCAGCGTCTCAGTGTTCAGATAGGATTATCCTAATTGATATTAACATCTCCTTTTCCAGCAAATCACCTTACTGAAAATAGAAATATGGATTTATTTTCCCATAGCTTCTTGCACCCAGGAATGAGACCAGCAGCTCCCCTTCTTTCTACCTTTGGAAAAAAAATGGGGCAAGATCCTGCAGAGCTGGTGCTTTTCTTACCTTGGTGGGGAAGTAGCGGCTGAATTTGAATTTCTTCAGGGTCAATGTCATGGAGTAGGTCCCGAAGAAGAGGATGAAGGACATGAGGGCCAGGTCAGGCACAAATTTACAGGATTTCCCCACTAAGCTGCCACCGTACTTGAGACACTCCTTCTTACTCAGCTGAGTCCAATCCAGAGCTGTTAGGTTAATAGTATTGTACTGGGGAGAACCCCCCCCACAAAAAAAAAAGCAAAATTAGCATGTTAAGCAATTGCAGCATGCAAGGAAAAGGGGCTTTGGTGTGCTGCTGCAGCTGGGAGCCACTCCAGCCCTGTAATCATGGGAAAACCCAGAGATGCTAAGAATTTGGGCAAAAAGGTGGGGATTTGGTGCTGCTGAGCCAAACCATGAACCCAAATTAATGCAAAGCCTGTGTTTCCCCAGAATTCACTCCAAGGCAGCATGCACCATTCCCTGGGTACAACAGTCCCTTGGATGAGCTCCCCTGCTCCCACGCCCCAAACTTCCCCACAGAGCAAGCAAACCCACTTACCAGAGAAATGTTAGTGGTGTTTGGTGCTACTGGAGCTGAAGCATCGAACAATGTCATGTTGGCTGCAGAAAAGAAGTTTGTTATAAGATTCTCGGCTAACATAGAGGTTTCTACATTAAAAATGTCCAGGCTTCATCCAGAGAAGAACAGCTCAGCCTTGCGGAGCCCAGATTGGGTGGTGTAAAAGCAAACGTGGGGCTGAGCACATCCTCTGACATCTATGCAGGTGTCAGTGCCCATGAACAAACCAGGATGTGGGGAGCAAAATCTTCTTTCTAACCCCTCAGCAACTTCTCCATAATTAATCCCATGCACACCCTCCAGAGCCGGCCCAATCCAGAGATACACTGGTGGACAGCACGTCTTCCCCTTTGGCTGCTTATCCCTCTGGGCTGGCAAGTGCCAGCAAGATTTTGGGGAGCTTCCTAGTGTGGGAAGCCACTGGCAAGTGGGGCTGAGCACTCCAGCTTGTGCTGCCACCCATCCTTTCAAACCAAAAAGGTGGAAGGGGGAAGAAGACTGAAAAAGTAGCCTGTCATTTTTGGAGAGTCAGCACCCAATAACGCCCAATTTGTTGGTGGTGGCAGGTTTTGTTTTTTTTTTTTTTCATTAATTTTTTGAGGGACATTTTGATTTCTTACTGCAAAACAACTAGTAAAAAGAAACCCACTGGGTTTTCCTCTCTAGCCCCAGAACCTTCTCCTCTGGTGCAAAGAGTGGTTCCACTCGGATCTTCAGGTGATGCAGCTCCGCGGCTTCGGGAACACCCATGCTCCTTGTGGGTGACCTAAGAAGGGTCCGGGACTGCTCTGCCACCCCAGTCCCTCTGGTCCATCCTCTTCCTGCAGCCAGGTGGGGATTTTGGCAACCTGCCACCTCCTTCCCCAGTGCAGAGTATTAATGAAGGAGAAGCGATTGCTGGGCTAGAAGCTGAGAACCTGGGGCTGCTGAAACCAAGCTCCAGGAAATGGTGCTGGCAAACTCAGGCTTCTTTACAGCATTAAAAGCATTTTTTTTTCATAACCTTTTGATATTCCAGAAACTAGAAAATTTGTGATTTCTACAACCCAAGAGATAGTGTAGCATTGGAAGTAACTTAGAAGAGAACCTGTAAAGGCGCTGTATAAACCCTTCTATTGGAGCAGAGAGAAAAGTAAAATACATGATAAAAATAATAACAAAACCTCAAGAGGTACGAGTATCAAATATTAAAACAGCTTTAATATTTAGAAGGCGATACTCACTTGAAATTGAAATCAGCCCAAATTGATGTGTGCAGCAGAGACAAATATGGTACAAATCAGTTATAATAATCAAAAATCAGAACTATTAAAAAAAAAAAAAAGAAAAAAAAAAGGTTGTAGGGGAGAATAAACACAACTTCTCAATATCTAGAGGAATGGAAAAGCTAGCATGGACAACACTGCTTTGGTGTCTAGAGCAGCAAGGGTGAGGAACCAGGGCCGGATTGCCAAGAGGCTGAAGGTTTCAGGGTGCACATGCCTCTCAGCACCCAGACTCATCTCCCTGCCACCACTGGGGTCTGCTCTTGGTTGAGGCCAGGCTGGGGGCTCTGGAAGGCTGGGACGTTTCAGCCCTGGGTGTTGCATCAGGAACCTGGGCTAAGCTTTTCTGCTGGCCAGAGTTGGGAAGGTTTGGGTTTGGAAAGGATGATGTTGTATCCAGGTGCTTCCCACTGCCTGTGGGGCTTCAAAACCCAATGTCATCGGTTCCTTCAGGATATGGTTGATAAACAGGAATTGAGGGGAAAAAAAATAAAAAACCGACAACACACAAAATCAAAACAAATAAGAGACTGAACGTTATTTCCGTCATGGCATGTAAGACAGTTGCAGTGACAGATGTATTAGAGATAGGCAACGTGGTCTTGGTTGCTTTTATTTCTTCACTGTCATACCTCTCTGCCTCCTCCATCTGCAGTTCCCCAAATTGTTATCATTTATACTTTTTAAATAAATTCAGCTCATCTGAGAGAAGGTGGTCGCTGGCATTAGCCCAAAACTGAAAGTCACTGTTCCCTTCCAGGCAGCAGTAGGAGCATCTGAGCTGTGATGTGTATCAAGGCTCATCAGGCACATCTATCCAAGAGCAAAAAAGCAGTGGTGGCAAAAAAGCAGTGGTTTCAGGGCAACTCTGAATTACAGCCCTCTTCAATTGAGCCACCATCAGAAAAGGCTATATCTGGAAAATGCATTGTTTTGCTTCTCCCAAAGGACAGCCTGGTTTAATAAGGGATTACAACTTTTTCCTCTTTTGCCCATAGTAGAAATTGGGTCAAAACCAGGGGAGCTGTCAAAAGACTGTCTTCACAGAAACTTGTGGTCTCTCCTTTTTGAAAAGAAGTAAGAAAGAAGGAAAAAAAAAAGAAAAAACAGTCCAAGGAAGTTTCCACACCCAACTGGAATATTCTGGGCATCCTGGACACTAGAGAGGACAAAATCCCTCCTCTGTATTTTCTGGAGGATAAGTTTCCATTGGTAGCTGGGTGGAGTTAATGATCTTAAAAATCTTCCTTTCTTCTTTCCTTTTTATTCATCCAGGTCTGGTTGCTTCAGGCTGATGTTTTGGCTCTCCAGCACTGTTAACTGCATCCCAGCAAGCACTGACATGCTTGGCTGCAGGGGACAAGGCTCTATTTCCATAATCTTGCCCCAAATCACCCTCAGAGGAGGAAGATGAGGTGTCTCTGCCCCATGCCCACTGGGTAGCTGACTTCTTCAACGTCTTTGGCCAATAATCCAGCAGGTTCTACTTGCAGTGGGACCCTCTGCTAGTGCCCCCCCCCCCCCCCCCCCCCCTTCACCATCCCCGTCCAATGCTGGGAAAGATTTGTACTCACCTGGGTCAGGAGCAACACACTCGCACTTGTACATGGTCACATAGTCTGGCTTGAAGTCCGAATTGATGGGGTAGTACTTAAAGGCTCCTATCATCTTCTTGATGGCATCATAGATGAAGATGAAGCTGATGAGGGTGGAGAAGCCTTCCTCTGTGAAGCGTGTGATGTACTTTATAATGAAGCTGGCATCAGTGGCCACCAGGATAAGGCACTGTAGAGCAGAGTGCAAGCCGATCCAGAGGCGAAACTCCATGTAGTCGATGCCGTTGCCTCTGAAAGCAGGCACAAAGCAATAGGGATCCTATGGGAGTGCACGATGGGCTGAGGGTCATCCCCTGTCCGGGTACAGATGGGTCGTGCTCCCCCTGGCATTATCTAGCACCTACTTGCTGAAGTCAAAGAGCAGCTTCTCGAATATGAGGATGGGGCCGGTGCTGCTGAGGATAATGAGTGGCTGCCCAGCGAAGAGACAAAACATGGAGCCCGCCATTGCTGTGCCAAGGAAGCTCTCCATGACGCCCTGGGGACAGATCAAACCCAGGTTTATGGTGGTGCTGTGCCAGGTTACATCCCCATGGACACCCCAGATGGAGATAAGAAGGAAGGACCTCTGCTTGGACCCATATAGGGTTTGGGATCGTGTTCCTTTGCTACTGGTATTGCTGTTGAGATGGGTTTTCCCATCCTCTAAGTATTCAAGGCCAGCCAGTCCCATTTGTGAATGAATTTCCATCCCTAGCATTGAAGATTGACATGGCACAATGGGGGCAGAACCCAGCCCATCCCAGCTCATCCCTGCTTTCCATCACCAGTCCAAAGTGACCCTGTCCTTGGACTTGACCTGGTAGTTGTCCGTAGCATCTCCAAGCAAGCCCCCGAATGTGATGGCATTGGTGATGCAGCCCAGGTAGATGAACAAAATGGCAGAGATGGACTGGATATGAAAACCTTCATAGAAGTCACTTGGGAACCAGGGCAGCTTCCTTTTGATATCCAAATAGAGGCCACCACAAAACCTGTGGAAACACAGCCAAGGACAAGATGCATATGCCCTCAACCAAAATATGTACAGCACTGCACAAAAGACTGTGCCCGTAAGGAGTACACCTCTCTCTGCCCCAGGAGAACATGGGGTGAACCAGCAGGAGATGCTGATGGGTGCCAACTTCCTCCGAGGTTTTTTGGGTGTCTGGGTGATGCTCACCTGCCAGTCCATGCAAGCTCTTCCCCGATTTCATGCACTTCAGGCATCTCTCCATCATCACTGCCTCCTCCACCGCTCTCAGCACCTGCCCCACCAGCTGTGCCGTTCATCTGCCCCACTTCGTTCAGTGAGAAAACTGATTTCCTGTGGGAAAGAGTGGCCAGAGTTGGCCGTGCCACCTGCCTTGCCATGCCTGTCTCTGATATGGGGCTGAGGAAAGGACCAAGGCCATGGTGCAGCTCACCACCTGCACTAGGGCTTGGGTTCTAGGGGCAAATTTGGAAAGATAAAGAGCTGGATTTTCTCAGCCCAGAATGGTGGGGGCTGGGGGTAATGCAGATTATGTGGAGTGGAAATGGCTCTTAAGTGATATTGGGGATATCACTATCATTAGGTGATACTGCAGAAAAAGCAGCATTTCTGGAAAATCTGCGGAGAATATATCTAGGGATGAGTGCAAGCAAAGGAGCTGTCTTCCTCCAGCATCTTCAAATGGGAAAAACAGGGACGGCCACAGGGTTGGGCCCAGCCCCATGTCTCCCACTCACCTCTTCTCAGCTGAGGGCACTTTTTTTGGTGGTTCAATCCTAATGTTGGGGTCCCACTCGCCAGGTGGCAGAACGATGACTTCATCCAGAAATTCATCTATGCCGGCAATCAGGTCTTCTCTGTCCCGGGCTTTGTAGGCAACATCGCTGAAGAGCTATGGGGTCAAGAGATGTGTCAGCTTGGGGGTGGTATCCTGCACATATGCTGCACATTGTTGTGGGCCTTTAAAGCTCATTTATTTGGGCAAAAGGATGAAAATTGCTTTTTTTTTTTTTCCTCAGCTCTGAGCAAGGGAGGCTCCCAGTGAGGGTCAGGTTTTGCATCTACTCACATCATCCACCATGAGGGTTGCAATGGCTCTGCCAATCTCGTTGTAGGATTTGGCTTTTCCTGCAGGGCCCAGGAGAATAAAGAGGAATCTGGGAGAGGAGTGGGACCATGCTGGTAACCTCGCACCACCAGTACCCACATTGCAAAACCAGCTCCAGACCTAAAGGAATTGGGCTCACCTGGTGGGGACGGGCACCTCTGTCACACCTCCTAGCATTGTTGCCTGGAGGAGCCGCACAAAAGCCACAAAGGGTTTCTCTAGGAATTCAACTTCTCCTACCAGCACATTGGAGGCCTCTGCATCCTTGGGGATCTTCTTGATGAACTTGTTCTTCAGCTGTTGGGGAAAATGAAGTGGGGAAGGGAGTGTTTGCTGAAATCTGGCTTTTCCCCCTTTTCCACGCCCTGACTACAAAAGCTAAAGCTGCAGTATCAAGCGCAGACTGCAGACTTCAACCTCTTGCTCTCTGATGTTCCTAGGATCTCCCAGGGAATTTGAGAGCCATATCCATGAATAAAACAGTGAGAATTTGTAAACCTGAATTTCTTCCCTATTCAAAACCACCACTACACCCAAGATTAACTTGAAAGCACATACTCTAGTCTCCCCAGTGCAAGCATGCAACTTGGTGGTTTGCAGAAGGTGCTTTGCTGCACTGGGATCTAAGCGAGGAAAGCCTGTGGCAATCCCCAGCCTGTCCCTGAAGAAAATCTGAGCCAAAAATACTGATCCTGAAGCAAGCCAGCAGCATACCTATAAGCCTGTTTGCAGGCCTGCAGCCCCAGGCTCCCTAAAGGCCCTATATAATGCCGAAACACCGCTTGGCGCTGTGCATGGGTGGCTTAAGCTAATGTTTCTGCAGCTTATTCTCCCACATCCCATTCTTAGAGCAGATAATGCAAGTAGGAAACCTTGATCATGGATTTATTCTCCTGGTCTCTTCTCCCCTGCAGCTCTTTCATTACTAGTCTAAAATGGTTCTATACAAACCCAGGCAGGGTGTTATTATAATCTATATGCCAGCATGAGGGGAGGCATGTGAGTTGGGCAGCAGGCTCTCCCTCTCTAATCCTTTAAACCCCAATGGAAAAAAAAATAATAGTAATAAAATAACTCCTCCAACGCAGCTTGGAATAAGCAAGAGCAGGAGTTAACAGTGACTACTCAGCTTTGTGTAACACTGAACAAGTCCCTTTGTAGCATTAAACCCAGCATTCTTCAGTACTAAATGCTTTACATATTTTGTGATTAACCCTCTGTATCCCATTGCTGGAGGTTGGTATTTGGGGTTCGTTACCAGGCAATTTGCTTCCTTTATAGCAGCATTAATTTAGGAAGGTGCTCTGGAAACCTTCTGCCTGCGTGTTGCCTCCCGTGTATCGCGGCATCCCTGTCGTGCCCCTCCCAGCCATTGCACCCACTGCCTGGGTTTGGGGATGTGCCACCTGCTGGATGGCAATGGGCAAGTGAAGCAGACAGAGGGGACACGCTCCCTTTCAACACACAATGACGTATTTCAAAGCCAGCACCAAAGGGTGAGACCAAGCTTGGAGATGTTACCATTTCCTGGGAGCCATGAAGGGAGCATGAGCCCCAGAGCATCATGCTCTGGCAATCGAAGAATATATGAATTTCCATCCAGTGAGGATGTCCCTGAGGGCAAGGCAAACACTTATACCTTACTGTCCTTTTCAAATCTATGCCAGACCCTTCTTGCACTACTGTCTGCGTTTGCTAATTAGCTCCTGACTGCCAGATTTCAGGCATTACCCCTTGAGAGAGAAAAACATCTGGCAGGTGCAAAGGGACTCAACTTGTGCGGTCTCAGCCTTGATGCAGACTTTCCCCTGATCAGCATCTTTTCCAGCTCCAGGAGTTGCATCTCAAACACATCTACCTTTTGGTTCCTCACCAAACGCCTTGTATCAAATGCCTCCATGACTGAAAGCAGTAGGAAAACATCAGAAGTATTTCTGAGGACCAAACTGCAAGCTGCATTTCGATTTTCTGTGCATTTCAATTGCACAGAAAGCATGCCTACATGACACATGCTTAATTACTCCATTTCTCTTGCGGACAAGAGAGTTTAAATGCAGAATGAAACCTTTCTGATACATGGTTGTATGAAGTCCCATTCAATTTTTCCTTACACTTACGCTGAAATCATGCACAAATAGAAACAGAGCAAAAGCCCACATAACACATCAACAGATCCCAGCTAAACAGCCTCGATGCCAGGAGGGGGCCAGGACACCTTGCAAAAGAATGACACAAAAGCTTGCTAATATATTGCATCACCAAGCAGAGATCTGCCAGCAAACTGCCCAGGGCAGCCCGACTGACCTCTTTCTCAGCTCTCCTGTGCAAAACAAACCAATGGGAAAAGCTCCCTACAGACTGTCAGCTAAGGTTTGCATGAAGAAACTCACATTTATCATATTGCAACAGAGGAAAAATTGGAAACTGCCTCTTTATTTACAGATTGTTTTCTTAAGAGCTGTATTCCTGTTTGCAAACACAAGTGCTGGTTGGGATTTACCCCAAGCAAGCTGTTTGTACCCAGCAGTGGTGCTGAGCCAAGATTCTTTTAAGATCCCTGCACTCTGTCAAACACATTTCCTATCCTACTGGTGGATTTTAAATGTGTTTTCTGTATCCCAAGGATCACAGAATCATAGAACCATTTAGGTTGGGAAAGACACTTAAGTTCAAGTCCAACCATCACCTAAGACTCCAAGTCCACCAATAAACCATGTCCCTTAGTGCTATGTCCACACGTCTCTGAAATGCCTCCAGTGATGACAACCCCACCACTTCCCTGGGAAGCCTGTTCCAATGCCCAACCACTCTTTCCATGTAGAAATTCTACCTGACGTCTAATCTAAACTTCCCCTGGTGCAACTTGAGGTCAGATCTCAGCTGTATCAGCATCTTTGCAGAGCCCTAATTCTGTGTTCACCTTGCTGGCCCCAGCTCAAGCACAGGTATTGACCTGGAGGTGCTGGTCAAAGGCCAAGGGCATCCTTGCCTGCCTCAGAAATAGTGTGGCCAGTGGATGAGGCAAGTGCTTGGCCCTCTGTGCACAGCACCGAGACCGCACCTTGAGTGCAGCGTTTTGGGACTCTCAGGGCAAGAGAGATATTATGTTGCTGAAATGCATTCAGAGAAGAGCAACAGAGGTTGTGAAGGGACTGGAAAACAAGTTGTATGAGGAGCAGCTGAAGGAATGGGGGCTTTTTAGTCTGGAGCAGAGGAGGCTGAGGGGAGACCTCAGCACTCTCTCCAACTATTTGAAAGGAGATTGCGGTGATGTGTGTCGGTCTCTTTTCTCAGGTGAAAAGTGATAGGATGTGAGGCAACAGCCTCAAGTTGCCAGGGAAGATTTAGATTAGATGTCAGGAAGAATTTCCTGATGGTTAAGCCCAGGGAATTGATGGAGTCCCCATTCCTGCAGGTATTTAAGAGATGTGTGGACGTGGCCCTAAGACACATGGTTTAGTGATGGGACTCGGTAGGTCAGACTGATGGTTGCACTTGATGATCTTGAAGGTTTTTCCAATCTAGATGATTCTATGATTTTATGATTATTTCTGGGACAGCTTCCTCAAGAATTAACAAGGATCAGTATGTGTATTAGTTTCATTAATTAGGAATTTGTGTGTGGTTATTGACTGGATGAAACTGCACAAGGCTCACATGGACCTTAACTATCACAGAGTCTCTAACACATCATGGTGCATTTGCAAACAGGTCCATAGCAGCCAGTTGTGTTGGAGATGCTCCTCACTGCATCACACAAACGCTTTGGGGATTATTACCTGGTCGGTGCTTGGTGTGTCTGAGATATCATTCATGCTTCGACTTTGTGCATGGCCTGATGGAGACAAGAGAGAGAGAGAGAGAGGGTGAGAAAACCACTCTGTGGTATGCAGCTGAATTTCAGCCCCTTGTGCAAGAAGAAAATAGTGCAGGAGGACTTCAGTGCAAATAAAACATTATTTTGTATAGCTGGGCTTGAAAGCTAGGTGCAGTAAGATAAAAGCCCAATAATAAGAGCTCTTCTAGTATCAGTCACCCTGTGGCTGCACAGAACACATCTCATTCACGGCCACAGAGGGGAGGTGTGGTGTGATCTGCTTGCAATCACCCTATGTCACACTGCAACTCATTTTTTTCTCCTACTTCTTTTAGGATTGTTCCAGCCTCCCTGCTGCCCACCCTGGCTTACGCAGGCGTCCGTAGCTTGTGCTCTGCCGCATCCTCAGGTCCTCAGTGGAGCGGTGGAAGGTGGTGCCAGCAGCTGGGCTCCGGACAGGGCTGCGGTCTGGAAAAAAAGAGAGGCTAGAGGAGGTGTGGGTACCACAGGGAGCTGCTGGCTGAGTGATGCTAAAGGCAAGTGGCCAGGCTGAAAATCATCTGCCCGGTGCTGATGTGATCTTTCCAGTAATGATATACCTGCAATTTGCTTTTGCCTCCATTCTCATCACTATTATCCCACACATAACAATTCTTCCACTAGCAAAAAATACACTTTCCTGCCTTAACCCATGTCTTTTCTCTGCAGAGGCTTCATGCAAGGAGCCCGTACCACCCCATACCCCATCAACGCTCTCTTTGAGGCCATAAAAGGGTTCGGAAGGGCAAATTCTGTTTCTTAGTAAGACCCAACGCTTTATTTTGTTTTTTAGACCCTTAATTGTATAAAGAAACCAAAATTTAAAATTTGCCATGAACTTCATTATATTTACATTAGCCACTACCAAGCTTCATGTAAACATTTCTTCTCCCTAAGCTGGTTATGATTCCCATTTTTATTCTCAGATGCTTTAACTGAATTAGTTAGATATAGAGGCTCTACTTTTTTTCCATGCATTTTCTGTGGTGGACCCAGAATTTTCTCAGGAAACCTCCTGTATTCTCGAAGAGTGTTTGCTTTGAGGAAAACCATCTGGACCATGTTTTGCTCTGCAACTCTGAAACACCAGCTGCAACCACAGCATCCATCCTCATTTTCTTCACAACTCAATATTAAAGCTGCTATAAACGATGATAAAATTTTTAATAGGTGTGACCCTGTTTTTCAAAATGCCAGCAGTATTTAGTCTGGTATCACAGAGTTCTGCCGGCAGAAGAAACATGAAGGACCCCTCTGCTGTGCCAACAGCCATCTCTTTAACTTTGGTGCTACTCCTTGCCAGCTTGAAGCAGTGCCATCATCTCAGTGAGGCACTAGAAACAAATGAAAGATTCCCTTATTTTCCATATCTACAGGGAATAATCACAAAAAAATCCAAGTTATTATCCATTTTGAGAGCTTCTGGGCAAATATTAGCTCAAATATCTAGTCCTCAGACATGGATGATGGCTACTTTGAAACCTGGAAATGCCCAATGGGGTGGGAATATTGTTTATTGACAGTCTCTCGCATGTGCACTTAGGGCTTGGGTGCTGCCATTTGTGTCTGCCTGGGGAGCAACTGAAGCCTGGAAAATCCTGGGCTCCACCAAATGACCTCCATTTAAACCTAAGTAAATAATCTAGCATGAAAACAAACAAATCTCCTTTTATAAAGGCTCAAAAATAGGCAGGTTTAGCTATGGAGCAGACTGGATTTGCCTGTAGGCTGCTTGCCCCTTGGCCAAGTGACCGCCAATGCAACGTCCATCACACAGTTCTGGTGTCCACTGCACAGTGCCTTTGTCCATCTCAGCAGGCAACTCTGCTTTTCAGTCCAATTATCTGCCACTCTTAGGACCAACAGTGACAAAGCTTTTTGTGTCTTTCCTGCTGCTGTAAATAGTTGTGTGTCCCAAATGGACAGGTTTCCGCCTTTCCTTCTCCTGAGATTGACTGCCCCCTGGGCTTGCTAACTGAAGACTCAAGGATGCAACCGGGTACGGGTTGGACCCCAAGCACTCACTTGTGTTAGAGGAGACAGACTTGCCGATGTCAGCCAAGGACCTATGGATTGGCTTCTTGGTTTGGTGACGGTGCTTCCTGAGGAGCACATAGCTTATCTTTTCCCGCAGCTCAGGTTTGAGCAGACCATCCTCAATCTGCTTCTCAATGACATCGTCTGAAAGCACCAAACGAGGGAGACAGTCACCCCATTGAAAAATCTTCCTCCCTCCCAGAAATCTAGGGATGTCAACATTTATTGGACCAATGTAATGGCTCTCAACACCCATTTTGACTTATTCCATTGCAAGTCACTGATATCCGGTGGCTTGTACCTATGATCTGGGGTAAAGAGTAGCCATCTAGGTCCAGGAGCACTGTTCCTGTCTGTAGACAAGTCCGCAGCTCAAACAGGCTGTGCAAAGACAATGTGGACACATGGGGCTTGCTCCACCTTTCCCCGCCTTCCTCAACCTTTTCTTCAAACTTTATCCACCTGAAATGACAGTAGCAGCCATGAGAACAGACATGGAGGTGAACTTTTGTATGAGAAGTAGAAGAGAATTGCATTTCCTGCACACATACAGCGTTTACTTTCTGCAGGCAGCTTTGCAGGCCTGAATTAACTCATTAACTCATCCACTCATCCTGCAAAATTTTTGCATATTATTCAGGATGGGAAAGGAGAAATTAAGTAACATCATCAGACAAGGTGTCACTTGCACAGTTGCAGAACAGAGCAAAATCACTTGTCTCCACCTCTGTGCTCAACCTTGCAGTTTTGACACTCCAGATTGCTCCAGCAAGACTTGAGAGGTTTTCCCATGGAGATGACCTTGCCTTGCCCAAGATCTGTACTTGCATGGACCAGACAGACCTTCTTCATCTCTATGCACACAGGGATGTAAAAACCCAGTGCACTGGAAATATTTTTATAATGTTTTAGCAATGTTCAAACTTCAATATGGGCAATTCATTTCCATGAAGGGAGAGGAGAGGGACTGCAAGCCCTTGTATCTTGGAAACAAGCCCTTCTGCCTTCATTCCTTAATTTTACAAACCAAAGATTTCAGAGCAAATCTGGGAGCAGTGGCTGATTTCTCGCAGCAATCGGTGAGATGTCAACTTGGGGAGGAAAGCTGCTTTTTTTTTTTTTTTTTTTGAAAGGAGTTTTTCAGGCTCCATGGATTAGTCTTGGCAGGGCTTAACCTTGCAACTTTTAACTGGTACAACTTGGATTTGGACTCCTGCCGCTGCAGAGGGCACAAAGAGGATGCAGGAGGAGAAGGGCTTTTGGAAATCTCTGATGGCTCATGAAAGCGGCAGGGGAAGGACGGGGAGAGCTTAAGATTGCAACAGCTGCAGGGTGTGTATTAAAATGTTGTTTTAAGGAGAAAATGCAAGGTGTCTCTATTAAAAACAAACAAACAAACAAAAAAACACAAAATACCACCTGGGAATGTCACGAACGGCATATGCAAAGGACGTAATCCAGAGTATTCAAAAATACAAAGTTTGGCCCTAGTGCCATGGTTCCAAAGATCCCCACTCCTATTTCTTTGCAGAAATCCCTCCTCCAGCCTTTCAAACAACTCGGCTTTTATTGGGAGGAAATTCAAGCTTCTCTCTGGCCCAGCCATAGTACCTGCTAAGCTCTGGTGTTGCTTGCCCAAAGCCGATTAAGTTGGTTTTCATTTTCTTTTGCCCCATTTTCCTGATGAAAGTGGGTTAGCATGTACATGTGGTGGCAGCTTGATGATGAGAGCTCCTCTGGACAGCGTGTGGGACTTGAGGCATGTCTCCAGAGGCACCTTTGCCCTGGGATCAGCACCTTGTAATGCCTTTTCAAAACTCTGTCTCCCTGCTGTGCTCAGCTTCTTTATTTCCTACCTGGGGACTAAATCCCACCATGGGTTTTAGCCACAGGTAGCATTCCCAACACCAAGGAGCTGCCCTTCCACAGCTCAGGAGGTTAAACCTCTCCTTGGTGGAGAGCGGAAATCTGGCAATTGAGAAACCTCCATCCTACTGTGAGGAATTTGTAAACCTGCATGCCAAACTCTTCCTGATGAAAAACCAAATATAAGTGCTGATTTTTTGCACCTCTGAGTTTTTTTGGGGAGTAGGGTGAGGTGTGTATCTAACACAGTCATGCAAGACCAGGGGGAAAAATGTGTATTATCAAGAGCCTCCCTTCTCAGCGTGCTAGAGAGGAGTCATCATTCCATTGATCACCCTTTCAAAATTCCCACTCAGCTCAGACTTCATCATCAATCAAATCCTCCCTGCAATGCTGCCTTTTGAGCAGAGATATTTAGGTTGCTAGGGCAAAAAAAAAAAAAGGTTTTGAGCAAAATGTTGAAGATGCCAACCAGTTATTGAGGAGTGGGGCAGCTCTAGTAAACCTGCCCCAAAATCCCTGTGCAAAGAGATAACGGGATGCTGGAGGAAAGGATGAGTGGAGAGGGGTGTAGCAGCCAGGAGGGAAATATACAGGTGCAACTAGGAATGGGAAAAGCCCCAGCTCTGGGGTTGATACAGCCCAGGGAGATGTGGGAGAAGATGGGAAATCTTCCTCCTCTCCTCCTCTTCAGCAAAGATGCACAAAAGGGCAGCCATGTTCTCTTAATTTCCGTAATTTGGGCATGGCAAAAAGCCAAAAGGACTGAAGCTAACCTCATTAAAAAGATGATTATCCACCAACCCATTGCAAAGGGCAATGTTTCCACCTAGGAGATTTGGGGTCGGGGTCTCTGGCTGATGCATTTTTGATCCGAAGAACTGCTCCTCTCACCTGGCTGACTCTTTCCATTCCATCTCCTCACCATCATGCTGCAGTGTGTCCATCTCTGTGAAGAGTGTGGGGTTGGGAGGCTCATCATCATCACCCAGGATGTAGCGGAGGCGTTCAGCAGCCGGTGACACTGATGGAGAGGAAAAGATTTGCTGAGATGCCCCATGTCAGCCCCATGCAGGAAGCCCCCAGTGAGAAAAGGCGATTTTCATGGCTATTTAGGATGCTAGGGTAACACCCCCACAAAAAAGAAGAAAAAAAAGTGTTGAGCAAAACTCTGAAGGTGCCAACCAGCTATTGAGGAGTAGGGAAACTCTAAGTAATCCTGCCCAAAAATCCCTGTGCAAAGAGACACCGGTTTCTGGAAGAAAGGATGAATGGGGAGGGGTTGTAGCAGCCAGGAAGGGAATATGTAGGTGCCAGCTGTGAATCGGGAATTCAACCACCACTACATGCAATACAATCAAATTCTCCTCACAGGAGCATTTTGCACTCCATTTCTGTGGAATCTCCCACATTCTTCCCACCCACTGAGCTTATCTTTGCCAAGTCAGAGCTGCCTGCCATCATCAACCAAATCCCTGTCTGACATTACACTTGCACTGTATCATGATGCATGAGTGCTCAGTGCTTTCACTCTGCATCCCAGTAACCCTCTTCAAGGGAAATGATACAAATTTATGATTTCTCCAGGAAAATCCACCTTTTTGCCACAAACAGCAGGCCAGGCTGGGGTAGGCTTCCTGTGTGCTTTAGGAAGCTGAGCTACATCACATCAACTGCAAATCTCCACAGCTCAGAACATTTTCAGTTATGATAGGAAAAGATTTTGTCCCTTTGAAGTGTACAGCCTGAGCAGACAGAGGGTGGCCGGGACCACTCCCTCCCCTCTCTCCAGCTGCCCAGTTACTCAGACAAGAGGTTAATCAGCCCTATTCCAGGCTCCATGGAAATGGCGTATTTTTAATAAAATCTTGGGTCTTAGCCCTCACCTAATACAATAGGAGTTAATCCAGCTATGAAAATGTCTTTGTTAGCAGAATCCTCCTGTTCTCAGACCCATGAATATGAAAGTCGGGTAATACGGTACACAAGGAAGCAACTAATTAAGTTGCCATGTGCGATCAGAGGAAAAGCTTGAGTTACTGCTGGAGCATTGCCTTGTCCTGCCATCAAATCAGCTGAAGCCCAAGCCATGGTGCAGGGAAAGAATAGGATGTCCCTTGCGCTCCAGCTGAGCCTGCTTAACTGCTTAAGGACTTTAAGCCACACCACCAGGTCTAAAGACCTGTTGTCAAGTCCTTGCACTTCCATAAGCTTCATTATTTTGATTTTTAATATTCCTGTTAATTTTAGAGATGGGCTACATGCCTGGACAGCTTCAGACTCTTTACCCTCAGCGCTGTTCAAGTAAGGGGGGGTGAAATTTGGTGCAATAGCAGCAACAGCCTGACTTCACACTGCCTGCAACTTGGCCCCACTTTGCTCTGCAAAATTTAAATTCACAGCAATCCTTAAACTTTCTGCAAATGCAATGAGTTGGACCACAGCAAAAGGAGTGCTGGAAATGTCCTTCTCAGGTTGCATCTCCAGATGAGTTGCAAAAGGGATTTGCAATTTTCCAGGAGCAGGTCAGAGCTGGGCATAGTTTAGCCAATTGTCACCTGATCATGACTTTGTGATTTAGCTGCACCTAACTGCCCAAATTCCCACCATGTGCTGAAGACAGGGTCCCTCCTGCTTCCACCTATTGGAGGATTCCCCTATGACTCATTTCAGGGTGTTGGGGCTGTGATGTGTTGTAGCTGCAGGAAATCACAATAGACAAGGGGGAGTTTTTTATTACTATTATTTTTGCTTTTTTGATTGTTTGTTTGTTTTCCCCCATTCTCTCCCAGCTGAAAGAATGAGCTCATCTCTTGATACGCAACGTGTGGTCCTCTCTGGTATGTTGGCAGATCAGTTTGCATAGAGCCACTGAGCCTCCTGGCTGCTCGCTGACCCGAAGAGCTGTATGCTAAACCAACAGCACTGGGGCTTTGCTGTGCCACGAGGGCTGGCAAAAATTCTTGTGATTTATTCACCTGGAGGGCCCATTTATGGCTGGGAAATTGCCATTGGGTTGCAGGTTTTTTCTCCTTCTGGAAACTTGATCTAGCCATGAAATTAATCCTGGAAAGCACCAGATTTTCACTTGGGAGGATATATTGGATAGTGGCATCTTTTTGGAGGATGTGAAAAGGGCAGGGAGCTGACCAGATTTTCACTTGGGAGGATATATTGGATAGTGGCATCTTTTTGGAGGATGTGAAAAGGGCAGGGAGCTGCTGTTTGGGTTTATCCCATTTTGCCACTGTTTTCTCCGAGTTTGCTGCTGGTCTTTTTGGTAAAATCACCTGAGGATGGCCACTTGCTGGAGGCCATGGCTGGCATTTGGGAAGCACAAGAGTAAAACCGCTGCAGAGACACACAAAAACCTCTGAGACACCTCCAAACAGCACCTATTTCTCACAAGACATTGTTCAAAGACGAAAGGCTGAACATAATAGATCCACACCCCTTAAACAATTTTTATGATGGGAAAATACTCACAGATGCTCTGTTCTGATTTACACCCATCAAACCTCTTCTGGCTGCAGTGATTTAAGCCAGAGTGGATCTGAATCAAGCCCACAGCTATAGGATTAGCTCAGCATTAGCACTGGTGATAATAGAGGATAATTATACATACAGAAGAGTTTATATTTCCATGGCTAATTGGACAGGACAGACCAGTTGCACTGATTTATGCCTACAGTGATTTGAGGTTCACAGAGCCCTTCACACCCCAAGTTTGATTAATCAGTGAAGTCTCAGCTACAATGTTTTTACAAACCAAAAATCCCACTCTTGTTTTGGGACTCACTGAGAGGCACAATAAAAAGATGAAATGTCGTCCCATGGGGGAAGGGGGATCATGGTGCTGCCCGCAGTTTGCAGTAGGGCTTGGCAGCAGTACCATGCAGCTTCCTTTGCAAACCCTGCTTATCACTACAGCACATTAACCATCTGTTGTCATGGTCCTTCTGAATCCATGACAGCCTTTTCATGGCTCAGCATGGTCCTCCCCCCCAAAAAAAGAAACTGGGGTGCACATCCTATGGGATTAAATGCTCTGCTCCCATTCATTTCAATAAATCAGGTGCCCCCAGGTCTGGGAGACTTTTCTCCTAAGTAGTGTTTGTGCTGCTTCCTTGGTGCTGGGGTGTAGTAGATGGTGATACAGATCCCCCCTGTTCTATCTTTGAGGTGAACTTTGCCCCAGCATTGGAGCTCGGTGCCCCCAGGATCATCCTGGCTATCCAGCCAGCATCACGAGCACTTGAACCAGCCCTGTGCTGGCTCTCATGTTGCTTTTGCCAAGGAGAAGCAAAGCTGAAAATAAATGGAGGCTTTCCTCCCCCTCCCGCTCCCTCTACCGTGGCTGTGAAGGAGAAATAACACGCGGCACTGGCTCCTACCTGGAATTGTTTCCATTTTTTCCCCCATTTCTTCCCGGCGAAACAAACCTTCACTGCACGGCACAAAACCCCCCAAACTTCCTCCTTTATCCACTCAAGCTTGTTAAACTCCCAGGCTTAAGGAGCAGATTATAGAGAATATAAAGCACTTTCCTCTCCCTTCAGCTCTTATGACGGGAAGTTACCAAATCAAGCGAGATGCGTTCAGGAGAGGTGAGCACTTGGGGGCATGTGTGGCAGCGGGATGGAGCAAGAAAGGGGAGGGAGGAGAGATGGGAGAATGGAAATCCAAGGACAGATTTGGGTTTGTTTTGAGGAGGTGTTTTTTTTTTCCCCCATCTTGTGTGATGTGGGAAAACAACCTGCAGCATTTCCTCTGAGCTCGGGCAGTTTTGGGGGGGTGGGGTGGAGCGGGGTGGGGGTGGGGGGCTGGGGGGTGGTGGTGATGAAATGCCCAAATAAGGCACACCGGCAGCTCTTCTAGGGAAAAGCAGGGCTGCTGAAGAGGTAAACTTTTCTGGGGTGTTTCTCCTCCATAAAATGACTTTGCCCTGCAAATCAACCCACTGTGTTATATCCCGGTGGCACTTACTGAATGCTGAAAGGAGGGAATGTGGTCCTGCTGGTGAAGCCACAGCGGGCCACCACCTAAGCTGTGAGCAAAGCCCACTGCAAACAAAAAGTTTGACCCCATGAAAAAAATTGGAATAACTTTTCCCTCTCTATGGAAAAGCAAAGCCAAGACCCTGCCTGCACAGCTGAGCCATGACTGCAGTGTGGTAGATTTGACATAAAACCAAACACATTTCTATAGGGTGGTGGAAAAAAAAAATCAAGAGATCAACAGCTGTTTTGCTGTGCAAAATATTAATCTTTGCTAAGGAGACCTAATGAGACTGGGTAAAGCCCTAGGCAATAGCCTACTGGGAACAAGGTGTGACGCCTGAGATGTGCCTGCACCTCCAAGACCTCACTGTACCACTCCATTGACAACCTCTTTTTAGCCTACCCATCACATAAGCAGCCCCAAATGCTGTTTCACACACTGTGCACAGCTCTCAGAGACATCCATAGAGAAAAATAAGCCTGGAAAGCATCAGAAAAAGCAATGCTGAAAGCAAAAGCCATACAGGCAATGTGGCTGTGTGCAGGGGCTGATTTAACCCCAGTTTAAATCAAATTGTGCTGCAAAACCCCTTCTGCTTTTTTTGGGAAACCCGAGGGCAACTCACTGGTTCTGCTGGCATTGTCATTGCCACTCTCGTAGCAGCCATGGCCACCGTCATCAGTGTCGGAGCGCTCCTGCTGCTCATAGTGCCGCTCACTCTCGCTCGCTCTGTCCTGGCTGGAGGCAGATCGCCGCCGGCGCCGTTTCCTTCGGTAGCCCCGGGGCACTGGCACCCCAATGTAGATGGAGTGATAATCTGGGGTGAGGGGAGAAGCTTTAGAGAGCAGATCTGAGCATTTCTAACTTTCAAAGAAAAGCCAGGGAGATATATGCCTTCTTCCCACCAGGGTCAAAAGACCTTGTTTCACCCACAGGAGCTTTTTTCATGTTGTGCAGCCCTGAATGCCAGGAGCTCTGATGCATTGATGTCTAAAAGACCCTGCTGGCATATAACAGGATATTGTGCTGCCACTTTGGGGATCCTCATTTTTTCACTCACCTTCTTCATCATCGTATCTCCTCCTTGAGCTGCTGAGACCCCTCTCACTCAGCCCATCCTCATCCTCTAGCATGGTCCTGTTGCTTGCTGAGAGCTGAATGATGGGGTCAAAGGCAGAGAAAAGAGAGAGGTGATTTTAAGGGGTGCTGGGCTGGGGAAAAGACTCTTTGCTCACCTGCTGGGTGTTCCCCACTATGGGAAACCCTTGTGTGTGTCCCCAGCTAACGCAGAGACCTTCCTGGGAGAATGAGAACATGCTGGGGACTCTCCACCACCTCCTGCAGTGCACTCATCTCGCCTTGCCCACCTGTAGCAGCTGGCTCAGCCTTGCCTCACTCTGTGCCATCACTCCACCTCTGCTCTCCCCACAGTTCAGAAAATTTGGATAAATTTTACCAGGGCGATGTCTCCTGCTGCTTGTAGGAAGGCTCAAGTGGTTATTAGACAGATTTGCCAGTATGATTATGGAGACTCACTCAGGTAACAGAACTGTTGCGATGGGGCTGTGTGCTGGGAGTACACACCCATTTAATTTTGGGGGAGACCTGCACAGCTAATAGGGGTTTTGCAGAAGTAGAGTTTGTTTTTTCCTCTTGTTCTAAGTGCAGCCTGATTTTTCACTGCTCACATCCCCATTTCCAGGTGTCTTCCCCATGTGAGTTTATTTGGATTTTGCCACAGTCACTAATTAATCTCCTGATTATCTGACCTCCAGTGATTGCCTTTCACACTTGACTTGGATGGGAGAATGGTTACTATTAATGGCAGCCCGGTCGATGCCTCCCAAAGTCACTTTGAAAGCAGAGAG
Organism: Cygnus atratus; assembly: GCF_013377495.2. Taxonomy (NCBI): domain Eukaryota; kingdom Metazoa; phylum Chordata; class Aves; order Anseriformes; family Anatidae; genus Cygnus; species Cygnus atratus. The sequence continues at coordinate 5,084,027 of NC_066388.1, forward strand.
CCAGTCCTTCTGCATCCCTTGTTTCAACTGCTTGCATCCATGGCAATATCATATCATTATCCATCTACTGTAAAGAAGAAGAATCTCAGTTCAAGCCAAGTTAGAAATAAAAAGCAAACACGGTGTGCACCTGAACAGCTGGAAGAGTCCACAACTGGCCAGGTCTGTTCTGCTTGGGTTGCTAAATTATTGACCCATTTTCCCTCAAGGCAGAGACCATCCTGAGACCAATCTGAGCTCTAGCCTAGACCCAGTTGCTATCTGAAGACATCTCTTGATCTAACAGATTTGGGATTTTTGGCTCAACAGTTCTTGTTCAGATGTAGGAAGCAATTTATTTTATGGGCGAACACCTCTAGATGGACAACCATGCTGCAAACCTGTCTACTTTAAGGGATAACACACATCAGTGGTGACCCTTGGCTTCCTGGGTTATTCCTCGGAATATTCTGCTAATTCTGGGGTTCAGGAGGCTGCTGATGGAAAAAAAAAACAGCATAACACCTACCCAGCTGCAGGCATAAATAATTTTGCTCTAAAATTGACCTGGCACCTTCTAGCAGATGACGTGTCATGAACCCAACAAAAGATTTCCCCAAGGGTATCAATGTTGGCGTAGCTTCCAGGACACTGCAAAAATGGATGGGGATACACAATTCTCCAGTTGGGTTTACATTTGTAAGAGATATGATTTTTCTACAACCCAAGTTAGCCATCAAGAGCTCTACTGCAGAAGAGCTGTAAAAAGTAGCAGAAAAAATAATCAATTTCCTGATAAAAACACACTTTGTTAGATCCACTGATAAATGGAAGGTCCTGATTGATTATGGCTGATGTATTCAAGTCACACCTTGGGATTTTTTCCTCTAATTTTTTACTTAGAAAGTTTTCTTTTTCCCCAAGCTCTTGAATATAAACACAAGCATGACACAGACTAAAACTGTTTGAAAATGTGACTTTAAGTGCAATGAAAATAAAGGTAGAAAAAGAAGAGCACTATAATTTTTGCCAATTAAATCCCACTACCCCTGCCAGCTTTCAATCTCACAAAAGCAAACTTTAGCATTAATAAACTCACCTTTAGCTCCCCAGAAACACTCAGAAATTGGAGGACAGGTCTGTGTGGCTGCGCTCAGTGGAATAAAGTTGTAGGTGCTGGTGGGTGCAGGAGCCCAGACTGCCTTGAGAGAAAACTGCTTTTGCAAACATCGTATCGATGCCTACTGCCAACAGCTCTGTAGCTCCCAGGTTAAAATGTATTTTGGGCAATGCTGATTGACTTTCAGAACAGAAAAGCATCATGGGATGTAAATAGACCTTCAGAGGGGATATGACATTCATGCCAGTTGAAGGCCTAGTCATATGCAGTGATGGTCTCTAGAAATCAAACCATGCACAAATATTGAAGCTTTAAATCCCTAACTTCCATGAACTGTCTCTTCTGTGTTTGTTGCTCTTTTTCCTTCCCTTCCCTTCCCTTCCCTTCCATTTCCTTTCCTTTCCTTTCCTTTCCTTTCCTTTCCTTTCCTTTCCTTTCCTTTCCTTTCCTTTCCTTTCCTTTCCTTTCCTTTCCTTTCCTTTCCTTTCCTTTCCTTTCCTTTCCTTTCCTCTTCTTCTCTTCTCTTCTCTTCTCTTCTCTTCTCTTCTCTTCTCTTCTCTTCTCTTCTCTTCTCTTCTCTTCTCTTCTCTTCTCTTCTCCCTTTTCTTTCCTTTCCTTTTCTTTTCTCTTCTCTTCTCTTCTCTTCTCTTCTCTTCTCTTCTCTTCTCTTCTCTTCTCTTCTCTTCTCTTCTCTTCTCTTTTTTCTTTTCTTTTCTTTTCTTTTCTTTTCTTTTCTTTTCTTTTCTTTTCTTTTCTTTTCTTTTCTTTTCTTTTCTTTTTTCTTTTTCTTTTCTTCTTTTCCTTTCCTTTCTCTTTCCTTTCTCTTTTCTTTTCTCTTTTCTTTTCTCTTTTCTTTTTTCTTCCTCTCCTCTCCTCTCCTCTCCTCTCCTCTCCTCTCCTCTCCTCTCCTCTCCTCTCCTCTCCTCTCCTCTCCTCTCCTCTCCTCTCCTCTCCTCTCCTCTCCCTTTTTTTTCTTTTCTTTTTTTCATCTTTCCTTCCTCCCTCCCTCCCTCCCTCCCTTCCTTCCACCTGTCCTTCCTTCCATCCGTCCTTCCATCCTTCTTCATCAGTTTTGCCTAGATCACTAGGGACTTGGAAGAGGAATTGCTTTTACTGTTTTGCCCTGTGCAATATTACATAATGGTCGATCTCAAAGAACAGGAGAAAATTATTCAGGAAGGTGCAGAGAAGTACCACCAAGAGTGAAAAAGCTCCTAAAATGAATGGGAATGGAAAGGACCTGACCAAGGACCATCAAATACAGTTCATCAAATACAGTTTACCTTTTTCTTTCCTTTTTTTTTTTTTTAAATAAGTATTCCACATCAAATTATTTTGCAATTTACATGTTTTGCCTTTAACACACTGAACATCTGTAAATTTGAGTTTGTGAGAACCAGCCTCCTGGTCAGACAGGTGTATGAACATTCTCCCTTGCCTGCCCACATTTCCTGAGCTGTCTGCTGGCACAATCTGAAGTCTCAGCAGAAGTAAAGCAAAGGAAAGCCTGTTTGACGCTACCATTTTTTTCTCAGCCTTTGTTTTACTAAAACTGCTCTTCCATGGTTAGCAGGGTCAGGTCTGGAGGAAAGTGCTAAAAGCAGCAGCAATTTCAAGATGCAAACTTTAGGGTGAATTACAGCGGGTGGTGGGGGATGGGAATACTATTGGCATCACCTTTTATTGTATCACCCCAAGTTATGAGGTCTATTTTGTAAGTGATGGCCTTTGCTCCTAAAAAGGGCGTTGATGACTGACTTTTAGCATTTCATGCTGCTGCTTAAATCTACCTTCCCAGTATTCCAGGCATTTGCAGACTGACTCCGTGGGAATAGTGCAGCTGGATGCCAAGCCAATGCATGAACTGCTTTCCCCTGCATCTCCCATCACCCACTGCCTGCCAAAAAACATACCTTGTTAGTCCAAGCAGGAAAACCTGCTTGAGTCTGACTTGTTAAATGCTGGAGTCCAGCCTTATCATACTCTGCCCACACAGGAAAATAGTATAAAGATGACAGCAGCTACTTGTCCTGTAACAAAGAAAAGGGAAAAATAAGAGAAACAAACCTTCTTCCTCCAAATATTACATGGAAATCAGACCCAAGGAGCAGACTGAATTTATCAGCTTGTATATATTAACGTTTTACTAAATACCTCCCAGAGAGAGGAGGAAGGAAGGAAAACAAAATCTGCCAAGCTAGCAAGATGCCTGATGAAGGCAGCCACCCTTAAATGATCATGATCACCCAGTTTTCCTGGGCTGGAGGTTTTGACCTTCTCACTTGCAAAAAATCACACAATTTTGGTCACATTGTTTTAAAACTAATCAACCCCACTACTGGTTCACAGCTCCATTGTCAACATAATGTATGGAAATAAACAGTGAAAAAAGTGCTTTTTTCACAGGCTTGTGCTGGGGGAGTGCTTCTTAAAAGGTTAAAGAAAAAAGCATCAAAACTGTCAGAAGAGGGAGACAGAGCCCAGCAGTCGAAATGTGGCACACTGCCTCGGGTACTTGGGCACCAAATCAAAGAAGACAGCTTCTAGCTTCCTAAGTGTCCGTATTTAATAAAAAGGATAAATAAACCCAGCCTTTCTTTGCTTAGCGGTGCTGCAGACATTGCCATTTTTAAGAAAAGAATTTTTCTTTGCATTTTGGTTTTGCAATGACTTCCCCCACTTGACAGTTGCAGCTACTACTGCTGCCCTGGGTGCTCATAGGAATTGGACATGTTCTGAGAGAAAATAGGTCTCGGATAGCCCATCCTCTGCATTTGCTGAGCTGCACATTTGACTTCGGGCTGCTGGGGGAAGCTTTGCCATTCATCAGCCTGATGGTAGGTTATTGCTGAGCCTGCCCTGGGGGAGCTCTGCAAAGGCTTTTACTGTTTTTTGTTGTTGTTGTTTGTTTTTTTTTTTTTTGATAAAAACACATATTTTTGCAATTCATCTGCCTGAGGCTTCCCTCCATGAGCTTGTTTCCCAGCATGCCTCACTTACCTATTCCAGGGTTGGATGCAACACACACCATCTCTTTAATTCTTATATCCTGAGCAATGCAGATGGGAATTGCTGCCTTGATCACCATGTTACTGTGCTAAAAAGTAAATGTTACAAAATAGAAAATTCCCCTTCTTACTCAATCTTAAGAGGTTGCTGTCTAGAAGAAATGAGTTATCATCATCTCCAGAGGCAACACCTTGCTGCAATAAAGCTGCCTTCAGTATAAAAATTGCTCACCTCTCTTTTTCCTTGCCTGGGGATAAAAGCTTCAGACACCAGGGTTCTCCCCCTGTGCAAGCCCTGCTCAAACAGAAAGTGTGCAGCTTGCTCTAGCAGGCACAAGCTGTGCCTCCCAGGGTATTTTAATCCTTTGGAAAAGCCTTTAGGAAGGATTCCCCAGAGTAAACTTCTCCGCTTCCTTTAGCTATGTCTTTCTGGGGCCTCGGCACATTCAGGAATCTACTATAAAGCCTCTATTATTTAGGATATTGGGCTAAATATAAATATAAAGATACCTCAAAAGTGCTTCTTCCCTCACCAACAACCGGACCAATGTGCACCAAGTATAAATGACTTTGCAAAATAGAACAGAAGTCACATTTATTGTGTAAAAAGAAAATAAAGAAATGTACAAATGCTTCAAAATGCCAAAGTAGTAAAAGGACCCTTGTAAGCTCACGCGTCCACACAGTGCATTGCATTTTTATAACCTTCCAATGTTACTTTACAGTTTCCCCCAAGGTATTTCCTGAACCTGAGAAAATAAATCACATTATTTCCGCATTCTACATCAGCTGCCTCTCTAAGAGCTTTGCTCCAAGCTTTGTTTTCCACCACTGCTTTCCGTCTTCTGCCTTCTCACTCTGCTGTGTCAGACGGTGCCTTCTTCCTCCTTATCTTCTTCCTCCATGACATTGATGGGAATATAGCCCCCTTCCTTGGGCAAGCACCAGCACCAGCCTGCACCGCTCAGATCCACTGCCCCAAAGCTGAAATCATGTATCTCCAACATCTTGAAGTCCACGGTGTCCAGCTTGGAATACATCTCATTGAGCTTTTGCCAATACAGCCAAGCCATCACAAGGCCGACCACCTGCAAAATGCATGTGTTAAAGCCACTATGGGCATGCAAACCATTTCTGAAGGTCTTCCCATGCAAGAGGAGCTGTCACTCAAATTTTCAAACCTGGGCACGAGATGGGAGAGAACAAGATGCAGTAACATGAGCTGACAAAGCAGTGGACACATTGCTAAACTTGTTAACAGCTGTGTCCACCTCGTGAATTTGCACATTGGCCCTGACAGTGGAACATGTTGGATGTTGTTGCAAGCATTGCAAAGAGAGTGGCACAGGTCCAGGTTCTTGCTAAAATTAAGATATTGCTGTGAGCACAGTGCCACTTGGGTTATTTCCCAATAAACCAAGCTGGCTGTCAGGGAAAAAAAAAAAATCTGATCTTGGGTTTGGGCTTAGATTTGATTTTTAGATCTTGAGGAAGGAAAAGAGAAGCATTTCAAAAAGCACAAGATTTCAAGTCCATTGCTTTGATTTTGCCTGACGTTTCCTTTGCAGTGATATTGTGTGGTGGCTATGAACAAAATGCCAGTGAGAGAATGGATTGGATGATAAGCAGTCACAACACATTATTTGCAGAACAGACACTGATGAGGGGAATGGTGACAATCAGCATGTTCAGCACAAGGTGCCTATTTTGCACTACCCCTTTATCTATCTTAATTTCAGCAAATGGCACTTTCCTTAGAAATAAGGTTTATTCCCTATAGGGAAGATGCTCTGCGATATTGCAGCGGTCAATATCCAGGATACAAACAGTGCAGTTTTACACATGATGTTTTCAATGAACCAGGCTGGGATGGATAAAGACAACATTGTCTTGAGCCCTGGGGCTTTTCTGTTCATTTTTGAGGCTAATAGAATGAGCGCTAACAATGTTTTCTACATAGCAAAGAGTAAATAAATAAGCAAACTGCACTTGTACCATTCATCAACTGGCATCTCCTGCTGTATTGCAAGACATTGCTTTTGGAGCTGAAAAATATTATCAATCATTTACTGGGTCCTAATTGACCAGTTAAATAGTCTGGAGAGTGGGAACATTAAGAGAAAGATAAATGGGGTTAGCAGCAAAAGGTTGTAATGCATCTTAAATTAGGGATCATTTTATCCCAAAATGAAAAGGTAAACATGTTTGCCAAGAGGAAGCAACCTCCACAGGGGAAAAAGCAAATCACCTAAGTGTCACCTGGTGACCTGAAAGCAAACAGGCAAACATGAACAGCATCGGCATTCATTAATTTGCCTTTCCGAGATGGAGAAATAACCCTGCCATCTCCACTAGCAGCTTGCACCTTGCACAGAAGAAACCTCAAAACCACTCAATATTTGTTTTTCCTTCCCAAATTCACCTGCAGGTCGATCCCAAGGGGACCCCTCCACCCCCAGGACTGACAGTTCTTTGTTCAATGAGAAATGGGGAAAACTATGTCCATTCAGATGCTCTCCCAAGAGGGAAAGGCCTCCCTGCCCTAAGTTTGAGCTTGCCCAATTCCCACTTTCCTAATTGCACTAATCCTCAAAGAACATCCTGCTTGTTTTACGTTCCACCTAATTATTGCAAGCAAAAGGTATGTTTATTCCCTTGATAACAGGATTAATCACTGAAATAACAGATAGGGTGAAGGAGGCTGATGTGTGGTTATGGCTAGCAGGGCTTTCTCTGATTGCAGGAGTTGCAGAAGTACTGGATTAATGCCATTAGGGTTCTTTGCTGGGAAATAAGACTGCAGAGAGTGAAAGAAAATTTGAACTCTGGAACTCCTTTTCTTGTCCAAATGGCCTGAAATCAGGTTATCTCACAGCCCTGGTAACTTCTGTTTATGTAGCTGTGTAGCTCCCTGCTGCCCTTGAAATATTCACTGCTGTGATGCATTCTATATGTCTATTTCAGCAGGCAACTTCCTCCCAAATACTCAAAGAAATGACTTCAGCCTGTGTAGAGAGATAATATTCATTCCTAATAACATGCACAGGACCAGAACGGTGCTGTGCAACCTTGTGGTTGCCCATGATCCAGCTTTCTTGTGGAGAAGCAAAAATAACAAAATATGACTTTGTCATGGAAACACCAGCAAGGGTGCTGCTTTCCTAACGCATATATGTCCTCCTCTTCAGTCCCTCAGAGCTGCAGAAACCTCTAGGCAGGGGTGCAGGAGGCCACGGCAAGGCTGCATGATGCTTGGAGACAGCTTCATCTATCCAGTAACTTGAGGGAGAGCCCAGAGCAACTGCTCCAACATGAGTTTGGAAAATAAGCTTGTGCTAATTCATATTCAACAGCAGATCTTTTAAGGATTTAAAAAGTTTTAAAATAATATGCAAATTTATGTCTAGCTTTAGCATTATCTACTTCCATTAGCATGCTATCACTGGACAGATTAAAAATGCACTGCTGTGCTGTGAAAGGACCAAAAAAACTGAACCCTTTGACATGACAAATTTTAAGACTAGGGTGTCATTTTTCCTCCATGAACCAAACAGTAATTCAGAAAAAGATTAGTGTTTACGGTAAGTTTAATGCAAATGGATCCTGTTCTGCAAAACCAGCTAGATTCAGGGACATACTGCTGGAAACATCTCTCCTCCTCCTCTCCTCCTGACGGCAAAGTGACGTTCCAGGTACCATGGGACACAGCATCCTAGTGAAACTGAGGATTTCTTTAAATGAATAAAAATACCCCAAGTCCTCAGTCAGCAGCCTGTATCCCCTAGCCTTTGCTCTCTGCTGAGTTATGAACCAAATTCCATTCCAGCCCAGCTCTAAATATCCTCTTTCACTTAATGAAAATAGAAAAAGCTGTCAGGAATATAGATGCATTCAATATCCCTGGCATCAAGGGCACCATGTTTTCCAGAAGTAAAGAGACTTCTAACGTGAGAGCTGATTTTATTTCATTGCAATATGAAGGAAGGCTTTATTACAGAGGAGCATTTGACCAAAAGGTATGAAGCATCAGGCAAAAAAATAAAAAAATTAAAAGCTGCTCTTCTCCTTGCCTTCCTCCACCTTGTAATGATAACTGCGACTGAACAAGAACAGAACTGCTTGGAAGTTACTGCTTATGGATCACTTAATGTAATAAAATTACACGTTCTTTCTGGTTGGCATTCAGCAAAGTACAGAAACCACTACTGCCTGGGAAGGTCTCTATTCTGCCACTTTTTGAGCTTTTTGCAGGGGGATTCAGATGCACAGGCTCTGCATGGCGTACAATTTCATCAAGTGGGTGCTCTTACAGATACAGCTGTTTGCATGAAATAAATCCAAAGAACTTTGAGGGAATCAATAAGGCATGCAGACCCACTAGGCAGTTGTGATATGATAGAAAAATATCATTTTGCAGTGATTACAATACATTGCAATTTGCATTGATAATGATATTTATGCTTTCATAGAATTATAGAATCATAGAATATCCTGAGTTGGAAGGGACCCACAAGGATCATCGAGTCCAACTCCTGGCACCACACAGGTCTACCCAAAATTCAGACAATATGACTAAGAGCACAATCCAAACACTTCATAAACTCCGACAGGCTTGGTGCCGTAACTAAGTCCCTGGGGAGCCTGTTCCAGTGTGTGACAACCCTCTCAGTGAAGAACCTCTTCCTGATGTCCAGCCTGAACCTCCCCTGTCGCAGCCTGACACCATTCCTGCAGGTCCTATTGCTGGTCACTAAAGAGAATAGATCTGCGCCTGCCCCTCCACTCCCCCTCGTGAGGAAGTTGTAGACTGCGACGTCTTCCCTCAGCCTCCTCTTTTCTGGGCTGAACAGGCCAAGTGACCTCAACTGCTCCTTGTATGTCTTCCCCTCTAGGCCCTTCACCATCTTCATCGCCCTCCTCTGGACACTCTCCAATAGTTTCACATCGTTTTTGTACTGTGCTGCCCAGAACTGCACACAGTACTCGAGGTGAGGCCGCACCAGCGCAGAGTAGAGCGGGACAATCACTTCCCTCGACCGACTAGCAGTGACGTGCTTGATGCACCCCAGGATACAGTTGGCCCTCCTGGCTGCCGGGGCACACTGCTGGCTCATATTCAACTTGCCGTCAACCACAACCTCCAGATCCCTCTCCAGGGGGCTGCTCTCCAGCGTCTCGTACCCCAGTCTGTACATATAGCCAGGGCTGCCCTGTCCCAGGTGCAGGACCCGGCACTTGCTCTTGTTAAACTTCCTGCGGCTGGTGATTGCCCAGCTCTCCCATCTGTCCAGATCTCTCTGGAAGGCCCTTCCACCCACAATAGAGTCAACAACTCCTCCCAGTTTAGTATCATCAGCAAATTTACTCAAAACACCTTCTAGTCCTACATCCACATCATTTATAGAAACACTGAAGAGGACTGGCCCTAAAATGGAGCCTTGGGGGACCCCACTGGTGACCAGCCGCCAGCCTGATGCAGACCCATTTACCACAACCCTTTGAGCCTTACCCCTCAGCCAGTTATTCACCCATCGTATGATGTTTTTGTCTAGCTGTATGCTGGACATTTAGTCCAGTAGGATCCTATGGGAAACTGTCAGTTTCAAAAAGCTTTACTGAAATCCAAAAAGATCACATCAGCTGGTTTCCCTTGATTGACTAGATGGGTGATCTTATAATAAAAGGAAATCAAGTTAGTCAAACATGACCAACCCCTCGTGAACCCACATTGGCTGGGACCAATGACTGCATTGTCCCCCAGGTGCGCTTCAATAACTTCAAGGATAACCTTCTCCGTATTTTTACCAGGCACTGACATGAGACTGACAGGCCTGTAGTTGCCACGGTCCTGTTTCTGGCACTTCTTGAAAATTGGTAGAACATTTGCCAGCTTCCAGTCAGCTTTCCGCAGCACCTAAAACTGAGGATTTTTTGCAGTGACACCTATGGAAAAAACACGCTGCAGATGATATTATTTGAGAATTAGCGCCTTTGTTCCCACCTGAACACTGCAGGAGGAAGCCCACAAAGGCTTGCATGTGCATATCCTTCCTGCACCCCTCCCTTTGCAAGCATTTCTCCACACTGGCATATGCTGCCCATGTTGTCATCTGCCCCCCAGACACCTTGCACCAGAATCAGGACAGGAAACTTTGCCAAACGAAAGCACCACAAAGCAAGGCAAGTCCTTAGGGCCGTGCAGATACCTGGATTATTATATTTTAACCCAGTAGGCACACAACATTGCACCAGAAAGGACATAGCTGGTAGCTTTTTAAAAATAAATAAAGAAATAAATGTCTAAATGCAGAGCAGAACAGAAACAGGGAAGATACCCACTGCCAATTCCCACGTCTCTGCCTCCTCCCAGCTGCAAATGAGTAGCTTTGAGATGATCCAAACCAGCATCTTGCAGCAAAGACCAACCACAGCCAAAGACCTTTTGGGGTTAAACAGTGCTTTGGGACTTGCCTGGAAAGCAACAGATGAACTTTGCCCCAACCACCCGATTTGGGTAGAACAACTTCATCTTCCTTTTGAACCACCAAAATGGAACGGGTGAGTGGGACATCTGCCATCAGCAAGGGCCAGCCATAAACTCTCCCATCCAACCCAAGTAGCTGAAGAAAATTTATGTCTGTTGGAAAGAAAAAACCTAACTGCTTCAAAGCACAAATTCTCAGGGATTTTGTCTCTGGCCGTGGGTGCTGTACAATGACTACAAGCTGCCTGGGAGGATGGAAAGAAGATGGATAGAATTCATTCACCACTTGCTCCTATATTTTTGGCTATCTATTCTGCTCTCTAAGAGCAATTTTACAGCTGTAACAGAAATGTCTCATCCCCCCCCCACCCCGACAAATGAGGACAGGGCTAAAGATGACAAGGGCAGTTTTTTATATCCTCCCACCACACTTAATCAAAACACTGAATTGTATTTCTCTTGTCCCCACGACTCTTGGGGAGAGGAACTTCCCTGTTCCAGCACAAATGTGCGGGGACAAGCAGACAGGAAAGGGCAGTCCTTTTTTCTTTTCTTTTTTTGGTTAGTTTAACTTGAAGATCCAGTTACAAATTCTCATTTAATTCTCATTTAAACCCAAAAGGTTTCCATGAATGTTTGGAAGTCGGTGTGTCTGCCTCGCTCTGAAACACATGTGAATTTTCTCTATGCAAAACAGCAAAAGCTCAGCAAGCAAATTAAAACCATATTATTTTGTCCAGTAATTATTTCTAGCTAACTTAGAATAGTGACACTAATTATAACTGGGCACTGTATCATGATTAAGCTATGGGTGTCTGCCTGTCTGTCTGAGCAGGGACACCAGGGCACTGTCTGATGATGTTTCCTAATCATTGCTCCAGAAAGTAAATAGCTATTGCACCTGACACAGCAAATGTGTCGCTACATTCACTGCTATTACTCCAAGGCATGAAAAGCTGACATATTACAAGAGATAACCAGAAAAAGTTGGAAATTGATGGTCTGGTGGTCTCAGTGCCTGTTCACTACTTGTTTTTCGTTTTTCTGATGGCAGTGAAACATTCTGGTTCTCACTTCAGCGTGATCTATCACAGATATAACCTAATATTGAGGTTCTTGGGATCAACACATCAACATCTTTCCCCTTGAAGCTGACAGCAGCATTTGGGAAGCTGAGGGGTCCTGCATCTCCCATCACCAACGCTGCCTTCCTTAACCTATTTCAAACAAGATAGCGTCAGTCCTAATTACCAATTTCCTGCCAATATCATAAGACCAAAATTGAATTAATACAGAGGTTTGGGATACTTCAACACAACTAATTATAATTACGTCTCTTCCCACACTAGGGTAAGCTAAATGTATAGAAGTATTTGAGGCTACGTGCCAATTCCTGTGGTTCTGGTATGGTACAAAGACCTGAGCTAGACATGAACAATGTATTTCTATCTCCTACGTAGGTGCCATAAGATTTAGAACAAGGTTCTTCGCTGCCCAGCTCCATCCTTGACGAGGTGCAGATTTGCTCACTGTCTCTTGGTGGTTCTACTTGTTCTTTCAGGTAAAACCTTTATGCAGGAAGAATAGGTCTCAACAACGCAGATATGACTGAAATTTGATTGCTATATCCTCCTTATTTGGAAATACTCATGTATTGATGGCTCATATGCAATCTCTTCCACGTCTGGCAAAAGGAAGTGCGCTCCAAGTCAACATCATTTTTGGAGGCAAAGGAAGTGAGGGCCCAGTGCTCATCCTGATATTATACAACAAGAGGTCTGGAAAACTGCAGATGTTTTCCCTTAGGGGTGTACATATTCTCCAGGAGATCAGCAGTTTCATTTGGGGTGGAAAGGTTTTACTGTGGGCCTGTGCAGACCACTCAAAAGGAGCTCAGCTCCTTTAGTTGCTTTTTCCTGGGCAATCAATCATGCAAAGCTCAATGTGGCTTTTGCTTGACAAAGGCAAAAAATAAAGATGGCACATACAAACAAAATGATGCTCAAGGACCCTTGCAGGGCGAGGGACATTAACCATGTCCCACTGCATCACGCTCCTGGTAAAATCAACTCTGGGCATGGAGGAAATAATCCATCAGCCCAACGAGTGTCTTCTGCAAGCAAAACTTTCTGCAAGAAAACACTTTTTCACTCAAAAATTGCTGGCTGCGCAGCTATGAGCCTGGCTATGGAAGTCCTCTCTCATTTGGGTGGCTGTAAATCTGAATGGATCATGCTAAAAAGAATAGCTGAACCATTTCAAGGTGTCCCAGAGTTAATAAAGTAAAAGGCAAATATTTGTCTTTTATTGGCTCTCCCTTTCATGAATTAGTATTTATCAGCAGGGTTCTCACAGAGGTCACAGACTGCAGACAGAAAAATACTTTTTACTCTCCTTTTCCACTTCTTTCAGCATACATCAGTTGCTTGAGAATATATTGCCTTCCAGCCCCTGGAGCAGCTTAGATATTAAAAAGGAAACAAAATACAAAATAATTGAGAATGGGAAAGGGAAGGGGAAGGGAAAAGGGATGGGGAAGAGGAAGGGGAAGGGAAAGGGAAAGGGGGAAGAGGAAGGGGATAAGGAAGTGGAAGGGAAAGAGGATGGGGAAGGGGACGGGGAGGGGAGGGGAAAGGGGAAGATGGAAGGGAAAGGGAGAGGAGAGGAGGGGAGGGGAGGGGAAAGGGGAGGAGAAGGGAGGGAAGGGGAAGCGAGGAATGCTGACTGAGAGAGCATCATGGTACGCAAAGGGGAAAAAGCAAAGCACAAGGTTACTTGGTTTATTTTAACTACAAATGCACACTGTAAACTCCTCGGATAATCTTACTAGAAGCAGGGAAAGTAGGGATGCAGCCACTAAAACAACAAATTTACTTGCTTCACTACACCTTCTGAGAGACCTGGGTTGCTTCATAATTAAACACTAGTAGTACAAGGCCACAATCTGACTGCCAGCAGCTAAATTAAAACACATTTTTGATACTGATACGAAATGCATCACAGTTTAGTTTCAGTCTGCAGCTTGGCTGAGAAGGGCAAAGAGACAGGATTGTTACTAAAGAATGAAACAGGGAAAAAAGAGAAAACTAAAGGTACTCTCAAAAGCAGAAAAACAATTGAGTTGGTGCATTCATGCTTCACTCTGAATGAAGTAAGAAAAATGAACACAATCATATCCTCACTCTCAAAACAAGCTTGATGTTTCTTGATGGCTTGCTTAAAAAAGGCAGAGACATCCGTGATTTAAGAGTGATCTTAAAATTAGAGACTCCCTATCACCTGCACCAGCCAGGAGAGTGGTTGGTGACATTCCCAGGCAAGACTTCTCCCTGCTTTCTCACTTACTTGATCAATTCAGTACCTGTTTTACAGCTTCCCCAAACCCAATTAGATAAACGTTAGAATGTATGAGAAAACAAAGCCAAGCCTTGTGCCGTTAGGTCTCTTATGTATAAATTTCAGAAATAAATAAATAAGTAAATTCAAGGACTTCCCCCATTATGGAAAATCAAAATATGGTGGTTTCCCACATCTGAGTAGGATGGAAAGCCTAATTATTACTAACAGCAATAATTGCTCAGACATGCTTTCTATGGGCAATCTACGGCAGCCAAAATTTTTCTTGGGTGCTTCCTTCTGTGTAAGAAGGGCCAGAATATTGCTTACCCCAAATACAAGCACAAATCTTGGCACTTGGGTGATGAACACCGGCCAAGCTCAAAATCCCACCTATGAGCCCTTGAGCTGCTCATCATCACAGGCGAGGCTGAAGTTTGTTCCTAAGGAAAGTTACACTTTTAGGAAAATTGGGCAAAACCCAAAGCTGGACTTGGGATGTGGATTTTGGTTCCAACCTTCTTCCTGGCATCCTGCAAGCTTTCCATCAAGGTGGTTTGCAGCTATTTTTGAGATTAACACAAGTTCACAGTGAGGCATATGTCCTGTGCAGAACATGACAAATACCCAATGACCAAAGATGAGACATGCTAACATGTTCATTCAAGCCAAGGTTCAAGAAGCTATCACCTCTCCATGTCAGCGGTGCTCTCCCCTTTTCCACTCCAACTGGCAATTCGAGGACAATATTCTCACCCTGGCTTTCCAATGGCAGCTGCTGGGGATGAATCTGTTTCTAGACTGACAGTTCTTGGCAACAGAGATGGCCATTTGTAACTTAATTCCCTCCAAAACTTGACAGCATCAAATCCAATTTATATTTAAAACCTGGAAATCATGAGCAGATGGGAAGAACACGATTCTCCAACTGAAGAGCATTTAACGGCATGCCAGAAAAATCACAATGCTTGCTCAAAAGCACTTGATATTCATCAAGGCTCAGCGATTATTGCCATTTCTGGTTTGTCTCCCTATCCTTCCCAATTAAAAGCGTCATGCTGGGAGGTTAATGGGTAATGCAACAGGAAGCTCCTGTAATGGGCTCTAGACATCCTGCAAGGCAGATGGTAATGGTAACCTCTATTATGGCACTTTCTCACCCCATTTCTGTGCCCATTTGTATTGGGTCTATGTGGCAAGGTTCTGGGGGTTGCAGGGGTGGCCTCTGTGAGAAGAGTCCTGAAGCTGCCCCATGTTAGATAAGAGTCAGTTCCAGACAGCTCCAAAGGGACCCGCTGCTGCCCAGAGCCAAGCCAAAAAGCGATGTTGGTTGCGCCTGTGTGAGAGCCTATTTAAGTAAAGGAAAAAAACCTGCTGTGCAACAGCAGCAGCTGTGCAGCTGGGAGAGCAAGGAATGAGAAACAGCCCCTGCAGTCCATGGTGTACCACGGCGGAGCAGATTTCCATGCTGCAGCCTATGAAGGAGGCCACAGCGGAGCAGGTGGATCTGCCCTGAAGGAGGCTGTGGCCTGTGGAAAACCCCCACAGGAGCAGGCTCTGGGCTGGAGCTGCAGCCCGTGGAGAGCAGCCCACGCAGGAGCAGGGGACCTGGCAGTAGCTGCTGCCTGTGGGGGACCCAGGTTGGAGCAGTTTGCTCCTGATGGATGGACCCTGTGTTACGGACCCATGTTTGAGCAGTTCTTGAAGAGCTGCTGCCTGTGGGAAGCCCATGCAGGATCAGTTTGGGAAGGATGGCATGCCATGGGAGGGACCCCACGGTGGAGCAGGGGAAGAGAGTGACCAAGAAGGAGCGGCGGAGATGAAGCACTAGGGACTGACCACAGGCCCCGTTTGCCCATTCCCCTGTGCCACCTGGGGGGAGGATGTTGAAGAGGGTGGATGGGGGGAAGGTGTTTTTAGCTTGTTATTAGTTCCTCACTGCTCTAGCTTGTTAGTAATAGGTAATAAATTTCTCTTATCTCCCTATGCTGAGTCTGTTTTGCCCATGACAATAACTCTGGAGTGATCTCCCTGTCCTTATCTTAGCCCTTGAGCCCTTTCCATCATATTTTCTCCCCCTTTCCATTTGAGGGGGGGAGTGAGAGAACAGTTGTGGTGGAGCTCAGCTGCCCAGCTGAGTAAAACCACCACACCATTGCATTTCCTGCTGGTAGCACAGTAGAAGTTTCTTGCTCATCTGCACACCGTGGAGGAAGCACTTTACAAATGCAGAGCATTGCAGCTAGGATTGGGCACACACTGAGCCCCTGTCTCCCCTTTTTTTTTTTTTTTTTTTTCTTTCAGGCCATCTGAGACATCAAGGAGAAATCCTTTTCAATCCTTTGAAAAATTAGCTCAGTTTGTCACGTTTCCCAAGCAGCTTCTATTTATTCAACCAGTATTCTACATTTCACTGCAAGTAGAAACCCAGGAAAAAAAAAAATCACTTCCACTTAGATAAAACGCCATATCTGAAAAGCTTGGTGAAAGCATCACCAAGTACATCCAGTGGCAAACCCAAAGTTACATCCAGGGAGAAAAAAAGAAAGCTTTCACATGCAAGATTTGAAGAAAATACATATAAAATAAAAATACATGCAATCAACACCAACACAACAAAGATAATTCTGGAGTTTCACCTCCTTGCTAGCACAGTGGCAACAGCATTGCAAAGGGGTAGCCCCTGCTGTGACCCAAAGTTTCTCTCCATATCCAGCATCCATGATAGAGAGCTTAATGACTTGTGCTGCAAAATTGCGTGGATCATCCGGCATTGTTAATGGCAAATAGCTCAAAAATGGATTTCATGATGTACGGCAAACCTGGCTAAATTTACGATTACTGTTTATTTTTGTTAATATTTATGTTCTATTTGAAGAGAGCTGTAAAAACAAATGTAAAAGGATTTGCTGGGCTAGCATAGACATTCCTTGATTTTAGACACTATTACTTGAACATTAATTAAATTTTATGAGTACATTATTAGAGAGCCAGCATTTTGCTAAAGTTGCTTTAAAAGTGCTGTGACATTTCACACCCAAGACACAGATTTCAGATGTAAAGGTAGTGGGGAAAAATACCTAAAACCAAATTGCTTTCCTCCTCCAGAATGGAGATAGAAGGCAAGATGATGCTGACCAGATTCACCACCTACCTGGGGAAGAAGCATGGAGCAAACGATGCCCAAAGTGGCCTCAAAGTTGTCTTTAAGCCACAGCCCGACGGCATGGATGCAGCCTCGCACGTGGATGACATTAAGCAACTCCAGGCGCTGGAAGCAGATTGAAAAGAAGCACCACCATTTTAATTTAGATGGTGCACTTGGAAGAAGATGCTATTTCTTGTGTTTGCTCCTTCCCGCAAGCCAAAGGAGTGTCATGACAAACATTTGGGAACTGATTTATTGGATTTGATATTTTCCTGGGTTTTCTTGCCAAAACACAGTCCCTTAAAGTTACAGGTCATACTGCAGCTCTCTGCCGTGATACAACCCACAGTCACCCCTGAGGGCCTCAAAAGCAGCTTCTCTCCTACCACCAAGCCTCAAATCACAACTCAGGGCCAGCATTTCCTGGGACTCATCCAGTAGAGAGCTCATTACTCTCAGAAATGCCATACCAAAGCCTGCAGAGACTACATAAATGAGACTGCTCACACTCTGCAAGCCTGTGCAGGGATGCTAGTGAAAAGAAGTAAAAATAAATTTATATACAGCTGCAGTAACAGCTGTCCCTGGTGGGGAAGAGATTCCCACTGTGAGGCAGGGTTTCCATGAAGATAACCATTTTTTTTAAATGGTTTCAGGAAGGGTTTCACATAAAAATACTGTACATAGGAAGGAAAAAGCAAAAGTTACCTCTTTATCGAGTGTCCTGTATCCACATAGCGTGTTTATGACTTCTCCAGGGACCTGTGGACAGAGAATTAGTGCAAACTTAGGTTGGAGGAAACCAAAGGGGACATTAAAAAAAGAAGAAAAATAAAAAGAAATAGAAAAGCTTGCCCGGTTGCCTTGACCATTCAGCATAGCACAAGGCAAACAGTTAGCCTCAAACTTCATTTTGTTACCATTTAATCCTTTTTCCTCAAATGCATTGCTGATATTGTGGATGCCAGCTTGGCTTGGGCCAGCAATAAGTTGCTTCTTGAAAAATTATTCTTTTAAACTACTTGTCTCTCTGGTTTCTGCCATTTCAGAGTCTGCTCAGCATTCCCCTATCCAGCGATATGGGAATGTCCAGTGATTTGAGCTGAAAGCAACTCCACGTTGTGTGAGAATTTAGTAAAGTGGTTCTTTAAAATGGTACCTTGATTTTCTCCTTGTTTAATTCCAGCCACTTTTTCTCACATACTCAGTCATGTTTCTCCTTCTTAAAAAAAATGTAATTTCACCAAGATCAAATGTATTTAGTTCTACAGAAATCAAGGGGGAATTTCCCAAAAGTCTCCCAGCACTTTGGGGAGAAACCCAAGGATTTTAGGGATCCACAATGCTTAGACCTTTGTTGGCCCAAAAAAAAAAAAAAAAGCATTTCAAAAGTTGCAGAAATCCCAGTCAAATACTGCCATTCAGTAGCTCTATAAAATTAAATCAAACCAAATTCCTCTGCTTCCATCAGGATGGAAGAGGATACATTTTTGAATTGATTACAACATTTTTTAACACCAGTTACAAAACCAATTCTTGCTCATCCCAGAAAAAGCAAAGCTATGAGGTAGCTCCAGAACACCCTGAGCTAGCTGGGTACTTTGCACCTCTCAGGACTGATCTATCTTTATTTATTTATTTATTTATTTATGGCTTATTTCATGAATAAAACAGCAGCTTCCATAACACCATGTATTTCTAAAGGGGCCTCGTACCCATGAAATAATAACATGCTGAAATTATTACACTTTCAGTAAGATGACTTTGATAACCAGCAAAAGCTCCTGAACAACAAAACAAAAACTTCCTGTGCTTTAGAGGCACAGAGATGAAAAAGAGAAATGTGCACATTTAGGGGTAAATTATACTCTCCTGCAAGACACAGCATAAAAGAAATGTGCACCTTCAGACAGGCTCCAGCCATAAAGCTGCAGCTTGTTCCTTCCGTAATTGGCAGGGAAATTATTCCAGCAATACACTACCAAGAGCATCTGTACCTCTGTACATTACTGACAGGGCTATCAAAAAAAAACCACAAACCACAACCATCTCTCACCACTTCAATACACTATCTATAAACTGGGCATAGTTAAGGAGAATAATTAGTCCTTGTGCATATTAAAGGCTTGTGGGGACATCCAGAGATCAGCAGCAAAATGCCCACTGGAACTTCTGGGGAGGTCTCATGCTACATTGGGACCATGAAACAGGAAGCCCTCAGAATAAGGAGAATTTGCGACATTCCTAAGGCACATGCTGTTGCCAATAGTGGTATAAAGGAATATGCACATGATCCAGGAACCATGTATTTGGTTTTCATTAAAAAAAAAAAAAACACCACCAACAACAAAACAAAATAACCAAACAAAAACAAATAACAAACAAAGAAAAACTAAAGCATTGTTCTTGGCAGCTTTCAGTTATCCTTGCTTTTCAGACTCACTTCCATGGACATCATGGGATCTTTGCTGGTGAAACATCATAGCTTTCTATAGGACTTACCCATTTGAACAACATCTGTCTATGGTGCAAATTCATCACCAATTTTCTTCCTTCTTGCATCAAATAATGAAGGGTTTCTCAACCATCTCCAATTCTGACCATCCACTTGAGTAATTCCCTCAACAGCTTGTATTTGGGTGAAGTGTGGAAAAGTGAGTTTTTAGCCTTGATTTATCTTTGTTATTGTCTTGCATGGAAGTGAAAGTCCGAGTGGAACTGATATTTCTAACATAAAAACCAGCAGATGTCCTTAGTCTTCCCAAGTGAATTTTGATGCCTTCAGAGATCACAAAACAGCAACAAATGCAGACGTTTAAAACCCACCAAGGGCAGAGGACTGCAATGCTTGCACTTTTCTTTTAACCAACAGTTTCCCCCCTACCAAAATCAGATATTTCATGAGGGGTTCAGAGACACTGTGCTTGGCAGAGGCACAGCTACCCTGTGCCTTCCACAGGAGAAGGCCTAACTGCAATGGAAAACCATTTAGAAAAGTACTTAGTGATGAGGATACTGTCTTAGCAACATTTTGTTGCAAAAGAAGAAAAGGGTTTCTTGCCCTACAAACTGGTTTATTTAAACTGGTTGGTACAAGGGTTATTCACAGTGGAGAGACCATTGTGGTTCAGCACAGATAAATTCATAGAATCATAGAAACACGAGGTTGGAAAGGACCTACAAGATCATCTAGTCCAACCGTCCTCCTATCACCAATACTACCCACTAAGCTACTAAATCATATATCATAGCACTTTGTCCAGGCGCTTCCTGAACACTGCCAGGAAAAGTGACTCCACTACCCACTGGACACAGCCCTCCAGCCAGTTCTTTACCCAGAAAAGAGTATACCAGTCCAGGCCACTGGCAGCCAGTTTCCCCAGGAGAATACTGTGGGAAACATACACATGCCAAGTGTGGCCTTTAGTTATCCCTCCAACTGCAGGGCCAAGGCAAAATCTTCTCTTCAGCCTTTAAGTAGCATATTTTGGAGAAAAGGATTTTGAATAGGGTTTGTACATTGCTCAGAACAACATGGTATGTCCAGAGCATCATAGACAGGTACTGTCTTCATCCTGAGGTGCTTTTCCCATCTTCTCAGCCTGCAAGGAAAACCTCCACAACAACTTTGCAATTTCAGGTAACAACTATACTGAGACTTGCAATAGCAATTATGCAATTATTATTATAATGCAATTACGCACTTATTATTAACATGCAAATATGTTTTTTATTATTTTTTATTTTTATTATTTTTTATTCTGTTGTTAAAAATATTTTTATTAGCTTGTTCTGTGCCACAGAGAGTGAAAAATTTCCAAGGGATCTTGCTCTCATGACCCATTTAATATACTATTGATATTGTATAGCGATGGATTCTTAAACAAAAGCAGTGCCAAAAAAACAAATAAATGAAGAAAGAGGCCACATCTATCTACCTGGTTACTGCTCTTGCCAAGAAAGAGTTTCATTCCATGTGGAGATTTAGATTCATTTGGCAAGGCCTCACTTTCAATAAAACCTCTCTGGCAGTCAGAGACACATTCACAGGCTTTAACTCTGGAAAAAAATGTACAGAATTTGCCATCAACATTCCCTCCCAGGGGCTGGAGTCCTTTGCTAGAGCATCCTCCAGACATGGCTCATTAAAACGTGAAGCCAGAAAGTTGCCTTATTTCTTATCCCACTATATTACACATCTGTGATTTTTATAACTTGAACAGTGCCTGTCAGGCAAAGGTGTTCTGTTTCCCACATTGTTCCAACATACCACGGGGAGTGTAAAAATAATGAAAAATGCACCTGACTTTCTCCAACACATACTCACTACCAATAGAAAAGGACAACATATGAATTTCTAATTCAACTTCAGGAGCTGACAAAGATCCTTAATCAACACCCTGATTAGAGATAAAAATTATTTTTGCAGATGATTTGCATGTCATGCTTAGACCGATAATAAAACACCCCACAGTTCCTCTTTTTCCTTTAAAAAAATTAAAAAGCTAACAACAATAAGAGATTTATGCTATATTTTCCTTGTGGAATTCATAAAGCTTGGGGAATGGCCAGGTTTCAGAGGTAATGCTGCCTGTTGCTCTTAATTCCAAGGAGATTTTGCCACTGGGATCATAGAATAATAGAGTATCATGAATTGGAAAGGACCCACAAATATCATTGACTCCAACTTCTGGCTCCACACAGGAGCACACAAAATTCAACCGTATTTGTAAGACCATTGTCCAAACACTTCTTGAACTCCAGCAGGAGTGACCACTTACCTGTTTCAGTGCCCGACCACCCTCCCGGTGAAGAACCTTTTCCTAATATCCAGCCTGAACCTCCCCTGCCACAGCTCCACGCCGTTCCCTCGGGTCTCATCGCTGTCACCAGAGAGCAGGGAGCAGCGCCTGCCCCCCGCCTCGCTCCCCTTGAGAGGAAGCTGCAGGCCGCCCTCTGTCTCCTCTTCTCTGGGCTGAAAAAATCAAGTGATCTCAGCCACTCCTCCTCCATCTTCTCCTCTAGGCTTTTCACCATTTTTGTTGCCTTCCTTTGCATGCTCTCTCACAGTTTGATGTCCTTCTTTTACACTGGCACCCCAAACTGTGCACGGTGCTTGAGGTGAGGCCTCACCAGCACAGAGCAGAGTGGGACAGCCACTTCCCTTGAGCAGCTGACAGTGCTGTGCCTAAAGCAGCCCAGGGTACGGTCAGCCCGTTTGGCTGCCAGGGCACACTGCTGGCTCGTGTTCAACTTGCCGTCAACCAGAACCCGCAGATCCCTCTCCGGGGGGCTGCTCTCCAGCCTCCCGTCCCCCAGTCTTTACGCATAGCCAGGGTCACCCCGTCCCAGGTGCAGAATCCAGCGCTTGCTCTTGTTAAACTTCCTGCGGTTGGTGATTGCCCAGCCCTCCAATTCGTCAAGATCTCTCTGCAAGGCCTCTCTGCTCTCAAGGGAGTCAGCGGCTCCTCCTAATTTAGTATCAGTTGCAAGCTTACTTAGCATGCATTCCAGTCCTGCATCCAGATCATGTATAAAACATTGAAGAGAACTGGCCCCAAAATGGAGCCCTGGGGAACTCCATTAGTCCCCATTAGACACCAGCCCAATGTAACCCAATTTACCTTTTAAGCCCAGCCTGTCAGCCAGTTGTTCACCCTTTGTAGCATGTATTTTTCTAGCTGTATGCTAGACGTTTTGTCCAGAAGGATACTGTGAGAAACAGCATCAAGAGCTTTGCTGAATTCCAAAAAGTTCACATTTACTGGTTTCCCTTGGTCAGCTACGTGGGTAACGTTGTTGTAAAAGGAAATTTGGTTAGTTAAACAGGACTTTCCTTGTAAGCCCATGTTGGCTGTGACAAATGACTGTGTTGTCTTTCAGGTGGTTTTCAGTAGCTTCCAGAATACTCTTCTCCATAATTTTGCCAGGCACTGATATGAGCTGACAGGC
The DNA here is from genome assembly GCF_013377495.2 of Cygnus atratus. NCBI lineage: Eukaryota > Metazoa > Chordata > Aves > Anseriformes > Anatidae > Cygnus > Cygnus atratus. Next base: position 5,107,054 of record NC_066388.1, read on the forward strand.
CTGTAATTACCAGGGCCTTCTTTCTTAGCCTTCTTGGAAACTGGGACAACATTTGCAAGCTTCCAGTCAACTGGGATCACTCCAGATTCCCAAGGCCATTGAAAAATAACCGAGAGGGGTCTAGTGGTGACATCAGCCAGCTCTTCTTGATGAATCCCATCAGACTAATGTGCATCTAGCTGGAGCAGGAAATCCTTCACAAGTTCAGAGTTGGCTGAGAGTTTATTGTTCCCCAGTCATGGTCCTCCAACTCAGGGCTCTTGGACTCCCAGGGCCCATCACTAGTGTTAAAGTCAGGATTATGCTAGTAACTCATTTTTAGCACCATGGATATCATTTTTAGGCACAGTAGCCAGGGATATTTGCACTTTTTTACCCAGCCTTGGCTGAGCTTTTCTGTTTTCCCTCAGTATGAGTTAGACTGATTGCAACAAGGCAGACCATTGTATTAAGCAAAACAGTGTGAGAGCACTTAGCTTAGTCTCAGCAGCACTACATAGGAGAATCTTGGCTTGCAGCTCAGAAAATCAGTTTAATAAACCTTCATGGTCATGCAGTGGCAAACACACCCAACCTTCCCTCCAAGGGGAGACCTTGTCCCAGTTCACAGCATGTCAGAAATGCAGCCTTGGAGTTGCATTTGCTCACAAGACTTTTTTTATTCAATTGCACAAGGGTGCAAATTGAACTCCTCTCCTGGCTCCACTTACATCAAAACCCTCAAAACCACCATGTTACAAGCAGATGCCAGCAAACATGAACCCCATTCTGCTAAACATTGTGGCAGCTGGCTGAGAAATGTATGCTCTTGCAGAGGAAAACAAAGGACAACAGCTAACTTGGATCCACGTTGTGATACAGCCAAGCATTTAAGTCTTTGCAAAACCATCCTCCAAAGCATTACATCCCATAGTAGGTAGAGAGATGGGAACTCAGCATTTCTAACAACTCCTTGGCACAATACAAATGCAATTAATATCCCAGTTCTTTGTTATTTATGCTGCATTAAAACAGCAGACCATACTAAAATGCAGTGCAACCCATATGTACGTATATTTTAGTTTCTTTAGCATGAAATGCTGATGCTGTCTCAAACCACTTTTCAAAATGGCAACACAGTTCATACAAAACTCAAGTACAGAAACAAGAAGTAAAAACTTTCCATGCCTTGGCTGCTTTACCTTCCTGATACAGCACGTGTAGGGCACCCCACATGCAAGTGGCCCACTGCCATTGCACGAGTGGTATAGGTTAACCTCCCAGTCTCGGTATTCATCACCACCACAGCAAGAAAACTGCAAAAGAAAAGGAAAGAGTGAGACATGCAGATGAGCAAACCTCAACATTTCCAACTCACTGATGCATCTCCTCTCCAGCCTTGCACTGAATCTTCAGTGCTGTTTTGCAATGCTACTATAAAGAGATCCACAGTTATTTCTTACTTTCCAGGAAGCTGAAGACTCTGCATTAAAAACTAACAAACACACAAACAAAAAGCTAAAGCAGATGTTTAGCCTGGTTTAGCCCCATTTTAGAAGTGTGTAGCAGGTATAGAGATGTGCATGCATGTGTAGGAGGCATCCTGGCTTTCACAGGACCAGGAAAGATCAGGCTCATTCATGCTTTCTTCCAGATGATTTAATTATAGGTAACTAATCCATCCTATTCTTGGGGTGTGCAGGAGAGATGGCTATTTCAGCACCTTGAATAAATGTATTTCTTTGCTCAACTAGTTGGTGTTATTCAACAGTATGCTAATAATACTCTGCAGTCTAACAGGGATTTCTCTTCCCATTAAGTTAAATTAGAGATCAAATGCTGCAGCTACAAATGAAAAAGCTTCTTTTTTTCTACTTCTTGTATAATGGGAAAAAAAAAGTTTAATGAAAGTCATTTTCTGTTCTCTGTGGAATAAAACTGGGCTTATTACATATCAAATCATCCCTTCTCTTGCTAAACAAGCTTGAATCTTTACATTTCCCCCAGAAAGAAAAGCCTGAAGTGGGCAGGAGAGCTGTGTGTGTGCTTGACAAGACAGAAAATTCCAGGTTTTCCCCATTTCTGTAAGCACCACAGTCTCCAAGGAGCAGTTTTCAGGACAAGTTTAATTAATACCCCATGAGTATCTGTTCCATCTCCTGCTCATAGATTGGTGGCAATACTTGACAAAAAGGAGCAGGAAAAGCCATCAGCTCCTTGGGTCCTCATGGCCTCCTCCCATGCCCAAATGGGCAGATATGGCCAGGAGCTGCCAGCCCACAAATTGAAAACTAATTACTAACTTCCTACCTTTAATTCCTCTATTACTTTTAATCCCATCTGTATCAGCGAGGGAGACAAGCTTGCAAAACTTGTCCGGAAAGAGGAGAGAAAAAACCCTAAAGGGATATTGGATATTCCTACCCTGCTCTGTATTCCCGTGCTGCAAAGAAGTTTCTTCCATTTGCTTTTATAATTCTGCAAAAATTGGTACAAAATCATTGTAATGAGTGTTACTAGCTGCTGGGAAGCCTCACCAGGGTGTTTTCTTCTCTGCAAAGAGAGGTTTAGGCTGAACTGCTGTTGTGCCTGGATTTATTTTTCATAAGTGGAGACAGATCTGGTTCTGTGTTTTACTTTCATATTGGTTCCCAGACCTCAGAGAGGGCTAACACACAGGAGGAAAAAAAAAAAAAAAGTCCAAGAAGTGCTATGCTTCGAGTACTGCTGCTACAACCCCTGACATGCAGGCTTATTATGGCTAATGACCATAGCCCTGTACAGTGGCCTCAAAGCAATGCACTAAAACGAGCCACGCTGGTGGAAGCTGCCTTTATTCTACCTGAAGAATAAAGATGCAGGTTTGCAAGCATAACACCTTCAGCTCTCCAAGCCTTACTTTGAGGTTGGAGCTGCTCAGCACTGCACTCAGCAGTGCACTCACCTGCACTCAGCAAACCATTCAAAAGACACAAAGCAAGGAGCAGCACAGAGCTGCAGTTAGAGATTTTCAGCAAACTGAGTCATTTTAGTCTCCAGCCTTGCATCCATGGGGTACAAAGGGCAGTAGTTCAGCAAAAACAAATAATATAAAAGGTAAATATTATTTTTAAGGCATATTTATTTCAATATCTTCCTGTTCACAGGCAGCAAGACCAAATAGGTGTTGGCAGGTAAAACCACCTTATTTGTGCCATAATCAGGGTAATGTAATAACTACTGTCTGGCACTTCTATGTACATCTGTTATTTAGGAAAGGACCATAATTACTTATTTTAATGTATGATACTGGTTTATATGTTTGGAAGCAGTCAGCTGTAATTCAAAGCATTGCTTGAGAGAGGGTTTAAGCAAAATTTAATACCTAAGGGGCGTAGCATGGTTTTGCCTGAGCTAAATGAGCTGTGTGCCAGGTAACCAATGAATAGACAAGATTTTTACCCCCAAAATGGCAAGAATAAGCACTAAATGGTGATAATACGGTGCTCTGAGCCTGTTTTTGACAAAACAAAACAAAACAAACAAGCAAAACCCACCAAGCCTGGGTGCAATCCTTCCAGACTGGATGCAAATTTTCATCCCTCCAAGGTGGTCTGGGCTGCTCAGGTCTTGTAAAAGCCCCACAGGAGCCAAGTCCAAGTAATTATGAGACCACTGGCATCAGCAACTCCACCATTTTTTTATCTAATCCAAGTGTTGCTGAGCATAATGCCTAGAACAGCAAGAATGCAAGAATGCTGCGATTTACTCTCTTAAAAGAAGTTATGCTTCTGCACTGCTTCTCCCCACTCCTATCTCAGTAGGATGCATTTCAATTGCTGATGTTGCTGTTGTTCCTGGCTTGCAAATTATACTCTAATACAAAAACCTGGCTTGCAAATTATACTCTAATACAAAAACTCACAGCAATGAGCTGCAAGTTCTTGCAAAGCTCCTTCTCTTGCTACAAAAGAAAATATGCGGATGCTAAAAACTTACCGGCAATATTAGAAGTAGCCATAACTTCTAAGTACAGAGGGAGACACTATGAGATGAATATCTCCCCCTGAAAACTTAAACAAAAACTCAAGTGAGGAAGTAGACAGGAAAATATCATAAAAAGGGGGTAGGATTATATGATAAGTGCCTAGTCCTTGCTTGTTTGGAGATACAGAAACCTTCCCGCAAACAGATCTGCTTTATCTGGAGATCTGTGGTCTAACCTCCTTGCCAGGGCTCATCGAGGATGGCTCCCACATGCATTTGTGTTGGCTCATGGCAGCATCCATTTATCATTCATACAGAGAGGACTGAATTACAGCACCTTTTTAGAGAGTTTGGAGCCAAACTTTAAAAAAAGATTAAGATCTTTCTTGAGATCAGTCAAGTCTTGAAACCTTTAGAGGTCTCCCAGTTTTATTAATGCATTTGGTTCAGTAATGACAACTCCAAGAGTCAGAAGTAGGTATTTAAAAAGAGAGGGGAGTGTGGAGGTCACCACCAGCCTTAAATTTCAACTACATCAAAGAGGAAGGAGCTTCTTGGTCTCCTTCAAAGCTAGAGATAAGATTCATATATTTATGATGCTCCAACCCACAATGAAAGGAGAGAAATCAACCTGAGGTGAGAGAAAGCAGCTCTGAAAAGCAGCTCTGCTGGCAAAACCAAGCTGTGAGCATGCAGCTTGGATGTGGTTTCTCCCATTTACCTCTCCTAGATCTTGAGGTTTTGCTTTTTCCACTTTGTTTTTTTTTTTTTTTTCCTCAAAGACTTCATCAAATGCTTTGAGCCGAGTGTTTCCTTTCACAATAACACAAATAACAGTCAAACTTCATATCCTCGCTCAAAACAGGAGCAAATCTACTTTCCCTAATTCCCAGGAGCAGCTCCTCACTTTACTGGAAAAACAAATAATATGTTAGAGCCAACCATACTTGTCCAAACTGGCCATACTCTTAATGGTGTGGACAAATCTTCAAGTTTGACTTTAAATTAGGTCTGCAAGCTCTCTGCTGAATGCATGTGTGGTACGAAGTGTGTCCTAAACTATACTGCAGCAAAAAAGCTTCTCAGAGAATGGTTAGCAAGGCAGAGTTTCATCAATAACCTATTGCTGGCAACACGACTCAATCTCTCGCCTTAATCCTGTGTATAAATTAGGGATTTTGTTTCTGAGTGGTACCACATCACGGATTATTCCCTCAGTCTGGCTTTTCAGTGTACTTGGAGGGATGCATCATTGCTTTGCTGAAGCATGATTACCTGGGGTTTTGTGAGATGGAAGGGAAGGGGCTTGTCGGAAACATCTAGCTGGAGGTAGAGGGCAGTAATTAGGAAGGCATTTTAATTTAATAAAAAGCAGGACTAGCAACCACAGGCAACTCAAAAAACTACGCAGTGCATGAAATACGAGGCAACAGTGGCAGAGGCATATCAAAAGTTTGGTTAAAAAAAGACAGCTGCAAGGTGAATAGTTTATTGAACTGCAGGTTGGCTTGAGAAAATTGCCAAGCCCCAACACCAGATAAGGTGCGGACTAGCACCTCTCTCACCAGTCCATGGGGCAGCTTGCAGTGCTGCCCATGGAAAGCTAGGCGCTCTCCTCACAGCTACCATGTGGAAACACATTATCAGCAATCAGTGAAGTGCTTGCCTGGCTGTAGATGACATGTCCCAGAAAAGAAAGTTATCTAAGGTGGCCTACCTAAGGGTTACCACATTCCCAAAGCAGCTTTTGCACATATTATTTCATTCCTACACCTACTGTTTCCATGCAGTATGTGATAGCAATAAAAAAAATCAGGCAGTTTTCAATCAGGAATGGGAAATATAAATAAATGGGTGGGGTCTCCTTGTCTGTGCTCCATTACAGAACTGAACATGCTCTTCATAGTTCTCACAAGAGCACAGGCTGGCCAAAACCACCTGTGGAATAGGCTTGGAGAGCAGCACAGTGCAAAGCCAGGCAAAAAGAGCAATTCAAATGAAGATATGAATCACCTTGCTAAGAGAGATATTATGATGGTTCAGCATTTGGCTGATGGATTGGGCTCAAAGTGTTACAGTCAGGGTTACATCGGGCTGATGGCCAGTCACTAAAGGGGTTCCCCAGGGCTCCATTTTGGGGCCAGTTCTCTTCAATGTTTTATACATGATCTGGATGCAGGACTGGAATGCATGCTAAGTAAGCTTGCAACTGATACTAAATTAGGAGGAGCCGCTGACTCCCTTGAGAGCAGAGAGGCCTTGCAGAGAGATCTTGACGAATTGGAGGGCTGGGCAATCACCAACCGCAGGAAGTTTAACAAGAGCAAGCGCTGGATTCTGCACCTGGGACGGGGTGACCCTGGCTATGCGTAAAGACTGGGGGACGGGAGGCTGGAGAGCAGCCCCCCGGAGAGGGATCTGCGGGTTCTGGTTGACGGCAAGTTGAACACGAGCCAGCAGTGTGCCCTGGCAGCCAAACGGGCTGACCGTACCCTGGGCTGCTTTAGGCACAGCACTGTCAGCTGCTCAAGGGAAGTGGCTGTCCCACTCTGCTCTGTGCTGGTGAGGCCTCACCTCAAGCACCGTGCACAGTTTGGGGTGCCAGTGTAAAAGAAGGACATCAAACTGTGAGAGAGCATGCAAAGGAAGGCAACAAAAATGGTGAAAAGCCTAGAGGAGAAGATGGAGGAGGAGTGGCTGAGATCACTTGATTTTTTCAGCCCAGAGAAGAGGAGACAGAGGGCGGCCTGCAGCTTCCTCTCAAGGGGAGCGAGGCGGGGGGCAGGCGCTGCTCCCTGCTCTCTGGTGACAGCGATGAGACCCGAGGGAACGGCGTGGAGCTGTGGCAGGGGAGGTTCAGGCTGGATATTAGGAAAAGGTTCTTCACCGGGAGGGTGGTCGGGCACTGAAACAGGTAAGTGGTCACTCCTGCTGGAGTTCAAGAAGTGTTTGGACAATGGTCTTACAAATACGGTTGAATTGTGTGTGCTCCTGTGTGGAGCCAGGACTTGGACTCCACCTAGAGTGAAACATGACCTAGAGTACTGTGTTCAGCTCTGGGGCCCCCAACATCAGAAAGACATGGACCTGTTGGAGTGGGTCCAGAGGAGAGCCACAAAAGATGTTCAGAGCCTATGAAGTCAGGCTAAGAGAGTTGGGATTGTTCAACCTGGAGAAGAGGGAGACCTTTGAGCAGCCTTCCAATATGTAAAGTGGGCTAGGGCATGTAGTGATAGGACAAGGAGTAATGGTTTTAAACTAAAACATACGTATTTATATTAGATATAAGGAAGAAACTCTTTCCTGTGTGGGTGGTGAGGCACTGGAACAGGTTGTCCAGAGAAGCTGTGGATGCCCCACCCTTGAAAGTGTTCAAGGCCAGGCTGGATGGGGCTTTGGGCAACTTGGTCTAGTGATATGTGTCAGGGTTGGAATTAGACGATCTTTAAGGTTCTTTCCAACCCAAACCACTCTATGATTCTATGACCTGATGATCAGTCCCTTCCAACGTGGGATATTCAATGATTTTAAGAAATAAAATCTAAAAGAGCAGTGAAAATTAATGCTTCTGCTTCAATGATGCACAAAGTTAATCACTCATTATGTTTCCCATTCACAGCAGTATAATATGCTTGAAAAACTTCACAGGCAGACCTCCCCAGTGCTGTCCCCTGTGCAAAATCAAACCTTTTCTTGTACAAAATCCAAGATATTCTTGAAGTCGAGGTCATCATAATAGTGTCGGATGCCCTCTTGGATGTTGGAGTGGAATACTGCATTCATCTGGGGACAGAAAAAGCAAAATCACAGTTCACATATGGAACAGACTATGTGAAAATACTACAAACCATGAAAAAGATGCAGAGAAATCTTTTCATAGCAAGCTTTACCAGCTGTTACCAGATTAAGAATCTAGCTCATATGATGTCACAACTCTGTTTCTTAGTGCAAAATTCATCATTTTTGAGCTCTCTTGGTTAGCAGCATCTCATAGCATCTCTCTGTTGCCTGCATGCTGCAATTAATCCGGCAAAGCGATCCTTTACTCATTTGACTTTTCCTATATGCTGCATATTAAATCGAATTTTTAGGGTGACTTCTTTGGGAGCTCCCTAAAGCCCTCAAATCCCATCCACTGACATAACTGTAACCCCTCACAAGCATTAGGAGCAGCTGTAATAGGCAAAATGTCTCGTGATAGCCAACTCCACCAGCTGCGTGGTGGTATTTCCCTCAGATGAGCTGTACACAGGAGCAGAGACCTCGTAAGAGCCCTCAATCACTGCTAATCCCAACAAATCATCCAGCAATTCAATTATGCCTGGAGAGGCAGCAGCACAACCGGTCTGGGTTCTCCCTGATGCTCTCTGTCCTGTATCTCTGAGGACACTTTGACACATCAGGCATTTCAAATTAAAGACTAACTGAATGAAAAATGCATTTCACAGATGAATGGAAAGCTTATTAGTGAGCTGGAAGCAGAGCCTCAAAGTGTCTTATGCAAAGCCAAAGCACAGCACAGGTTTGCCATTTGGTTCCTGACAAAGCACCAGGCAGATATATTAATGAAGGAAAAGGGAACCTTTTCTGAGTTAGAAGCAGGGGGAAAGAAGGGGGGAGAAAACATTGTTCTTCAAAATTCACTCTGACATGAAAATTAGAGGTTGGGCAAACTGGGAACAGGAAGAAGAACATTGGGGAAAAAAAAATGAAGGCATATCGGAGTAGAAAACAAAGCCTGCCAACAGCAAGAGATCAGGGAAGGGGAACTTAAAAAGCCTTTAAGAAACTGCTCATGTGGAAGTTTATTAAAATGTTAATTTCTGTTTTTCCCACTGCTACAACCATCACAACAGGCAATGCCTGAGCTTTACTGTTCCCTGCTTTTTTCCCCAGGTAGGCTCACCCTGCAATCTTGTCACCCTCCAAGAAGACATCAGTCTAGAGGGCAGTGTCTCAAATTAAATCTTGACTTCAAGTTTGGAGCTAAACATTGCAGGGTTAAATCATTAAGTTCTGGTTATGAGACATTTCCACTCACTTTGCTTCAAGGACACCAAACCGGTTATCTTCAATAATCTCAAAAAAAAAAAAATTGCATATCAACAGGGTATATTTCAATATTCAATGGCTACAAGGCCACCAAATTAATTCCTCATTGCCCCCTCCCCCCCATCTTATTTAATACTAAAACCAATTAAATCTTTCTAACAAGTTTAATAAACAAACATTGTTGCAAATGCAGATTTGCGCCTCCTAACAATTTTAGGTCAAATGGATTCATAACTCGTATCTCTCTTTTCTCTCTCCTTCATTGTTTGATTTTTAATTGGGTTTTGATATTGCCTGTTAAATTTAAATTAAGGGACAATTTACACACCAATGGTTTTACTGCATCCTTGAGCTTAATCACAAAGCTGTGATCCCCTCTCTGTATGGATTCCATGCAACATGTCTGAAGCACAAGATGGTGCTGAACACCCATACTGGCGGACAAAGGTAGATAGTTGGAGCAAAGCAGAGGATTTCATGCCAATTTTCATGAAAATAAAGCCACTGTGTGCCAGCACATATTGATTTTCTATACATGGGAAAGACTCAAGTGCTGATTTTCCTTAGAGAATCATGTCTCCCTGCTGGTGACCCAATACCCTTCATTTTCCCAGGACTGGAGAGTTTTGGAGAGCTCTCAAAATCGGCTGGACAAAGTTTGATGCAGCATCCAAAAGGCAATGTCCTCCTCCTTTGCCTCTCTTCCACTTTGGGAATCACCAAGTACCTAAATCCTCAAACTATCCATAGCCCACCAACCTTTACAGGTTTGAAAGCATCAAGCTGTTTGTGCAAAAGTGAATTGATTTTTATAGTCCCTAAGTACATATTTCAGATGGTGCTCTCCTGGTCTGCACATTCTTTGAGCCAGCAGAAACCGAGATTTGATATTTCATCATTTGATCAATTACAATGCTAAAATAAAATTGAAAATGGCAGAGTTTCTTCAGCAGAATGTGGACAGACAGAAAGGACATGCATTGGAAGTGTTCACCAATGTTACTTAGTTCATCTGTAACTCAATCCTGTCCTTGCAAATACAAGCCAGCTGTTAACAAAAGTGAGGTGAGGAACTTAATGAGTCCTCTCAAAAAAAAAAAAAAAAGAATTTTTGGCTGCATGGGAGCTGCCACTGTGGCAGGAGCTCTGGGTGGTGCTGTAGGTCCACTGCAGCTCCAGAGTGCAAGGCACAGCCCAAGAAGAGCAAGAAAAATGAAAATCTTCCAGTTTCAGGACATACACGGACACATACTTGAGGTGAGAAGGAAATTTTCCCTGATGACATGCAGGGCTGCAGTATGCTGCCACGCTAAGCAAATGTGCAGCTCTCCAGCCTCCTGATCGCACTCACCTTGTTTTCAAAGATGATTTCAATGCATATCAGCAGCAGCTCCATGAGAAAGATCACCAGAAGAACCCAGAAGAACTGAAAAAAAAAAGAAAAAAAAAAGAGAAGGATTAGCCCTGCTCCAAGCAAGGCTGTGCTGGCTACCAGTCAACTTTGAAGAGGGAGACCTGGAAACCATGAGGTGCTTAGAAACACTTAGAAATCAGACCAGTTCATTATGATTGCTCCAGAGAGCTGCAAATCTCTTCTGAAGATCTCTGTCCTAAGTTTGCTCCCATGTAGAATGAGTGGCAGGAAGCAAGTATGAATTAAAAAAAAAGAAACCAAATGCCATCTGGATGGCCAAATTCTGCATGGGGACACGGGTAAAACAGATGCAGTGGAGGCAATTGTTATCTCTGAGTGGATATAGGTGTCCACAGAAAAGTCAACACCTTTTGTGATGGAATGCCAGTGGTTGTTTGAACACTGATGTTTCCAAGTCAGACATCCAATGTAGGGTCAGCCATCTCCAGAGTACAGGCAGTAACTCATATCTCTGCCAGAACTCATTGTGGCAACAAATTTAGGCTGGCAATCAATGTGCTGATGGAGCAAACAACTTAAACTAGGAGGTCTGGTATTCCTGCAGCCTACACCCATCAGTTTCGTAAAGCTTCAGTCCCTATTTGAGATGTCCCATATGGGGTTGCATCCAACTTTGCAGAGGATAGACAGCAAAGCTTTGCTTGGCTCACATACGTCTCCCCAAGGCTACCTCCATCTGTGACTTTGGACGCTCACCAGAAAAAGGAAGGTGGAAAGTTACCATGGTAACTAGCTAAAAATCTAAAAGCAAGTTAAAAAAGTAAATTGGGGGGAGGTAATTTATTACCATGATATTCAATTTGACCACTGGCTTATCAGCAGAGCCTGTTTACAAAGCACACCCAGAAATTATTTCCCAAGTTTGGCAAAACCAAAGCAACACTGCAGCAGCACGCCACTTAATGTGCCAAACCCAGAACTGCAGGGGGTTTAATTAGCTGTCCCTGGCTGAGTTTTGCACCACATTCATTTGCTAAGAGCCAACTAGTGTAATCCCACTGCAGAAGCAGCACCACTTTCATCACCATCTAAATCAGTTTATCTTGACCAGATTTAACTGGGAAGGGAATCTCATAATTAAGCAATACAATTGACCAAGTACCCATTCTCTCATAGGCAGAGACAATACGCAAGAAGTGCACACATCTATACTGGTTTAATAAGAGGTTGATTTGGTAAGAAGCCCAAGGTGACGTGGCTGATAGTTTTACCAAACCGGGCATGTATAGATCATGCAATGCTACAGCAAGGTGGCAAGCAGTGAGACAGAGAGGAAATCACCTTTTGGAAACATTTTTCTGCTTTTTCAGTATTTTCAACTTTAGCTAAACTCTAAAAAAATGAGCGCTTTGTACTCCATTTACCAGAAAAAAAAGGAAAAAAAAAGGTGCGAACTCTTATCAATACTTCTACTGTGAGAAAAGAGAAAACTTTTTGATTTTTGGGCTGCTAACCAACCTCTTTCCAGTGTTTTGGCCATTGCACACTGATTTCTTTGTTCAACACTCTATTTCCTTCTTGTGGTCTGTGTTTCTGCTGTACAGCTTGTCAAGTCAAGATATAAAAAGAAAGATTTATGTAATACAATTCAGCCTGCTCCACGCATATTGAAATCAAGGCTAATATTTAATATCCAGGAGTCTCATTTGGTTTATAAACAAATGTGGGCATATTTTGCATATGTCCATGGGATGCTGGCTGTACCTGGCTATTGGAAAAATGACTGCTTTCAAATACTTCATCAGATGAGGTTCACAGCCAGAAAAATCCACAGTTTCCAAGAGAAAACCTGAAGAAAGAGCATAGCTCACGGTCTTTGTAAGTGGATGAAAAGTGCTAGCACTACTTGGGAAGACAGACATGGAAAGGGATAAGCTGGCTGAGGTTTACTGCAATTCCTTACAAGCGCTAAACTGCCAACCTGGGAAGTCACACAGGTGATGCCCAGCTCTCCCTGGACCATGCAATATGTAACCTTGCCTCCAGAAAGGACACAATTTCCCCTAATTTAAGGAGGATTTAAAAGAATAGTGACTACAACCCCAGTCTCCAGTGTAAGCTTTGCAAAAGTGCAGCCTGAATGAACACTGGCTGTTCTTATCCCAAATAATGGCTGAATGGAGCATGCGAACCCCCACTGGCTGCATAGACATAGCAGAAAGTGGCATTTTGCTTTGCTTTTCCAAGGACTGCAGCAACCGCTGGTAACTGGAACACATGTAAGGGCAAAACTGCTGGCAACATCTGTGATTATCTCTTTAACAAGTGCATTGCAGTCCTTGATGTCTGTCAGACCGCACATGGATAAATTAGCATTTTTTTTTATTAAAAAGACTCCAGCAGCATAAATTAAAGAACAAAAATCCACATTAAACAGCATTTAATCCTGCCTTGAGCTGCTGCAGGTTTGCAACAAGCTAAAAAAAATCACAAAAAAAGTTTTTTTAAAAAAATAAAACAATATGCCAAGAAGCTGTTTTTCCCCCCATTCTTGCAAAAATATTCCCTGTGCACTGAAGCAATTGCACAGGGCAAGCAAGTGGCTGTGCTTCCTCAATATTAATGGTTGGACTTGATGATCTTAAAGGTCTTTTCCAACCTAAGTGATTCTATGATTCGAATATGACCCTCCAGCCAGGCTTTGCTGCTGATGTTGCTGAAATGTGGGAAATACTGCAGTGGAGGGATGGGGAAGATGCCTGAGGATCTCACCCATTGCCCACTGTGAAGCAAAACACAGCTTCATGCAGAGAAAATAACCAATAAAAAACTCTCAGCTGCTGATTCATCTTGCTCAAGATGGCTGGCATGGGCAAAAAATTCTCAATTCTTAACAAATTAACACTTGCCACAGCCAGTTCCATTTAAACAGCCCATCAATCTAAAATTTCACAATAAATTATACTGCTTAATTTCTTCAAATACTTTGACAAAAAGGTTAATCACCCCTATTCCTGTGATCAGCAGAGCTCTGAGCTGCTCCTTTCCTCCTCTAACAGTCTCCAGCTCTGTTTTGTTCATCATTAATCTCTCTGGAAGCCAAACCAAGAGTGGGAGGAGAGATCCCAGGGGCCGTGCTCTGCATCCTCACCCTGACTATCCCAGAGCAAAGGTGCTCCTCACGCCCTTGGCCATCTATGAATCCTGACCTGAATTAACCCTAGCTTAAAGACAGGTCTCCTTCCAGTTTGGGGAGCAACCTTATTCATTAGCATTACTTTGCATAAGCAATATATAGGCTGTCTGGTGCAGTCCCTTCCCATACATCCTCTAGGATGGCACCTCTGTATATGAGATAGAATGTCTTGCTGCGAAGTTTATTCTCCCAGAAGCTTAAAAAAACACCTGAAATACTTAGCTGGTACATAACAAACAATTCTAGACATGGGTTTTGGCTGATACAGGAGTGCAAACCTGCTGGTGTTTCATTTCCAGACCATGAGCAGCATGCAGCTGCCTCAAATTTCCAGCTTAAACATGTTCACGTGAGGCCGAAAGGATCACCATGAATTAGGGTGTAGGTAGGAACCATGGGAAGGTTGGATGCACTAGGTTGAATGATGATTCAGGGGTTTATTCAGGAGTCAGTCCATGCAAGGAGCCTGCAGCCACAGAGGGAGCTGCAGGCTCCTTGCATGGATCTGCTCGACCCTGAGCACAGGTGCCCTCAAGACACTTATGGCCATGGGAGGCTCACATGTGTTCAGCCCAAGTGTGACCCTACTGGGATTTGGGATGGTAGAAGGATGCTCTTTTTGCCAGGGATGAGCAGGGGAAAGGATGCAGCTGCAAGGATGGAAGAGAGCTCATAGAATGACATAAAAGCACAAGAGAAATCTGTGATGTTTATTTAATACAAGACTCCTTGTAGATTATTTTATCCTTTCTACAGGCACCATTAAAAACCCTATTGGAATAGGTCTGTTATGCCTTCACGCAAATAACTCTCCAAATTTTATTTTTATACATTTCTATGGCTTGTTCTCAAGGGAAGGAGCTAAGTCAGCCTACTGACGCCAATACAAGAAAAGGTTTTGGACCTATTAACACCAACAAGAGGTAGTCAAAGGATGGAAAATCTGGACTACCCATTGCCAAGATGAAAAAAAAACCCAAGCAGTTTAATTTCTCTTCCTTCTCCTCTCTTCCATGTTTTGCAAGCACAGGAGTTTGCAGTAAGGCAATCCTCAAGTTTTGCCATATTCCTGGGTATCCAGAGAAGGAATTGGTCATCCTCCCTTGATAAAGGAGAACAGCTCAAAAGTGTAGCCGTGTGAAATGTACCTGACATGCTTGCGAAGGGACAATGCAGAGGCATGTAAAAAATAAACCTTTCACTCTGCCTAGGAGGCCTCTAAGTCATGCCCTTTGCAAGAGCCTGCCATATCTTCTGCCTTCATCCAGACCAGCCATGAAGGCATCCCCCATTTTACATAAGCACAGAAGTCCACATCCAGCTAGTTTAATCACAGATTCGGTTTTATGTAGTGCTTTTAAAGAGATATTACTTCATAATGATGTGTTAAAGCTTTCTCCTACATAGAATAGCTCTCTTTATTTTTTTTTCCTGAACGGCACTTGCATGCAGCCCTTCCTCTGAAAACTCAAACAATTGTTTATTCCAACATTGGAAAAGAACTTTCAAATATGCTTTGAAGAAATAAAAAAATCTCAAAAGATCTCTCAGAAATGCCTCCCCTACACAGATTAAATGAAAACAATAAAGCCCAGATGAGGAGACAATGAGACTTTGCAGGGCACCTTCTTTATTAAGCATGGTGTTTTATTTCTGCAGCACGCAACACACCCCTCCTGCCCATCCTCCCAGGCTGAGACTCATAACTACACCTACTTGGGTTTCACACAAGTATTTGCCAAGCTTTGAGTCAAAATACTACACATTTCCTTTACACTTCATGATCTAAATAAACAAGAAACCTGTTTTTATTCCCAAAATGGCTGGTAGTCCTGTAAATAATTGTCTGGGACTACCCAAGAGCTCCTTCCTCCACACAACAGCTCTGCCTCCACCCAGTCCCATAGATGCCAGCTCTGCCCTTCTGAATACCAGTTATGCCCCTTTCTACTCCCCTCACATGACAGAAAACAATTTTTCCCTCATTTAGGCTTTTATAGACTTTCAGCCATGAGACTGCTGTTAACCCTTCCTTAGCTATAGCCCTGCTACTCTCTGCTCCTATCTTGAGACCAAGACAGATGCTGCAGTGCACCAGGTTGAGCTACAACACATTCATCCTCCCCCAAAAAAAACAGAGGAGTTTTTTTTATGAATATGGGAGGATAGTGCTTCCTACGGCCCTGTCCATACAGTTCCATGACTGATGGCTCTCTGCAAATCTAACTTATTTCAGAGTTTGAGGGCCGAGCAACCAAATTTCCCCTCTTTCCAAAGATGTATGTACCCGTTGCTTTCCCCCCCAATCAGAAAAAAATATTTCTATGGCACAATCAGCTCAATCCTCTAGAAAGCATCAGGCAATGCACTGCAACCTCCTAATACAGATCAAACCACTTGGATGCTATTAATACCATCTCAGACTTTGCAAAAAGAAAACTCCTGAACTTCATCCAATGCTCACCAGCATCTCATCATCACACAATGGGTAGCATCAACTTTGAAGGATGCTAGGGCACCACTGACAGTTCTCTTTAGGCAGTGAAAATACAGCATAGGCTATAACTATTATTTAAAAAATAATACATAAAAAAATCATACTGAAAAGGATAGTAACTCTGAAGATGCTTGTTAGCATCTAGTCATGCCAACTCCAAACAATACTTCCACTGAAATGTCCACGTTGATTTTGCCATCTGGTGAAAGAGGTTTTTAATATGTTCTGGATAAAGGAGGTGTTCTGCAATGCAGGTGGATAACATCCCAGAGCAATGACCCTGCAATTCCACCTGTGAGAAACCAGAACCACAAACACCTGGTTGTCCATGTCCATAAATAATCCACACTTGAAGGATTTTTGGAAGGACTTTATAAAATCAGTATTTACTGGGCTTTCCAGAAGGTGTGAAGCCCCACTAATTCACTGCAAGGATGGCTGTTATTACTGTAATGACTAATGTAGTTCTGCGATTAAAAAAAAAAAAAAAAGAAGAAAAAAAAAGAGCAAGCACAAAATAAAGGAATGCAACAGCTGGGAGTTTGCTGGTGATACTTAGCATATTCAGCTTGGGAAGAATAAAGTATGTTTTTTGTTGCTTGCAAAACCTTCCCAACCTGCTCCTAGAAAGACAGTGAATGGGGTCACAGCAAGAAATTCAATGTGAAAGTGCAAATAAATAATGTGACAAACACCTACAGGGCTCCAGCTCCCTCTTCGCCCCTGTAGCCAAACCTGAGTCAAATGAATCCCCATTTAAAGCATGTTGCAGTGATTAAAAAGCCCCAGCCAAGAGGTGACTAAACCTTAATGGAGGAGATCAGCTACTACTGCTTGCAGAAAGCTCCTCTGCTGCTCCGGGGCTCCTACTTTGTGTCAGTCAAATTTATATAATGATTACTATATATGAAAAAAAAAATAGATTTAAAGGAGAACAAATTAGATGCAGAGAGCTTTTTCTGACTGTATTTTTCTGGGATTTTGATGTTTGAGCAATTGTAGATCTGTCCCACGCATGAGAGGGCTGCAGATGCTTAGTCCAGTTCATAGAGGAGCTCCTTAGGCAAACACAGAGTGCAAAAGGCTACCTGTGAGGAGCATCGCTACCTGCCTGGCCCAAAGCCCTGTCACAGCAGATCCAGGCTCTGCTCCTTTCACTCCAAGCGTTTGCTCCAGAGCTAATGAAGTGCTCAGCTCCCCTAGCAATCCTGAACACTTGCTGCTACACAAATATCAGGCTTGCTCATTTATTGACCCCTCTGTGTAGCAAAGCAGAAAAACCAAGAAAGTGGTGGTTTTGTTTAGAGAGCTTCTAATCAGAGAACTATATAATCAGTGGGCTTAACAAGAAAAAGAAATATATGCATATCCCTAAGCAAACCTCTGTGGGAAAGAGTTTCTTACATTGCTTTCTCGAGAGGATCCTATTTGTGTGCTAATTACCAGAAATTTGCTTTTGGGGGATTTAAACCAGTACTGCTGAAACCTGCTGATATTGACATCCAGAGGAAACCCTTTGCTGCTGCTGCAAGGAGCTGAGCCCCATAGGGCAGCAAGCCTCAGACCCAAGCAAGCAAAGAGAGACCCTCAGGCTGCAAAGAGCAATTGGGGGTTTGCAGTGATGCTTTGCACAAACCATCCTCCAATTAACCTTCACCTACCTTGAAAGCAAAGAAAAGTGAATGGAAAAATGTCTGGTGACCTCCCTTGCACCAGCAAGGTAATAACTCATCCAGACGACCCTGGTTGAGTTCAGATGCAGTAATGTGGTTGCATTTCTGATGCAATGCTGTAACCAGGAGACTTTGTTTATCAAGTTTTCCTCTTCACTCAGTGGGCACTGCAGGCCCACTGAGAACTGCCACCCCAGTGACCACATTTGTTTATTAGTTATAATGTCCTGAATTATAACACGTGGTTTGGAGAACGTCGTGTACACCTGACCTCCAAAACCTTCATCTTTTGAAATCAAAACCTGAAATCACTTCTCCAAAATGGAGAAGTGCCCTGGATCTTGTCCTCACTAACAAGGAGGGACTGGTTGAAGCTGTGAAGGTTGAGGGCAGCATTGGTTGCAGCGACCATGAGATGGTGGGGTTCAGGATCTCATGTAGCAGGAACAGAATACCAAGCAGAATCGTAACCCTGTTGGACCCAGTAGGGCCAACTTTGGCCTTTTCAAACAATTGTTAGGGGAAATCCCATGGGACAGGGTACTTGAAGGTAAAGGAGCCCAAGATAGTTGGTTAGCACTCAAGGACGGCTTCTTCCAAGCTCAAGATCAGAGCATCCCAACAGGTAGGAAGTCAAGAAAGGGAGCCAGGAGACCTGCATGGTTAAACAGGGAACTGCTGGGCAAACTCAAGTGGAAGAGGAGAGTCTACAGATCATGGAAGGATGGGCTGGCCACTCTGGAGGAATATAAGGCTGTTGTCAGTGGATATAGGGAGGCAACTAGGAAAGCTAAGGCCTCCTCAGAATTAAACATTGCAAGAGGGCTCAAGGACAACAGAAAGGGCTTCTTCAAATACATTGCAGATAAAACTAACACTAGAGGCAATGTAGGCCCACTGATGAATGAGGTGGGTGTCCTGGTGACAGAAGATAAAGAGAAGGCAGAGTTACTGAATGTTTTCTTTGTCTATAATGCCGGAGGCTGTCCTGAGGAGCCCCGTATCCCTGTGGCCCCAGAGGAAGTCAGGATAAAGGAGGAGTTTGCCTCTGTTGATGAGGCCTGGATTAAGGACCAATTAAGCAATTTGGACATCCATAAATCCATGGGTCCTGATGGGATGCACCCGCAGATGCTGAGGGAGCTGGTGGAAGTCATTGCTAGGCCACTCTCCATCATCTTTGGTAAGTCATGTGCATCAGGAGAGGTGCCTGAGGACTGGAGGAAAGCAAATGTCACTCCAGTCTTCAAAAAGGGCAAGAAGGAGGACCCGGGTAACTATAGACTGGTCAGCCTCACCTCCATGCCTGGTAAGGTGATGGAACAACTTGTCCTTGGCTCTGTCTCTAGTCATATCAAGGATAAGAGGGTCATTAGGGGCAGTCAATATGGCTTCATCAAGGGGAAGTCATGCTTAATCAACCTGATAGCCTTTTATGAAGACATAACCGGATGGATAGATGATGGTAAAGCAGTGGATGTTTCTATCTTAATTTCAGTAAAGCCTTTGACACCGTCTCCCACAGCATCCTCACAGCTAAACTGAGGAAGTGGGGTCTGGACGATTGGGTAGTGAGGTGGACTGTGAACCGCCTGAAGGAAAGAAGCCAGAGGGTTGTGGTCAATGGGATGGATTCGAGTTGGAGGGCTGTATCTAGTGGAATCCCTCAAGGGTCAGTACTGGGACCAGTACTACTCGATATAGTATCAACTACTAATATATCAACTTGAATGAGGGAATGGAGTGCACCATCAGCAAGTTTGCTGATGACACTAAACTGGGAGGAGTGGCTGACATGCCAGAAGGCTGTGCTGCCATCCAGTGAGACCTAGACAGGCTGCAGAGTTGGGCGGGGAGAAATTTAATGAAATATAATGAGGCAAGAGTAGAGTCCTGCATCTGGGCAAGAACAACTCAAGGTACCAGTATAAGTTGGGGACTGACCTGTTGGAGAGCAGCATAGCGGAAAGGGACCTGGGGGTCCTGGTGGACAGCCGGATGACCATGAGACAGCACTGTGCCCTTGTGCCCAAGAAGGCCGATGGTATCCTGGGGTGTATCAGAAGAGTGTGATTAGTAGGTCGAGAGTGGTTCTCCTCCCCCTCTACTCTGCCCTGGTGAGACCACATCTAGAATACTGCATCCAGTTCTGGGCCCCTCAGATCAAGAAGGACAGGGAACTGCTTCAGAGAGCCCAGCACAGAGCCACGAGGATGATTAAGGGAGTGGAGCATCTCCCTTACGAGGAAAGGCTGAGGGAGCTGGGTCTCTTTAGCTTGGAGGAGACTGAGGGGTGACCTTATTCATGTTTATAAATCTGTAAAGGGTGAGTGTCAGGAGGATGGAGCCAGGCTCTGCTGGGTGACATCCAATCATAGGACAAGGGGCGATGGGTGCAAGCTGGAACATAGGAGGTTCCACTTAAATATGAGACAAAACTTTTTTACGGTAAGAGTGACAGAACTCTGGAACAGGCTGCCCAGGGGGGTTGTGGAGTCGTCTTCTCTGGAGACATTCAAAACCCGCCTGGATGTGTTCCTGTGTGACCTGATCTGGGTGTTCCTGCTCTGGCAGGGGGATTGGACTAGATGGTCCTTCAAGGTCCCTTCCAATCCCTAACATTCTGTGATTCTGTTAAATCCACATCTCCCCTGCTTGGAGCAGCAGTTGATGGAAAAATACAAGTGGTAGGGTCTCTTGCTGTGTCTAGAGCAGAAGTGGCAACTCTTTTGCCTTGTTCATTCCCCAGAAGGGCAGAAATAGCTGAAAAACAGCCTAAAGGAGATGCTGCTCAAATCCCACTGCCGTTGGAAGTTGCTTTAATTTTTTTTCTGTAAGGGAATTTCCATATTGCCCATAAATACCCCATTTTGTTTCTGCAGATTGGGATGCTGCCTCCTCAATTGCCTGGTTCTCCTTCATTCATTTTGCAGGGGCAGTAAAAACTACCTCCAGCCATCAGCTGCAAACTTTGCAAACCCAGAATAGCCCAAATTCTCACCAAACTCCTCAAGCCATGGATGTTGCCACACGTGGGTTGTCATGATGAGACTTTCATTTTAAGCCATTGCTAGCATGGCACAGGGATGATGCCTGTTCCAAACCCTGTGCCTCAGGAGTTTGTCTCTTTACTGCTGATATTCAAGGGAGTGTTTCTTTTTGCTGGCCTGGAGTTGAGCATTCCATGGTAAATGGGTGAACTGGATACCCCTTGCAAATGCTCTGCTTTCAACCAAGACGTTTTCCAGAACCTTGAAAAAAAGAGGAATTAGTCCGAATCAAGTATCTGAGTGGGTTAAGGGCAAGCAATGCACCTGGAAACACTAGTTCTTTAAATAGTTTCACACAATGTTTCCAGGCATGGAAGAAAACTAAGTGAAAGGTGCTACTTACTGGTATTTTTTAAATCCCCTGGCTTAAAACTGATTTTAGGTTGTTGCTCTTGGGTAATAATTAGGGCTAGTGATGGAGCAGAGGGATGCTCTGCACAGCTCTGCTGTAACATAGGTTTTCTGTGTAATTTTTGCCCCTTTATCCATGCAATTGGGAACAAAACCAGCTGCTTGGACCAGCTCAGACCTCAAAGTGCTCCTCCACACGTGTTCTTCTGATTGCTTTCATTCAGAAATGGCAAGGGCTGCAAAGCTTCAAATCACTGTAGTATCTGACTGTCCTCAAGGTGAAATTTGTCTTGCTGGGAGAAGGACACTTCTCCATTCACACAATAGCTCTGTGATTGCCACCCGTTTCCCCACAGCCATATTCGCTCCCCTCTCCAAACCTGACAAATATGACATTTTCTAGCATTTAGTCTCTCTATTTACATGTGCAATCAGAAGCTGTAGAAAAGGCACACTTCAAGCTCTGCTTGGGAAGTCATGTCACGGCCTGACCTTGAGAGAAAAAATATAAGAATTGCAAATAAAACAAACGGCAAAGCTTCTGGTGGTTGCCAGAGTTTGCTTTTCACATCTCGGCATTACTGTCTTTTGGAAACAGCAGTACAGCCAAATATATATATATATATATATATGTACATATATATACATATATACAACTTCCAAAAGGCCAAAAGAGTTGGTGCAGTGGTCTATCTCTCGCTTTCACAGACCAAAGGTCAAATTCTGCCCCATGTGATGAATTTGGGCCAATCCAGGGCAGAAAGGGAAGAACCCAAGAAGCTCACCAAACAGACACACACAAAAAAAGCAAAGCTGGTTTTCTTGTCTGACCTGGACTCTCATCTCTTTCCTGTTCTACATAAAACAAATGCAACTCTACAGAAACTGCCTCTGCAAATTCAGGGGTTTAGTAACTTTTTGGAAGGCAAAACATACATGGGATGAATACATGGGAACCAAGCACCCAGGCAAGAGTTGCTGAGTATGATACACTTTTTTGTCAAAAAGAGCTCTAAAAACACTATGAAGAAGAGTCAATTTGGATGTAATCAAGTGCAAAAACTGCATGGAGCCACCTGTTCCATAGTGTTTCCACATCTTAAACCAAATCAACCCAGCTCCCCCCTCCACCACACACACCCCTCAGCCATCTAATTGAGTAAGAGAAATACTTATTTTACAATCCATTTGCTAAATCACCGTGAACTTCCTGAAAACAGAGGCAAGCTGTCTTCATCAGACAATTTACAGTAATTCAAGCCTTGTAAATTTTAATGGTGAGCAAACAGCAACTTAAAACTTGATTCCCAAGCAGAAGCTCCTAGCCCACCTATTAAGCACAGGTCTTTGTAACACCAATTACTTCTATCAGCAGCTAAAATCCCTAGGTCTTGACTGTAATTTTTCTAATATACTTGAGCTGAGAACTGCAAGCAGATGGAGGCTTTATTGAATAGTCTGTGCTCTGGATATTAGAGAAGTAACTAAAGAAGTGATAATCTGGTTTACACATGGGTAAGAGGTGTGTGCATGTTTATGGCAATTACAGGTAATGTCTTGAGAGAATAAGATAAGAAAAGATTAATACCAAAATCTAATTTCAGCTGTAGTAATCTTGCAGGGGGGATATTAGAATAATACATCAAGAATCAGAGTTAGAAGTTTGGTGGCTTTCATAACTGTTTTGCCCAAGAGAAACATTGGTAGAGTTTTGTCCACGAGGCTGTGAAAAACGATAATCCTTTTAATAGCAGTAAATGACTGGGATGAATGAGGATGTAACAAGTATGCACACGCCCACACCTACACTTACAATACTTTGTAAAAGTTGGTTATTAATGTCAAGTGCTAGTTGATGGATTTTTGTAGGGCACTGAAATATTTTTTTTCCTAAATAGGAGGAATTTACTGTCTGCTTTCCAAGTTAGCAAGACGTATTTTTAGATGAAGAGACGATTCAATTTTTATTATTGATTTGAAGTTTAGGGAATTTTTTTACTCATCATTATTAGTGTGGTTTCGTGGAAAATGGCATGTACGGATGTTCAAGCCAATGTAACTATGAGCAGGTAAAAGCACATAAAGGCATCAAGTAATCCAGTGCCATAAAACCATGCTGGCAGCAATGGTCTTTCCAGTGCAGCCCAGTCTCCCTGGGGACTTGTTTTGGGCTACTGGGATAAAGTGCACTTCACCTCAGAAAGACTGCTGTCATGTTCTCCTCTTTGTGCTGATGCCCATCAAAATGAATATATCCATGGGGGAAACTGTTACAGCTCAAAGACTGCGAATTAGGCTGGATCCATTATTAGAAATATCACTTCCCCTATCTGCTGCTAGAAAATAGATAATGAATTTGTGGCAATCTGCAGCCAAATGTGAGTGACCAAGAAGCCCGGAGTACCTCTGAAAAATAAAAACACAATGTATTTTGACACAAGAGACCAGCATCCCCTCTCTTGTAACCTATCAAAAAGGGATGCAAGGGTTTTTGTGCTTGATGACTTGCACGTGTATTGTTTTATTTATTCCACATGGCAGGCATGAAGCTGGTTATATCTACAGGGAGAAAAGAAAAAAACAACAATCCAAATAGGCAGGATTATTTCTTTTTCTCAGCTATGCCCATCACAGAATTGATTTGACTGACAACCTGTGAAATGCAGTTAATCAGCTTGGGTTTCTGTTGCCCTGGGTTGCCATGAGGATGAGATTTCTTACCCTCTGATGTGTCAATTTTCCACTTCCAAAGCCAGCCAAAGAAAAAGAGTATTAGCCACGAATCCTAAGTATTAGCACAGAAAGGAAAATATTATGAAAAATTTGATGTGATTATCCTTCTTTGGAAATAATCCTAGATAGAATGAACATAATACTGTATAGCTTTAAAGGTAGACAGAGAAAAAAGATATAAAGTTCTCCACAGGTGACATAACTTCAGTTTTGGCAGAAAAATATCATCTGGGCTTATGTCATGAAGAAACATGGAGCTCTTCAAATTGCTTTTATGGACAGCAAAAAGGTGGTAATATACTAGAGATATAAATCAGTCCAGGCAAATGCCCACTGGGATAACTCAGAACCCAGAGAGAAAGAAAAAAGTCAGTTGATAGAGAAATCGTTTGTTTGTTTGCTTGTTTATCAAGCTATCAGGGCTATTTAAATACCACAAGTGTCACCTGGACAGGACTTCTCTGACCTCTCATTTAGAGACTTCTCCAAACACTCACAGTCAATAGACAGCTTATTCTGAGTTCTTGAATGGACCAGGTGGTATCACACCTCAACAGAGCACAGTTTTGATCCTAGTCACCTTAAATGCAATGTAAAAACCACCTATCACAGGTGGCATGGAACAAGATGTATTGGAAAACAACAATAATTTCATCCAGTAATGCAGGAGCAAAGATAATACTGTCTTTCTGATCTGGGCTCTCATCTGTGTTAGTTCAAAATGCAAGCCAACTGTATGAAGTTCAACAAGGCCAAGTGCCGGGTCCTGCACCTGGGGCACAACCACCCCAAGCAGCGCTACAGTATGGGAGATGAGTGGTTAGAAAGCTGCCTGGCAGAGAAGGACCTGGGAGTATTGGTTGATAGCTGAATATGAGCCAGCAGTGTGCTCAGGTGGCCAAGTAGGGCTAGGGAAGTGATTGTCCCCCTGTACTTGGCTCTGGTGAGGCTGCACCTCGAGTACTGTGTTCAATTTTGGCCCCCTCACTACAAGAAGGACATGGAGGTGCTCAAATGAGTCCAGAGAAGGGCAACGAAGCTGGTGAGGGGTCTGGAGAACAAGTCTTATGAGGAGCGGCTGGGGGAGCTGGGATTGTTCAGCCTGGAGAAGAGGAGGCTCAGGGGCGACCTTATCGCACTCTACAGGTACCTTAAAGGAAGCTGTAGCGAGGTGGGGGTTGGTCTATTCTCCTACGTGCCTGGTGATAGGATGAGGGGGAATGGGCTAAAGTTGCGTCAGAGGAGGTTTAGGTTGGGTATTAGGAAGAACTTCTTTACTGAAAGGGTTGTTAGGCATTGGAATGGGCTGCCCAGGGAAGTGGTTGAGTCACCATCCCTGGAGGTCTTTAAAAGATGTTTAGATTTATGGCTTAGTGATATGGTTTAGCGGAGGACTTGTTAGTGTTAGGTCAGAGGTTGGACTAGGTGATCTTGGAGGTCTCTTCCAACCTAGATGATTCTGTGTGATTCCCTGCGTGTGAAATGCTGAGCAATTTTTAAAGGAATATTGCAAGCCAGTGGAAGTGAGAGCTAGCTAACTACCCTGTGTTTGATTTTAATAAACCTATCAACTCAAACTAGTAGGAGAGGAAGGTGTTATGTGAACCATTAGCATGCAAGGCATGCATGTGCCAGCAGGAAGGTTCTGTGGACTGGCACAGATTATTGATCTGAAAGCAACTTCGTCACTGAGGGAGTGTCAGTCACAGCTGTAAAACCAGCAGAGCTAGCACTGAGCTTGTCACCGGATATCAGCCCTGGCTGAGCGTGATGGAGGAGCTTCGTCAATGCCCTATAATTCAGTTTATAAACCCCTTCAGTCTCATGCTTCTCACTGGAGGCAGAGATGTTACCCCAAGAGCATAGGGGAGAACATGTGGTTGGATGCTGCAATTCTGACACAACCCTTGGGAAACAGGTTAGGAGTGAACAGTTTTGCAACAGTGTCCTGGATTTCTTTCAGTTTGGCTTCAAAGGCCATTTTCCTCTCTACTAATACTTCCATGGAAAAGGAAACAAAGTTACTTTCTATTGGCATCATTGCAACTAAAATAAAATTAAGCAGAGCCTTCCCTCCACCAGAGACAGGATCTAAGCCCTTAATTCACTTGTTGCCCCAGGTGGAAGGCAGCAATGCCTCCTGCAGATGCTGGGCAGCATTCATCTGAGGATAACAGGGTGCTGGCTCTGCAATTTATATATATCCTCTCCCTGTTACTCCTCCACTGGTTCCACGGCTAAGCTAAAAACATCAAGCAGCACCTAAAGCCAGTAAGGGGCACACACTTCCAGTATGTGATGGTGGTGACTCATTAGTTCCTCCTTGAAATCATCCAGAAAACCCGGCGGTGGCACCAGCCTTACCGTCTTTAGCAGTGTCCGGTTGTCCCTGAGGCTCCCCACCATGCCTATGAAGGAGACACAGAACATGGTGAAGCCCAGCAGAAGCAGGACAATGGCTGGAGCGAGGAAGATTCCTTCTAAGGTTTTGTGCTTCTGCCTCTCCACTTCAGCATAAATCCCGATGCAAAGGATCATGAGGCCAAGGATCTGGAAGGGAAGTATGAGATGGGCATCAGGTGCCAATGGGAAAAAGCAGAGGCTTTGAGGGAAAGGTGAAGGTGGAAGAGGCCCCAGGGACAACTTGTGTGGGACTTGCTGCTCCAGCTAGATGCACATTAGTCTGATGGGATTCATCAAGAAGAGCTGGCTGATGTCACCACTAGACCCCTCTCGGTTATTTTTCAATGGCCTTGGGAATCTGGAGTGATCCCAGTTGACTGGAAGCTTGCAAATGTTGTCCCAGTTTCCAAGAAGGCTAAGAAAGAAGGCCCTGGTAATTACAGGCCTGTCAGCTCACATCAGTGCCTGGCAAAATTATGGAGAAGAGTATTCTGGAAGCTACTGAAAACCACCTGAAAGACAACACAGTCATTTGTCACAGCCAACATGGGCTTACAAGGAAAGTCCTGTTTAACTAACCAAATTTCCTTTTACAACAACGTTACCCACGTAGCTGACCAAGGGAAACCAGTAAATGTGAACTTTTTGGAATTCAGCAAAGCTCTTGATGCTGTTTCTCACAGTATCCTTCTGGACAAAACGTCTAGCATACAGCTAGAAAAATACATGCTACAAAGGGTGAACAACTGGATGACAGGCTGGGCTTAAAGGGTAAATTGGGTTACATTGGGCTGGTGTCTAATGGGGACTAATGGAGTTCCCCAGGGCTCCATTTTGGGGCCAGTTCTCTTCAATGTTTTATACATGATCTGGATGCAGGACTGGAATGCATGCTAAGTAAGCTTGCAACTGATACTAAATTAGGAGGAGCCGCTGACTCCCTTGAGGGCAGAGAGGCCTTGCAGAGAGATCTTGACGAATCACCAACCGCAGGAAGTTTAACAAGAGCAAGCGCTGGATTCTGCACCTGGGACGGGGTGACCCTGGCTATGCATACAGACTGGGGTACAGGAGGCTGGAGAGCAGCCCCCCGGAGAGGGATCTGCGGGTTCTGGTTGACGGCAAGTTGAACACGAGCCAGCAGTGTGCCCTGGCAGCCAAACGGGCTGACCGTACCCTGGGCTGCTTTAGGCACAGCATTGCTAGCCGCTCAAGGAAGTGGCTGTCCCACTCTGCTCTGTGCTGGTGAGGCCTCAGCTCAATCACCATGCACAAAAATGGTGAAAAGTCTGGAGGAGAAGATGTAGGAGGAATGGCTGAGGTCACTTGATTTTTTCAGCCCAGAGAAGAGGAGACAGAGGGGAGGCCTCATGGTGGCCTGCAGCTTCCTCTCAAGGGGAGCGAGGCGGGGGACAGGCGCTACTCATTCCACTACAGCACCTGGCTTGAGTACCAAATTGCTCTGAAACTCATAGAGAGCCACTAGATCTCAGACATCATAAAGAGTAGCAATGGACTGCACAAACTTCCTCCCTCCTCCCCCCCTTCAGTAGAACAGCCATAAGTGAAAAAAGAGCCCAGCGGTGCTGGGATAAAACAGGTCTCCAAAAAGGCCTGTTTTCATCCTTTCAGCTCCTGTAAATCAAAGCCAGCAAGGTGACTCCAAGTGCTCGGTGCTGTTGGGCGCCATTTGTCAAATGGCTGGTACTGAGTCGACACCTAGAAAGTTCAGTGAGGAAAGTGAGGAGCATCCTGAGTGATTTTCATGCTGCTTTTTGCAGCTCTCTCCACACCAAATATCAGCGAAAACTCCTTCAGGAAAGACGCTGGCTGCAGGTGCCCATGTTCGAAATGCTGTACTGCCAAAGAGGAGAAAAACTCCTTTTCTTGTTCCATTTCCATTGCTTTCACCTTCCTAAGGGGCTACATTGCTCCTCATGAGTTTGCTCAAAGCCTTCCTGCTAATTTGCACTGACACTTCAATCCTTAATTTTCTCACACAATCTATGCTCTTTTGGGGAGATTATTTATTTTCTTCTCTACTCTGGTAGGACACTATTTGTGGAGAGTTATTGTAGCTAGTTTATGTCCATCCACCACTATCCACTTCCAAGCTACATCTCTTCTATAGAGGAACTGAAATCTCTCAAAAAATCAAGCTTAGACCTGTGATATTTTACAAACTGTTAGCGATTTGAAACTAAACACACAGGCCTATTTCTGATAACTGACTTTTAATCACACTTTTACCTTTATCCTCTATTTTAAGCATCAGCTCAGTGTGTTGGGATTAGGCTTGATTTAATGTTTCTCTCTTACACTGCGACCCAGCAAATACACTTGGATTTGAAGGTAGGGGGTAGATATTAACACACATCATGCATCGCCTGCTAATAATCCCCAATGTCCCTCCTGCATGCCAATCAGAAATACTTTCTCCATTTTAATTAATGATATGTGATGTGAATGAAGGAAGAGATTTTGGAAAGTGCATGAAGGAAATCTGGAAGTGAGGCTGAGGGCTGGAGGCTCGGGCTGATGAAACATCTTGCACAGGCTGGTCTTCAGCTGCTACCAAGGGAGCAAAACCAAGGAGGGTTTTCAGGACGCAGTGCTTAAAAATAGCTTTTCCTGGGCTGAAATGATCCTCAAAACATTTAAAGCATGTGGCATGCAGGAGGCTGTGCTGGTCCTTCCTCCCAGCATCACTGCAGCCCCAGACCCTGCTCTGAGTGCCCGGACAGTGCTGTGCACACCTCAAACTCTTCCCTTCCCCAGGACTAACAAGCAAATTGGAAGAAGCAAAGTTGGCAAATACTGTCTTGATCTGCTTGATTTTTTTATCTTTCTCTGCTCAACTCCTACTTTAAGAAGTCACTCAGCACTTCGCAGACTGCTTGGCTTAGGGTTATCACTGTAGGCTGGACCCCAGCCCATCTCCACATCCTGCCTGCTAAAAAGCACCCTCAAATTAAAAAAAGTGAATTGCTGCCACTCAAAGCACCTTCAAGCACAAGAAAGGACCTCACAGAGCAACACATACCCCACAGAAGGGAATGGATGAATCAGTATGTCTCCTACCAAAGGGAGATTGCAAAGGAAATCTCACTGGGCTTGTCTGGGGGGGGGGGGGGGGGGGGAACGGGAGTGGGGATGTTATTGCCATACAAATTCAGTCAAAGCAGATGTTTTTGATTTCTAGTGTCACTACCACTGTCTACTACCCACACTTTGTGGCATGATAAGACACACAATGAAGCCTGCCGGTAAATCTTCTGTAGTTATATTATCAACTGCCCAATGATCACCTTAATGCAGCGCAAACACCAGGATAGTCAGCAGCTGGTAATTACAAGTGCTCTGCAACGCATCCAAGAGAAAAAGCAAATCTGCACTTGCTCTGTAATGATAGGATGATTATCCCATCTCTGTATACTAACCATGCGATCAAACCATCACTGCAGGGAAAGACAGTGTTCCAACTAATAGCAAAGAAATGAGCTGAGGGCTGTGGGGTCCTGAGAGGGAGCAAACCTAAGGGGAGTTTGGTGAAAATCTCACTGATTGAGGGGTCATTTAGAGCCCTTGGAGGTCACTAATGCCAAGAAATGGAACGAAAGGACATTAATGCACAGACAAGGTAAAACACAGCTCTGATGATGCTGGCAGTGCTCAGGAGTGCCAAATGGGAGGCATGACCTTGCAGCTAACCCACAGGTGGTACAGGGAGTTTGCAAAGTTGTCTCTGAGCCATGGATTCTCTGATTCTTGGTGTTGCTTCTACATCCTTGTATGACTTGGCTTTTGCAAAGAGGCAGCTAACCAATGCTAACCAGAGACACACATGGTCCTACCCTCTCCTAAAAATCCCATTACTACCTAAGAGGTGCCACATTCTCCTTTTCCAAGAGTCAAAAGACCTGAGTAATGGGAGCCACTCTCAGCCACAGGCAGAGCAAACAGGTCCCGCAAATCCCAGGGGATGTAAACATGGTCAAAGCAGTGCAACCTCAAAGCCTGCCAAGGGCCAAGCAGCAGACATGGCTCATTCCAGGGCAGGCAGCATTAATTTGATGAGTCAATGCTAATGCCAGGCAGTAATTGCTCCTTATTTGGGAACACGAAAAAGTCATGACGATGGTGGCTTCAAGCCCACACAGACCCAGGCGGACAGATTATGTGAGTCAGAGGACTGGTCCATAGAGGAGAGGAGGGAATAGGGCATCACTTTGCTATCCATCCAGCTGACCAGAGGTGCAAAACTTGACGTAAAACTCCAAATCTTGTTCTTCATATACCTGGCTCACAATAAAATCAAATTTTCCAGTTTTTGAAGACCTGTCAGCCTTCAAATTAGCAGACAGGGCACTTCTTTTCCTCTTTGAAAAGTCAAAATGTTTTGCCATAATGTAAAGGTGAGAAAACACGATAAAGAAAGTACTGAGTACTTTTAATCATTAAAGGATAGAATCATGGGATTAATAATACTGTGGTTAACTACATCATATAATGCCTAACTGCTGATAGTATGTGGGATTGTAAAAACTATGCTTTTATGATGGCCAATTAAAATCGCAGTTTTTAAATGTATGAAAAAAGTAATAATATGAAAAAATCATTTATCTAAAAAAATCAATTTATGCTCAGCTGAAACCTTGACAACATTTTCCTTGCAAAATGTGGGAAAGTTACTCATGAAACAGAATATTTTACTAAAACGGAAATGTTAGATGCAAAACTTTCCTGTGCTGTTGGATTATTCCAGCAATCTCAGTTTAGGGGACAAATGAGTTTGAAAACAAGTCTGTGGCACCAAGCAATTTTCCTTTTCTAAGTCAGGTCACAAACTGAGTTGCTCCAACAAGAAAAAAGGATGATAAATTGTATTAAATTTGCCTGGATAAAACCAGCAAGGAGACCTGTCGCACACCTTCTGTTTCTTGCCCTGTAAACATGAACATCCAATGCACAGCAGAGGCACTGCACAAAAAATAAAAGTCATAGCTATCGGCAGGATAGCAGATTTTTTTTTCTCCTTTTCTTGGGGCAGACCAGATCTCCAGGAGTTTGGGAGATGATGAGACCTTCAAGAGAGAAAATATAATGGGCTACAGTGATGTCACCTGTGATTTGTGGTAAGCGGCAACAAGCTGCTGGTCCAACCTGTGATGCTCAAACCTCTAGGCAATTTGCTCCATGTGTGGTTTAGAACCACTCTCAGAGTTATCCCACACTTCTTTATTGTTTTTCCCACCTATAAATATTTGCTTTCATTACAGGAAAGTGCTGGAAAGAATCCAGTGGTGTTATTCTCTCTATTCAACCAATTTGCTGCAGGCTGGGACACCCAATGCTAGGAAGCTGTGATGCATCTCACCCCAAACCTCTTCAGTCCTTCCCAGTGAATCACATCTTTTCCACTGTTTCCCCACCCCCACCCCCCTGGGGGTTGCATTTTCAAGGCCTTCACTCAGTGCAAGCAAGAAGTTTCTGTACAATAATTATTATCAAGTGCATATGGCCGCAGTGAAGCCTGGCTCCAGTCACATCTGGTTAGTGAGACTGAACAGTCCAGGACAGCCACTGAATTAATACAAAGGTGACATGTGCAAATGAGGCCAGAAGTAGGTCAGGGGAGTGAAAAGGATGCCAGAGCCATGCAATCCATATGGACTCAGTGTTCAACATACATGTACAAGGACCACCACAGGACCAACAATGAGCAAATACATCCCCCTAGGTTGAAGCCAGGCTGGGTCAGAGCCAAACAAAATAGCCTTTTTTGCAAGTCTCTGGGGAATTATGGAGTTTCTGTTTGCTCATGGATGAGCACACAGCAGTGTGCTCCTCCATCCTGAGCTCTGTCCCACAACGTGCCCAGCAATCCATCAGCGTCCGGCATCATGACTGTGCTCATGCATCCCCTCATTAATCTGCATTTGCAAAGTGTAGCCAAGACCTAGGTTCAAACTGACCGGAAGAAAAAAAAAATTGCACCTCTTCCCTCATCCCCATGCTGCTTAAAGGCATTTTTAGGAAACCACAAACTGAGCAAAACTCAGAGTTTTAGAGAAAACAAAACCATGGTAACAGGTTTTCCCAGAGATTAATTTTGCAAGCAAAAATATTGCACTATCCCTTACAAAAAACTCCAGGCAGCTTCACTCAAGCCAGAGGCACAAAAGCTTTACAAATTCCAGGTTTCTGGCTCTCACTGGGTGCAGCAGGAGTCCCACAGGGGTTCTGGATGCCCTCAAGGGATACTTGACATCTCTTTTCCCACCAGGAGCCTTCCTGCCCCAAAGGCCACAGGAACCTGAGGAGATATTCTGCAAAAGAAAAGCCTTTTTTTTTTTCTTGTTCTCATTCATGCTCTGAGGCAGACACAAGTTTGTTTTGGTGTGGTGAGATGACACACTTCACCATCCCCAGCTAGCAAGGATGAGTGTTGCTCTCCAAGAAGCTCACTGATAATAATAAAATGAAATAAAATAAAATGAAATAAAATAAAATAAAACAAAACAAAACGGGAAAAAAGCATTTTCAAACTTTGCTTGCAACCCTGTTTTCTGTTCAGCCTGCCTGGGAACACCACAGATATTTGTGCAATCAATTGCACCAATTAGATATGCATACCACTATACACACCCAGCCTGCAGCAATGCATGGGGCAAATATGATTAATTAGACGTCAGGAGGAAATATCTGTGAATATTATGGACTGCATTATGCAAGATTAACCCAGGGAAGGTGCTAAGTTCACATCCAATCTGTTAACTGTGGATGCACTGTCCCTAATGGAAGAGGAATTTCCTGCCAGCTTCCCTGGCCCTGACATGTGCTTGCACCCTCCCAGGTGCCAGGGAGGCTTCACCCTGACCATATCTGAGTCAAAACTGCTTAAAAACAAGCTTCATTGTTTCCTCTAAAAATGAATAGCCTAGCCAAATACCCACAACTGCCACATCCATGCTAATGGGCATTGCTGGCTGCTTCTATGCTCAGCTTCAACCTCATCCCTATCAAACCACATAAAGGTAACAGCTGAGATGGGCAATGCTGTTGTCCAATAACTTCTTGCACCATAAAAATGTGAAATTTCCATTAAATTTCTACGTTTGTGATCCACGTGTCTTGAAACTCAGTTTGCTGCTACAGGGGATTTGCAGGAGCAGCTCTGGGGATGGACAGTCTGAGGATGATGGTCTTAAATCCATCAAAACCTGCAGTTTCACCCAGTATTGTCCTTTTTAGACCCAGCTAGTTCAAAGCACAAGGGACTTTGCAACACGCATGGCACCAGATTTTACCACAGGGGCTTGATGCCTTGAAAGAGGAAATTTTGACACTGGAAAGTCAAATCGAACCCATGGGGGTGGCACCGTGGGGCCGATGCCAGGAAGGACAGCAAAGCAAACCCGAGCACCTACCGAAAAGAGGGTAGCATAGGTGGACAGAGCAAATTTGACGCTGTAGTAATAGAGGAGGGAGTTTCGGCACTCGGAAGCTTGTGCCATCTCTGCAGCTCCGGCTGGGGGGGGTTGCCCGCTGCCTGCCAGCCCCTCCCTGCCCCGGCTGCCCTCCACCACCGCCCGAGGAGCGCCGACATGCACCGCACCGCCCCGTGCGCAGCCAGCCTTCAACTTGAACTGCTTCCGCCTGGCAGGGACCCAGCGTGAAAGAGGGAAGGCAGAAGCATGAGCAGCTGGCGTTAACCCCTTACTGCCTTTGCTGCGTGGCTTTCTTGCTGAGATCGACGGCAAACCTCTGTTCAAGCAGGTTTACTGCAAAACGTGTTCCAAAAATCGGTGTCTGAGTAGGTCTGTGGAAATTTTTTTTACAGCAAATGTGTTGCAATCAGGGCTTCCTGTCCTTCCCAGAGTGCTGGAAGAGCCCAGTGCACTCCTGCAGTGAGAAACCCCAATACCCAGTGAAAGGCTGAGCAGGAGACATTTCAGGAGATGCACTTAATTAAGAGTGACATTTAAGAGAACAATTCATTACAAAATTTGGCTTTATCCTAGGTTTTACAAGTAGTTTCAGGGCGACTCTCATCCCCACTGTATCACAGGCAAACCTGAAACCTCTGGTACAATAAATCAGGCCAGAATGCTGCAAGCACATTGCAGACTTGTTCCCAGCATCATTTCCCCATCAGCCAGGTAAATAACCACCTATATTCTACAAATGGCAAATTATGCCATATAACTCTTTTCTAAAAATCAGGTTTGTGCAGCATGGATGGGAAAAGTGATAAAACTCTCTGATTACTTCTATATGACAATGTTTATGGAGAATTTTCTGTCTGATGCACTCCAGAAAGGAGAGATTTCCTTATACAGTGCTGATTTTCACTGTTACTCAGACCTTGGGCTCTGGGGAACTCTCATGTGCCTCAGAAATTATTTTTTTTTCTCCTTGAAAAAATAAAATCATTTGCACGCCTGCAAAAGCAGTGTCAAGACCCTCTCCACACTCCTTGCATAGCCTTTTCCCTAGCAAGCTGAACACCCTTTACCGGATGGACAGAGATCTTTAAATTTAATTGTTTTTTTCCTTCAACTGAATAAAATTTATACCATGCTTTCTTTTCTGTAAAATATAGACAATAAGGAACAAGCACTCTTCTGGCTGCACAAATGCATACAGATGCTTTGCCACTTGCATCTATAGAGCACTCAGAGATGAGGAGATAGAAACCAACCTTAAATCATCCATTTATTTATTACTAACATTACCATAATGGATAGATAATGCACAAGCTGTGCTGGACACAATGGAGATGCAGGCAGAGCTTTTAGAAAGCTTAACATTGAGTTGAATAATTCTTAAGTCCACATTTATGCAAGACTTGAAACTTTATTTAAGGTCGCTTATGTGTGATGTTCTCAGAGTACAGAGGGAGCAGGGAAAGGGGACAGGAAAGCAGCCCATCAATAGAGAAAGCAACTTGGGGTCACTGAGTTTTATTCCTGAATATTTTTCCCCTCTGGAGATACTGGTGATGAAAGACTAACAAATAAAATAAGATCACAGGGTGAGTCACCAAGAAAGGACAGTAAGATCTTGCACAAAACAAACAAACAAACAACAAAAGACAGACAGAACTAGGACTAGACACCAGGAATCCACACTTGGCTATGTGATATAAAGATACCCAAGCTGCATCCCTAAGATGAACTCAGCTCATTATGTGAAAACCACACCTTCTGAAGAGGAAGTCCCCTCCTCATAAAAAAATTACTCCTCACTTAAGACCACCCCTTATAGCACATGCATAGTAGATTAAAATGTTACTGTACGTAACATTTAATGTTAAAATGTTCATTAGAAATATAGAAACTAACTTCTATTCACCAATTGTAATAATTAACTGATAATAAGGAAATAGGCATAAAAAACCGTGATTGGGACGATCAGTGTGGTAGCTTTGTGAAACTACTACTAACACCCATCTTTGCACAGACACGAAATAAATAGCTCTATGTGTTCATTGGCTCTTTGCACACTGGTGAAGAACCCAGTTTTGGGACAACACTAGTACATGCTGCTGGAGCCAGGTGAAGGACCCAGAGAGGCTTCACACATGTGGAACAAGCTAGCTTTTAATGGTTTTTAATCATTAACGTGGCACCATTCCTGGTAGAATCAAGCCCAGGCAATCATTAACTGCAGGAAGAAATGCCTCAGCTGGCATTTAACGCTCAGGACCAGCAAGGACTATAGAAACTGCTGGATGTCAACCAGCAGTCAAAATTTGGGGTTTTGCAGTCATTTGAGGAGGCAATGCTGCTACTGGGGGGAGATTTTCCACCAACAGAGCCCTGTCCCCCTCCAATGCCCAGGGA
This sequence comes from Cygnus atratus, assembly GCF_013377495.2. Taxonomy (NCBI): domain Eukaryota; kingdom Metazoa; phylum Chordata; class Aves; order Anseriformes; family Anatidae; genus Cygnus; species Cygnus atratus. The sequence goes on from NC_066388.1 coordinate 5,143,177, forward strand.
TGGGGATTTCCCATCCACCCCACATATCACCCTGGGCTTTACAGGCAAAAAGTTTCCTCTAATAGTTCTGCAGAGCCAAAACCGAGTCTGCAGGAAAATGTGCTCAGCCTTCTGAGGGACCATCTTGTGGTATTGATGTGCTCTCCACAGTGCTCTGCATGCAGGTGGCATAACAAGAAACTTAATAAAGATGCTGCTTCTTCCCTTGAGTGGGGTTCCCTAGCATATTAAATCACAAATCATTGGCATGATGAGTTTGACAAGCCTAGGTATGTGGCTGCCTCCTCCAACGTTGCCAGCTTTACCTTTACCATAAGTTTTTCCCCCAGCTTCAGCCCAGAAGTACAGAGAGGTCCTTATGCAGGATTTTTGGTGCTCTTGGGGCAAGGAGGGGACCTGTTTGACCTGGCTGCTTGTGCCTCTGCTAGGTGTAAGGCGAGCCCTGTGCAAGCAGAAAGAACTGGGGAAAAGGGTCTTTGGGAGCTTTTGTTATGGGTCTGGGGGTCAAAAACTAGATCCGTGGCCTTTTGGAGCTCTGCAATGATTTTGCTGAGCTGCCAGATGGGAGCAGAGGTGCTGTGCACTGCTTGCAGCTGCAGCTCTTGGGTTTTGTTAGCTGCACATGGGATAGGGTCAGCCAAAATCCTCCTTATTAGCACCAATATTTAAGTGGTATGGGAACAGCTGGCTTACCACTAGAGGTGGGAAGGGAGCAAGCAGTCAGCATTTGCTAATTCCATGACTGGGTTCACTGCCTTAATTGCACCTGTTGAATAAATTAATTAGTGAGTATTTTCACAGGATCCTATTGCAATTCCCTACAGCCAAGTTAGAGCTGGAAAGTGCTAATTTAACGCTTAGCACTTCAGCCCAGGCAAGGTCAAGTCTTTGCACACAGGCCTGGTGCAGTGATGGGATCCGTCCTGCTCTGTCTGAGCTGGAGAAGCAGCAGCTACCACAGTCTCTCTCAATCCTTCTTCAGACAGCCACAACAGCACCTAAATTATGGTTCCTCTCAACCAGATTAACATTTAATTGCATGAAAAGTGGTGCTGCTACTGCTCTTACTTGCACTTCTTTTGCAAGCCAGACACACTGAACTGCGAGGAAGAAGCACAAAACAAATGATGCAGAGCATTGATCTCCTTGCTGACTGTGTGGATGCACTTGCAGCTATTTCAAATTTCACAACGCCACCTAATTGAAGACAAATTGCAACCAAATTATCAAAAAAAAAAAAAGTGTCAAAAACAGGAAATGAGTTTTGAATTACTGTTACTCCCAGCACCTCTCTTCAGCTGCTGCCTGGAAAGATGGGAAGGCTCCCAGCACCCTGCGCACAGCATTGCTGCTTCACAGATGGGTTTTCACCTTGTCTAAAACATGGGTGAAGGAAAGTTTTGCTACAAGCTCCAAAGGAAGGGACAAATCGCGGGCAAGTTATCCACAGTGAAGGGCTTTGCAAAAAGGAGCAAGAGGCAGGAAAAAAAGTTGTTGGATGCCCTGCAGCGTTTAGAGATTCATCCTGCAAGGGAGAACGTTTGAAGCCAAACAGCATAACGGGCTTAAACTGGAAGCTACCTCCTCTTTTCCCAGCTGCCAAACCCTACTAAGACCCCATTTGCTGATTCAGAGTTTGATTTTGCTCCCTGTCATCCCAGAGCTGCAGAAAGCAACTTTCACTTGTCCCTGTGATTTTATTCACTAATATTTGTGCTGATCTTATCCCCATTTGCAAACTTTGATGTGGGATTTCTAAAACAGTGGCATTTGGCTAATGCTTTATTTGACCTTTTAATGCTCCATGCTCTTGAGTCACATGCAGGTGTAATTTTTTTTTTTTTTAATTGGGCAATGAATACACCAAGATGCATGTTTCTAAATGAAACCCTGTGTGTTGCATTCTTCAAACCTAAGCTACATTTAACCGCAAGCTCCCAAATTACATACTGCCTGTCCCCATCCTGAACTGTTACCTTGGCTTCACTACACCTTCCTGCAGCAGATGAAAGCACCAACCTGTTTAATAAACACATCATCAAATGAAGAGACCTTCCATGGTGCAATAGTATTACTGAAGTGATGACTTAACCTGTATTTTCCCAGGCAGGCAGTGATTAAAGTAGAAACATTTTGCCTCTGCAAACCATGGCACAGCTGGCTCAGTACAATCATGAGTGCAGCAGCTATAAAGAATAAAGTGAACCATGGGGGGGAAGAGAAATAGCTCTGAGGGGTTAAGATAATAAGCAAGCAATGTTGTATGATAAAGAGCAGGAATAAAACTGAAGCATTAATGTGCAATTTTCTGATTTGTAAAACACTCTGATTACAAGAGGAAGACAAAGAGCGGGGCTTGGGGGTGCCAGGATCAGCATCACACTGCAGACACTGTGCCCATGCCAGTGGCAAAAGTGATGCGGAGCAGAGGCATTTCTGGGTCCTATGGCTCAGTTGTACTCAAGCATCCTCCTCGGTTAGCACTGGTCTGCAGAGCATCACTTCTAATTGCACAGGATGGAGCAGTCCTCCATAAATCTGCATTATCCCCTCAGGAAACAACTGATGCTTCCAGCCTCAACAGCCTGAAGCCCTGCAACTTTATTAGAGAAGGCAGGAGAGCATCCCCTTTTTGCTCTCTATTTTCAAGGCTTGTATGTGCCAGGAGTTTCTGCTTTCTTCCTTGTAGCTCCTACAGGCCCCATTCACTGGGTCCATTTTTTTTCCCTCTTTTCTCTTACTTTTTAGACATTTTGGTGTGTTCCCCTCTGGCAAGTTGCTCTGCTGAGAATCATTGCACCAGTGCTGGAGCTGAGCGGATAGGTGCAGGTGCACAGAGCTCAGGTTCAAAACCAACAAAAACACATACATGATGGGACATCTGACAGATACTGCTTCGTCAAAATATTGCTTATAATTTGGGGCTAGTTGTACTGGGTCTGGCTGGGATGGAGTTAACTTTCCCTGCAGTAGCCCATACAGTGCTGTGCTCTGCATGTGTAGCTAGAACAGCACTGGTATCACACCAGTGTGGTGTCCACTGCTGAGCAGTGCTGGCACAGCATCAGGACTCCCTCCAAGCCGCCCAGGAGTCAGCAGGCTGGGGGTGGGCAAAAGGTGAGGAAGGAACATCACCAGGGCAGCTGACCTAAACCAACCAAAGGGATATTCCGTACCATCTGATGTCACACTCAGCAGTAAAAGGTGGAAAAAAGAAGAATAGGGGAGGGGTGGGCTCCTGTTGTGAAAAAGTCTGTCCTCCCGAACAACGGCTACATGCGCCGAGGCCCTGTTTCAAGGACATGTCCAAGCATTGCTCGTTTGTGGGAAGTAGAGAGTAATTTCTTTCCTCTGCACTTCCACACAGCCTTTGCTTGTTGCTTTTTTCCTCTTTTCCCCTTTCCCTTTTTTTCCCTTTAGTTAAATTGTTTAATTAATAATAATTTTTCCTTAATTATTTTTTCCTTTAATTAAATTATCCTTATCTCAACCCGTGAGTTGTTTCTTTCCTTGTCTTCTTCCCCTCCTCTTCTGAGGAGGGGGAGTGAGAGAGTGGTTGTGGTGGAGCTGCCTAGAAAGGTAAAACCACCACACTAGTATGTTCCAAAGAGTACAGAGATAGCCAGACATATATATATATATATATAAATAAACAATATAATAAAAAAATAATCAGGGTTTGCCAACAGAGAAGCTATGATTGCAAAACTAAGGTGAATTTGTAGCTCATAGCTGGCAGATTTGAATTTTTTTTTAAAGATGTTTTATTATTTCATAAACCACAGGAAAAGAGGATTTTTTTTCTATTTTCTATGCAAATTATGTTCTCTGTGTGCTGTCTGCACAGTCTGAAAGACTCAGCTCCAAAGCCCTGAGTCACTGCAGTTCTCTCTCTTCAATAAAATGCTTCACTAATTAACCAACAGCAAATCACAAACTCATGACATGGGTTACCAAACTAGAAATAACTAAAAACGTTCCCTCTGATCCCCAACCCCACAATGTTTTGAGGGGTACAGACCTGTTTCCACCTGGGAAACATTGATGGAGATGGTGCAGTTTTCCTGCTATACCTATTTCTCATTCCTGTGCTGAGATTTAGTCTCTTCCATGGGTATTTAATACATGACCAAGAAATACCTGTCTAAATGTGCTAAATAATAAAACCATGGGGCTACAGAAATTATCCAGCATCTTGGGCTCTAGTTTGGAGAAGGAATTCCCCTCCCTCCCATTTTCAAAAGAAGTCATTATCCAGCATCTTGGGCTCTAGTTTGGAGAAGGAATTCCCCTCCCTCCCATTTTCAAAAGAAGTCAAATGGATTTAATTATACACAGATTTTTCTGAACATGTATTTTCCATGTTTTTTTTTTTTTTTTCTTAATTGAGAATATTTTCTTTTAAAAAATCAAAACCTTATTGGAAGTCCCCAAGCTTGTTATGATTTGCCCATAATGACAATGCAATCAGACATCTGTAATTTCATCCCTAGCAAACATTCCTCCTGCAATTTGCTTGGCTTTTTCAAGGAATTACTCCATGGTGGCAGGATCAAATGTGCCATCAAGACTACTGAAAAGTGATGGGTGAGAGAGACCTGATGTCCATCAGTGTAACAGATAGAGCTGCAGCTTTCTGCAGTATCTGCTGTGATGTGCTGTCAAGTTATTTTGCAGCTTAGATGCTTGATGCACCATTAAACCAGTAATGCATAACCTGGGCATTGATGACAATGTTGCTGCCTCTCTTACTCAGCTGCGTGTAGCAGAGGCACGAGTTCTTCCCAGACTCTTTCCCACCAACATCAATGTGCAACTCTGGGCCAGCACACTCCATTCCTATGGCAATAGAGAAAACCAAAGCCTCTAACACAACGAAAGCTTTCACTTTGCAGATGTTATCACCAGAGTGGCTTCTGTTTTTTTTTTTTTCCCCCCAATCACGCAAGCCCAGATTAGAGCCCTGACAATAAAATAAGCATTCCCCAGTCCAGCTGTACAATCCTGCTCTCATTCCCATGCCTTCAAGAAAGTAGGAACCTGAACAGTACCCTCCTGGGTACATCAGAGTCTAGGTAGTTTGGTGTTAGTGCCCATCTCCAGCAACAAGGACTTCCTTCCCAAAACCACTAACAATGGTGGAGGATACTATATAAGGAGAGGAAGCATCTAGAGGGGTAAAAGAAAAATAATAAAAAATTACTACTCTGCATGCTCAATCACCCTTGCCCTTGCTTGCTGAAGATCTTGAAGAAGAACATGGAAACTGGCCTTCTCCCTCTTGAAAAACACATGCCAGAACAGGAGGCTGGGTTGAGCAGATCCCTGTGATTTGCCCATTCAGTGATCTTCTACTCACCCAGTGTTTCAGGATTGTCTTTTCCTCATATTGTTTCCTTGAGACCCTATAGTTTCAGGGATATGATGCATAGCCCTTCAGGCTATAACTACAGAACAAATTCCTTTATGTTCTTGTAGTAATGCAGCTCAGCTTTATCACTCTCTCACCCCAAAAGTCTCCTAGGCTTAGCCATTTCTACTACTTCAGACCTGAAGCAGAAATGCCACTGTGATACAGGCTTCTTGCGTCTTATCCACCTTGTGGAGCTGAGTCTCATGCCTTGGATATGATGATGATAACTCATCTGCAATGATGGACAGTAAGAAAAAAAAACAGAGCTGAACTATATATCAGTCCTTACAGAGCTCTAGAGCAAAAGCTGAAACACACAATGGCTGAAATCAACTCATCACCAACAATTCTCATCCAAAATTGTGCATTTTATGTGGAATTTAAAAGCTTTTATACCCCATGCCATCACAATAAGATCGTTAAGGGAAAAAAAAAATCACCTTGCAGTACAAAGCCTTTCTACGCTTTTAAGCCAACACTAGATCCTTTAGTGTACCTTAGAGGAGCATCTGAAGCCACCAGAAACAAATATGATTAATGGGGAGGAAAAGCAGTCCCTGTACTAAGTTGTCCTAAAGACTAAAAAGCCAAACATCAATCTGAGCAGCACTGAAAGCAACTGTAATGTTCTGCAGCTGCAGCATTAAACACTCTGCTCAACTACACTGTGGAGAGAAAAGCCAACATCTCAAGGTAGAAAATAATCCTGGCCACAAGCAGGACCAAATTTTGGTTTGATGCCATTGTGCCAAACTTGCAGTTTGTCTCCATACCTCTGGTTAAAAACCAGCACAAAGCCAGGTGATACCAGTTCCCAACAGCTATTGCTTGCACCGAGCACTAGCAGGATCCATTTGTTGGATATCCCAGGGAGAGAAAATATTTACAGTCATGTGACATAACATATGGATTTGTGGGAACATAAGAAATAAAAAATATATCAGCGTAAATAAGAGAATCTCTCTGTTGGCCAAATAAACTGATTTATTACACTTCCAAAATGTTGCTTTTGCTTTTGCTTTTTAAACCAAAACCTACAACTCGGAGACAGCAGAGCAGTAAAGATGTGCAGTAAAGGATCACCTCACTTCTCAGTGTCCTTCAACTCCTATCTAGTGTAGATCACATCCATTTTGAAGCCCTAACAAGTAAAAGGAGGGCCCTGAGGGGCCACTGTAAGGTACATTTATGTATACTGTAGCCCCAAGTAAACAACTGCATTGTGTTTACCACCATACGTACTTGGGAGATGAGTAAAGAAAGCAGAAAGCACACAAATCCAGTCCTCTGACACCTACACATTGAGTAGAGGTTAACAACCAACTCCAATTTCTCTATGGCAAATATATAGATTTTTTTTAATCCTTTGGTTGTTGCTTCCTTAGATGTGGCAGTCACACTACATGTTATCTTAAGGTCAAGCATGCAGAAAGAAGAATTGAATAACTTATTGCCAGAAATAGTCACCTTCCCTTGAAAGTCACCTTCCTGCTGCCTCTGCCTTGCACAGGCTCCATGGAGGAAAAGCCCCCCAAATTGTACAAATTTGCTATTTAAAAGCCATTTTGCATGCAACAACAACAGGTTTAATTTAGCTGCTTGCTAAATCTCCAAAGGGCACCAGTTCCTATTTTGGACTGAAGTTCATGCAGGAGAGAAGCGCACATTCTCTGACCACCTTCTGCAGAGACATTTAGGTGGGCTCACACACAGGCTGTGGAGAGTCTTTGTCAGAGGATAATATACAAATGAAGTAACAAGACCCCCCCCCCCCCCCATTTATCCTACTGGCAACAGTCCTTTCACCCTGAAACCTCTGCAACTTCCATACCTAGTGGAAAAGGTGGAACTGCAAGAGCTCAGGCCACTTTCCATGCCTTACAGCTCTTGAATTTCCCCCAAGCCTGAATTTTAACTCTGAGAAACTAAACTGCATTTCACTTCTTCAAGACTTTTTTTTCCTCTCAAATCCCAAAATAACTGTGCCGACTGCTTTAGCAATAGCTTCACCACTCTATCCTTGCAGTGGTTGGTGATGTGGGATCAACATGTACAGACCTCACACAGCTGAACTCAGAGCAGCTGGGAAAATACGGACTGAGTAATTTGCAGGTAGAGCTTGAGAAACATTTGCAATGCAAGACAGCAGCACCAAGTGCCAAGCAAGTGGCTCAAGTGGCCTTTCCACTAGTGCTCCCCATTGTGACCTGGTACAAATCATTGGCACCTGTAGCAAGAGCTGCTTTCTCTATTTGGTCTTTTGTTAGTAAAAACACTGATGGTTTAAAAATCCCTAGTGCTTACGTAAGCCAAGAGACATCAGATTCTGATAAGCCTCTGGACAAACACACTGAACATATGCTTTGCCATATTGACGTAGATTGAATCCCCAAGAAGAAAAATTGGTTCTAGATAAAGAAATACTGTTCAGTGTCAAATAGTGAAGTTTTATCTGTTGAGAAATGCAATCAGTTCCTAGAGCCAGTATTAAATGTCATTAATGGCCAGCCAGATGCAAGCTCTGGCTACTAAGATAGATTGGAGTGGCAAGTCATCTATGTCAGTGCTAACCAAGCCCTACTGGGTAAAACACAGCTGCTGAGTTCAGCAGTGCACAACTATAGCTTCCTTCCCTAATTCTGAACAGGTGCTAGATCAGATGGTCTGGCGGTCCTTTCCCTTTGCCATAATATTTTACGCTAAATGCACTTTCTTCAGCACCAGTCTCAACATGAACTCACTGCATGAATGACTCATCTCTGCTGCAGGAAAACCAGCATCCACAGGGAGGAACTCCAATTAAACAACAACAATAATAATAATAATAAAAAACAACAACACAAAAATAATCACATATAAGTAAAAGAAATAAAGACAGTTTTACCAAGGACGGGGCATCTCTGCCGGCCCGAAACCCCAGCACAGCTCAGAGACATTCCACATAAAAATGCAATAAGCATCATGTGTGCTTCCTCAGAAGTCAAAATTAAGTGCAAAGCAAACTGATGACCACATCTGTATACAGATCAACCCCTACCCCTCCCTCCAGCCCCTTTCGCCACTCCTTTGATCCTTACCCATCCCAGTGGCCTTTTCCCATGTTCAAAAACCAGGGAAATAATTAAGGTCTTTTCTGTCTCTTGCCTTTATCTGTCCTGACAGCTGTTGGAGCCACTCACGGTACAATTATCTAATCAAGTCCTTCCTCCAGCAGCATGTGGTGAGGGAGAGGAGGCAAATCCCTCACATTTCTGGGGTGGGGTGGCACAAAAAAGCCGGTGGGTTCCCTTTGCCATCACCCTACCCTGAAACAGCTGCACACAAGCCACCTTGTGCTTTCCTCCATAGTATTTTGGTACAGAGCCAAATACAAGTCATGTGCAAGCCAGAAAGGTCCCAGAGCACAAGGGTTTTGCAAGTTTGTGGATTAAAACCATTTTTCTTCCATCTGTGCTGGCCGCAAGCTTCTTCCAGAGACACAGTCTCTTCCCTTGGACTCATCGTCATCCTAGAAGAAACATGGCTGAAAATACAAACTCACCCACAGGTATCTTTGCTGTTCCCAGTCCTGGGGTCAGGATCTTCAAGGCCAGCATCTCCGCACTGCTTTTCTGCCTCTCAGAGAAAGCAGATACCTTTTCTTTTAGGAGCAAGGAACATTAAAGCACAATCTTCCAGGAAATATTGAGGCATGTCTGACAAGACCCAGCACATTCAAACTTGGCAATTTCTCAGATGCCCTCAGGAAATGCTTTTAAGGAGGGAATCCCAAGCTTTAGCTGAACCAGTCAACTATTTATAACCACATTTTCTGGCATCCCCAAAAAGCAACCATGCTGCAGGAAGCCTTAACTAACCTAAGAGTTTTTTTTATAGGAACCCAGCACTGGCATGCTTCAGACAGGATATTGGCCAGCTGCAAGCAAATCTCATCCAGCTGAATTTCCAGAATGTTTCTACTCATCTCAAACAATGGTTGCTACTAAACCACGTGGTGCAATTGCTACATTTCTAGGAATGGAAGTGCAAAGTGTTTGGGAAGATTTGCATGGAGCCAGGATGCTGAAATCTACCCACAATACCCCCGAACCTCCCTTGCAGCAAGGCAAGGAGACTCTGCAGCCCCCCACCAACTCCTTGTCATTTCCCTTCTGTCCCCATCACCAAGCCAAGTTGAGACACATCCTCTAACAGGCTTTTAATTACTCTGAAACATACCCTATCTTTGGGCATTTGCTTGCAAACGTGCAAGTCAGGACCAAAAAAACAGGAGGAGTAAAGAAGAGAGGTAACTCGAGCAAGATGTATTTGGGTTTAAATTGCTTAGAGCAATCATCCAATTTAGCTGACTTCATTTCATTTGTGCACAGCCTTGCAAGCGGGACTGTTTGCGTTACGTATAATCTCCGCTCTTCATTTAGAGCGCTTTTGGCAGACATTGCTGGGTGGAAATAAAGCCATCATTTAATAAATAAAAGGCCAACACTTGGAAATGCATGGCACTCCTGCCATAACAAAGAGTTATGTTGAGAGGAAAAGCAGCAGAAGCGTATGGCTATTTCTTTGTGTGCTGCTGGCAAAGCACCGAAGAAGCTAAAAACAAACCAGAGAGCATTTTTCCTCCTGTTAATGCTTAAGGCAGGAGTTTGCAAGGTGCAGTAACTTCCTGGTAAAAATGCCATCCTTAGAGAGGATGAGCTTGCACTGCATTCCATTTTTGAACCCTTTTAAGTCTTCTTTCTGGGTCTTGTTCAGGTCTGTTGCTGCCCTGCCTCTGCGGTGGTTCAAAACAGCTGCCGAGTGACCCTGCCAATATGTTTCTGAGAAACTCGGAGCAGCTTTGCTAAAATTGCAACAATCCTCCCCAAATAACACAGATCACTTTCTCCATCACTTGCTTTCCAGCATTCCCTGGGCACTTGGTACAGGGCACATCAATAAATTCATCCTCAGCCTTGGATTTTATTGCCAAGATGACATGGCTTAATATTTCTTTTTAAGAAAAACAAAAAAAAAAGAAGAAATCTTCTTCAATTACTCCTTCTCTTTAGTCTCCAGTGCTGCTGTACACTAGCACAGAAATTGTGACCAGCAATGCTTCAAGCTTTTCAAAAGGGCCTGACACTTTCCTATCAGAAATGCCCTCATGAAATAAAAACAGAGATTAAATGATTCTCAGAAGCAGAGATTTAATAGCTACATCCACCTCAAGCAAGAGTAACTGAACCTTAGGACCACTGCATTTGCAGATTTGATTAAGAGCTTGCTTCCAGGAATAGGGGCTCCACCCCCCCCACCCCCCACCCCCGGTCCATAAGCATGATAACAGCTAAGAAGATAACAGGTCTTAAAAGTTCCCACTGCTAAGAAACCCATGGCTTGCAGGAGGAGAACAGGGGAGAAAAAGAAAGGTAAAAATTTAGATAAAAATACAGTTGTAAAAATACATTTAATATTCTTTCATTTGTTTTACCAGCTTTTTCTCTTCTCACCCAAGCCAAAGTAAATATCCTGCAAGTCTTCTGGCTAATTTGCCAAAGAAATGTTGTCCCAGCAGGCTGACTCACCTAACTGAACTCCATTTTAACTGGATTTGTTCCTTCAGTGGGCTCAATTCCTGAGGGATTAACCCAGCCCAGGATGGCTTCAGCAAGCACTGCTCTGCTGCTGAACTAGGTGCCAAACTCAACAAAAGCCAGGTGACAAACTCAAAAAAGGCTGCTTGGTATGTTCTAAACCCCTGAAATACTGCAAGTTTGGCATGGTCAGATCTGCTGTTCATGAACAGAGAAGGACTGGTGGGAGATGTGGTGGCTGGGAGCTGTCTTGGGCAGAGAGACCATGAAATGGTAGAGTTCTCTATTCTTGGTGAAGTCAGGAGGGAGATCAGTAAAACTGCTACCTTGGACTTCCAGAGGGCGGACTTTGAATTGTTCAGGACACTGGTAGGGAGGGTCCCTCGGGAGTCAGTCCTGAAGGGCAGAGGGGTCCAGGAAGGCTGGACACTCCTCGAGAAGGAAGTCTTCAAGGTGCAGGAGTAGGCTGTCCCCTTGTAAGGTCACCCGTAAAGTGACACAGCAGGGAAGAAGACTGGCGTGGCTGAACAGGGAACTTTTGCTGAGTCTCCAGGAGAAAAAGGAAATTTATGTCCGGTGGGAAGAAGGGACAGACAACTTGGGGAGGGTACAAGAAAGCTGACAGCATACGCAGAGAAAAAATCAGGAAGGCCAAAGCCCAGCACGAGCTCAACCTGGCCACAATGGTAAAGGGTAACAAACAATGTATTTACAAATAGATTAACAGTAAGAGGAGGGTCAAGGAGACTCTTCATTCTTTACTGGTTGCAGGAGGGAACATGACTATTGAGGATAAGGAGAAGGCTGAGGTTCTCAATGCCTTCTTTACATTGATCTTTTCTAAGACCGCTTATCCTTGGGGTACTCAGCCTCCCGACGAGGAAGTCTGGGACAGGGAGCAGAAGAAACCCCCCACAGTTCAGATGGAAACAGTCAGAGACCTGCTGCTCCACCTGGACTATCACAAGTCCATGGGGCCAGATGGGATCCACCCGAGGGAGTTGAGGGAGCCGGCAGATGTGATTGTTGAGCCGCTTTTCATCATCAATCAGTGGTCATGGTCATCCGGAGAGATCACGGATGACTGGAGACTGGCTAACATGATGTCCATCTATAAGAAGGGTCATAAGGAGGATCTGTGGAACCACAGGCCTGTCAGCCTGACCTCAGTGCCAGGAAAAGTGATGGAACAGGTCATCTTGAATGCAATCACATGGCATGTGCAAGACAACCAGGGGATCAGGCCCAGTCAGCACGGGTTCATGAAAGGCAAGTCCTGCCTGAACAACCTCATCTCCTTCTATGACCAGGTGACCTGCTTGGTGGATGAGGGAAAGCTTGTTGATGTAGTCTACCTAGACTTCAGCAAGGCCTTTGACATGGTCTCCCATAGTATTCTCCTGGAGAAACTGGCAGCCCATGGCTTGGACAGGTACGCTCTTTGCTGGGTTAAAAACTGGCTGAACATCTGGGCCCAGAGAGTGGTGGTGAATGAAGGGAAATCCAGCTGGTGACCGGTCATAAGTGGTGTTCCCCAGGGGTCAGTGTTGGGGCCCATCCTCTTTATTGGTGGTTTGGACAACGGAATTGAGTGCACCTTCAGTAAGTCTGCAGATGACACCAAGTTGGGGGGTAGTGTCGATCTGCTGGAGAATAGGGTGGCCCTGCAGAGGGACCTAGACAGGATGGGTTGATGGGCTGAGGCGAATGGGATGAGGTTCAACATGGCTAAGTGCTGGGTCCTGCACTTTGGCCACAACCACGCCAAGCAGCGCTACAGGCTTGGGACAGAGTGGCTGGAAAACTGTGCAGAGGAAAAGGCTCAGGGGGTGTTGGTTGATGCTCACTTGAACATGAGCTGGCAGCGTGCCCAGATGGCCAAGAAGGCCAATGGCATCCTGGCTTGTATCAGAAATAGTGCAGCCAGCAGGACCAGGGAGGAGACCGTCCACCTGTACTCTGCTCTGGTGAGGCCACACCTCGAGTGCTGTGTTCAGCTTTGGGCCCCTCACTGCAAGGAGACATCGGGGCCCTGGAGCTTGTCCAGAGAAGGGCTACGAAGCTGGTGAAGAGCCTGGAACACAAGTCCTGTGAGGAGCAGCTGAGGGAACTGTGGTTGTTTTGTCTGGAGAAGAGGAGACTCAGGGGAGACCTTATTGCTCTCTGCAACTACCTGAAAGGAAGCTGTGGGGAGCTGGGGGTCGGCCTCTTCTTGCAGATAACTAGTGATAGGACAAGAGGGAATGGCCTCAAGTTGCACCAGGGGAGGTTCAGGTTGGAAATGAGGAGACATTTTTTCTCAGAAAGAGTAGTCAGGCATTGGAACAGGTTGCCCAAGGAGGTGGTGGAGTCACAGTCCCTGGGGGTGTTCAAGGAAAGCTTGGATGTGGTGCTTAGGGACGTGGTTTAGTGGGTGATGTTGGTGTTAGAGGGATGGTTGGACCAGATGATCTTGGAGGTCTTTTCCAACCTTGATGATTCTATGATGATTCTATAGCATAAACACTAAAAAACATTTCTCTGCAGGCAACAGCAACAACAGTAAAGCCTTCAGCAGCATTTTGCTCAATCCTTTCTGCCCCATTGCTCAAGCTTAGTCCGTGACCATACCAAATCCTACTTACCCGTGGTACAATTGTTTGGTCATTGTATGAAGCTTCATGCTTGGAAAGCATTTTCTTCTGGTTCTCAGCATAAAATCTTAATTAATTGGGGCAGACAGCACAGATACAACAGAGCACACATTTCTGGACACCAGAAGCAAGCAGCTGTAGAAGAATCAGCAGCAGAACTGTTCCCTCCAGCTACTGAGCACTGCTTTATACGTTTAATTAAATAGTGGTAAACACTGATATGGGCTATATAGTTTTTTCCTTAATTCATTTACTGCACCGGACCTTTCCACCTTTAAAGCATCACCTCAATTTCCTTCTTTCTTCCAAGAAGTGATTTTGGAAAACAAACAAACAAACAAACCAAAACCATAATTTGATTTCCGGTAGCAAAAGTCCACTTGATTTTCCTGCTCGAGACATTTCTGCCCTGTAGTGGCTCCTCACCTTTCATATTGCCAATTCAAGTGCTAACACCTCCCTCCCCATCAGCTGCTGTCAGGAATTATTCTTTTTTTCCTCTTTCACTGACTGAAGAACTGTAACACTAGAGCTTTCATACCCAAACCTCTCAACTCTCATTCGATTTGGCCAACACATCTCTAGATGTGTTTATAAAAACGTTAACCAAATTCGAGGCTGGAGCTGAGTCATCAACATGAATTGTATTTTGGGAAGGGGCACAGGAAAGAAGAGAACAACTACAGCTGAAATAGATTTTTTACTTCCTGGGCTTCCTTTCTGAAACCAGCAGGAGGGCAGGGGATCGTTTAGTGTATGCTAAGCACTTTGGGTAACTTTTCTTTATGGAAAAGTTTCTATCCACTTCACACTCAGCTGGATAGAAAGGCTTTCCCATGCATGTGTACCTTTTGCTACCAGTCCAATCCAAATCATGATAGCACAGAGCTTTGCCCCCAACCCTGCCAGCTGCTGCATCTGTCTTTAGACTAAGAATGTTGCAGGTTTGTGTGGTTGTTTTACCTTTCTAGGCAGCTCCACCACAACCGCTCTCTCACTCCCCCTCCTCAGAAGAGGAGGGGAAGAAGACAAGGAAAGAAACAACTCACGGGTTGAGATAAGGATAATTTAATTAAAGGAAAAAATAATTAAGGAAAAATTATTATTAATTAAACAATTTAACTAAAGGGAAAAAAAGGGAAAGGGGAAAAGAGGAAAAAAGCAACAAGCAAAGGCTGTGTGGAAGTGCAGAGGAAAGAAATTACTCTCTACTTCCCACAAACGAGCAATGCTTGGACATGTCCTTGAAACAGGGCCTCGGCGCATGTAGCCGTTGTTCGGGAGGACAGACTTTTTCACAACAGGAGCCCACCCCTCCCCTATTCTTCTTTTTTCCACCTTTTACTGCTGAGTGTGACATCAGATGGTACGGAATATCCCTTTGGTTGGTTTAGGTCAGCTGCCCTGGTGATGTTCCTTCCTCACCTTTTGCCCACCCCCAGCCTGCTGACTCCTGGGCGGCTTGGAGGGAGTCCTGATGCTGTGCCAGCACTGCTCAGCAGTGGACACCACACTGGTGTGATACCAGTGCTGTTCTAGCTACACATGCAGAGCACAGCACTGTATGGGCTACTGCAGGGAAAGTTAACTCCATCCCAGCCAGACCCAGTACAACCTCCACCCCTTATTCCATAACATTTGTGTCACTCTCAGGTCCCACATACTTTAGCATATAAGTATTCTCATCACCATTGATCCTTGCCCTTTAACAGATTGATAGGTAGGTACATCTTTTCATTCTATAGGTCCTTCTCAAAAACATTCATAAGAACTGGTGATGATTTAGTCTTTATCTGCCAGAGTGGTCACTCAGGGCAGGCAGAGTTGGATTTCTGGACGCCAACACCAGCTTAGCTCGAGTCGTTGCTGCACTTGCCCGGTTCCTTGCAAAGTTGACCTGTCGTTGATCCTGCAGTGTCTTCCTACAACATATAACTTAGACTACAGATTAGTTTTCTCCCATGGTTAAATCTCCTTGAGGCACGCACCTGATATCCCCATTCTTTTGCATGACCCCCCAGGTATACCCCGGTCCTTGGGGGAAGACAATCCCACAAGTGGGTTTGCCTTTTCCCGAGGCAGGAGCAACCCACATTGCCTTCCCCATCCACTTCCCTACATGCACTACAGGGACTTTAGCTCCTCTCACCATGTGTAGGGGTTTTGTTTCAGCAGGACCAGGATGGTTGTCAGACCCTCTGTTGTTAACTAGCCAAGTGGCTTCTGGTAGATTTATGTCCTATTGTTTCCATGTCCCAGCACCCAATGCTTGTAACATGGTTTTTAACAGTCCATTGTACCTCTCAGCCTTCCCAGAGGCTTGTGGGTGATAAGGGATGTGATACACCCACTCAATGCCATGCCTCTTGGCCCAGGAAGTAACAAGATTGTTTTGGAAATGACTCCCATTGTCGGACTCAGTTCTCTCTGGTGTACCATTATGCCACAGCACTTGCCTTTCCAGGCCCAAGATAGTATTTTGGGCGGTGGCATGGTTTACGGGGTGTGTTTCCAGCCACCCAGTAGTTGCTTCTACCATAGTATGTACCATTTGCCTTGGCAGGTTTGTGGGAGTGGTCTAATATAGTCAATTTGCCAGGCCTCACCATATCAAAACCTTAGCCACCTCCCCCTATTCCAGGGAGATTTTACCCTCATGGCTCTCTTGATCGCAGCACAGGTTTCACACTCATGGATAACCTGTGTGATGGCCTCAATGGTCAGGTCCACCCCTCAATCACGAACCCATCTGTATGTGACATCCCTCCCCAGATGTCCTGATGCTTCATGGGCCTATTGAGCTACAAGCAGCTCACCCTTACGTCCCCAGTCCAGGACCACCTGAGCCACTTCAATTTTCGAAGCTCGATCCACCTCTTCGTTGTTCTGATGTTCTTCAGTAGTGTGACTCTTGGACACGCAAGCATCTACCCTTACATCCAGGTTTTCTACCCGGGCAGCAGTATCTTGGGTTACAGGGTTACAGCCCAGATAGGTTTACCTCTGTGCTGACAGTTGCTCTGTTTCCATTGCTGCAGCCACCCCCACAGGGCATTTGCCACCATCCACAAGTCAATGTAGAGGTAGAATACTGGCCATTTTTCTCTTTTGGCAATCTCTAGGGCCAGTTGTATAGCTTTCACTTCTGCATACTGACTCGACTCGCCTTCCCTTCCATGGCCTCCACAACTCATCGTGTAGGACTCCACACAGCAGCTTTCCATTTCCGATGGCTTCCTACCACATGGCAGGATCCATCAGTGAACAACACATACTGCTTTCTGTCTTCTGGCAACTCATTATATGGTGGTGCCTCTTTGGCACGAGTTACCTCTTCCATTGGTACTCCGAAACCTCTACCTTCTGGCCAGTCCATGATCGCTTCCAGGATTCCTGGGGGGTTAGGTTTTCCCATTTGAGCCTGCTGCGTAATTAACACTACCCACTTACTCCACATAGCATCAATTGCATGGTGTGTAGTGGGAATTTTCCCTTTGAACATCCAGTGTAACACAGGTAGCTGTGGTGCCAAGAGGAGCTGTGCTTCTGTACCCACAACTTCTGAAGCAGCTTGAACTCCCTCATATGCTGTTAGTAACTCCTTTTCAGTTGGGGTGTAATGGGCTTCTGATCCTCAATAGCCCCAGCTCCAGAACCCCAGAGGTCGACCTCGAGTTTCTCCATTTTTTTTTTATTTTTATTTTTTTTTTGCCAGAGGCTGCAGGTGAGGCCATGCTCCCCAGCTGCACAGTAAAGTATGTTTTGCACAGCTGGTCTGGTACAGACATGCAGCAGCCCAGTACAGTTTGCTAAAAGCTTCAGTGCTCCTTGCACATCAGAAGCACCAGGCTCCATTAAAAGGAAACAAGAGGGGAAAATATTCCTTTGGGAAAGTGTACTCAGTATTTTCCTGCAGGATAGTAACAGAACACAAATGATAATACACCTGGGTGCCAAAATACTCCTTGGGCAATTAGAGGCTCCACAATACAAACCCACCCAAAGCTCTGACCTTCCTTCAGCCCCAGTGTCTGAAGATGCTTAGCCTTAATTTCTGGACAGCATCCTTAAGACACACATTCTCAGATCACCTATTACCTCCAGTACTGAAGATGAACACACCAAAAATCCCCTTTTTAGCAGCTCTGCACAGAAAACACACTTTATCTGCTGGAAGGTTGTTTTCCAGCAGCTTTAATATTTCCACTACAAAATAAGAGAGAGAAATCCCAGCTAGGCGAGTGAGTTTGAAACAAAATACATGTGGGGAAGGGATCTGCCAAGGAAGAGGACTTTTTCCAGTTGTTTTGGGGTAGAACAATACCAGACAATTAAATCACAAGAAGCCCAGCCTTTAAAAAAACAGTCAGTGGTTTATATACAAAAAAGACCATGAGAAAGAGCAGTATTCCTCAGCTAAAAGCATCTCGCGCAGCTTTTATTAGCACAGCTCACTCTCTGGCCCCTGGGGTTGGAAGGCTGAAGTTTTGAACAGAAATAGCCTTCTGCAAGGAAGCATCTCTCAAGTGCTCTGACAAAAGCCAATTTGAATCTCACTTAATATTGTATCCTTGCAAATAGAATGAATTAAGTGGTTCTGGGAACTGAAAATAGTTTAATTAGCTACTGTTTGGTTTATGGCCAGATCATTAATTCATTGACAGCTAGGGACAGCAGCTAGCAAAGCAGATTTCACTGGAGGAGATGATCTTCTGTAGCCACAGATATCACGAAGACAGCACCATTGCAATAACCAAGAGGCATTTGCAGACCAAACTCCTCTGCAGCCGTCATCTAGATTGGGCTTGCCAAGGCTCACCAGCCCCAGGGACATTAATAATAAACTTTACATATAAATAAACAGGGACATTATTAATAAACTTTACAACCCTACAGTTAAATTCACCCAGTTTACAAGATCAATCAGAGCCAAACTAGCAGCAAGCCACAAGACTTGCATTAAACTCTTTCCATTCAGTATTGCAAGCATTCGTTCTCAGTTTACCTTCCTGTACCTCCCCGGCTAGGTGTTGCTGTTTCCACGTCAGCAAGGAAAAAAAAAATCTTTTTTTTTTCCCCCCTCAGCTTTCTTCTCCACATGTACGCTGTCAGTCTCAACCTGAGCCTTCATCCCTACCACCTACTTCAAAGCTTCACAGGCAGGTTTCCTGCAAAAACAAAGCACTTTGGGCTGCCAGTGGGCCACTGCATGAAGCCCCCAGCCCAGGAGCAGCAACCTTCAGGCATCATGACATGCTGGCAGGTAGCTTGATGGCAAAGCAACAAAGAGGGAAAAATCCAATGGGGTATTATGGTTTTCCTCCACTCCTCTCCCAGGTAACATGAGTGTGCTCAAACAGGGACCCAGTGCGGTGGGGAACTGCTGTCCTTGAAGACGCTCAAAGCCACTAAGACAGGGACCTGACCATCCAATAGCCCAGCTTCAGGACCTTCAGGGACTTTCCCACCCAAACAGTTAGCAATCATCCTAGGGAAAAACTGGAAACGGCTTCCCTGGAGGTATTTTTACATAATTCACATTGTTGTTCATCCACTTAATGATGCATGTCTGAACAGGTCCTCCAAGGCCCTTTCAGTTGTTCTCCTATGGAAAAGGAAGAGCACCTCTGGTACAGCAAACCTGGAGGAACTACCCCCATGCTGCATTTGAGCTTGGCCTTAGGAAAGAAACCTGGGTGCAGGGGGAGGAAGAGGGTGAGAAAACACAGGATTTTGAACCATCCAGAAAGCCAACAGTTCCCAGCTTTTAAATGCAAAACAGAACAACCAGGATTCAATGACATGGGAAAACACCCAAGAGAAGACAATTACAAAGGGCCCACAGACAGCACAGCAAGCAGATACTGACTTTGGTTTCATCTATCATTGGCCACCCATTACTCCTCACCTGCCCTGATTCACAACCATGGTGGCTAGTCTCTTCTAAAGTCCAAAAACCCACGTTCAAGACCCACATGAATTGTGACTATCACTGCAGTCCATTTCCCAAGGGTGGAGAGGCAAAGCCAGATATGTTTTGAATACAACATGACAGAGGTGGGAAAAAAACCAAACCTACCAGTTCCCAGAAGATTTTGGGGAAGAAAGAAGAGGAAATGCATCTCCCCCAGGGTTGAAGCATACCTCCAGGACAGGTCCATTCTGGGATACCCACAGCCACAGTTTGCATGCTTTGCTTATCAGCATCCACCCCTTGCAAGGTGAGGAGGAGCGTTGCTAGGACACCTGTACCAGGCTTCAGCAATTTCAGGCTGATGATGTGTCAGAGAGCCGCAGGAGGCTCTGAGAAGGAGAGGCAGAAATTAAGAAGCAAGGTGCTGGGGAGAGGCACAACCTGCCTGGAGGAGCCCAGCACCCAGGGCCATACAAATGCTGGTTCCACTTCTTTCCACAGGGAATTGCCTTTTCAATTTGGGACAAAAGACCCAGAAGCAGGCTGGCCAGGCTTTGCATACTGGGTCATCTGCAAAAGCAGCACCAGCTCCACCTTCCTCACCCCGCAAACTGCATGCAGACTATTTTTGATCCCACTTTTCCCTTGAACGATGTCACCAGCAAACAGAGAAGGGTGAGGGGCAAGCCTTCCGTCCTCTCCTTCCCCTGTGGATTTCTCTCCATAACTCACTAATACAGTGAGATAATGTTACAACTTTCATAGCTAATAGTCCCTTCAAAATGAGTCAGCTCCTTTGATGCAAGGCTGGTAGGAGTTAGCCCCGGGCATGAGTAAATGCTTCACACCCTAAATCCTGCCTGGAGTCAAAGTCCTGCAGTCCCACACAACTGCTGCCAGCTCCAAAGTTCAAAGCAGAGACATTTTGCCTTGGGCAGAGGAAAAGGCTTTTGAACTTCCACAAAGACTTTTTGAAGAACACAAAGCTGGATTATTCACCCACATTCCCACATCCAAAGCTTGCTTAGGTTGGACATGTCAACCCTGAAATAATAATTAATATTAAGCCTGGGTTTGAACCTTCTTTCACCTGACATGGAAAATAAAGAAAAAAGGCAAATGATGAGCTGGAGATGAATGAACCCTGCAGCATACCACCCCCAGCATCTTTTAGGGATGTGGGAAGCTAAATTGAAAAGAAGTTCCAGCAGGAAACACTTTAGGTATTTCTGGTGAGGTCCTGAATTTAAATTAAATAGCAAAATGACACATGCTGGATTAAGCCAGCAAATAATTGCCAGCAGCTGGGAGAGGTCTGCTCAGCAGCCCCCAGGTAGATGGCATTTCAGTAACGGCATTCACAGATAAAGCAAGCCTCAACAGTATCAGTTTCAGATGGCTCTTCCAGTAACCTGTTACCAGTACCCCCCCTAGACAGCACAGCCTTCTCCTCCTTCTGCTTATCTCAGTGTCACATACTGCATAGCAGCAAATAAAGCCTTGTAATTTATTTTGCTATTGTTTTTTCTTTTGTTGTTTTGTATAATTCCAGTTATTTTCTCCTCTTCCTCTCCAGAATTGAGGACTACTGCAGGCAGCTTTAGAGTCAGTGGTATGGGTGGGTTGACTACATCATAAGGTAGGGTTTTAAAACTGTCCCCTGCTGCTTAGCCCTGGGCACATCTTTGACTCCTCAGGATGTTTTCTTACCTGGCCACTGCTCCCCTGGTTCACGACTTTCTATGCTGGCCATTTCCCCATACTTGTGTTTGTTAAGGCTCTGATTTTGGTGGCTGTACAAAGCTCGAGCATGGTTTGGTGTGTTTTGTCCATCACTACAGCCTCTGGGCTCCTCAGTGACCTTACACGGAACTCTAAGAATACACCACCACCCCATCTTTCCTTTTCTTGTCTTGCTTCTGAAGCCCGGAGATATTGCAGTTGCACAAAGACTCTGTTGCAATGGAAATGATGCAATGCAGCAGCTTTAAGCACTTTTAAAGCCCATGTAGGGGCTTAAATCCACAAGCAAGAGCTCCGCTGGCCTGGGAGGCTATGGAAGCTCCAGCAGCAGCCAAATAGCACAGATCACTTCTTATTCACCTGCTTAAGAGCTATGTTGCTGATTGCCACTGTGCAATGCAGCTCTAGCAGAGGCAGGCGGTGACTTAGCCCACAAGCATCCAAAAACATCCCCAGAATCCTCATGTCTAAGGATACCATTTAACACTCTAATTCTGTAAAGTCAGGAAATGTAAAAAACTGCTCTGAAGAACTTTTAGAACATTTCATGTTTCTGCAATGCTGCCTTAAACGGACCCACACCCAGTTCACCTCACCCAAGCACAGTCTTTCATCTCCAGGGGAATAAACCCGCTCTCCCCCAGCTAAAGCCACTCCAAACAAATAGGCTTCACACACGCCCTACTAAAAAAAATAATAATAAAATAAAACTTACATTTAGCAAAGGCTCCATCCACCTCTATTCTTTAGCCTCCAAGGCGTTAAGCACAGAGCTATCTAGGTGCAGGAAGAGCACTCATTAAACAAAACAAAGAAAAGCCCCAGCCAGGGAAACACCAACCATTTGCAAAATGTGGCCTCAAAAATACAGAGGGAGCTGTGCTCAATTTAAAGCCAAGGCAACATTATCATGGGTAAGGTAGGGAAACTGGAGAAGAGCTCACTTGCTCACATACATATGTGCAAACCACTTGCAGGAAGCAGCTTGTTTGTGAGGCTTTTAGATGGTAAGATCTCCAAACTAAACTAAAGTAGTTAAACTACTTTTAACTACTAAAGTAGTTAAACTACTGAAGTAGTTGCTTGGCAAAGTGAGTTATTTCTGCTGAGGGACAGCTGAGTATCCAGGCACCACTTGGTGCCACGGAAAATGGCTTGTGCAGCTCCTTGCTGCTTCCACTGTGTGCACATTGGCTTAAGGATGAGACACATTCCTCCACTGCTTGAGGGATAAACCAGGGCTGATGTTCCCTTCCAAATCCAGATGTTTTAGGAAAAGATGTTACTACTGCCTTGCTGGGTGCAAGCTTGCTATCCCCCACTGGTGCCATACCCAAAATCTAAAACACACCTTGATCTGCCTGCACTTTTTTTAACCCAAGCAAGAAACCATGCAAACGCCTCTGTCAGCAGCCTGCAATTTGCTGCCCAGTTTGGTGCTTAGGACCACCAGCCATGTTTCTGGGAGAGAGCAAGTCTTGAATCTGCCACTGGTGTCACTTGCGCCTGGCTTTGTACAATGGGGAGACAGGGTCCAACCCCTTGGCCAGGGTGTGTGGAGGAGCTGAAACTGTAGAGGCTGCAAAAAGACCAACTCTGATGGTTTCCTTAATGATGAGGCTAGTTTTTCCTCCCAGATAACTGCGCTTTGTATGTGAGCAACATTGTTATGCTGGCCCAGGGGACTCTGCTGGGAAACCTATAGTCAAGGAGATTCCTGTCCTCCTGAAAAACGTAACAGGAAAAGTCAAGGTTTTCTCCATCAGACAATTACAAAGCCCTTTTCTTTGCGCTGAAAGGGCCGGAAACATGTGAAGGTAGACATGGTTTCATGGGAAAAGGAAGGAGGGGGCTTGTTGGAATAGTCCAGTACATTCACACCAAGAATAGCGCTGGCTTCTTCACAGGGACCTGCAAGCATTAATTAGTTGTCACAAGTTTGCAATATTCTGTTTGTTCTTGCCAAGTAATAAATTCATCTGCTCTCCCTCATGTGGGTTTTCTTTTTTTTTTTTTTTTTTCCCCCGTTGCAATGTCTTCTGGAAGAAAGAGAGAAAATCCCCCAGTGGCCTGAACATTTCAATACGCACATGCCCCTTCCACAGCCTGCTTTAGTCAAGATGTCAGGTTGCATTTCAATTCCTTGCATGGCAGCAGCACAAGAAAAATTAGCTAGTTCTTTCCAACATGAATGTGCAAAGGCATTGCCCTCTTTTTCCTAATGGGAAAGCTGAGGAAGGGACATGGATGTGATCTCTCTCTGTTCTGCAGTGGTCTTTGGGGTAATGTTACCATCTTGGAGCAGGTAAGGGGATTGGAAGGAGTTGGAAAGGGTCTCCTGGAATGGGAAAGGGTTTGCTAAGGTGGGCTGAGATGACTTCTAACATTGTCGCCTCCTGCCAGGGCGCCCTCTCCTCGGGTTTAGGCATATTCACAGCAATGCACTTTGGTGAAGGGGAGGGTTGGAATGCAAATGAAGGGAAGGGTTGGAAATACCATCGCTAGCCAGCCTTCCCAGGCCCTGACAGGTTGCTCACCCATTCCTCTGCTGCAGTTTTAAGCAATGCTGCCATCGAGTGGTCCATGAGCATCCAGATACAAGAAGAGCGCTTTGCTGCACTGGACCCCACTGTGGTCTCTCACGCAGCCCCTGCTCCCAGGGCTGCTGGAAATGCAGAGGCCCTGGTTGAAATATATCTCCCCATTCACCCATCCTAGAGTTAAAAAGCTCAGTCCCACTTAATCTACTTACCTGGTGTTAAGGACTAAATATTTTCAGCATCACAGAATGGCTTGGGTTGGAAGGGACCTCAAAGATCATCTAGTTCCAACCCCAAGTCCTTTGTGCTTACTCTTGCTTAAGAGCCGTGCATCCTCCCTTGACATGTACAGAGCTCTGTTGTGCAATTCAAACCCATTTTTTCCCAGTGTTTGGTGAGTAGCAGCTTTACCTGGGAGTGGTTCCTCAACTGGACATGTCCAACTCAGCGTTCCTCATCCACCAATTTTGGAGTCTGCATCCTGAAAATGCAAGCTGGGAGGATCCTTTAGCAAACCAGAAGGACGTGCTCAGCTTTCATAAGGGATTTTTCTCTTCATTGCATTGGTGCATCCCGAGGGAAAGACAGATCTTCTAGCAGGCAACAACACCATTGTTTTTTTGCCCATACTAGGCAATAACACAATACTGGATGAGTGAGTTAAAATCACCCTTCTGGTGGCTATCACAAACCTGGACTATAGGAGGGTGTGAATCTGTTTGCAGCTTAATTGGATTCCAACTACAAAAGACTCCTTTGCACAGAAGGCTTCGCCAGCCTGACAGAAGCTGTATTTACTTGCTTTGCAGCTGTATTAGGGAAGGGGCACAAAATGAAACATCCCGTTTGCAGTGGGAGGAAGCTGTTAGTGCCTTTTCCTAGAAAGAAGTCAAGCATTTGCTTTTCTCGTAGGGGATGCAAAGCATTCACCAACCACAGCATAGAACTGATCGGGCAAACACCGCAGCTGTAATATGGGAAAGGCTGCATGCAAGCTTAACGCCTCAAGGCACGTTTAAAACTCCGAGCGACTTTTTAGAGACGAACCGCAGCTCGCTTCAGGCAGGCTCGACCCAAACGCCCGTCAGCCCCTCAGCACGAACCCAAAAGCCGGGGGATTCAGCGGGCAAAGCAGCTGCAGGGAGGCTGCGAGAAACCTGGGCGGAGCGGGAGGGGGGCCGGGGGAGGGCTCTGGGCTCCGGCTCCGGCTCCGGCTCCGCTCAGCGCTCACTGGCGCCATCCGCGCCGCCCATAAAAGCTGGGGCCGCGCCTCGGCTCCGCGGCAGCGGCTGCGGCCGGGAGGGGGGAGCCGCGGCACGGGAGGAGCCCCGCGTCGCCGGCCGAGCCTCTGCTGACCCCAGGGAGCTTGCGGAGGTAGCGGCTGCATGGCCGCTGTGCCCCGAAAGCGGCGTCGCCCTGACGTGGCCGGCCGCCCCGCTGCAGCCGCACCCGGAGGCGGGAGGGAGCCGCAGCCTCAACCAGCTGCGCACCCCAAAGCAACCGCGCGCGGAGCCGGGAGGGTCCTCAACCCTAAAGTGGCTGCGCTATGAACCAGGAGGCGCTTGCACCCCGAACGTGCTGCATTCCCTGATCTGCGGTGGCCTAACCAGGAGAGACCTGTGCCCTGAAGCATACTCGCGCCCTGAGCTACTGCACCCTAAAGCAGGAGGGTGCTGTGCCTCAAGGCGTCCCTTGCCTGGTCTGGCCGCACCACATCGCAATGGATAACGTTGTGCCGCTGGAAGCAGAGCTGAAGCACCAGCGGCTGTTCAATACCACGCTGAATGATTCTTTTGCCAACCAGTTCATTCAGCCCCCGTGGCAGGTGGCTCTGTGGGCTGTTGCCTACACCCTCATCGTGGTGGTGTCAGTGGTGGGGAACGTGGTGGTGATGTGGATCATCCTGGCTCACAAGAGGATGCGCACTGTCACCAACTACTTCTTGGTGAACCTGGCTTTTGCTGAAGCCTCCATGTCTGCCTTCAACACAGTGGTGAATTTCACCTACGCCATCCACAATGAGTGGTACTACGGTCTGCTATACTGCAAGTTTCACAACTTCTTCCCCATTGCTGCTGTATTTGCCAGCATCTACTCCATGACAGCCATTGCCCTGGACAGGTGAGCTCTGAGCATCAAACCCCAAACCCTCCCTGCACCCTGCAGGGTGCTGCTCTCCAGATCTGCCTCTACCTGGGTGCTGTGCTCAGCTCCGGCTGATCTCTGGCTGTAGGAGAACACTGCAATTAAAATACAACTCATTTTGGTAAAGGTGCTTGAAAAAAGCACTCTCCTCATCCTGTCCCCAGGTGGCTTAGGGAATCCTTTGTCTGCTCTGCAAAAGGAGCTCAAGAGAAGGCTTTTTAATTCTGTGCATGTTGGTAGTGTGTAATTGGGTGTGCGTTTGTAGCATTGCTCTGTCCTTTCCCTTCCCTTCCCAGCTTCTCTCCAGAGCTGTCCATTCTTTCCCCAACATTCTCATTTAAAAGCAAACTTGATATTTAGCACAAAAAGACATCACCTCGGGACACTAAATACATGTGTTGAACTTGTGCCACTGTACTGCAGGAGGTGTTTCCCATTGCTTGATCTTGGTTGCCTAAGGAGCCTCTGAGAGATGCTTGAGCTCGGGAAAGATGCCTCAACTTGGCAGATGTGTGTTGTTGCATTGCCTGTCAGCATGTTCCCCCCCAGCTGCAGAATCTTGCAAAACTGCTTTGATTTTGTTACTGTGAGTCAAAGGGGAGGGAGATGCCACGGATTCACCTCATTTGGCTGTAGCCAGCATATTTAGTTGCTTTTTCTTTTACTGACACCTGTCTGGGTGCTGCTGACTGGCTGGGGACTGCTGGTAGAGCAAGATCCCACTTGCAGTTTTACAGGATAGAAAGTTCAGCAGCACTTGGTAGGGTGCAGTGGCACACGGGATGTTGCATTTCTCACCTCAAAGGGAAGGGGCAGAGGTTGACAGACATGAAGTAGCCATACCAAGGTCCTTCCTCCAAGCATCTCTGGTATGCAACTCCCTCACTTCCTCCACCCAATCTCCCAATCTTTGATTTCATGGCTTTTTCATATTAGCACTAGTTATAAACTGATAATCCAAGCAGCTTTGCAATTCCCTCTTGAACACCAGCACAACACATTTTCCAGTGCAGCATATTTCCCTGAAGACAGCTCTGCTCTGCAATACCTCCTTTTGGTACTTCTTTCTAGGGAGTAAAACACATTTTGGCTTTGGAGTGTGGGGGGGATTTGCACTACCATATGCCAGCACATTTTGAGCTGAAGTGTAAGTACTGCACAAGCTGGCACAGATATATCCCAGCAAGAAACTACAGTGCTGCCTTAAGTCACACACTAACAGCTTGGAAAATGGAGCTTGAGATGGATGATGGTCATTAAAAACAGGCTCAGGTTTTGTTTTGCTGTGGCGTGGTTATAAGCCTGTGAGCCTACCTCTCCCCAAAATCAGTTGGACATAGCAAAGCTCTGGTACTGCAGATATGAGGAAAACAAAAGCAGTGATAAATAAAAAGAGGAATGCTACCAGAATGGCTCTGTTCCCACCTGATGGTGTTGCTGGCTGTTTCAGGACCGTCTGTTTTAAGGATGTTGGGGATCAGTGGGCAAATTCCCTTTCAGGTTAGGATGAATTAGGCAGATGATTTTTTCATTTTTTATTATTTATTTATTTTTATTTTCAGCTTACCTTTAGCTTTCAGTCTGCGCCCCTGAACAACTGCAAAAGCAGATATAACAAGGGAAGCTGGGGGACAATGAGGAAAATGGTGAGCAAAGACAGGTCCGGGAGCCCGGGGCTGAATTTTGGGGAGAATTGGCATTTCCAGGTTTCTTCTTACATGTGCAATCCCTTAACAGAGGCTGGGTTTTCCCATGGGTGGACTGCAAAACTCGTGCATGCAGGCCTGGCTCACCTGCCAAGTAGGAGCCAAACGAAGCTGCAGCCTTGGTGTACAAATACTGTCCCATCTGCCTGCACAGAGCTCCCTCCTGCATTTCTTGGCCCCAAATTTTGAGGGAGGTGGGAAATTTGGGAATGGAGGCAGCAAAGCCTGTTTTCTGACCCTTAGGCATGGAGCATGCAGCATCTCTAAGTGCTGGAAAATGGCCTGTTTTCCTGTGCCTGAGACCTGACAATAGTAATTAAATGCGTTAGATGCAGGAACTTGTTCCAGGAACCCAAAAAGGAAAAAAAAATAACATGGCAAGCAACAAAAGTGGTGTGGTAACATGGAAAGCAAGTGCTTCACTTCAGCACTCTCTGTAAGAGCAACAGAGCCACGAAGGCTCAGCAAAATGAGTTATATGCACAGTATCTGAAATGACTGGGGTTCTGATTTTCACCAAAAAATAGAAGTACAGAACTGAATGTGCTTTATGTTTCCCAAAGTGTATTAAGCCATCTATCACAGCAGCTGAATACGTAACCTGAAGGCTCAGAGGAGCATCAGCTGCAGATTGCTCACCTAAATCATCTCCACTTTTGCTTTCTGCAAGCAGTTTCCAGAATGTCCTCACCAGAAGGTACAAAATCACCTTTGAAAGACTCAGCACAGCTGTAACAGCATCTGTGAGAGAACAAGAAGGGAAGTGGGTTTGATTCTCCCAGTGGCTTTTTTGGAAGGCCTGCCATGGATTTGTGCAAGAAAAAGGCTTTTCCTTGAACCTAGGACTGCTCTTTTACCGGGACCTATTTCAGACTGGGCACAACCACTCAGGGGAAAAAAATAATATAAAATTAATTTATACCAAGCACTATTCTGAACCCTGCAACAATGGCAGGAAATTCAGAAGTCAAGGTTGGCAGCTGGTATTGTGTGCTCAGGAAAAACCATGATGCTGCGTCTCAGCATCCTGCAGAACTGGAGGCCAGGCAGCTTGATTTGGCACTAGACAGTATGCCACGTACTTTGCTGTCAAGCATATCAATGCACTTAGGTCCTTGAGTAAAAGCAATCCCACGGATGGGTTTGCCTTTGCCTGAGGTTTGAATAACCCAGGCTGTCTTCCTCAGCACATCCTTTATGTGCACCACAGGGACTTTATCTCCTTCTACAGTACGTAAGAGGTGGGACTGGGCAGGGCCAGCTGGGTTGGCAGCTCCCCTTCTGTTGACTAACAAGGTGGCTTTTGCTAAATGTGTAGAGGGGACCCTCTCTTTGAACATCCAGCCCAGCACCGGCAGGTGGGTTGCCAAGAGGAGCTGTGCTTCAGTACCAGCCGCTTCCGAAGCAGCTTGAACCCCTTCATGTGCTGCTTTTTCACTTGGAGGATAGCAGGCCTCAGCTCCTCTGTATCCCCAACTCCAAAACCCTAGGGGTCAACCTGGAGTTTCCTTCTGGCTTACTGCCAGCGGTTCCAGCTGGGGCCATTCTCTGCAGCTGTGGTGTAGAGCACATTGTTTGCATCTCCTCCTGCCAGAACTGGCCCAAGGGCTACTGCATGAACAGTCTCCCATTTAATTTGTTCAAAGGCTTGTTATTGCTCAGGGCCTCACTTAAAATCCTTCTTCTTCTGGATCACTTCATAGACAGGGATTACAATCAGACAGTAATTTGGAATTACAAAAACCCACAACACCTAAAAAGCTTGTGTTTCCTTTTTGCTCTTGGTGGATACATAGCTGTTCTTTTGTTGATCACATCCATGGGATCTGACCATGCCCATCATCCATTTTATTCCTAAAAACTGGATCTCCTATGCAGGTCCCTTGACCTTACTTTGTTTTATGGCAAAACCATCTTTCAGAAGGACTTGGACTCTCTTACTTCCCTTTTTGAAAAACTTTCTCCGCTGAGCTGCCCCTCAAAATAATGCCATCTATGTATTGCAGCTGTTCAGGAGCTTCCCCGTATTCTGGTACAGTCTGGATCGCTCCATGGCAAATGGTAGGGCTGCTTCCACCCCTGGAACAGTCGATTCCAGGTGGACTGGACGCCCCTGCAAGTGAAAGCAAACTGGGGCCTGCACTCTGCTGCCAAAGGGATGGAGAAAAATGCATTAGCAATATTGGTTGTGGCATCCCACAGGGCTGCCTTTGACTCCAGTTTGTATGGAAGTTCTAGCATGTCTGGCATGGCAGCACTCAGCTGTGGCGTGACTTTATTCAAGTAACGATAGTCTCCCGTTAGTCTCCGCTCTTCATTGGCCATATGGGAAGGATAAAGAGTGAGTGAGTCTTGCTGATCACTCCTTGGCTCTCCAGTCAATGACTCAGCTTATGGATTGCAATCAGGGAGTCTCAGTTCGTGTGATATTGCCGCTGGTGCAGCATTGTGATAGCAGTCAGCATCTGCTGTTCTTCGAGCCTCAGCAACCCCACACGAAGGGGTGTTCCCCCACACGTGGGGAAGACCCCCACGTCTTCCTTGAAGGGATCCCCTTCCTTCACACCTGACAGGAGCCGCCTGCAGAGGCTGAGGGCTTGTGCCCCGTTTCCAATGGCTTTCTCAATGCCCCCTTCCCTAGAGAGGGATCCCAGCTGCTTGGCTTCCCTGACCTCTAATTCCAGGCTACCAGCCCTAAAATCCCAGCATTGCAGCAGCCAGGGGACAACGTGCTTGCCTGCACAATGGCTGGAAAGTCTTTGCATATATCGCAGCTCACCCAGGGATAGGGATTGGGTGGTTACTGCTGATTTTCTTTCTCTTCATCCTCCTGTTCCCTGTGATGGCCCTATGCTGGGGTAGCCTGCCTCGTTGTCTTCTTCCTTCTCCCCTATTTGAGTAGGAGTTCCTTTCCTTTCTAAATGACCTGACTTCCTCATCCATTGTTTTGTTTTGCATATGGGGTGACTGACACTGGCACAGGGTGGTTCTCTGGCCCAGCCATGGGGCACATCACAGGGGTTGGAGTGGTGTTGATTACGGCCTGGTAAGTGTAGGCCAAGCCCCAGCACATTGCAGTGATTTGTGTCTCTTTGGAATTGTCAGGGTGATGACACACCTTTTTCAAGCATTTTGCCAG
Source organism: Cygnus atratus (assembly GCF_013377495.2). NCBI lineage: Eukaryota > Metazoa > Chordata > Aves > Anseriformes > Anatidae > Cygnus > Cygnus atratus. The sequence continues at coordinate 5,173,986 of NC_066388.1, forward strand.
TTTTCTAGGATTCTGCACTTGGTCAGGCGTGAAGTTCCAAAGCACTAGAGGTGCCTGCTGTTATAGGTGCCTGCCCATATCCTCCCGCCCTCCCTGTCACTCATAACTGTCCTGCCCCGGGCCAGATCTCTGGATGGAATTCTTACGTGGTTGTTTAACCTTAAACAAAACCTGAAATACATTCAGGAGATGTAACAATAGGAACATGCTGGTTTGAACATCCCAAGGATATTCAGAGTTTTGAAGAGCTATTGTAACTATCCTGGAGAAAAAGGGGAAGGTGAAAGAAAGGGAGAGGGAAGAAGTGGGGAAAAATGTCCTCTCTGTCCCCCTCATAGATTGGCTCCCTCAGTAGAAAAAGTGTAATTATTAGCAGTTTTCGAAAGGTGGTTTCTGAAGTCTGAAGGTGATGGCAATGCTGAGTACCAATACCAAATTAGTTTCATGACCAGTAAACACCACACAGCCATTTGTTCACCTCCCCCATCACCCCCCCAGTGGAATGAGGGAGAGAGCTGGGAGGGGAAAAAAGTAAAAGCTAATGGGTTGAGATAAAGACGGTTTGATAGGACAGAAAAAGGAAGAGAAATAATAATAATGATGATGATAATAATAATAGTAGAATGTACAAAGCATGTGATGCCCAACACAATTGCTCACTACCTGCTGACCAATGCCTAGCTCATCCTCAAGCAGTGGTCTTCCCCACCCCAGCCAGCTACCCCATATTAATTGTCCCACATGACATGGTCTGGTATGGAATATCTGTTTGGTAGTTTGGGCCAGCTGTCCTGGCTGTGTCCCCTCCCAGCTTCTTGTGCGTCCCCATTCTTCTCACTGGCAGGGTGGTAGGAGAAGCAGAAAAGTCCTTACCTTAGTGTAAGCACTGCCCTGCAACAGCTAGAACATCACTGCATTATCAACATTATGTTGCTCCTAAATCCAAGACACAGCACATAGAATCATAGAATATCCTGAGTTGGAAGGGACCCACAAGGATCATCGAGTCCAACTCCTGGCACCACACAGGTCTACCCAAAATTTTAGACCATGTGACTAAGTGCACAGTCCAAATGCTTCTTAAACTCTGACAGGCTTGGTGCCGTGACTACTTCACTGGGGAACCTGTTCCAGTGTGTGACAACCCTCTCAGTGAAGAACCTCTTCCTGATGTCCAGCCTGAACCTCCCCTGCCTCAGCTTGACACCATTCCCTCGGGTCCTATCACTGGTGACTAAAGAGAATAGGTCGGCGCCTTCCCCTCCACTTCCCCTCGTGAGGAAGCTGTTGACTGCGATGAGGCCTCCCCTCAGCCTCCTCTTCTCCAGGCTGAACAGGCCAAGTGACCTTAGCCGCTCCTCATACATCTTCCCCTCTAGACCCTTCACCATCTTAGTAGCCCACATACCAGCTACTGGGAAGAAAACAAACTCTGTTCCAGGAGAAACTAGGAAAAGTGCCCATGCTGAGTCCAAGCTAATTTGCTGCCACACATTGAAAAAACAAAAACAAACAAACAAAACACCTCTGGACATCCCTAAGAGCCTGTTGAAATATCTATGGAGAATAGAAGGGAGCAACATTAGACAAACAGTTCACGTTTTCTCTCTCCGTGGAACCCAGATTAATTTCGGAGCACCACCATTTGCCTGCACTGTTAGCAAACTTCTGATGGAGGAATGAGTTTCCTTGATGACAGATGACCAGGAATACAGCAGAAGGTTAGAATCCTGGATTGTCTGCAGAATCAGAAAAAAAATCATCTCTAGTCTCAAAGATTTAAGTGAGCATAAACAAAAACACTGCAGATGGAACATACAGTGCCTGGGAATGGACGATGAGAAGGGTGACAGCTATGCCACGAACTCCGAGTTCGGACAGGGCAGCAGTTGAGGTAGTTAATACAAAGCAATTTCCCTTCTTCTGCAAAGTGTCTTCACTCTAAACCAGCTATAAAAATGACATACAGTCGGACCAACCTCCTGTAGCTCCTCAGCCAAGTTGCTGCTTTTGCTCACTAAGATACCCCCCTCTCCTACATTCACCAGCACTAATGCTGCCAGACCAGCAAGCAGGGCTAGGCCATCAAACTGGAATCTTATTTACATTCCCCTCCCTCTCCCCCCACTTTTTTTTTTCTTCTCCAAATGGCTTAAATTACATTAGGCGTCTCAAGATCCATCAATTTGCCAGCAGGAGCTGCAGAGTAAGTATCAAATCTGCAAACCTTCATTCACTCATTCACCTCTGTGGCTACTAAAATTGCTAGCCTGCAGCTGAGACCTGTTAATATCTCCCCAACCCCATATTATTTGCAGCAGAAAAATTGGCTCAGAAAATTATTTACAGCTTGCAAGCTTGAACTCCCAGGTTGGATGAACCAGCTGAATACCAGGAATATATTCACCAGCTCAGTGACCCAGTGCCTTCCCTAAGAGGCGATTAATGCAGAAAGAAACCCTCTGGAGAGGACAAATTACATCAGTGCACAGACAGATTAATTAGTCATTTACACCCTAATATAGCATGTGGTTTTTTTTTAATCTTGACTTAATGGTCTTCTGGGGGGGTGCAGGGCAGAACTTTGATTTGTGCCTGACAATGTGTAATCTTGCTCTGCTGGGATGTAATTTGGAAGATGAAGAGCGAGGGGGAGTGAAGTGGGCCTGAAGGGGCAAGCTGGGGCCAGCCCTGAAGCAGCTGCCCTGTGCCATTTCCTACATGTCAGCTAGCAATAACAGAAGCAGCTTATTGCATTCTCAAAAAATCAAGCACAGTTGAACACTACAAAAACTCTACAAAGCCACTGGAGACCCAGCACAGGGCTGGCTTGAAGCCTTGATTTCCCAGCCGGGGCTAGAAAGCAGGGGGCTGGGGATGGACAAGGTTAAGGGTCACTCAGCAAAGATGCTTTATGTCCCTGCTCCCAGACGTAGTCTCTGGTCTGACAGAATTAATTCCCCATTGCTCATTAGATATTAATTCAGCCTGTCAAAAAATAAATTACATCTGTCTTTGGAAAGAGAAGGGGGCTTAAAATCCCTGTGGCAATAAATGTGTAACTATGATGAAACAGCAGCAGTTTGAACAGTTTGGTGGCTGGGAGGTGTAGGAGACTCAGGTTTTTACACATGCCTCTGAGGTGATCACAGTGCTCATCTGCAGGGTGGGTGCTGGCACAAGCTACCGTAGGAGTTTGAGGGCCTTGGGTAAGATATTTCACTTATTTGATAGATTTCTTAATTTATTCTTAACACTTCAGTGGCGCAGTGAGACTCACACATGCAGTAAGTGCAACAGCTCTCATGGGTCATTAACCCTGTATTTCCCACCTTCATTCCCCAGCTATAAACCAGTGCCAGGACTAATTCCTTTCTTTAGGCAGTAGTTAAAGGGGTCCTACAGATGCTTCAAAAAACAGCACCTGCACAAATTCTCCCAACAGGGCCAGGTTGTGCTTTGGGTCCTCCTCTTCCATCCTACCCTGGCACTATCAGCAAATGTGATGAATGCAGGAGGGAGCCTTTTGCCTCCTTACTAGCCTTATGCAAATAACTGGGGGTTGATCCTGTTTTGTCTGCATTTGGCTTTTCAAACCAAACATGGCCATGGCATTTGAATCGTGAGGAGTGCTGTTTGGAAAGGCATGGGAGATCGCAAAGCTGCTGGCGTAATTCAGGTCACTGTTTGCCTGTGGCTAACTTGTCCTTTTTAATAGTGCTTGAAGGAAACATGGAATTGCTGTCAAAATACAAAGCTGCTGTGCTGTATTGGTGCTGCGGGGAAATGCCTGTGAGAAACCTGCAGCCTCCTGCTTGATGAAGATACTTTCCAGAGTGTTGAGCATCACTTGGGTCTGAGGACAGGCTAGCATCCTCAGACATCATCCAGATATGTGGCATTTGAGGCCAGAATGACAAGATGAGACAGATGGGCTGGGTTTTGCTGTCTAAACCTGCTGGAGGAGTGGCATTTTTGCATTCATGCTGTTGTGATGCAGTCCTCACATAAAGCATGGTTAGGCACTGGAGCGGGTTGCCCAGGGAGGTGGTGGAATTACCATCCCTGGGGACGTTTAATGGAAGGTTGGATGTGGTGGTACTTAGAGGCACGTTTTAGTGGGCAATATTGATGGTAGGGGCATGGTTGGACCAGATGATCTTGGAGGTCTTTTCCAACCTTAATGATTCTATGGTAAAAGCAGTTTTTTCTCACTGAGAAATTTTTTTGTTTCTAGGGTAAGAAGGACCCATTCCATGCCCAGAGTGTCATCCTGCAGGCAAAAATCTGATCTCAAGGCAATTGCTTTCAAGTATTTGACCCAATTCAGTCCAGGGCATCTACTTTGACTAGGCTGCATGCCCCTCTCTAGACTGACACTGCACTAAAACCCTCTTTATTCAGGATGGGAAACTGCTGGGCAGTAAAACACGGCATAAATTCTGCATCCCATGGATTACTCATCTCTTATCTGTTGTATCCTTATTACTTAATGAAGAAGATAAGGAAACTCTGGGATGAAAAATGCCTCATAAATTTTTGCTATTATTTAATCACATCTCCTTGAGGGTGGAAAGAATTGTGTAATGTTAGTTATCCAGGCAGACTGCAGATTTCCAGATGCGATGAATAGTACATTTGAGGCAGTGTAGCCACCTGTATATTTAATGACTGATACACTCAGAGTTACCCTGGTACAACATTGTACTCAAATGCTATTGCATCACCATTGTAACAACCCCCCCTCCAAAATGCAATACAATATTTAAACAACAGCAAATGGCATTGCCTATGTCGTTGAGCAGAAAAAAAGAAAGTATCTGGCATAAAGTTGTGTCCTTTAGGGCCAGGCCAATTAAATGGGGTGGATTTATTAAGCTGCTGACAAATGGAGCCATCACCAGCCCCACTGCGGAGTGGTGGCCATTTTGGGGGAAAGGAGCAAGGGATGTGCTGCTGCACAGCATTGGGTCTCTCCTGCAATAAGCTGAGCGGCACTGGGCTTGCAAAACCTGCAGTTTCTTACTTGAATGCAGGGGACTCCCATCCGAAAGGTGAGCAACAGCAGGTCACTTTATCTTGAAGAACAGGTACCATTAAGTCTTCCTGACCCAACATCTTCTGCAGCCTAATACAAGGCAAACACCCCTGTTTCTGGTGCTTCATACCATGCACCACCTGCAGAGCACCAGGAAATAAACCTTTCCCTAATGTATGAAATCTGCCCTTAAATCCTCAACTAAGAGCCCATTCCCCACGAAGAATTGGGACTTCAAGAGCCCATGGTGTTTCTTTACCTGCTGCATGCTGCAGTGGCGAGGGCAGGATACTCATACAAGAGCGTCCCCCCTCTTTCTTGCCTCCTGAGAATGATTGCTCCCCAGCAAGCTGCAACACCCAGTTCCTTTACAGTCAAGAAAACCACCCTCTCGGATGGTGGAGAAAGAAATATATCTCTCTAATAGGATACAGGGAGATGGACGAGGCGGGGCCACAGAGACACTTTGTGAGGAGAAATATGAGCTAATAAACCCATTAGCCTGCTTTTGAGAGCCTGCTTCTCACTGGTGTGGCTGGGACCTGTGGGGTCGAGCTGAGGAGGGCATAGCTCCCTGGCACTTAAGCTCTGATTGATGTCTTAAAGTCCAATACTGAAAACCACCTGCCCACAACTGCACGTGGGGCCAAACGGCCACTAGCATCTTGCAGATACTCTGGGCGTTGCAGCTGCATTCGCAGAAATGCACACACAGGAACACGCAGACTTACAGGGTAGAGAAATGTGTAAAGTCTAACTCATCAGCAAGAAAATGAAAGTTATTAGAGATGAACAGACCCAGCACTGGAGGAAAGCAAAAGAAGCTGGTTTACTCCCCATATTGATGCTTTTCCACCCCAATATAAGCAAGCCAGTGACTGTCATCTGAGCTAAAGAGGCCACAAAATCATATTCTCTGCTCCCCCCTTCTCCGCACTTTAATCTTGCATTAAATGTTCTTGTCAAGGAAAAGATAAAACCAAGAAGGAAACAGTTCCTAAAATGTTAGAACAATTTTCTGCTTAGTGATACAATTATCATATAATTCTATGATATCTTAATATGAAATAATGGTCTAATTATTTTCAGCATGTTTGTACATTTTCATCTATCTCCAGCATTTTTGTGGTCCATAATACCAGCTCATTCAAGGAGCCCAGACCCTTTTTATTATATTTTTTAATTCCCTGTCAAAGCCCCTGTCTGTGAGAACTGGTATTATTTCCATTTTTATTCCTGATAGACGGCTGAAGCCCAGAGCATCCCCGAGGGACTATTTCAGATGTCACTTAGGAGTGGCAGTTTGGGAATTGCTGCCAAAAAATAATATTTAGGGGCAGTTTTACCCAAAACACCACTAGTTCACTCCCTCCTGCTCCCTGACCCTGTCCTTGCAATGCTGGTGCATTTCTTTTCTTCCTTGGCTCTTCAGTGTGATGGTCTTATTAATTTTGCTGTCTTCTCACCATCAAGAATGCAAGAGCAGGTAGCATTGCAGACAAATCGACGGCAGTTGGAAAGGTTTCTATGCAATGTGCTTGTGGTTTAGCTCATCATTTCAGCAATTATTCGGACATTTTATCACCTACAAGGGCTTGTGCAGCCATAAAGTGCTTTATACTGATGAGTAAAGTCCTCCAAAGTTCATAGGTAGAAATTAGGTCAGAGATGTAAGAGCATTTCTGGCTGGTTGCAATCAGGTGCTGGTTTGCTTTCCAGAGGTTTCAATTTCAGATGTTTTTCCAGGCAAATATTTCAACAGAAATGGCCCAACTTTCTCAGAAATCCCTCATTTTCCACCTTTCACATTTTTGAACTTGAACTGTTGGATTGAGCACAGCTGCAAACTTGGGTGCAATGACACCTTGCTTCTCGGGAGCAGACACAAAGGATAAAACGCTTGGAACCCTGTGCTAAAACCCAACCAAACCTCATCCAGTTCTGACTGTGGTCCAATGAGGGGAAAATGAGCAATGTGGATGCAGAAACCAGGAGGCCTCATAGACCCTTAAGTGCATTGCTGGCCACTGTGTCAGAGCAGTGCTAACACCCATTGCCTTCACTCTTCCTAACCAGCTTCCGTTTCAGGTACCAAAACAGCCGGTGGAGATTACAGAGGGATAATTATCCGGTGAATTTTCAGCTGAACAAAGCTGATAAGGTTTGGTACCCCAGGGCAGAGGAAGAGCTGATGGCAGTGCCTCCTGCATATGTCAATATTAAGCCCTGAACCTTTGTCTCAGCAAATGGACGCACAAAAATGCAACACAGGGAGTACTTTTCATCTATGAAAAAATTAAAAGAAAAAACTGTCCATCATCTGAAAGGAGTTGGGGTGAGGAGAGAAATAGAGAAGGCTGCATATGCCCTGGATGGTAACACATGCAGAACAATGCAGTGTGTCGCCTTGTTATATGATAGTGGCTCTTTCTGAAGCTTGTCGTGGGGGAGGGAAATAAATTTCCAACATGCTCACTTAATCCTTCCAGCACTGCTATCAGCTTTGCAAAACCAGATTTGCAGAAGGATAAATTCAATCTGCCCTGTCACTGCTGGAGTCTGCCTCATGTACGACAACTAATGTTCAGGGTGAAAGATCCCATAGGCCAGGCAGGCAAAGGTGACAGCTTGGATTGCCTCACCTGTGCCACTCCTGTATACTTATTTTCAGTTCTCCTGTTTATAATACTTGGCAATGTGATCTACCGTATAGATGCGATTTTGCTTGGGTGCAAAACTATTGGGTGCTGCCAAAGCAGGTGCTGCCAGATGGCAGCATCGCACGTGGCGTTGTACAAATTGGTCTTTGCAGAAGCAGCTGGTTGCTGGTTGTGTTAGTGAAGCTGTTTTTCAGCTTAAAGCCAATGAGTGTCTCAAATGGGACTCAAATCTCAAGGTGAGGCTGCTGAAAGAGAATTGGCTGAGAACCCCTCCCAGAAGGGATTCTTTGATGTTTTTTGTGTGGTGTGGGGGGCTGCCAGGATGCGCAAAGGGGGTGTCAAAAGTACAACCCACACATGGGAGAGTTGAAACAGTAGCTGCAATGTAGGGACTTTCAAGCCTTGATTTCTCCTCTTCCCCCCCTTGCAGGTACATGGCTATCATCCACCCACTGCAACCCCGGCTCTCAGCCACTGCCACCAAGGTGGTCATTGGTGTCATCTGGCTCCTGGCATTTCTGCTGGCCTTCCCCCAGGGTTACTACTCAGTGATGGAGGAGCTGCCAGGCCGGCTGGTGTGTCTGGTGGCATGGCCAGAGCACAGCACCGATGTGTATGGAAAAACGTGAGTGGACTTTCCCAGCATCAGTGACAAGTCAATGTATAAAAATATATTAAAAAAAAAAAAAAGAAGTGGGAAGGGTGGGAAGGGCTGAAGGACCCCTGTGATGAAGAAATCCTCTCCCTACCCTAGGTAAAGCTGGTGCTACCTGGTGGACAGTAGCAAAATCTCCATCCATGACATCTTGGGGTGTATTAAGGTTAATTAAAATGAGTTTGATGCTGCTTGTAGTCCAAACATTGCCTCATGCTCTGCCACACTTCCAGCACTTCTGGGATGCTAATCCTTGAGTAAAAGGATTTACTCGTGTAAAACTGCTGAGATGCAATATTTTGGCTGTGGGATGTAGTCTTCATTGCCCCTGGAGGCTTAGTCACACACACAGACATGGCTCTCTTTTTTGCAGCACGTTTTCCGCAACCTATGTCTCTAAAGGCTTCCTGGAGGTGCGAGTTATTCCTGCAAGAAGGGAACAGGGTTTTGTCAGGTGTATCTTGGCCAGACAATAACAGAGAAATCTGTTTTGGGATGTGCTGAGTCCAAATGCCCCCAAAATCACTAAGCTGCTTAAAAAACAAGCTCTGAAAAGAGGCTCTACACAGTGTCAGCTCAGGCTGGAAGGTGAGTGTTTGGCTAGGAGGGCTCAGCAAGCACCTTTCCTACACAATAATGTACCACCTAATTAAATCTGGCATTTCCAATGGGTCTGGGCAACCCCACTGGACTGCCAGCATGCAGTCCTTCATGGTTTGCTCTTTGAAGTCTGTGAGTCATGCAGTGAGTTAAATGAGTCATGAGTTAAGGAAAAAGAAGAAAGAAAAAAAAGAAAAAAGGCATTTGTGATCTCCAGTTCCATGGACCAATGAAATAGTGTTGTGAAATTGTACTGGAGCCAAAGCAGGGGACACACATGCATGAAGAGGTGTTCAAAGCCAACCTGAGCCTGGCAAAGGTCTCTCTGCAAGGCAGGAAATAAGCTAGGGCTGGCCCAGCTGACCTCCAGAGGTGTCTTCATCCTTAATTATTCTGGACCAGTGCAAGAAACTCAGCTCATGTGGCCAGGATGGGGCTGAGCCCCCAGGTTCTCCAGACTGAAGCAGTGACCAGTGCAAGCTCAGAGCAATACTTTGACAGATCATTTGCTGTTCAGCCATATGACATGGTTTAGTGGGTGATATTGGTGGCAGGGGGATGGTTGGAGCAGATGATCTCGAACGTCTTTTCCAACCTTTATGATTCTATGACAGGACCATCACCTTTTCAAGAGCTAATTTGAGAGAAAAATGCCACTATTAACCCATGAATAATTTGCTGCTGGAATCTGGGTGCCACTTCAAAGCCTGAGCATCCCATGCTCTTTGGTGAGCTGGAGGCTCTGCAGGCAGTTCAGGGCAGCCAGGAAAGCAGATGCTAAGCTTAATCTTTTTAACAGACAAAGTCTGAATATTTGGTGGGGATGGAAAATAATTTGCAGCTCAGGCTGAGCACAGCAGAGGCTCTCCAGACCATACAAACTCACACAGTGCAGAGCACAAGATGTTATTTTATTGCCCCAAAATAACTCTGCAGAGATGAGTGTTTGGGCCACTGTCAAACACCCTTCCTGCTTGCATGGCCTTGGTGCAGTTATTTAAGGAAGCAGACAGTAGCAGGAGGTGCCGTATCTGCAACAGGAGCTGGAAACTCAGCTACATTTGATTCTGCAGCTGCTGGCTGCTGCTAACTACTGATTCCCTCTCCCACTTTTGATTTTGAAATAGATATCTGATCTGTTCCGATCTCATTAGTTGCCATTTTGGTTTGTTAAAGGAAGGGGAAAAGCTGCTCCACTTGCCATCCTCTCTGGGAAATAAGAGCCTGCAGCAACCATCTGGGCTTTGCAAGGCAAAAGAAGATGCCCTCTCCTCTCATGCCCCTGTCCCTTACCTCCTCTGGGCTCCTCCAGCCTGTACGAGACCCTAAATCCTCACACTGAAGACTTTTACATTGCAAAATCCAGGATTTTCTAAGTGGTCTGATACTGCAGTCCTTGAAGACAGAACAACAAATAGATGGTTTTCAGCACCCAAAGTACAAAAAACAAAACAAAACAAACAAACAAAAAACACAGCAGAATGCTTTAGAAATCTCTCTCCCCACCATGCCCAGGTAGCTCTGAAAATGAGGGTACCTCTTGCTTGCATTACTCTAATGGCTCTTCTGGTTGCTCTGGGGCTTTTCTGCATCGCCCTCAAGAGTTTGCTTCTGGTTTAAGACCCTGCTTTGCACGGGAAGAACAAAAGCCTCACTGTGGAGCCACAGAGACGCCTCTTTAATTAGCAAAATAGAAAACAGCCCTACAAAATCCAGCTGAAATGCAATTAGTGCTGGGTGGAGAGGAGGCCAAATGAGATTGCAGGTACAAAACAAGGAGGAGATGACATGGCAGCATGGGTCCGGGGCCAACCCCGTCCCTGCCAGAGCAGCAGGAGTTTCATCAGGCATGAAGAGCCTGACCCATTCATTACGCTTCGGAGGGATTATTTAATCATAGCTCCTAGGAGGACAAGTGAGTGCAAGGCTACAGAGCCTGAACTGCCTTGAACACATGCAGTACCTTGCATTTGAAATGGGCACATACCCCACTTAGCACTGCTGTAGCTCCCTGAAAATTCGTGCAAGTACCCTAAAGCTGTGGGAAAACTGCAGCGCTATCACTTGTCTTTCTGCAGGGAAGAGAGGTTTTTGCAAGCATTGATGGTAGGAAGGAACCTGCAAGGTCAGACCAGCCATTCCCTTCCTGTTTGTTAAAAACAGCATTTAAAGCTTTTTTTTTTTTTTTTTTTTTTTAAGCAGTTACTATTTAATACAAATCCTTCCCTGAACCCCCTGTAATCCCAATGGCTATTGCAACCTTTCATGGTTCCCACGGACTTCATAGCAAAACAACCCCAAATCTGTGCTAACTATTTAGTTCAGACTCTCATTTGATTTTATGCTTACTTATCCATGTTATAAAAAGTATGCAAAGATCCTGCCCTTTCCATGAGTCTGGAAAACTAACACAGCTGATGAATTCACAGGAAGGTTTTTAAAAAGCTCTATGACAGGGAAGGGTTTAGGTATAATAATACCACATAAAATTTGTGTGTGACCCAGTGCCTGGCATCCAAGGACCCTAACACATTGCCTTTCTCAACTATATGCACCAAGTTTATGAAAATATTTCTGTCACCCAGTTCTGCCTTCCCTGTGTGCTGACAGTCAGTCTCACTGCACCTGCGAATCCTCCCTTCAAGATGCTACCAGGCTCACAAGTCCAAATGAACCAGTTGGATTGGCACTGGGAAGAAATACAGCATGTACCAGTGCTACAATGGATGCAAAGTCTATTTCTACCATATTGTCTTTATGAACCTTACATTAATCTTTTGCTAGCAGGATGTTCCCACAGCTCATGCTGTGGCTTTCTCTAGGTGAGAGCATGAGCTCGTGCAGCCCTGCTCTGAGCTTTGGCTTTGCAATTATAAACTAGGAAAAAAAAAAGAAAAAAAAAGATAATTGTCGTGTCTTTTGCACACAGCTGTTCAAGCTGTTCACAGCTGTGTTTTTGGCAGACGGGACCAGGATTATGCCTTCTGCTGCCTGAGTCTGGCCAAACCTACAGTGGATCAGGATTCAGGCAAGGTGCATCCAAGACTCAGCATTTGCCATGCAGGGAAATCCTGCATCTCTCTTCAGCTTAATGTTACCATTCTTTAAATGTTAAAAAACAAAACAAAACAAAAATTGCACAGGACTGCTAGATGAAAGGTCTGGTAAGAGTGAGCTTTCATCTTTAGGATAAATTGGGGTGTAAGTAGAGTACAAGTGATAGTAGAGCCACATCAGCTAAGGTGTCCTTGCTATACAAAGGTAATACAAGTCCTATCTATCCCATCTCGGGAGGGTGCCAGCATGCCAAAAGCCAGTAGTGAAGGCTTGGAGGAGATTGGGATGAAACTAGGGAGTTCTTCCTAACCCCAAGCTCTGCAGTCAACTTGTGTGCAGGAATCATGCCAAATTCCCTCTGCCCCTGTGAAACTCTGCTTCCAAGATTGGTTTGCAAGAAAAAAACTGAATAGGTAGAGGACACACTCAACATCCATCACTTTTTCTAGGTATCACTTCTGCATGACCGTCCTGATCTACTTTTTGCCGCTCCTGGTGATAGGGTGCGCCTACACTGTGGTCAGCATCACCCTCTGGGCAAGCGAGATACCTGGTGACTCCTCAGACCGCTACCATGAGCAGGTCTCGGCTAAGCGGAAGGTAAGGAACTTCAGGCACAGTAGGAGCTCAGTCCCAAGTAACCACAGCCAAAAAGAGTTTATCAAAGTGGAAACAGGTCACAATTTGTTTCATTGTTTTTGCTAATGGTGCAGGACGTGTCCTGCATATGTGTGTTCCCCATGACCATACATGGTTTAGTCAAGGTGTTGGCCATGTGTTCCTCACTGGAAAGGTTTCCAAGGCAAGACAAAGTGGCCCCTCTTGGAGTGTGACACCCCACCTCTGGGGTGTCAACACATGACTTTGCTTCCCTGCCCTCTCTTCTCCTCACAGGTGGTGAAGATGATGATTATTGTGGTGTGCACATTCGCACTCTGCTGGCTACCCTACCACATCTACTTCACCCTGCAGTATTTCAACCGCGAGTGGTACCTGCAGAAGTTCATTCAGCAGGTCTACCTGGCTATCATGTGGCTGGCCATGAGCTCCACCATGTACAACCCCATCATCTACTGCTGCCTCAATGACAGGTGGGTTTGAGTGACTTTCAGCAGCATCTCAGCACAGCAGGGTGTGGAGAGGATGGAAACACAGAGGAGTCTGATGGAGGAGACTTTGAATGGAGAGATTTTCCAGGATAGCTGTGTTCCATACTCTGCTAGGGGCTGCTTGCATTGTGGGGATAATACAAGACTTACCTTAATAAGTCTTTCCTAAAGCCCCTGCAGGATATGAGGCATGTATCAAGACAGCCCTCACACTTAAATGAGATTTATCAGTGTTTTTTTTTCACCACTTAGTGGAAAGTAGCATTTTTTTCATTGTTTTGCAGTGCTTAGCTCTGGCCTCACACATATAATGGTGTCCTTTCCCCATCCGTACATTCCTCACCTCTGCCTTTCCCCATCTCTTCTGCCCTGGCAGGTTTCGTGTAGGCTTCAAGCATGCATTTCGATGGTGCCCATTTGTCAGCGCTGGTGAGTACGAGGGCCTGGAAATGAAGTCAGCCAGGTACCTGCAGACACAGAGCAGCATGTACAAGGTCAGCCGGATAGAGACCACCGTATCCTTAGCGGTTGGTGCAGCTGAGGAGGAGCTGGAGGAGAGCAACAAGGCCAAACGTCTCTCTGTAGACATGACCTCCAATGGCTCCTCCCGCAGTGACTCCAAAACTGTGTCCGAAAGCTTCAGCTTCTACTCCAACACACTCACCTAATCAGCTCCCAGGCTCCATCAGGCACCCATGAGAGTCCTGCCATACACTTTCCCTCACTGGGATGCTCCAGCGCTTGATCCAACCAGCATCATCACCCTGTTTTGCAGCGTGCCGGCTTTTCTGTGTTGTTTTATCGCCTCTTGCTGTGCTGTTCACTCACCTGCTGTCCTCGGGTGAACCTGAGGGCAAAAGCTTTGGACTGGTCTCATGTGCTCCATTATGGCTCATGTCCAAATGTAAAGAAGGGTTTTCTGGCCTCCACCTTGCTTGCTGCCTGTCCAACCTGCCTTGTGCTGGGTGGGTGGGTAGGATGCAGAAATGGAACATAGCTGGGGGTTTCTCCTAAACCATAAGTACAATGCTGGCAGGCATTTCCTTGCTCTGTGAAAGGCAGCAGGTGTCTCCCAGTGCATTCAGCCTCCACAGAAAAATGAACCAGTATTTCCTGTTCCTACCTTTAATTTAATTCTGTCATTCCTGGTTGAGTATCCATAGGGATATTCAATACAAAAATCCAGCAAAAATGCTGTTTTCAGCTTCAGGAGTTTGTATATCCAAGGTGTACCCTCAGCCACTCAGTGCTTTGTCTCAGAGCCTGGTGTTTTTGCACCAGTCTCAAATCATCTCCAGTACCTGCATTCCTCTGCATGATGCTATTCTGCAGAACACCACTCCACGACACAGCTTTGCATCAAAACAGGGCACTTGAAAGGGATTCAGAACTAAGCCAGACTTTGGTTGCCACTAATCAACCATATGTGCCAAAATCAATCACTGTGATTTCCTAAAAGGCCTTGCATAGATTTTGGAAGCCTGTGGAGGTCTAGAGAAGAATTGACTGAATGTACTGAAAAGTTTTTCACAGCTTGGAAATATCTAGAGCCAACCAGAAAGGGGCACAACATAAATAGTTTGAAGAGTGACATGATTTTTTTTTACTCAAAGGAAGGTTGAAATGATTCACTTTCACTTCCTTGGATTTTTTTTTTTTATCAGGAAAAATTTTATTTTTTCCTCCCCCTACCTTGTGCATAAAACATTAAGTTTATGATGTGTAACTAGGATATATTTTATGTTTTAGTCCTGTTAAGATGGTGCAATATTTCACTGGAGCTGTTCACATCAAGGGCTCCTTTGGTCAGTAAATGTATGTATGAAGATACACTCAAGGGGGGGTGGGGTGGGGTGGGGTGGGTGGAATTAGATAAAATGAGAAGTTGGCAAACTTGGTTTGTTGGGAACTAACCCACAAGTTTGGGGGCTGTTATATTGATTGCTCCTTCCTGCTCAGGAGCTGCTGGTATAATCTCGCACTTTTTGGTGCAGAAATCAGACTCCTAAGGTGGGTTAACTGCAAAACAGAAATGATGCAAAAATGCGTGACTGATTTGCACAGAACAAGGAAATGCCTCATTCATTTTAAAGTAGCCAAACATCAGACCCTGCTGAGAACACAGCAATTTTTGGAAGTAAAGCAGAGATATAGAGAATAAAGCAGAGATTTGGAGCTTTTCAACAATTCAGCCTCCAAACTGTCTCTTGGAAGATACAGACACAGACACAGACACAGATTTCTAGGTTGGAAGAGACCTCAAGATCATCGAGTCCAACCTCCGACCTAACACTAAGTACTCCACTAAACCATATCGCTAAGCTCTACATCTAAACATCTTTTAAAGACCTCCAGGGATGGTGACTCCACCACCTCCCTGGGCAGCCCGTTCCAATGCTTAATAACCCTTTTGGTAAAGAAGTACTTCCTAACATCCAACCTAAAACTCCCCTGTCGCAACTTTCGCCCATTCCCCCTCGTCCTGTCACCAGGCACGTGGGAGAACAGACCAACCCCCACCTCGCTACAGCCTCCTTTAAGGTAACTGTAGAGAGCGATAAGGTTGCCCCTGAGCCTCCTCTTCTCCAGGCTGAACAAGCCCAGCTCCCTCAGCCGCTCCTCATAAGACTTGTTCTCCAGACCCCTCACCAGCTTGGTCGCCCTTCTCTGGACTCTCTCGAGCACATCCATGTCCTTCCTGTAGCGAGGGGCCCAAAACTGAACACAATACTCAAGGTGCGGCCTCACCAGAGCCGAGTACAGGGGCACAATCACTTCCCTAGCCCTGCTGGCCACACTGCTTCTTATACAGGCCAGGATACTGTTGGCCTTCTTGGCCACCTGAGCACACTGCAGGCTCATATTCAGCCGACTATCAACCAATACTCCCAGGTCCTTCTCGGCCAGGCAGCTTTCCAGCCACTCATCTCCCAGCCTGTAGCTCTGCTTGGGGTTGTTGCGCCCGAGGTGCAGGACCCGGCACTTGGCCTTGTTGAACTTCATACAGTTGACCTCAGCCCATCGCTCCAGCCTATCCAGATCCTCCTGCAGAGCCTTCCTGCCCTCGAGCAGATCGACACACGCACTTAGCTTGGTGTCATCTGCAAACTTACTGAGGGTGCACTGGACGCCCTCATCCAGATCATCGATAAAGATATTAAAGAGGACCGGCCCCAGTACCGAGCCTTGGGGGACACCACTTGTGACCAGCCTCCAACCAGATTTGACTCCATTCACCACAACTCTCTGGGCCCGGCTATCCAGCCAGTTTCTAACCCAGCGAAGCGTACGCCAGTCCAAGCCCTGAGCAGCCAGTTTCTTGAGGAGAATGTTGTGGGGAACGGTGTCAAAAGCCTTACTGAGGTCAAGGTAAACCACATCCACAGCCCTTCCCTCATCCACCAAGCGCGTCACTTTGTCATAGAAGGAGATCAGGTTTGTCAAGCAGGACCTGCCTTTCATAAACCCATGCTGACTGGGCCTGATCGCCTGCTTGCCCTGCAAGTGCCGCGTGATGACCCTCAAGATAATCTGCTCCATGAGCTTTCCTGGCACTGAGGTCAAACTGACAGGCCTATAGTTCCCCGGGTCTGCCCTCCAGCCCTTCTTATAGATCGGCGTCACATTGGCTAGCCGCCAGTCAACTGGGACCTCCCCCAATAGCCAGGACTGCCGATAAATGATGGAAAGCGGCTCGGCCAATACAGTTATTAATAAATCCCCAGCTTGAGTAGTTTTTGGAGATAAAATACACATAGTCAAGCAATGTCACCAGCAGAAATTAAATGAATGGAGCTGCAAAGGATTGACAGGAATCACCATCTTCACCTTTACCCTAAATCCTCACAAGGGCCACCTGTGAGGAACAGCTCTTCCAGCCACTTCCATGCTCTTCCCAACCGCTGCAACTATGCAGCATTACAAACTGCTGTGTGTTTTGTGCACGTGCTGGAATATGCTTTATTTATTTATTTTTTCCAGCTTAAACTTCCACTTCTGGCTGTTCTTGTTGCCTTAAGACAAATTCCCTTGCCACTGCCTCCTGTAACCCTGTGACTTAGAACAGGGGAAAGGCACAGGACTGCCTGGGGATTTGGTTTTGCAAAGAACACAAGCCCCAGGTAGCAGTGATCAGAGGTACGGGTGATGCCAACGGTTTTAACTCAAGGGTTGGACTATAAAACTTTCCCACAAACACCACAGGAGCTGTACTGCCAATACATGAGTAGGTGCTACAAACCTGAGCCAAACTCTGATTTTCTCCCAGCTGCTAACCCATACTCAAAGTCAAGGCAAAACCAAATGTCTTGAAGTGCACTAGAGAGCCAAGTAAGGCAAGCGGAGATCTGGTCTATACATGCCATCCATGCACACACGAGTTTGTATCAGCCTGTGAGCCTACAGAAGTCAGCATTCAAATATAATATGTAGAAGAATAACCATTTTGCCCTTTTCTCTTCCATGTCTGATGTCCGAAGGATGCAGTGATCATGAGATGTGCAGAGAAATGATAACTGTCTTCTCACAAGCAATGCACAGCTTGAAACATGGGAAAAAAAACAAGAGTGTGCACATAGATCTCAATTCAAGTTGACAGTACACAGCCTGAAATGCTTCTTGTGCATCCTGTAAAGTATCTCTTGAAAAAAAGTGGGCAGAATTCCCACCTGTAATAAACAGTGCCATTGACCACAGTGGAGCCAGCCTGGTGGGAACATGTCCAGGGGATGCTTTTACCAGATGGAGGCCAATGCAGGAAAACCAAAATGCTCTGGGTAAATGGGTACAACATGTCCAAGCCAAGAGTTTCTCCCCCCCCTTCAAATGCCAAGTTGTTTTATTGGTGAGGGCAGGAACAGGGATGAGTATTTTCACATCTAGGATCTAGTCCAACCTGTGAGATGGGATGTTTGGGCCAGGTCTGTGTCCATGCTTATGAGATGCATCAGGAACACACTTACGACATGCTCGTGACACCAACCTTGGGATGTTCTCTCTGCGCAAAAGTCACAGAAAAGTCTTATGAATACTGAAAAGCCCAGAAAGAGACAGCCCTGCCTGGACTTGGGGGTGGGACATCTACGCATATCATGAGCCAAGTCTCTGCAATATTTCCAGCTTTCCCTTCAAACAGGCCAGCTATAATACAGAGACTTTTGCTATTTTATTAAGCTTGTTTTTCTGTTTTGCTTTCAGATCTTTGATTAGAAATGCAATTGCAAAGCCAGAGAGTTTCTTTGTCTCTTTCCTGACTCTCTGAAATGCAAAATAACAGCATCTGGAGAGAATCACTCACCAGGTCTGCACACATCCTCTGCTATCTCCTACTTGGAGGCATACAGATAGATAATTCCTGCCATCATTAAGGGGAACTGCAAAAACCCAGTTACAGTGCACTCCAAGCCAAAACCATTGCAGAAGGGAGTTCTGAAAGCCATTACCTTCCCCCTCCCTGCTTCCCCTTCCCCCCCATCCCCCAGGATTGAAATAAACTCAGGTTTCCTTTCTTGCCTCCTTACATACCTTGATGTCTACTCAATTGCTCCAAAATACATCACTAACACACTGTTCCCTGTGTAACCATTTCTATCCCACCAGCCTGAAATAAAAAACAGCAAAAGCCATGCTAGATTCTGCTTGCCAGAAAAATTAGACAGCTTTTGAAATGTGGAAGTCAAAGCAAAGCAGCTGATATAAATCCTTGTTGTTTGTAGTGCTTGCAACAGGATACACAGCAGACAAGCAAAAGGCTGCCCATCCACTACTTATCTTTCTTAGTATTTTTATTTTGCCATCCCTCAAGGGATGCAGTCACTGCTTGGCCTATCCAACCACACCACATCTGCCAATGGGTAGCGACTGGGATGGAAGCACAGCGTCTGCTATTTGATGTGTATTTATGCAGGGTGTTATGTAATTTTTTTAAGCTTCCTGTGCCCTAGCCAGAGCACCCCTGAAAGACCACACAACCAAAGTACCCAGCACAAGAGCTCCTACCTTTTGCCTGCTATTAAAAATAATAACTACCCCCCTCCCAATAAAAAGAAAACAAACAAACAACAAAAACAAAACAAAGCCAAAAACACACCTTTCAGGCTTCAGGAATCTGTTAATACTCTGCTAATTGGGCAATCACCAACCACATGAAGTTTAACAAGAGTAAGTGCTGGATTCTGCACCTGGGACGGGGCGACCCTGGCTATATGTATGGACTGGGGGACGAGACACACTGGAGAGCAGCCCCACGGAGAAGGACCTGGGGGTTCTGGTTGATAGCAAGCTGAACATGAGCCAGCAGTGTGCCCTGGCAGCCAGGAGGGCCAACTGTATCCTGGGGTGCATCAAGCACGGCATTGCTAGTTGGTTGAGGGAAATGATTGTCCCACACTGCTCTGGTGCAGCCTCACCTTGAGCACTGTGTGCAGTTCTGGGCACCACAGTACAAAAAGGATGTGAAACTGTTGGAGAGTGTCCAGAGGAGGGCGACGAAGATGGTGAAGGGCCTAGAGGGGAAGATGTATGAGGAGCAGCTGAGGTCACTTGGCCTGTTCAGCCTGGAGAAGAGGAGGCTGAGGGGAGGCCTCATCGCAGTCAACAGCTTCCTCACGAGGGGAAGTGGAGGTGCAGGGGCCGACCTATCCTCTTTAGTCACCAGTGATAGGACCCGAGGGAATGGTGTCAAGCTGAGGCAGGGGAGGTTCAGGCTGGACATCAGGAAGAGGTTCTTCACTGAGAGGGTTGTCGCACACTGGAACAGGTTCCCCAGTGAAGTAGTCACGGCACCAAGCCTGTCAGAGTTTAAGAAGCATTTGGACTGTGCACTTAGTCACATGGTCTAAAATTTTGGGTAGACCTGTGTGGTGCCAGGAGTTGGACTCGATGATCCTTGAGGGTCCCTTCCAACTCAGGATATTCTATGATTCCATTATTCTAATCATACCATCCTGCCCCTCAAACATGTCTCCAGCTCCATAATTAACACAGCAGTTTTAATGAAAAGCTTAACACCCAAATAGCCCCTTTTCTCACGGCTTATCCATTCAAAATAACATCTCTGTTGAAGGCTAAATCACACTTATCAGTTAAATGTGATCGTTGTGGCACCCCAGAGAAGGGACAGTGAATCCCAACAGCTGCTGAGGGTAAGAGATGACTCTCGGGTGTCTCTGCTCTTAAACTTTCCATTGCAGAAAATACGCCTCTGGTTTCAGTGCAATACGATATGTCTGGGCCCAGGAAAGGAGTGAGGGGACAAGCTGGACTGCAATGTGCATAGGGTTTTCGGTATTTGGTGTGCGGTGTAACTAATAGGAGCTTTGTGTGAGGTTCTTCCTATAGTAGCATCTCTATAAAGAAAAGTCCAGTCCTCCTGTACCAAAAGGTCTCTCTCTGATCATTGGGTTTAAGTCCAACTGGATTTTCATAAATACATGTTTCTTTTGTGAGACTTGAAACTGGTAAATGCATCCACAGTTATGGAAGACAGCGACTAGCATTGTGGGAGCAGAAGGAGAAAGGGCAAAGTGTATCAAAGCCAAAAATAGGTAAAAGCCAGCCAGTAGGTGTAGAAGGAGCTTCAGTGTTAGGGGTGTGCTCAGAAATTTCTAAACTACAGCAAGAAAAAGGACAGCATTCAAATACCAGTCATCCAGAAAGCCAGGACCAGCCACATGTCACTGATAGCCAAAGCTGGGGAAAGGTTTAATTTGCTCCTTGAAGCAAGGACTCGCTGGCTGCTCACTGCTCTGTGTGGGGCTGAAACAGGCACGTGACATAAGCATGGTGCACCAGCACTTCTACCTATTCAGCTGGCTGTGACACAGAGCAATTCCCTTGACAAAACAGCTAACGTGCTTGGCTCAACGTTCTAGTTTTGATTTCCCAAACCCACAGGGGCAGCACAGTTCTCAACTTCCCAAGGACTCACCACCCTGGTGGGAGAGAAAGTGTGAAGGTAAGAAACAACCAAGCACGCTTCACCTCCCAGAGCAAAACCCCCAAACCAGCTAACCTTTGCTATCAGCTCTAGTTAGCTGAAATCTGCAGTTTTTAATCTCTAAGAATTGTCAAGGCACAGCTGACTGACATTGCTACCAAAGGCCCTGCCCCATATGCCTTTTAAGCCCTGTTTATTTTCATGGATTATTATATCATGAAAAAGGGAGAGAAAGAACAAACAGTGTGATGTGCTGCTGCTGTGCTGTGCTTTGTGCAGGCATCTGCTCTCAGCCAAGCTTCCCCATAGCAGGAACCCGAGAGCAAATCCCAATTTTCAGTGAGATTCAGTTTGTTTGATTCGAACAAGAGGTCGGCATCAGTGCATCACCTTTCCCAGAAAGCTTCATGCCAGTACCTAAATGCACTTGCACAGACTATATGGGAATGTGCTTGGTTATAAAATATTCTCATTTTAGCAGTGATCTGCTGCAGAAATCATATGGGCAAATCCAAATTTCTCATGCCCTGGTCTGTCCCAGTTTGCTCATTTCTTCCCCCTGCAATCAGATATGAAAAAAAATAAATTAAAAAAAATAAAAAAATCAGAAGTTACCTAGTGGGTTTGTGTCAGGGTCAAGACTCTGGGGAGAATTTAAGATAGCTATTATAAAAAGGAGTAGAGGAGACAGATAAAGGGATTGTTACCTGCATTTGAAGCCTGGCAAATACTGCAGAGCTCTTCTCTATCAGTACCCTTCTTCCCCAGTTGAGGCCTCTGCCACTTGTTGCATGCCATCACATTCTCACACAGCAAGCAAAACACATTGGCAGAGTCGATGCTACGCCTGCGAAGCCTTCTGGTCTCTCTGTCAGGTCAAAAACCCAGATCTGCAGCTGAGACAAGACAGGTCAAGCCAAGATACACCAGTGAAAGCAGCACCAAGCAAGAGCACACTGAAGTGGATACCCATCTCATTTTGACCTCTGTGCTTGTGTCTTTTTATAGCTGTTGACAGCCGCCACGACAGGTTTTGCAGACTTCAGTGAAACCATCAATCTGATTATTTGCTATGGCAAAGACACAAGATAAACTTAATTAACATTTATGCATTCCACACTGCTTTGCATAAATGTTTGCTTAATACATGAGTCAAAAATATTCCCAGAAAATGAAAATTAAGGATAGTTAATTGCTTGCAGCTATGAACCAATATGTAAACTAGGGTTTCAATAGAATCAGTCTAACAGATCTAACATCATTATGACAAAGTTAGAGCTTAATGAGAAGCAAGTTAAGTTTCAAGTACATGAAGGAAAGTGGGTTCTTTGTGTTTTTCATCTGACTTAGTGATCAACTTCTGTGCAGACTGCAGTAAATTTTGGTTTCCCTGCCACAAATGGGGCTACTTGGTGCAGAATTACAGACACTGCCTCGATGTGGCCTGGTTGTTTAGACAAGCAATTACTTTTTATTACTGAACTAAATGAATCAAGCACTAGCTAATGAAATATTTAAGAACCTGCAGTGCTAATTCAAAAATCAACCCAATCCAATTGCAAGTGTGAAATGAGGATTAACAGCAGTTTTCATATTCTTGGTGCATTTCGGGCAGCCAAGTAAACACATCGAAAGGACTTTGCATCAGCAAGACACAAACACCTGAGAAGGGATGGGAGTGGGTGAGAGCAATTATTGCTAAATAGGATGTTCAAGTGTGGTGATGACTCTAATGTATTTGATTAAAAGTCAAATATTATTAATTTGAGCAATTTGATAGGCAGGGAAGTGTAACAGAAGGGTCTAGGATGTCCTGGTGGGACCTCTGGTCTCACTGCGTGAGATCAGGTTGCTCAGGACTTCATCCTGGGAGATCTCCCAGGGTCGAGATCCCCACTAGGAACAGCTTCCCATGCCACAACTTGTGTACCACAGGGTATGCTGATCCTACTTTCCCCTCTTCCTTTTCCTATAAGCTTTTCCTATAAGCTGCTTTCCAACAACAAAAAAATACTCTGGTTACAGAAGACTGAAGTGTCAAGCCCTTCCTGAGGGCACAGTCGTTCTGAATAGCAGCATTTCAGGCTCTTAAGAGCATTACCATGCAAAGCACTTCCAAAAACATTATTCCTGTTTATTGTTGTGCTGTCCAGACTGATTAAAAAGGTTTCAGGGAGGAAATGAGAGCAATTTTAAACAGAGGTGAAAGGAGAAAGAGGGAAAAGATGTCTTGTTCTGAACCACTCTTCTTTTTGTGGAAGCATGCAGCCATGATATCACAACAGCAGATAATATCTGTATTGAGAGATACACAGTTGATTATCACAAGCTGTTGACAGTACAAAAGCTTCTCTGATGCACAGCTTAATCAAATGCCTGCAGATTTGCATTTAAACTGAGGAATTTAGGAATCCATAACCCAAAGAGGAGTTGGTCTCCTTGGATGACATTTCTGGTACCTCAGCCTTGAGAAGAAAACAAAAATTGTGTGTGATATAAAAAAAAACCAAACCTGTCCTGCTGCCTTCCAGCAAGACACACAAATCTGAAAGGGCTGCAACTGATGCCCGTGTCTAAATCGTACCATAGCTATAACTTTTCAGCCTCACCTCCAGAGACAAGTCCCTGTTAGAGGGGGTTGTGTTACGACTTTGTCTTGCAGCACTAACATTATCAGTGTTACCACCTCTCCCTCCAAATCCCCCAGGTAAAGCATTTTTTGACACCCAGACAGTGGTGGCAGACACTATCCACACCAGGATTTCATCAGAAACACAAAAAAGACAGCAGAGGCACACTGGGCACATGTCCAGGGACATCTGCGTCACACAGCATGCTCAGGGGATGGAGTACACAGAGGTAATGCTCTCCAGAGCAGCTCTGGTCAGAGACCTGTTAACAAAGTCCTCCCTGAGAACTGCACCATGCTCTGTGCATGCCAAGAAGAGTGGCAAAGTGAGCTCTCCTGCTCTTCAAACTATCTTCTTTTCTTCCCTGCTCTGTAAAGGCACAGGCCACCCATAGCACCTTCCAGGGCATTACTGCCTCTGAAAACACCAGTACAGCTGGCAACCTATGCAAGGACTTACTGTTTTTGCCTGGGTTGTGGCAAATCACTGAGTTTGCCCACTCAGATTCAGATCATGTGTATACACCAGGCCTATACTGTTCTTCCCCATGCAAACAAAGCTGTGGGAGCTCAGCACTGCTGTAACCCCTCATTTACAACCAGCAACCTAGTTTGAAATGATTGTTTGAAGCTGCTAAGACTCCTACATTACAAAATAAATTGAGGTGAATTAACAAGCCTCCATCCCAGCCAGTCCGTCATGGGCACTAGCATCTCCATAGCAGGTTCCTGTGGTCAGAAATGATCACTGCTGCAACTCCTGGGGGCTGTAGCTGGTGGTTGTATCTGGACCGGCCTGCACATTTCTTTCCCTTTGATTGTAAGAGAAAGCTATCAAGAACAACATGAGGCGCGTGTGGGCACAGCCAGCCACCACCACCATGCCTTGCTAACACGGCTGATGCTGTCTTCAACAGTCTCAGAGGATTTACAGCCCATAACATCCCTCAAATCCTTCCAACCCTGCAATCTTACCTTGATTGCTGTTGGGACCTTGAGGACTTTTCCACAGCTGGAAGCACGAGTCCATGCTGTGGCTGTACTATAAGTGATTTACACATTGCTGCATTTGAGGAGTTATTTTTATATTTGATTTTGCAGTCATTACAGGGTCCATGAAATCCTGGATTTTATAGTGCAAACTCTATACCTAGTGATAAAACACGAGAGATGAGAGTATGAAAGGTCAGATCATTACTGCTCAAAACAAATGAGCCAGGTGTCTGCAAAGGGAGATGTCAGCAGAGCCATCCCGAGCTCTGAAACCCTGCTGGATGATCCTTTGCCCTCTGCCCCCCCTGCTCAGAGCTGCACTTGCTAACCAGGGTCCAAGGGGAAAAAAGATATCCAACCTGTGTCAGTGCAATCTGTGTTACAGCCTTTCCAGACAGATTGCCGAGCTGCGGCCCAGGAAGGCTGCTCAGGAACAGGCCTTCCCAACAAGACTGTAGAGAAATCAAACCATTTACCTCTTCCAAGGTTTAAATCTCTTCCTTTTGCCCCCAGGTATGAGAAAGGCCAAACAAAAGTAGCTCTGCAGCAATAACAAACCAGGCTAAAGGCAGACAGCATATTCTGGAAGGACAAAGCAGAGAGGCTGAGCCTTGCCTGTCTCCAAAAAGAATCTGCAATGAAAACCCAAACCAAGCACCTTCCTAGTTACTGTCAGAAGCTGAGCAGGTATTAAATCACTTTTTATTACTAAGAAAAACTACACTTGTTTGCATAAGAATAGTACCAGTGAGCTAATAAATGTTCCTGTAGTATCTGCAGTGGCATGCAGAAACTACCAGATAATTTTTAATTTAAGGGTCATTTGTCCATCGAGTAGAGACCCTGATTGTGCTGCATCAACCATCTTAGCCACTGCAGCAGGGTCCCCAGACACTTGGTGACCGTGCATGCATGCAGAAAAGCCCACATGGAAACCTGGCAAACTCACTGCCATGGGTGAGCCCACCGAGTCGAGCCTAGGTGTGAGGCTTGCGGCCAGCCAGCGTGCAGGGAGCAGCAGTACCAGCAACCCCAGAAAACTGTGAGCTCAGTACTCCCCAGCTCTATTTTTAACCTTGCAGCCAGGGAAGATCCCTGTTGCTATGCCACCCGTGTTGTAGGTCCGGAGCAGTCAGCACATCCCACCTGGAAACCTGCTGAGCAGCTCAGCAGTCCTGTGGACATGACCAATGAGGTTTCAAGTCCATCATGGCAGCTGCAGCACTCAAATAGGAATGCTTCCCTTTCTACTCTTCTCAACTTTCCACCCATCTCCAGCACTTGCTTGCAGCTCAGAGACATCCCCCATGTTTGGAAGCTTCACGTCGAAGCTTCCCACAGCCCTGGCGCTGTGCACACAGGCGGAAAAGCACTGGCTGTGCAGCAGGCAGCTGCTGGCATGTGGGTGGGCGACCAGCTTCCTTGTGTAAGTAATTTTTCCCATCTCCCTAATAAGATTGTCTAGTATTCTTCCAGGAGAAGAAAAATCCCAGCACACCTTCATCTACCAGGGAACTTTTTGGGAATGCATCCTCTGGCAAATGCCCACCAGCAGTCATAAATCAAGTTTCCCAATGTCCTGTCAGTGATTTAGTAGTTTGGGAGTTGATCGAATGGGGCACAGCCATTTGTAAAAGTTCCTGTCACCAAATGATGCATTCTCTTAATTTCCAGTTAAATACAAAGCATGAAGATCCGTCCTTGCCAACATCACTAATAGCTGAGGATAATCAAATGCTCCACACATTGCTATTGCCATAGCAGTAATAATTCATTTGGATGTTAAAAATCCGCATGGTTCCTTCTCCCTCCTTCATTTTGGACATATAGCTGGAAGTACTGATTTGTTTACAGCAGTCATTAAAGCTTTGTTATGAGGCTTTTGCTGCTAGGAATACACATCATGGAGCATGACTCGACTTTTACAGCCTCTCCATTTTAGTCTGGCCCAGCTGGAGCCAATGAAGAAGAGGGTAAGACTCCTTTGCTCCAGATCCTGAGTTATTTTGGGACAAAAAAGCCCTACAGGGTTTTTACCGCCTGCAAAAGTCACTTACTCCCTCAAGATTGTTGTTTTTACAAGTGCCCTGGGCCTCCAGGGTACTACAGCTGTGCTTATGAATAGACGCCAGTCTCCAGAAGTTTATTCTTTTGCCATTTTTGGGGTGGTTGGAGTCAGTGCAGAAAACAGCTGATGGCATGGCAGTTCCACAGCTGCTCTGTCTGGGGAGCAGGGGACTGCTGCCACGGTTGGCTCAGCAGGGTCCTACCCCAAAGTTGCTTCTGAGGAATGCAGTTGCAATCAAACCACATCTTTTCCTCCTGCTCCATCCAGTGGCTGAGGCTGGAACTCCACTTTCATATCAGTAAGAACTCAGGCCTTAAACTGTAGAAACTTTGCTGTTACTGCTAACTAAATCGCCCAAGAAGGATTGGGGCAGCTGCTGCTTTTCCCGTGTCAGGGAATGATGACTGGAACGCTGGACAGGTAGGGCTGAAAAAGTTTCTTGTCCAAACGGTGGCACTGGAGAGAGGCTGCTCTTCCCATCAGCTACAGGGTCACGATGATGGTGGGAGGCAGGAGCAGATCCAGGCCATCTAACTGGCTTTCTGCTAATACTTCTATAGCACAGGGCATGCTACAAAAACAAAACACTCAGCTTTACGTCCTCCATTGCTGAGCCTTTCCTCAGGCACACAGCACATCCCTCAGTCCTGCTCTCTGTACCAAAATGAGGAGCACGTCTCCTTTGCCCAACCGCTGCGATCAGGTGCGTGAGGCCTCTGAAGCTGAAAGGTGTCACCCAGCAGTTTGATTTTGCTGAAAGCACTGCCTTACCAGGCCCTAGCTCTGCTGGGAAAGGGAAATTTGAGGTGCAACAGCTTTCCCTGGAAAATTCCCTGCAAGTAAGTGTAGGGAAACCAAAGCAATGCAAACAACACAGCCTCAGTTGCTGAGAAGTGGGGAGACAGGTGAAAAGCTGTGGTGGAGATGTTGCAGGGAGCCTTCCTGCCTTCACAGGGTCCTGCACACAAGCACAGGCTGCCTTGGGTAACACCAAGAGCAGGAACTTAAGGAAACCCTGTTCTTCACTTACCAGTCCCTCTGCCTCCAGCACTGCAGCAAAAACATGAGCTACCATCCTCTTTGGGCCAGACTGGGAGAGACAGTGCCGTATTGGTCAGGAGGGAGGGCTTGTGAGGAAAAGACAGACAGTTGGCCCAAATGAAGTGCCTCTACACAAATACAACATGGGTAAACAAACAGGAAGAGCTGGTAGCCACTGCCCAGCTGGAAAACTATGGTTTGATTACCATCACAGAAACTTGGTGGCATGAATCAAAATGATTGGAGTGCTGTAATCAATGTATATAAACTATTCAGGAGGGACAGGCAAGGATGGAAAGGTGGGAGAGTTGTCCTCTTGTGGTGGTTTTACTCAGGTGGGCAGCCGAGCTCCACCACAGCTGCTCTCTCACGCCCCCTCCTCAAAGGGGAAGGGGGAGAAAATACAATGCAGAGGGCTCAAGGGCTGAGATATGGATGGGGAGAACGCTCAACAATTATCATGATGGGCAAAACAGACTCAGAGTAGGGAGATGGTAAGATTTATTGCCTATTACTAACAAGCTAGAGAAGTGAGAAACAAAGGAAACAAAAAAAAAACAAAAACACCTTCCCCCCATCCACCCTCTTCCACCTCCTCCCCTCAAGTGACGCAGGGGAATGGGGGAGTGGGGGCTGCAGTCAGTCCATAACACTTTGTCTCCGCTGCTCCTTCTCGGTCACTCTCTTCCCCTGCTCCAAACTGGGGTCCCTCCCACAGGATACAGTCCTTCCCTACCTGATCCTGCATGGGCTTTCCACAGGCAGCAGCTCTTCAAGAACTGCTCCAAATAGGGGTGTGTGCCATGGGGTCCATCCATCAGGAGCACATGGCTCCAACCTACGTCCCCCATGGGCAGCATCTCCTGCCAGGTCCCCTGCTCCTGCGTGGGCTCCTCTCCATGGGCTGCAGCTTAAGCCCGGAGTCTGCTCTGGCGGGGGTCCTCCACAGGCCGCAGCCTCCTTCAGGGCAGATCCACCTGTTCCACCGTGGGCTCCTCCATGGGCTGCAGTGTGGAAATCTGCTCCGCTGTGGTACACCATGGGCTGTGGGGGGACAGCCTGCTCCACCAGAGGCCTCTCCATAGGCCACATGGGTCCTTCAGCTCTTGCGCCCGGAGCACCTCTCCCCCTCCTTTTTCACCAACCTTGGCATCTGCAAGGCTGTTTCTCACCCCGCTCTCTCCCCCAGCTGCTGTTCCTCAGCAGTTTTTTTTCCTTTGTTAAATATGCTCTCACACAGGGGCAAACAACATCACTTATTGGCCCAGCTCTGGCCATTATCTAACATGGGGCAGCTTCTGGATTCTTCTCGCAGAAGCCACCCCTATGGGGGGACCTTGCCACATAAACCTACTACAGTTACACACAGAAAACGGGATTGATTGTATAGACCTGTCTTTGAAGAACAGCAATGAACACATTGAGGGCTTATGGATGAAAATTAGAGACCAAGCTGATAAAGGAAACTTTGTGGTTGGAGTCTACTTCAGGCCACACAATCAAGGAGAGGATGTGAATGAAGGGTTCTTTCTTCAACTGCAGAAAACAACACACTTGCAGGCTTCTGGTCCTTCTAGCTGATTTCAACTACCCAAACATTCACTGGAAAAGCAGCACAGCAAGCTGCAAGCAGTCCAGGACACTGCTGGAGCGTGTAAAGGATAGCTTCCTAGTACAGGTGGTAGAGAGCCTGACTAGAGGAAATGTGTTGCTGGATCTGTTCCTTACCAATACGGAAGATTTTCTTGTAGAGATCAAGACTGGACGTCGCCCGGGCTGTAGCGATCATGCCCTGGTACAATTCTCAATCTTGAAGGGTACAGGATTGATAAAAGGTAGAATCAAGATCCTAAACCTCAGAAAAGCAAATTTTTGGGTGTTCAGGGCACTAGTGTATGAGGATGCTTGGGAAACTGCCCTTAGAGATAAAGGCACAAACAAGAGTTGTAAGACATTTAAAGACATTTTTCTGAGGGCATCAGAGCTCTCAACCGCGACATGCAGGAAGTCAGGCAGGGGAGGCAGGAGACCAGCTTGGCTAAGTCAAGACCTCTTAGCCAAACTAAGGCACAAAACCAAAATTCATAGGCAGTGGATGCAGGGATATTCCCACTGGGAAGATTACAGGGATATGACCTGGGAGTGCAGGGAGGGGATCAGGAAAGCCAAAGCACAGTTGCAGCTGTCCTGGTTTCAGTTAGGATAGAGTTTATTTTCCTCCTAGTAGCTGGTAGGGTGCTATGTTTTGGATTAGGATGAGAAGAGTGCTGATAACATGCTGATGTTTTAATTGTTGTAGAGCAGTGCTTGCACTAAGCCAAGGACTTTTCAGCTTCTCGCTCTGTCCTGCCAGCGGGCAGGCTGGGGGTGCAGCAAGAGCTGGGAGGGGACAGACCCAGGACAGCTGACCCAAACTGGCCAAAGGGGTATTCCATACCATCTGACGTCATGCTAAACAATATATAGGGGTAGCTAGCCGGGGTGGGGGGGCTGGCTGCTCGGGGATAGGCTGGGCATCGGTCAGCGGGTGGTGAGCAATCGCATTGTGCATCACTTGTTTCATACACATTATTAGTAGTAGTACTATTATCATTATTATTATTATTATTATTTTCCTGTCTTAATAAACTCTCTTTGTCTCAACTCACAGGCTTCACTTTCCCGTTTCTCTCCCCCTTCCCAGAGAGGGAGGGGGGAGGGTGAGCGAACGGCTGTGTGGTGTTCAGCTGCCGGCCGGGTTAAACCACAGCAAGATAACAGGAAGGGTTTCTTCAAATACATAGGTCAAAAAAAAGGAGATAAAAGTGACTGCACCCCCTTGATGAGCAAAACAGGAGACTTGGCTACAACTGACAGGGAGAAGGCTGAGGCACTCAACTTTTTTGCCTCAGTCTTCACTGACAAGAGCTCCAGTCACATAGCCCAAGTCACAGAAGGCAAAGGCACGAACTGGGAAAATGATGAACTGCCCAGTAGGAGAGAGATCCAGTGCAAGACCATCTAAGGAACCTAACGGTACACAAGTCCATGGGGCCTGATAAGACGGATCTGTGGGGCCTGGTCAGTGAAGTAGTAAGCCACTGTCCATCATATTGACACGTTGTGGCAGTCCAGCGAAGTTCTCAGAGACTGGAAAAGGTAAAACATAACCCCCATTTTTAAAAAGGGAAAAAGGAAGTCTCATTTCTATGCCCAGCAAGATCATGAAGCAAATCCTCCTGGAAATTATGCTAAGGCACATGGAAAATAAGGTGGTGATTGGTGACAGCCAACATAGATTCACTAAGAGCAGATTATGCCTGACAAATTTGGTGGCCTTCTACAACAGGGTTATAGCATAGGTGGATAAGGGTTGGTGGATAAGCACTGTCCTGCACAATATCCTTGTCTCCAAATTAGTGATGTGGATTTGATGGATGGACCACTCAGTGGATAAGGAAGTGGTTGGATGGTGGCACACAAAGTGTTGTGGTCAACAGCTCTATGTCCAGGTGAAGGCTGGTGATGAGTGGTGTTCCTCAGGGTTCAGTATTGGGACCGGCACTGTCTAACATCTTTGTCGGCAACATTGACATTGAGATTGAGTGCACTTTCAGCAAGTTTGCCAATGACACCAAGCTGTGTGGTGCAGCTGACACACTGGAGGGAAGGGATGTCATCCGGAGGGACCTGGACAGGCTTGGGAGATAGGCCTGTGTGAACCTCATGAGGTCCAACAAGGACAAGTGCAAGGTCCTGCATCTGGGCTGCGATAATCCCAATGCCAAGCACAGGCTGGGCGGAGAATGGATTAAGAGCAGCCCTGATGAGAAGGACCTGGGGGTGCTTGTTGATGAGAAACTCAACGTGAGCCAGCAATGTGCACTTGCAGCCCAGAAAGCCAGCCATAGCTTGGGCTGCATCAAAATCAGTGCGACCCGCAGGGCAAGGGAGGTGATTGTTCCCCTCTGCTCTGCTCTCATTAGACCCCACCTGGAGCCCTGCATTCAGCTCTGAGGCCCCCAGCACAAGGAGGACCTGGAAGTATTAGAATGATTCCAGAGGAGGGCCATGAAGATGATCAAGGGGCTGGAGCACTTCTCCTACAAAGACAGGCTGAGGAAGATGAGGTTTTCCAGCCTGAAGAAGAGAAGGCTCTGGGGAGACCTTATAGAAGTTTTCCAGTACCTAGAAGGGGCCTACAGGAAAGCTGGGGAGAGGCAATGATTCTATGAAACAGTTAATTGCTCTGTCCCGCTCTACATTACCTGCTCTGCAAGGGAATAGTTAACTGCTCTGCTTAGAAGTTAGGAACTAATCACTTTGTCTCTGCCAAGAGCTGTAAACACTAGCTGTAAACACTGGCAGGATGTACTAGAGCAGTAACCCATTATGTGACAACATCAAAAGTTCTGTTTTGAGAAAACTTCAACCCTGGAGAAAAGCAATGTCTCAGGAGACACAAACAGAGGACTGGAGCCAACCTAACGCCTGCACCTGTACTGCACCAGAAGCTCCACTGCGCATGAGGGAATATGAATTGTGGAGTTAGGATGCATGTAATGATGTGATTGGAGGTGTTTGCAAGCCTTTTTGTTGGAAATTGCATATAAGCTACTGCAAATTTTGGTGGGGGGCTCTCTCCCTATCATTTCCCTAATGGAGGAGGTGTTTCAGCAGCTGAGTTGATAGCACTGACAGAAGCCTGCAGTGAAGGATGAGGGAAGGAAGTAAACATCTATACAGACTTGAAATACGCTTTTGGTATGTACCGCACTAAGGACAGTTGTGGAAACAAAGAGGTTTCGTGACCTCCAGCAGCAGCCAGAGAGCAGATGCTGAACAGATCAAGAATTTGTTAGAAGCTATTAGTCTCCCAGAAAAGATTAGTGTTCTGCATCAGGCAGGCAGCACACACCAAAGAAAAGACTGTCCCCACTAGGAATGCAGATGTAAGCAGTGTAGCAAAGTTCTTATTAAAAGTCATGGTGACCAAGTTTGGAGCTCCAGAAAAGATCAATTCAGACCAGGGGAGCCATTTCACAACTCAGGTTTTAAAAAGGTTATATGAAACATTATTACCCAACAACTACATAACCCATATCACATCATTCTCACGCAAAATTTGCCAGGAATGAATAAGATAAGGATCCATTGAAAATTATATTGAAAAAAAAAAACCACAAAGCTATCCCCAGCAGCACGGCACTGACACATGAGCCGCTGAGTGCTGTCCAGCCTAAGTGGGAGAGGACTCAGATGGGCCAGGGCAGGGTCTCTCTCTCCTCCCTGAGCCTGGGAAGCCCCAAGACCCACCACGAACTCTGGGACGTGCCTAGGAACCCAGAGAGCCCTGAGTCAGAGAATGGCTTGGGTCAGACCTTAAAGATCCTCCAGTCCAACCCCTGCCATAGGCAGGGACACCTCCCACCAGACCAGGTTGACCAGGGTCCCATCCAGCCTGGCCTTGAGCACTTTCAGGGACAGGGAATCCACAACCTGTTCCAGTGCCTCGCCGTATTTTCACTGACAACACTTTTTACAGGCTTTTTACAGGCTTTTAAAGGCTTTTACACTGACAACAACAACAAAATCTCATTAATTAGATTTTTGTTGTTGTTTCGTTTTGGTACGTGTAAGCTGAAGCAAGCGTTCGTCAATTATAATGTGTTTTCCAAGGTGAAATCTCGGCCCCAAGACTGAATAACGCACTAAAGGACAGGCAGGGGAAGGGCCGGGGAAGGGCCGGGGAAGGGCAGGGCCCGCCCCGCCCCGCCCCGCCCCGCCCCGCCCCGCCGCGGCCGTTACGCCCGACGCCTGCGCAGTGCCGCCGCGCGCGCGGCGAATTCAAACCGGGAAGCGGCGGCGCCGCGTGGGGGGGGGGCGGGTCGGGAGCCGCCGCGCTCGACTCGCGGGGCGGGCAGGGAGCCGCGCGCCCATTGGGCCGCAGGCGAAGAGAGGGCGGGAGGCGGCGGCGGCGGAGGCGGCGGCGGCGGGGAGGCCGCGGCCGGTGCCCGCTGTCGGGATGAGCGCCGCGACCCCCCGGCGGGGAGGCGGAGGCGGCGGGCTCGCGTCTCCCGCCCCGCGGCCGCTCGGCAGCTCGGCCACCCCCACGCTGAGCGACTGCCCCGGCAACGATGACGAGCGGGAGAGGCGGCAGCGGCGGCGTTCGCGGGCCGCGGACCTGCAGCTCGGCAGCACCGAGGCGGCGCTGGGCCTCGTCTCTTCGGTGCCCGGGTACGGGTGGGCCCCCGGGGTCGGTGTGGGAGGGCGGGGGTCGCGCTCGGCGGGGCGGGGGTGGGGGAGAGGCCCGGCTCCCCGGGGCAGACCCGTGCTTCCCTCAGGCAGGTGGATGTGTCGCTGTCGGTGGTGCCGCGGTGGACGAATGCGCAGATCTCGGACCACTACTCCACCTGCATCAAGCTGTTCACCGAGAACGTGAGTTGGCATCCCTCGGGAAGTGCTGCTCGTCGCGCCCCCACCACTGGGTCCCCCATCAGCCCCTTGCTGCTGAGCTGCTTGTGCAGGGGCCTAGGGCCAAGGAGGGTTTTTGACCTCTCACCAAGCAGTGACATCAGTTCTTCCTCGAGGTCCCCTGGGCCACGTCACAGCCCCATGATAGGTCTGGATTTGAATCTCTGTTACCGCTTTTCAAGCGTAATTAAGTAGGATGTGGCACGGTGCACACGCAGTCAGGTTTTGCTGCAACCTCTCCTGCAGAATGATGGTTCACAGGCAGATTGACAGCTGTGGTTTTCCAGGTGTTGATTCTCAAGTGTGCTTTGTTTCAGAAAATCAACACCAAGAATGTTTTTGGCTTATACCTGATAGACTATATGACAGATATACTGAAACAGAAGGACTCTGAACTGACGAACTTCAAGGTGAGAGAAATTACTGCCTGGTCACTGCAGTGTTTTGTCTCTGATCTGTACTAACTAAGGCTAACTAAGCTTTAGTAAATAAAAACCTCAAATAATTAAACTTTCAGTAAGAGATCTGGTAGAGGCAGCACAGTTGTTTTTAGCAGAACCTTATGGGGCTGAACGCTTTTGTACTACAGAAATTAAAGGCTAAATTCTCCTTTCAGTTATGGTCCTTCAAAAGGAGAGCTCGTTTAAGAATAAGGCTTGTGAGGCTTCTGAGGTAAATACTGGGTGTTACAGCCATGTTCTGTTACTGGTTGTAAAAGAAAAGAAGATAGTGTGACCTGAGTGTAGGAGCCATCAGGGTATAGAAACATAGAATCATTAGGGTTGGAAAAGACCTCCAAGATCATCTGGTCCAACCATCACTCTACTTACAATGTCACCCACCCTAAACACCACATCCAACCTTTCAGAACTTGCCTGGGCAAAGATTATTTATAGTTCTATTCATAGTTCACTGATGCTATGAGGGAGAGATGAATTCTTGGCAGGGATTTTGAACATGGCCTCAAGGAACTGGTGAGCTAGGTATCTTATAATTGATGAAACTGAGGAAGAAACAGGAAACAGTGTGCAGGTTTGGAGTGGGTGTTTCTTCACCTTTCTGGGTTGACCTGTGATCTGAAAAGGTCACTTGGCATCTCCTGCGCTTCGCTTCTTTTGACTATGTAATTTGGAAAAAACAGAACGATACCAAGAGGATATCCCAAAAGAAGGTGGAAGAGAGAGGTTGCAGACACAAATTGCACCTTTCTGTTTCTTCTCCTTGTTTAATCTTGGCAACTTTAAGTATTCTGTGTGATCCCTTCCAAAAGCCTTGATAAAACAAACTGTATCCTCTGCCTGGGAAGATACATCTTGACCCCTGCTGCGTACCTAGGTTTCCGATAGATTTCTGGATAAATCTTTATAGGTGCTCACGGTTCTGCTTGTAATACAAGAGTTCAGAAGCTCAGGTCTGCTGCTTGTCTTCTGCGTTTGCATCTTTTGTCTTGTTCCTTTCTAACTCTAACAATTGCATCCTGTTTTCCTCTGTCAGATAGCAGCTGGCACCCTTGATGCCAGCGCGAAGATTTATGCTGTGCGTGTGGATGTAGTCCATGCAGATATGTACAAAGTTCTTGGAGGCTTGGGCAAGGACTCGACACCTACAGAAGATACGGAGAGCCCAAAAGGAGGTGTGCCATTCACTTATTTTCCGTTAAGCTGTTCCTGGTTCCACCTACAAGTAAGAAACGTCCGTGTACTTAATGCAGCACCCATGAATTTTGAAGCACTTAGCTTACGTTTCTGAAGCACTGCTCTATATCTGGGACAGTACCGCTAGCTTGATTCTTTTCAAGGGCTGGGAAATACTGAATTAGTTTGGATTCTTGAGCAAGGGAGGTTGAGATGAGAACCCGAGTTGGATGCTCAGTCCTGTATTTAATGATTTGGCCAGCTAAATTTGAATGCAAACAAGGGGGAGCCTGATCTGAAATATTTGAGCGTGCAGTACCCTAGTCTTTGCTGTCCTTTGCTTCAAAACAATCGTGCTGTTAAGACAAAATATACATGATAAAAAGAATTACAGCATACAGCCAATGAAACGTTAGTGGTTCATGCTAATTAGATACCTATGTGGGTAACTTCATACCTGCTGGGTTTTTGTATGTGTGCATACATTTGGCTATACAAACTGCAAGTTTTCTAACTATAACTTCTACTTTTAGAAGAAGACAGTGCAGCTTCTGGTACTGTCAAGAGAGTCCAGACAAAGAAAAAGCATTCATTCAAAACCATTGAGCAGAACTTGAACAACATCAATGTGACAGATCATAATCGCAGATGTGAGGTGGGTGGAGGTGGAGCTGCTGTAGTGGTGGGTGAAAGAAGGAAACATCACTTCATTCTTCAGTTTTCTCTTGTTTTCCTTACTGTGCAGTCCTCTCTTGGGCTGTAATATTCACATGCATCTCTGAATTCTGCTATTATAACAAGATTGTTCTTGCATTTAATTCTCCTGCGTGAGGCAGCCGTGAGAGTGCTGTCCTCGCTGAAAAAGATGCATGGATCATTCTCCCTTCGGTTTTGTACTTAAAGGTCTTCTGCAGAGATGTATGTCTCACCGTCTGTCTGCTCCGTTCCTTGATTCTCTACTTCATTCCATACGTGTAGGTTGACCCCATGTTTCAGAAAACATCAGCATCTTTTGATGAATGCAGCACAGCTGGCATTTTCCTCACCAGCCTGCGTACACAAAGTTGCCACAGTAAGCTCCTCTTTGACTCGGAGATCGTGCCTCTCCCATCTTCGGCAACCGTCACTCTGCCAAACTGTGATCCTGTGACAGTGACAGATTTAAACTGTGAGTGCTGATAACCACTAAGTAATTGGCCCATCCAGACCTTTTGATCTTTTTCATCTTCCAAGCATGCTGATTTTAGTCTCAGCCAGCTTGCTTGTGCTTTTGTTTTGACTGTTTGGCTCCCCTGTGGCACCCTTGTTACGATCCTGCTCAAGCTGATACTGGTTGCTGACAAACCAGAACCCTTGTAGGTTTTAGATCTCTGCCTGTAGCTTAACCTCGAGCAGGCCTGTCACACAGCACATACATGTGGTCTGAGCTTGCACAGCGATTAAGATGGGCATATTCCAGTTAAGGACTGACCTTTTTAGACTGCTTTAACCCTGCTGATACTACCAAACCCTACTGCTCTGATAAGATTCGCAGCATTATGCCCATCCGTCAGTTAGAGAAGTAGTTGAACCTACCTTGCTGCTGAGGAATAAATCCAAGTGCTTTTGCAGTGAGCCCTGCCCTAAATGCAAGAAGAGCTGCCTATATATGCGACTTTAAGAACGATTTAACACCTAGCATTTGTTTTAGCTACCAGTTACTTTATCCTGTGTCTAATATCTCATTCTTGTCTCTAGTGCTGCTATCACAGTGCATTGAAAAACGCCCCATCTGCTCTTCACTGGCTGGTTTCCAGTTTACGCATTGGGATGCTGAATCCCATGATGAGGTATATTAGTTGGCTTGGAGCAGGGCGGGATACTTGAGCTGTATTCTGTGCTCACAGTTGTCACCCCAAGGCGATCTCAGAGATGCGCAGGGCAGTGGGATGTGCTGCGGGCTTGTGGGTGTCCTGCAACTTTTCCCCTGAACACCTTCTTATCTTACAGTCAGTGTCAGCCCTGTTGGATAAATTTAAGAAGAGTGATCAAGTGTTCAACATCAATGCAGAGATAGACAGTTATGTGGAAGATGGTGGTCCCATGCTGCCAGATGATGACTTCAACACTGACTCACCCAGGAGTAAAGTAGCAGATGAGATTGGGGAATTCACAGAAAACAAGTCCTTCAGGACAGTCCATGAGAGCAAGAGGTGAGTAATCAATGAAAATCTATAGTTTTGCTTTGATAGCAAGCAACAAGTTAAGACAGCTCGCATGGGGTTCTTTAGGTTACTGTGCATGCTTTCCATCTGGCTATAGCTTACTTTCTGATCAAGTTTCAGCTACATTGAGGAATGTATGTCTCTGACTCCCAAGAGAACCTTTTTGTGTGGTTGCATTTCCCCAGAGTGATTGCTTATCTACTCACTCTGCTCCCATTTTCAGCCTGCCCTTTGACAAACCCACTGCTGTTTTTGCTGTAGCCTCACAGACTTCAGAGAGTGCAGTACCCACAGTACTGTTTGCTGATTAGAGAGCAAGAATCTTGCACACGTGCTGGCAGAGGGACCAGGAGATGTCTGTACAGACCTGGTCTGGGTATTAAACACATGTTTAGGCCTGTTGTGTGTCAAAGGAAGGATTTCACTGAGCAACTTGTGCTCTTTCCAGACTTGATGCAGTTCCTTTTGGAGAGGGAGACATCAGAACCATGTGCCTTCATCTCTCCATGAAGCCAGGGGAATACTCCTACTTCAGTCCCCGAACTCTCTCAATGTGGGCTGGCCCAGACCACTGGCGTTTCAAACCTCACCACAAATGTATGTATTTAGAGACAGGAGCTCGTATACTAGAAGATCCAGCTACTGCCAGGTCCTACTTATGGTTGGAGATGGGCAGTATGTGATTCATAAAGCACAGACAGTAAAGATGGGACGTGTCTGCATGGCTCTTTTCTAGCCTGATTGGAAGCAGTACTGAGTTCAGGCACCAGAAGGGCTTTAAGTCGTGTGTGGATACTTTGATGTCTAATGTGTTCTTTATTTTTTGCATTTGTTAATGATGCTCAAAGTTGAGGGGGTGTCTCACTGCAGCAATAGGATGTGATAGTACTAGTACAGATCCTGTGTTTTTTTCCCCACCTTCTGTGTAAAAAAAAAAAAATAAATTATTTTCTGCTTCTATAAAGAGAATATTGATCCCATTAAAATGTGACGCAGAGGACACCACTTATTGCTTTCCCTAACAAAGAAAAAAGACCTTGTTTGTAAAAGGACACAGGTGACCTGTCTGTGTGGAGCCAGTGCTCAAGATGGGATTGAGTTTGTCTTCATTGTCACAAAGTACTGTTTCCTTCCTTTCTGCAGCTGGTGCTGTCTCTGAACAGCAGAACAAGAAGAAGAATGCAAAGAAAGTATTTGAAGTAAACTTTGATGAGGATATTGACTTTGAGACGTATTTCCGTAAGACCAAGGTATGCACTGAGTTTCTGCCTCTCTCTTCTGTCTTTGGCCATATTTGTGTTTTAGCACTGTCGTCTGCAAGTGGCTTGTCTCATTCTCCTGTGAAACTGGCTCTGTATACCCAATATCATGCATGTTCCTTGGAGAGGGGTCTTCTGACTCCAACGTGTGTTACAAACAGATTTTCCAACCAACCTTGGAATAAAGAATCAGGATGGATTCTACTTGGCTAATACATGTAAGTAAGAGACACCCTTCAGGCCCCGTTGTGTGTCCCAGGATGCTGTGCTAAAGTCACTGGATGCACTGACTGGACTATTGTAGGACTCCTCTTTGGAAACATGTCAGAACTTTTCTCCTTTTGAACAAAGACCTGTGTTCAAAGCACTTATTTGTGCATTAATCCTCTGAGTACTGGATATTGCAGGTATAATACTGGAGAGTACTGGATATTGCTGGATAATGGTATTTAATGTCTTCCACAGGCAGCTTTAACTCTGAAAAAATCCATTCCGGAAAGCCGGAACAGGAAGGCCACCACGCTTCCTGCAGACTTCAACTATAACCCTAACAATTTTGTCCAGCTGTTTCTCAAACCACTTGTTACGGTAAGAGTCTTTGTGGAACCATTGCCAAGAGGATTTTGCACAAAACCACTCTTGATCTGGTTGAAGTGCTCTGGGATGCTCCTCAGGCTGGGAGATGAGCCAGCATGATGCCAGTCACTGAACTAGCCCTCTTATGGATGTTGAGTGGCCTGTGCTTGGATGTTTTGCTTTACGAGGGAGTTGGTGGTGAGCTGATACACAAGGAGGAGGAAGAGACAGCAGACTGGGAAAAGGGGGTAGCGATGAATTAACAAGGTGTAGGCATTGCTTTGGGAAATATCTAGAGTTTTTCCTTTCCTGACCCCCCAGTCTCACCTCTGCAGCTCTGCAGGCTGCCTGAGCCAGGCAGCTCATTGGATCACGAAGATGAGATCGGCGAGTATGATTACAACAACCCCAATGACACCTCCAATTTCTGCCCTGCAGTGCAGGTAACCGGGACAAGATTTTTCTGTTACCAATATTTGACATGTGATAGGAGTAATTTAGGAAGAATCTATGTCCAGCATTAGTTACTAGTGAAATAGAATTGACATCAGATTGTAACAAAGCTGTAGGAGGTTCTCTGTGTACAATTCTATCCCCTCACTCTCACTGCTACACTAACAACATCAACTAAACTGTCTGCCCTTGGAATTTGCCTGACAGCTTGCTGCAGAAACTTTGTTCTGTGCTTTTTCCATACACACCTACCCTGAAGGAGGAGTAAATGCTATTACTCGCCTCTGCAGTCATCTCTGCACAGTGACACTTGCTTCCAGCTGTTTCAAACTCCTGCTGAAATACGTTTCCTCTAAAGCTTCAATTTTCTGTCAGGCCAATACAACCTCCTGAGTGTGTTTTGTGACAAATCTCAGCTGGTCCCATGCTGGCAGGAGAGCCCTCATCTCTGTCAATTCTGCTAGTAGAACAGCCTTTTGATATTATGTGCTCTAGATCTCCCTTGGGTTTAGCCTTAGCACAAGCTAAAAGGTGTGGGGAGAGGCTGAAGAAGATTCTTCCACAGGAAAAGTGGGCAGGTATTACCACTCTCCTGTAGGCTGTGTGCTCTTGTTATCTCAGTGCAGGGCATCTCTGGCTCCTCAAAGATGTCTTGGTGGCCTCACTGCTGTATCTGTTCTTGATCAGGCTGCAGACAGCGATGATGACAATGATCCCATTCAATTCATGGGCCAAACAGAGGATTTCAACCTTAATGCTCACTCTGAGGGTCAAGACGAGGAGTTCAATGGGGTTGTTGGTGTTGATATTGCAATGTATGGAGAACTGAACCTCATTGCTGAGCCCCAGAAGGTAAGGACTTGTGCTGTTGCTCAGATGTGAACTGCTCACTGCCTTGGGTGGTTAGAAATCCTGAGACACCAGTGTCCCTGGTTCAGGATCTCCTGGGTTTGCTACTGGATACTTTATCCTCAAATGATAGCTCAGGTAAGAGAAGGGAGTTAAAAATAAAAAAATCAAGGGTTTAGTAGTAAGATAGCATTCACTGTTCCCATGGGGAAAATCACATTTTAATTGTTCCTATGTTTGTGACTGAGGGTACTACTGCTGCCTCTGCTCAGATGTTGTCTGCTAAGCCTGAATGTCTTTTCCTCAGGTCAATAAGATAGCAATTCAGTATGCAAAGACAGCCAAGAAAATGGACATGAAGATGTTAAAGCAAAACATGTGGGACATCTTACTTGATACAGGAAAAAAACACACATTGGCAGAGGTGAGTGCAGGCGGAGCCACGTACCTTAACAGGACCAAGGATCAGAGAATGTCCTGCAGGTAACAGCGCTTAGCTCTGTTCTTGGGCAAGTTTAGTGGCAATTCCTTTCTAGTAGTCTTGCTCCCATGGGGTGGTTGTTAAGGATGGACTGTGAGCAGTGACTTGCAGTG
Source organism: Cygnus atratus (assembly GCF_013377495.2). Taxonomy (NCBI): domain Eukaryota; kingdom Metazoa; phylum Chordata; class Aves; order Anseriformes; family Anatidae; genus Cygnus; species Cygnus atratus. The sequence goes on from NC_066388.1 coordinate 5,215,794, forward strand.
GTTGTTCTCTGAGCATGAGGCTGCATCCTGGGGAGCAAAATCTGTCTCAGCAGCGTCTGTCTTTTTGCTGAATAGATTGAAGATATGGAGAAAGAGAAAGACCCATCGGTGGTAACAGGCGAGAAGGCCTTCAGCGACATCACAAAGGAACTGCTTCACAGGTAGAGAAGCCCTAACAAAGGTTGGACTGAATATGAGGCAGTTTTCAGCTGAGCTTGGGCAAACCCTGACCCATGTGTTTGTTACAATCTGCTAACTGAACCCTGATGGGGGAAAAATCTTCTCTCGCTCTCTGGGTTTGCCTGAGGAAGCTATAGGTTGTTGCATTTTGCTAGTGGGAGGGAAAAGGTAGAGAAAACCAGAGACATGGGAAGAAGCTGTCACACATGCAGTTGATCTTTGATGACCTGATGGTTTGCAGACATGCTCTTATCTGTATGGTCTCAGTAGACTCTGGCCATCCTGATGTCCTCCCTTCTCTTCCCATAGGCTGCCTTCTACAATGGTGAAAAATCTGTCTGTCCCTTTAGCCTTCACCTGCCTCTTGCATTTGGCAAATGAGAAGGTAAGTAGAACGCATGTACAGGAGATGTGGTAGGAGCAGTGGGTGAAACAGTAAAAAGCACCAAGAGCTGGGCCATTTTATATTTACATCAGGACCTTAAAACTTAAGCCTGTTTCATGTTTATAGGGAACATAAATCAGGTTGATATGCTGGGAATGAGAAGCCCATCGTTTAGTGCTCACAGCATTTCCAGCCTAACTTCTGTCTGTCCTTTCTTGTCCCTGGGTCTGGCAGCAGAGGGGGTGAGCGCGTTCTTGTTATAAGCGTTGGGAGTGTTTCAGACTGGTATAATGGCTAATGGGAGGCCTTGGTCTTGTGCACCAACAGTGGAGACAGAAGGGGCTAGGGTTGTTCTGAACCTTCCTTGTGTTTTTATTCAGCTGCTTTGGAGCAGTCATCAGGCCGGACCTTCAGACTCGAAGGGAAGAGCCTGGTTTTACTGAACTTAGCTTTTTCATTTTCACAGAATCTCAAACTGGAGGGTACAGAGGACTTGTCTGATGTCACGGTGAAACAAGGTGACTGAGCCTTGTGCAGAGAGGAGCATCGAGGCTTACCCACAGGACAGAGTTCTGCTCTCCAGCTGGCCTGTTCTTGCTATGGACTGTCTCATCAGTGGCAGATTTTTTTCCTCCCAGACTCGTTGCTGAGAAATCCCACCTCAGAAAGACTTTTAAATCATGGACATGGTCCTACCTAAACACAGAGCCCATACAGATGGACAGTTACAGTTCAGCCTGACATCTTTGATCCATTACCTCTTTCCTGGGCCTTGATAGCAGAGTTCTGCAATCTCACTGTGAACCACCAGTACCTGTTAGCAAAACGCTGCTTCATGTGTCACTCACTGTCTGCCTGTAATTCCTAGCACACTGACTGGTATTCATGTCTCCAATTCTTCCTTAAGTCCTGTTCCTTTGCCTGGTCTTTCCCTGAAGTGATTTATCTTTTGTACTGAGCTTAACAATAATAAATACCTACAGACTTCTTTGATGAACCTTTGAGAGGGGGCAGGAGGAGTCTCTGAAGCAAAAGAAAAACTAAATTAACACAAAGTGTTAGGGAGCAGCAAGAGGCTTCCTAAGGGGAGATGATCACTGGAGTGCCGCCAGCCAGAACCGAGTCCTGCAGTACCTCAACGAGGTAAACATAAGACCTGGAGATGATGGCCAGGTTCAACCAGGAGTTGAGTTCACCAGGCAAGCTCATGGTGTTGAAGCAGGTCTGAGGCCAAGCTAAGAAATCTAGTCAGGACTGGGTCTAGGTCTGAGGTGATGAGGCAGGGAGACCAGCACTCCTGATGCAGCTCAGGCAGGGAGTGAAGGCTGAGCTTAAATGGGTCTCCCAGGCATAGGTGGAGGCCCTGGGTGGGGCTCGTCAGGGCTATTGAGGCTTATGAATGCCCTAAGGGCACTGCTAACAGTGTGGGTGTAGAAGAGATCCATCAGCTAGTGGAACCTAGACCTGTTTTCATGGCTTTGGAGGGGGCACTGAGGGACAGAGCTGGCCCTACACAGGCAATTCTGCCCCCAGGGGCTGAGGCTGGGCAGACACCCCTTCCCAGAGAGCCAATATTGGGGGGCAGGTTGGGTGGCACAGGAATGGCCTGTGGGTGTGAGGGAAGGTACTTGGGACTCGGGAGTAGGGTTTTGGGGGTGGTAGGATTTTAAGGGGGTTAGGGGTCAGGGTTGAGGCTATGGCATGGTTAGTATTGTTAGGGTTTTTAGGGTTGGGGTCATTTTCATGGTCAGGGTTAGAGGTGAGGATTAGGGTTACAGGGTTAGGGTTAGAAGGCTAGTATTGGGCTAAGGTGTTAGCTTTATGATTTTGGTTAGGGCTAATGGTTTGGGTTAGGATTACATGCTTAGGTTTAGGGTTTAGAGTTAAGAGTTAGGGATAGGGTTAGGTTTAATGTTTAGGGTTAATAGTTAGGTTAACACTTTTGGTTAGGGTTAGTGGTTTTGGTTAATCATAGAATTGCTTGGTTTGGAAGGGACCTTAAAGATCATCTAACTCCAACCCCCCTCCCATAGGCAAGGATGCCACCCATTAGATCAGGTTGGCTAAGGCCCCATCTAGCCTGGCTTTGAACATCTTCAGGGATGGGGCAGCCACAACTTCTCTTGGCTACCTGTTACAGTGCCTCACTACCCTTACAGTGAAGAATTTCCTCCTAATGGTTAGGGTTACAGTGAGTTATTGCTAGTTTTTGGTCCAGAGTATTATCTCTTGTTCAGGTTGGGGTTTCTTTTCAGATTGATCTTCAGGTTTGAGTTAGAGTGAGGGATTAAGGTTAGGATTAGCATTACTGGTGGGGTTAGGAGTTTGGGTCAGGTTCAGGGGAGGCTTACTACTGGAGTGCATTAGTGTTATTGTGAGGGCTAGGTTGTGGTTTGGATTTTAGGATTAGCATTAGGGTTAATATTAACATTAGGGCTAGCATTAGAGTTAAGATTAAGAGTTAGGGATTAAGGGTTAAGGCTAGGATCAAGGGTTAGGTTAGGATTAGTTCTAGGGATAGGGGTAGGGTTAGGTTTAGAGCCAGTTTAGAGTTAACAGTGTAATGGTTAGGGCTGAGTGTAGGGTGAAGTTTAGAGTTAACAGTAATTGTTAGCAGTTTTGTTTATGGTTACATTTAGGTTTAAAATTAGGGTTAAGGGTTAGGATTTAGGATTAGGGTTAAGGGTTAGGGTTTAGAGTTTTGGTTTGGGTTAAAGTTAGGGGTTTTGGTTTTGGTTAGGTTTAGGTTTAATGTTAAGGTTAGTATGTTCGGGCTTCGAGTTTAGGTTTATTGTTAGAGTAAGGGTTAGGCTTATGGGTTAGGATAGGATTTCGTTGAAGCTGGGGTATGATTTAGGGTTAGGGTTAGGGGCTAGAGTCAGCATTAGGGTTTAGATTAAGTTTAGGATTAACATTAGGGTTAAGGTTAGGAGTTAGAGTTAGTTGAGTGGATTAGGGTTAGGTAAGAGTTAAGGTTAGGTTTATGGCTGATGGTTAGGGTCAGGGGAGCAGATCTAATGTAGGTTTAGGGATTATGTTTAGGATTAGTGTTTGGGTTATCATTTGGTTTAATGATTAGGGATAGACTTTGGGTTTGGTTTAATGAGTTTGGGTTATGTGTTAGGTTAGAGTTAGTTTTAGGGTAGCGTTTTAGGTTTCACTCTAAGGTTAGGTTTTAGGATTGGGCTTAATGTTAAATTAGCATCAGGGTTATGCTTCAGGGTTTGGGTTCAGGTTAGGACTAACTGGAATAGGTGTTAGGGTTAGGATTTAGATTGTGGTGTATGGTTAGGGGAATGGTTTAGGTAGGATTAGGTTTAGGGAAGTGACTCATATATTCAGGGTTAGTGATAGGGGTAGAGATTTGTGTTAGGTTTGGAGTTCAGGTTAGGTTAGAGTTCAAAGAGAAGAAACATTGTTGGGTTGGGATAGCATTGGATTATGAAAGGGTAGTTGTGACGAGAAACCGTTGGGATGGGGAGTTGTCCAGATGGGAAATCATTGTAGGGATGGGAAATCATTGGGATGGGAAAACTTTGTTGCAGTGTGAAATGTTTTCTACCTGAATGAACGTTCATTGGGATGGGAAATCCTTGGCATAGTAAATCAGAGATGGGAAATTGTTGGGATGGGGTATTGTCTTAGGAAATGATTGGGGATGGGAAACTGTTATTGGAATAGCAAAAGATTCTTGGAATGTGAAATAGTTAGGATAGGAAATACCTATTAGGATGAAAAGTTATTGCGGGTATGGGAAATCCTAGGGATGGGAAACCATTGGTGTGGGAAACTATCCTCGGCATGGAAAATGGTCATTGGGATGGGAAATCATCATACAGATGGAAAATGATTTTTAAGGTAAGCCTGCTTGGGTACAAAAACTCTAATCATAGCAAGCCTGGTGGTGAGGGGTTATTCAGAGTGATCACTGTTGGGATCCCCTGTTGATCCACAGATCCACTGTTGCAATCACTGTTGAACCCCCTAGAGTTTACCTGGTGTATTGTGTCCATTTCTGGGCTCCCCAGTACAAGAGGGACACGGAGGAGGACTTCTAAGATGATGAGAGGACTGGAGCACCTGTTGTACGAGGACAGGCTGAGAGAAGTGGGCCTGTTTAGCCAAGAAAAGAAGACTGAGGGGAGATCTCGTCAATGTATATAAATCTTTCAGGGGAGTGTGTCAAGAGGATGGAACCAGTCTATTTTCAGTTGTGTCCAGCAACAGAACAAGAGGCAATGGGCACAAACTGAAGCAGAGAGGAAGTTCTATCTGAATCTAAGAGGGCACTTCTTTACTGTGAGTGACATAGCACTGGAACAGGTTACAAGAGAGGCTGTGGAGTCTACTTCTCTGGAGATATGCAAAACCTGCCTGGATGCTATCCTGCACAATGTACTCTAGGTGATCCTGCAGGCAGGGGTGTTGGACTAGATAATCTTCAGAGGTCCCTTCCAACCTCAGCCATTCTGTGCTTCTGTTGCCCGGGTTCCCCAGCCAACCGCCCCACTCTCCAGCCACCATGGCAGGTACAGCAGCGGTGAGCCCAGTGCCCGAGAGCTCAGCCCAGCGCCCTTTTTCCTCACAGAGAGATTCCCCAGATGGCTGCTGCCGGTGCCGCAGACGCCCAACTCCCCCTTCGTTGTCCCAGCTGAGCCGCCAACGGTGGCTGCCTGGCTGCTGCCCTGCTTCCCCGGAGCGATGGCGCTGCCCTTGCAGCCCCCCCAGGTACCCAGCCTCTCCTACACGCTGCCCCAGGCCACCGTCTGGCACGTGCTGCCGGAGGTCCAGGGGCAGGTGCTGCAGCTCCCAGCCATGGTGCAGCTGCCGCCTGGGCGGCACCTCCCACCCGAGGGGCACCACCTGCAGCTGGTGCAGCTCCCCACCATGGGGCAGTTTCCCACGAAGCACTCTGTCTCTGCCACTCCTTCATGGTCACTCTCTTCCCCTGCTCCAACATGGGGTCCCTCCCACGGGATACAGTCCAGCAAGCTTGTCTTTTGGCACATGGGGACAGCCTGCTCCTGCACCTTTAGGATTTCCTTCCTGACGAAGGTCCAGGAGGGCACCTTCCCTAGCTGGCTCACTCACCAGCTGTGTCTGGATGTTATCTTCCACACACTCCAGAAACCTCCAAGACTGTTTTCTGTCTGCTGTATTGTATTTCTAGCAGATATCTGGTAAGATGGAGTCCCCCACAAGAACAAGGGCTAGTGCTTGTGAGAATTCTCACAATTAGTTGATTCAGTTGAGATACAGAAACAAGGAGGTAGTATCTGTCCCATTTGCATAGTGTGGAATTAGCTGCTTTTTTATGTAGAAGACTCCTGTGGTTCTCTATGTCACCTCTAACACAGGATGCAGAGTTTCAGCTGGGCAAGCACAGTTATTGGTGAAGTCACTGAGAAATGGTATAAAAAACATTGCTATAGGTATCGGAGTGTTTTCTGAAGCTCTAAAAATTCATCATCCCAATAAGTCCACTGTGGAACCTGTTACGCTCAATACATAGACTCGGAGAAGAAGCATTCCCATCTTCAGTTCCATTTGGTGTCACAAAACAGGAACAAATGTTTGAGTGAAAATGATGACAATAACAGAGAGGCATTTTATCTATTAGAAAGATGTACAATGCAGCTAAGTTGTTATCCACTCCTTCATGTAAAAACGCTTTATAAGAGGTTATAAAAGGGTATAAGAGGGGAGAGGATTTTTAAAGCACCAATATTATGAAATGCTTTCCCTTAACCAGATCCAAAATATGCTCCCTGTTCTAGACAATCTGTCATATAAGGAAGTTTTCTTCTAAAGCTAATAAAACCATTTTCAAAATACTCACTCTACTCCTTTGCATACAGAAAATTATGTCTGGTGTAAAGACAGCAAAGCAGTTACTTTTTAAATGAGTTTGATAGATGCTTAGTAACTGTTAGATTAAAACATCGGTTTTAGATACCAATAAGTTTGTAAAAACCTGAGCATTTAAATGATTTTTTTTTCAAGACAGTTTCATTTTGCACAAATGATGTTGAATAAAAAGCTCTTTTTGATCCGTGGAAGAGCTCTATAACTCAAAGTATGTAAGTTATAAAGTAGGTATGTGGTTTATTTCGGCGCCAGGCGCATGCGGGATAGCTCCCAAAGGCATGTGCACCTTAACGTGGCAACCTGCTTTGGTTATATGCAGTAAAAAGTTACACACGCATAAAGTTTCCCAATACACCTATACATATACATAACCTATCCCTGCTTTATATTAAAATTAGCTCCAAGAAGTAATTTCCATAAACTCCTCCCATCTGCGCCTGCACAGTGCCTTCTGGTGGTGGTTGTCGGGTGGTCGTGGGGATGAAGGCCGATAACTCCTCTTCATCACCACTGGTTGACCCCCTGCCTTTGTACAGACTCAGCTGCTCCTTGGCTCTTGTCCAAACCACAAGGTCGGTCTCAGACACTTTTTGAGAGAGGTTCCCCATTTTTGTCAGGAAACATCTTCTGTGAGGGGCCCTGAGACTCCTTATTTTGGTTAGTAAGAAAAGACACTCAGCAATATCTATTTTAATGCAATTAAGCAAGCCCCCATTATTTCATTCCTGGCTTTAATAATTATAATTGTTTTACTTAGAAATCATTAATACGGTTAAGCAAGCCCCCATTCTTTTATCCCTGGCTTCATTTTCATGTAAAAGTTCCAGACACCCACTGAAGCAATGGCGTCCATGCTGAACTGAGGTCAACATGGCAACAGAAACACATCCTGATGAAGTAGAAAAACAACTTATTTCTGTCAGCCTCCTGCCTGGGGCCTGCTCCGGCGGGGGTCCTCCACAGGCCGCAGCCTCCTTCAGGGCACATCCACCTGCTCCGCTGTGGGCTCCTCCACGGGCTGCAGCGTGGAAATCTGCTCCGCCGTGGGACCCATGGGCTGCAGGGGGACAGCCTGCTCCACCAGGGGCCTGTCCATCCACAGGCCGCAGGGGAACTGCTGCTGTGAGCCTGGAGCACCTCCTGCCTCCTGCTGCACTCACCTTGGGGGCTGCAGAGAGGTTTCTCACTCCTCCCTGACCCAGACGCTGCTGTGCAGCAGGTTTCTTTCCCTTTCTTAGATGGGCTCTCACACAGGCGTAAACATCATCCTTTTTGTCTCAGTTCTGGGCAGCAGCGGGTCCCTCTGGAGCCTCCTGGAACCGGCCCTTATCTAACATGGGGCAGCTGCTGCATTCTCCTCGCAGAGGACACCCCTGCAGCCCCCCGCTACCAGAACCTGTCCACGTAAACCCAATACAAGACACCAACTGAACCTCCCTGATTCCCAGCAGGTGGATCAGGCGGGGAACCCGTGCCAACACCCAGAAGACTCTCCTGCGCCTTGAAAAGCAAGCCTTATGGGGACGTAGCACCCAGAAAGAACGGAGTCACACAACAGGACTCATTTCCAAAACCGCCGCGTGGACACCTGGGCCAAAGAGCAGGGCCTTGAGTGGCTATATCACATACCCTATCGTGCACCAGCCTCTGGGAAAATCAAAGGATGCAATCGACTGGTAAAGACTGCACTGAAAGCAATGGGTGCGGGGACATTCCAACGTCGGGATAGACCTTTAGCAAAACCCACCTGGTTAGTCAAGCGCAGGGGAGCTGCCAACCCATCCGGCCCTACCCAGTCCCACCTCTTAACGGACTGCAGAAGGAGATGAAGTCCCTGTGGTGCGCAGAAAGAACATGCTGGGGAAGACAGCCTGGGTTATTCGTGCCTCAGTCAAAGGCAAACCCATCCATGGGATGGCTTTTGCTCAAGGACCTGGGTGCACTTGGTGAGGAATGCAGAAGGATATGGCACTCTGATGGGCACCTCAATCTGGGGTGAGAACAGCCAGTGGTTTGAACTGTATGATGTGAATTGCTCTATTGCTGGAGCACATTGTCACCTGGCGCTGTGATGCTGGGATAACGGCTTCGGTGTCCATGCTGTCCTTGTGCTGTGCCTGTGCTGTGCCTGTTCTGTGTCTGTGCTCTGCCTGTGCTCTGTCTGTGCTGTGTCTGTGCTCTGTCTGTGCTCTGTCTGTGCAATCTGTGCTCTGTCTGTGCTGTGTCCACACTGTGTCTGCGCTGTGTCTCTTCTGTGTCTGTGCTGTGTCGGTTCTGTGTCTGTTCTGTGTTTGTTCTCTGTATGGGCTGTGTCCGTGCTGTGTCTGGGCTGTGTCTGGGCTCTGTCTGGGCTCTGTCTGTTCTGTGTCTGTGCTCTGTCCGTGCTGTGTCTGGGCTGTGTCTGGGCTCTGTCTGTGCTCTCTGTGCTGTGTCTGTGCTGTGTCTGGGCTCTGGCTGGGCTCTGGCTGGGCCGTGTCTGTGCTCTCTGTGCTGTGTACATGCTCTGGCTGGGCTGTGTCTGGGCTGTGTCTGTGGTCTGTCTGTATTGGCCTCCTTTCTCCCCAGTTCTTCTCAGAGCCTGTCTTCAGATGAACAGTCTCAGTCCTTTGTCAGCCATCCTGAGACAAGCCACCACCCCCGATGGGACCGCTGAAATCAGAGGGTGCACCTTCCTGTCTGTGGTAGCAAGAACTCTCCGGTAGGCAACAAGATCCGGGACGAGCCCCTAGACTGTGAGAAAAATCTCAATAATTTTCTTCAGACAGGATCTTCTGTGAAGCTTTTTTATTCGCGATTGCAATGGCAGGCGTCCTGCAAGCAGGAGCGCGCAGTAAAAGTTTATCATAACCGTGTATTCCCTATTACCCAACACCTGATTTCTCCCCTGTTTCTTCATTGGCTGAGTACTACAGGTTCACAGCCTACTCGACGCACTACTATACCATGTATGTACAATTTTATTTGACCAACCGTTAATTTCTCCTTACCCTTTTATTTTTTCCTTCTTCTCTTGTGACTTGATCTTCGCTTTTACTGATCTCGCACTACTCATCCTGTTTTTCTTAGCTATCCTCATTATTTTGGGACAGTGGGACCTTCCCCTTATCTGCTTAACAGATTCCCCACTGCTATGCCACACAATCACTTTTGAATATGCAAGGTTAGTGGATTTATCCACTGCAAAAACACCTTCTATTGCAAAAACACAACTTTGTTTCTCACAAGGAGAAAAAACAACACGCCTGAAGTCGAAGCCACATACTAGAAAGAGAGGAGGACGCGCAGCACGGGAAGCTTCTCACAGAAAGGAGCTGCATTTTGGGTAAAAATCTGTCCCTTTTTATGTCATTGAGACATACGAGGGCGTAGGACACCAGCACTTCAGGGAACCAAGAGATGCTGTGCGTTTCTATCCGTCCCCCTGAGACAGCCACTAGGTGACGATGTTTCCAATTTTCTTTAAAGAAACCTTGCTTTCTCAGGCCCAGGTGTTCAGCTGCACATCAAGGACGCCCCTGGCTCCCAGGCACAGTTCCCAGGCCGAAGGCCGAGCTTCCATCCGAACCCCCAGCCCAGCAGACATTGCTCCTGTCGTTGTGGAGCAGCCATTTCATGTCAGCCTTTTCTCCTGGCAGTCAGGTTACCGCCGTCAGTGCTGCCATCGGGGCGCCCGAGAGCCGTGTGAGGTCAGCAGAGAGTCACTGTCAGCCTTTGAGCTCCCAAAGGTGGGTGGCCGTAAGTGCCCTGAGCGTCCACCTCGCATTGAGTACTGCTGGTGGCACTCAAGGCATGGAGGTCTTGGTGGTGGAATAGGAGATGCCGATGTCCTGCTGGTGGAACAAGAGACGCTGATGTCCTGCTGGTGGAAGAGGAGACTTGAAGGTGCTGCTGGTTAGAGGTGCTTAGGAGTGGGCAGCCTCCATCCCGGTGGCCGAGCATCTCCACGGCAGGGAGGCCGCGGGCAGCACGAGCCAGCTGCCCCGCGGGCTGACAGCAGAGGCCCCCGGGGATGAGACGTGCCCCACCTGCCTGGGTCTGCTGGCCGAGGCAGCACCTGAGTCCTGCGGGCACAGCTACCGCTGCTGAGAGCTTGAACCTCTTGTAAGTTTAGTCTTGGCAAAGAAAACCCATCCTAAGTGCATTTGCCTTTCAGGCATTGGTAAGTTGGCCCTCCTGATGTATTTTCACTGCCACAGTAGTGCCTCTAATAATGCTACTGTTAATTAGTGCTCTACCCTTCCGATCTTTTACTAAGGTAGCTAGAGAGAAGTGCAGATACCTCTTTATTTCCTGGTAATACCTGTAAGAACCATCTATCTACATCTTCGCCAGATTCATCATAGCAGTCTTGGTACTGGTGATCTGTGTTGATCTGGAATAAAGTGCAATCGTTAGCACGCCAAGTGTCCATGCCCTTGCATCTAACAGAATCGTACAAATCCCTGTTGGGATCTCTCTCTAGCTGTGGGCTGGCTAAGCTGTCCTTTGGATGGTGAAAATGGGAAATCATGCGGATGGGAAATGATGAGTGGGATGAGAAATGATTGCTGGGATGGGAAGACTTCCTTGGGCTGGAAATCCATGGGGCTAGGAAATGAAAGAGATGGGAAATCTTCCTTGGGATGGGAAAGCTTCCGTGGGAAGGAAAAGCATTGGGATGAGATACCTTCCTTGGGGAGGAAGTCATCCTTAAGGAAAGGCATTGGGATGGGAAATTTTCCTTGGGGAGGAAATCACTGGAAAGGAAAAGCATTGGGGTAGGGAAATCTCTCTTGGGATGGGAAATTATTGGGATGGGAAATCTTGAATGGGGTGGGTAAGATTCATTGGGGTAGGAAATACTTGGAAAAGAAATCCAAGGGATGGGAAGTCTTTGGGATGAGATCTCATTGGATTAAGAAACGCTTCGTGCTGATGGGAACTATTTTGCATGGGAATCTGTTGGGCCGTGAAATTGTCGGGGTGGGAAATCACTGGGAGGATGAAAAGTCTTGGGATGGACAATCCTTGGGAGGGGAAAGTGTTGGAGCGCGAAACCCTCCTGGGCCTGGCAAATGATGACTGGGACGGGAAAGGCTCACGGGGATGGAAAATGATTGCGCTGGGAAGCCCGCTGGGGTGGAGAAACTGCAATCATCACCAAGATGGCGGCGAGGGGCTGGTCAGCCGTTGGGATGGAACCCCCGTTGGCCGGGCTCCCCAACGAACCGCCCCACTCTCCAGCCACCATGGCAGGTCCAGCAGCAGGCTCCCGCTCCTCCCGGGGCTGCGGCCCTGCCGGCGAGCCCAGCGCCCGAGAGCTCAGCCCAGCGCCCTTTTTCCTCACAGAGAGATTCCCCAGACGGCTGCCGCCGGTGCCGCAGACACCCAACTCCCCCTTCGTTGTCCCAGCTGAGCCGCCAACGGTGGCTGCCTGGCTGCTGCCCTGCTTCCCCGGAGCGATGGCGCTGCCCTTGCAGCCCCCCCAGGTACCCACCCTCCCCTACGCGCTGCCCCAGGCCACCGTCTGGCACGTGCTGCCGGAGGTCCAGGGGCAGGTGCTGCAGCTCCCAGCCATGGTGCAGCTGCCGCCTGGGCGGCACCTCCCACCCGAGGGGCACCACCTGCAGCTGGTGCAGCTCCCCGCCGTGGGGCATAACCTGCAGCTGGTGCAGCTCCCTGCCGTGGGGCAGTTCCCCCACACCGCTCCTCCCTATGCCCCTGTCTGCCAGTGGGGACAGCCCATGGTGATGGGGACACTGGTGCCCCACCATGCGCTGGGGCTGGGGCCCAGGGCCGTGCTCCACGGGGAGCCCCTGCACCCCCCAGGCACCTGCCTGTTGCAGGCCCCTGCCCACCACAGCCTCCCGCCACCCCTCGTCCCGGGGCCTCGGCTCTGGTGGCAGGCGCTCCCCACGCCCCGCACCGTGACCAGCAGCCAGGGGCAGCTGCCGGAGCCCTGCGAGCACGCCGTGGGGCTCAGCAAGGACCAGGGGCCCCTGCTGCCTGACCCCACTCCTCCCAAGCCTTTCCTGGCTCCATCGACCTGCAGCACCCAGACGGCGACGCCCCATGGTGAGTTTGGCGCTGGCACAGCCGGCCAGTTGTCGCCCCACACCCATGAGCCATGGGAAAGCTGACATCGCCTGTCTTGGGGGATTTTCTTGCTTCGTCCTCAGCGGCGACAGCCCCGGAGGTGCCTGAGGAGCCCCCGCAGCTGCCCGAGCTGGGCCCTGATGCCTTCGCCGAGGCCTTTCCAGAGCTGGCAGGGGACAGCCAGCAGCTGCAGCACGTGCAGGACCAGCTCCTGGCCGACCTGGACATCCCCGGCATGGAGGAGCTGCTCAGCTGGCTCGAGGCCGTGGAGCCCCAGGACGCCTTCCCCGATTTGCCCAGCAGTCCTGCCCTCAGCCGCTTCCTCTCCCAGCTGCCCGACCTCTCCGAGGACATCGAGGAGCCGAGCACGCAGGGACTGGAAGCCACAGGAGCCCTCGGTGAGGTACCCTCAACCCCTGGGCTGCGCCCCGAGAAGGTTGCGGGTGGGCTGTCAGTGCAGTCCCCTGTTGTGCCGGCAGTGAGCCTCCCCCTCAGCCCTGCAGCCAGTCCCCTGCCCAGTGACCTTAGGAGACCCCTACCCAATCCACCCCTGAGTCCCCCCAAGAGGTCCCCTGACACCCAAGTCCTCAGTGCCCGTAGTAGACCCCTGCCCAAACCCCCCCAGAGTTCCCTCAAGAACCTCCCCGACCCCAAAGTCCTCAGTGCCCTTAGTAGACCCCTGCCCAAACGCCCCCTGGGTCCCCTCAAGAGCCCCCTGGCTGCCCCTACATCCACCGGCACCAAGCGGGGGGTCAAGTGCCCTGCACCCACCAGCACCCCTGGGACAGCAGAGAGCTCCCAGGACAGGAGGCTGATGACAGAGAAACCCCCCGGCAAGGAGAGGAAGATGCTGCTGGGCCAGGGTGTCCAAGGCCCCAAGACGCCTTGCCAGGGACGCCGTGCCAGGGACGCCAGGATGTCCAAGGCCCCAGGATGCCGTGGCAGCAGCAGGCAAGAGGGCAGCGGCAGGCAGCAGCCAGCGACCAACAACTCCCGGGCGCGCAGCAAGAGAGCCCGAAGCCCGGGGGCTGCTGGGGGGCAAGGAGCAGCGTCGCCGCCTCCCCGCAGAGCGCGGCTGCTGCCGGAGACTCCGAGCGGGGAGCCCCGTGCCGTGTGGCCCCAGGACAGGCCCTGTCCCCAAGCCGTCAGGGCCAAGACGCTGCAGAGCCAGCACCCGGGGACAAAGACCCCCAGCGAGACTTTGCAGCCGCTGGGGGCCAGGCCGAAGGCGCTGGGGCCAGTGCTCCAGCTGCCCTCTGTGCAGCCACAGCCCACCTCCAGCAGCCCCAGCACGATGCCCAGTGCCCCGCCGACAGTGCCAAGCTCCAGCGCTGTGCCCGCTGCTCCCCAGTCCCCAGCTGGCGGCAAAGAAAAGGTGGTGCCGACACCACCAGGCAGCATGGCGTGAACAGGGGACGCTGCCCTAGAGCAGGCGCCCAGAGCGCTGTGCCTGCCGGCCGCAGGGGGCCAAGCACAGCGGGGGGCTCTGCCCACACAGCTGTGCATGCTGCAGCCCCTGGCACAGCCCCGCGTGGACTACGTGCCCTGCGTGGGGCCCTGGGCACGCAGCGACGCGGCGCCCATGCCGCTGGAGGAGCCCTTACCCTTCTTTAGTGCTGTAGCTAATCAGTGTTTCTCACTGTCAGGGATGGGCAATGGGGGGGGGGGGATGGGAAATGGGGGGGGATTGAAATGGCAGGGATTGAAAACTTATTTCTTCTTTTCTGGTCCTTTCTCTTCTTTATTGCCTTCTTTCTTAAATTACTCTAGTGTAGGTGTTCACTCAGCAACGCCTCTGCCTGCAGTTGTTCTGGCAGTGGGATGCCGAGTGAGATGCAGCCCGCTCCCGCTGCCCATACTCAGTCCGTGAATGGATGTGGGCATGGCCAGCACGGACGGGAGAAAATGGGTGGATGGGTGGATGAATGGGTGGATGGATGGATGGATGGATGGATGGATGGGAGTTGGGAACTGAGCCTTGGGATCAGCAATGGGAGGTTGCTGGGATAGGAAATGATCAGGGGGATGGGAAGTCATGACGGTGATGGGAATTAATTAGTGTGAAATGATGGGATGGGAAATTGCTAGGACGGGTGATCACGGTCGTGATAGGAGATGATTAGGCTGGGAAAAAATTGTTTACATTAATACATTTTATTTATTTTCTTTTTAATTTATTGTATTATTTTTATTATTTTCTATTCCTTTATTATTAAACTCTTTATCAATGCCTATGAGTTTTTATTTTCCTTCCGATTCTCTGCGTGTTCACTCAGAATGGGGGGACATGAGCGAACAGATGTGTGGTGCTGAGCGGCCTGCTGGGTTACACCACAACAGACTTTTTGGCAGGCAAGCTGGGGCACAAAGGGTTGAGCTAACGTCACATCTGACTAGAATGTTTTAAAAGAGTGTTTCTTATAAGCTTTCTCTGAGATTGAGAGTTGCTGGTCAGAATGTTGATTTTTTCCTTTCTAGTGTTGTTTTTCTGTGCTTTTTAGGTGCTTTTTCTTAATCCCTTTCTTGTTGTTTATGATCTCTGGGGGCTGGCCTATGTTTGTTGATGGTTTGGCCCATGTGCAGGTAGCACGTGCTCCTCTTGCACCGATGGTGAACTTAACCCAGTATTTGTCCCCGAATGACAACCTCTGTGGTTAGACAAGGAGTTCAAAATTCCAGCCAGAGATCAGCCCTGAGGCAGGATGGCTACGGGTGGCAAGGGGTGGGGGGGGATGTGGGCCGGTATTTATCACGATTGCCACCTCCGATGGCTTTGGAATTCAGCCCTGAACAAATGTGGTATCCTACGGCGCTGCTAAAGGGTTTTAGAAAGGTGTGCCCCGATCCTGGCAGTGCCAGAGATTTACAGCTCGCCAAGTTGTCCGAGAAAAGTTTGGATTTGTTACCCGATGCGCAAGAAGCCAATCCAGACACCAGGTCGAGACATAGTTTTCTTTCAGAACTGCGCGAGTCTGGGTACCAGGTGGCGTCCCACAAAGCCAGCACATGGAAAGATTTTCCACGCCACACTTGGTACAGTCTTTTATCACTACATTTCCATGCTAGTACAATCCTCTGACTTCTCACGGGTTCCAGAATTAGCCTACGGCTGACATGACAAAATGATTCTGCGCATCCTCAGAGGGGAAGGCTCTCCTGTTGGGCTGGGGTCTCTCACTCTAGGGGTGTGATTTTTTGTATTAGAATGAGGGTACTTCGTATTAGAATATCTTTCCATTGTTTTCCAGTGGTTTCCAACAAGTGGATCAGTATCAAACTCCAGTGCATGTGTGTAGGATTTTTCCTTACAAAAGGGTCTTCTTGAGTAAATAGATTCCTAGTTATTCATCCTTTAGATAGCTTCAACTCCAGGGTCATCTTTGCCCTTGCCTCAAAATACCCATTTTGTACCTTTTCTCGTGAAACGAAGTTAACGAAGAAAACAAACAAACAAACAAAAACTAGTTGCTAGCACCAGCGGCTTGTTTGCTGGGTCTGCTCTATGTGTTTTGAAGACTATTCAGTACAATTCAGCACCTTCAAGAGAAATTGTGTGGTTCTATGAAAATGCGTCTTGATCTGATGCAAGCCTGCGACGCACCCCGAAGGCCCTCCAAGCCCTGGGATGGGGTCTGAGGCCCTTCCGAGCCCTGGGATGTTACCTGCAGCCACTCCAACCCTGTGACGGACCCTACAGCTGGCTCCGGGGACTGCCCTGTGGCAGTCCCAGTCACCGATACACACAAGATGAAAGAATGGATGCACAAGTCATCTCATTTAGGAAGGGAAGAAAGTCCTACTGAGACGGGGAAGGAGCAATAGGAAGGCGAAGCAGACTACCTCAGTGTAGGGCCGTCCTAGGGAACAGCAGGCTGAAGACCACCATCTAAAAGCAGCAGTAACCAGGTGATCCCGATCTCTGGGTGAGCTGTGAGACATGCGGAAAGATTTCAGCTGTCCTCCAGGGAGCACATTGTCACCTTGCTGCTGCCATGCTGGGATAACGGCTCCGGTGTCCGTGCTGCGTCTGTGCTGTGTCTGTGCTCTGTGCTGTGCCTGTGCTCTCTGTGCTCTGTCCGTGCTGTGTCTGTGCTGTGTCTGAGCTGGGTCTGGACTGTGTCTGGGCTGTGTCTGGGCTCTGGCTGGGCTCTGTCTGGGCTGTGTCTGTGCTCTCTGTGCTGTGTACATGCTCTGGCTGGGCTGTGTCTGGGCTGTGTCTGTGGTCTGTCTGTATTGGCCTCCTTTCTTCCCAGTTCTTCTCAGAGCCTGTCTTCAGATGAACCTTTGCCAGCCATCCTGAGACAAGCCCACCTGCCAGTGGGGACAGCCCATGGTGACGGGGACACTGGTGCCCCACCATGCGCTGGGGCTGGGGCCCAGGGCCATGCTCCATGGGGAGCCCCTGCACCCCCCAGGCACCTGCCTGTTGCAGGCCCCCGCCCACCGCAGCCTCCCGCCACCCCTCGTCCCGGGGCCTCGGCTCTGGGGGCAGGTGCTCCCCACGCCCCACACCGTGACCAGCAGCCAGGGGCAGCTGCCGGAGCCCTGCGAGCACGCCGTGGGGCTCAGCAAGGACCAGGGGCCCCTGCTGCCTGACCCCACTCCCCCCAAGCCTTTCCTGGCTTCATCGACCTGCAGCACCCAGACGGCGACGCCCCATGGTGAGTTTGGCGCTGGCACAGCCGGCCAGTTGTCGCCCCACACCCATGAGCCATGGGAAAGCTGGCATCGCCCGTCTTGGGGGATTTTCTTGCTTCGTCCTCAGCGGCGACAGCCCCGGAGGTGCCTGAGGAGCCCCCGCAGCTGCCCGAGCTGGGCCCTGATGCCTTCGCCGAGGCCTTTCCAGAGCTGGCAGGGGACAGCCAGCAGCTGCAGCACGTGCAGGACCAGCTCCTGGCCGACCTGGACATCCCCGGCATGGAGGAACTGCTCAGCTGGCTCGAGGCCGTGGAGCCCCAGGACGCCTTCCCCGATTTGCCCAGCAGTCCTGCCCTCAGCCGCTTCCTCTCCCAGCTGCCCGACCTCTCCGAGGACATCGAGGAGCCGAGCACGCAGGGACTGGAAGCCACAGGAGCCCTCGGTGAGGTACCCTCAACCCCTGGGCTGCGCCCCGAGAAGGTTGCGGGTGGGCTGTCAGTGCAGTCACCTGTTGTGCTGGCAGTGAGCCCCCCCCCTCAGCCCTGCAGCCAGTCCCCTGCCCAGTGCCCTTAGGAGACCCCTACCCAATCCACCCCTGAGTCCCCCCAAGAGGTCCCCTGACACCCAAGTCCTCAGTGCCCATAGTAGACCCCTGCCCAAACCCCCCCAGAGTTCCCTCAAGAACCTCCCCGACCCCAAGGTCCTCAGTGCCCTTAGTAGACCCCTGCCCAAACGCCCCCTGGGTCCCCTCAAGAGCCCCCTGGCTGCCCCTACATCCACCGGCACCAAGTGGGGGGTCAAGTGCCCTGCACCCACCAGCACCCCTGGGACAGCAGAGAGCTCCCAGGACAGGAGGCTGATGACAGAGAAACCCCCCGGCAAGGAGAGGAAGATGCTGCTGGGCCAGGGTGTCCAAGGCCACAAGATGCCATGCCAGGGGAAGACGGGTGGCAACAGTACCATGGCTGGCAGCAGCAGGCAAGCAGGCAGCGGCAGGCAGCAGTGGCATGGCACCCAGCAAGAGAGCCCGATGCCCAGGGGCTTCTGAGGGGCATGAAGCAGCTTTGCCATCCCCCCGCAGAGGATCGGCCCCGTGCAATTCTTCGTGCAGCTGCAGAAGGACCACGCCATAGCCAAGTATTACGGCTACCCGTGACCCTGCACTCCTTGACGGCCCCCACAGCACTCAGGCCCGCTCAGCACGCAGGCACAGAGACCTCTGCAGGCATCTGCTTCAGCTTCAGCCACACTCTTCAGCCCTCTCGCTTGCCCTTTCCCCTCTTTAGTGCTGTAGCTAATCAGTGTTTCGCATTCCTCTTTGCCACTCCTGGCATCCCATGCCAGCACCAGCACCACCACCTGCATCTCTGCCCAACACTGGCAACAGCATCCCCACCACCTGCATCCTCAGCCTGGGCTGGCAGTGGCTCTCCCAGTGTCGTTGCTATGGACCCACCTGCAGCAGAGCTGGGAGCTGCACGGTCACCCCTCAGGTGCAGAGCAGGAGGACAAAACAGCCCCCAGCCACTCATGCCCACCTGTGGTGCAGGATGGGGCACGACACATGCCAGTGTCCACCAGCTGCTGCCACCAGCCCCATCCCTTCCGCTCCAAAATTCACCCCTCCCCAACAATCCTCTCTGGGTTCAGGAACTGTTAGCATGGGAAGTGGGAAATATTTGGGAAAGTAAATGATTATTGGGTTGGGAAATCACTGGGATTGGATTTTTTTTCTTATTTATTGTCATTTCCCGTATCTATTGCTCAGTTTAATATATTAAATAATTTTTGTTCACTTTTTAATGTCTCTGCCTACAATCATTCATAGAATTAATGCAGTGGATGCCCTAACACAGTCCACTCCTGCTTTCCATGCCTACCCCATGAATTTGTGTGGGGATGGCCACCATGGAAAGGAGTCAGTGTATGGGTAGAGAATTGCCCTGGGTCATGGACACCCATGGGAGACTTAGGGAGTGGCAGGAGGAGTGGTTCCCATGGTACAGGGAAGCGGGGGTGGTTGGGGCTGCTTTGCAGACATATAGACTTATACAGATGCCTTGCATGTAATTGCTCTTCTGACTCCATGCTTTTCTAGTCCTGGGAGTTTTGTCCCAGGACAGGGACTCAGTCAAGCCTGTATGTCCAGGGCAGGATTTTCCAGTCCATTTTGCATCTCATTCCCAGAAGGGCTGTGAGGAGCAGCGCTTGGTGTCCCCCATCTTCTCCAGTAAGGTGCTGCAAGCACCCCTGGCTGGGGAAAATGTGCCTTTTCTTGGGGGGAACTGCGCCACACTGCACATTGCCCCCCAGGGGAAGCAGTCTTGCTTCCAGCCGTCCCTGCCACTAGTGCTCAGCCCATGCTGGCTTGCAGGATACAGCCCTGGGACTCCTCCAGCCCAGGGTGAGGGGGCTTTGCTGCCCATGGGGATGATGGGGACTGGGGGGACTCAGTGGTTGTAAAACAGGCCTGGGATGGTTTGGAAAACTGTGTGGCTCATAACCCCGCCTCTGCACAGCCCAGCCAAGCCCAGATGCCCCGGGGAGCCCTGGGGAGCAGCTGCGGCAGCGTCTGGGCTCAACACAGCAGCCGACCTGTCAGGCAGGTTTCCCAGAGCAGCCAGAGAAGCCAGCCAGGACCGGGCATGCCCCTCCGTGCGCTCGCAGGCTGACGGGGCCGCCCAGCTCTCTCCTCACCGCCGAAGCCATGCAGGCGGCCAGGCTGCTCCTCACTTGGGTGCTGCTGCGCCCGGCCGGCACCCAGCAATGCCACCCCAGCAGCCCTGGCAGCATCCTCCGCTTCACCGACACCCATGCCGAAATCCGGGTACCAGCACTGCACCGGGTGGCCAGCTCACTCGACCCCCTCTACAGCCTCGTCCGACACTACCTGGACCTCATCCAGCAAAACCCTCTGCCCACAGGTGAGTCTCCCAGGGACCCATGACATTACCTCCGTGAGTGCCACCATCCCTAGGAGCCCCTCTGCAATCCCTGTGCTAGTCACCTAGGAATGGTCAGCGGGGTCTGAGCTGCTTTGTCCCTGCACCGAGTGGTACACTGCCAGGGGAGGGATGGGGATGCATCTTGTGGGACATGGGAGCTGCCCCCAGCGCATTCACTGGCCTCATGGTTTTTTTTACAGAGCTGCTCAGGGCAGCCCTGAATGACCCCAGCTCAGTTCGGACATCACAGGTGAGCAGGGACATGGGGACAGGGAAGCCATGGTAGTGGCACCTGCCCAGGATGGGGAATTCATGACAGTGAGTGGATGGAGTGCCCCAAAATCTGCATGTGACCATGCTGACTGTGCTCTGCCATCACACAGGTCGTGCAGTACGAGCTGGGCTACGTCATCTGTGCTGCAGTGGCTCTGCTCTTCACTGTGGCTGTTCCGGTGGCTGGGCTGTGCTTCTGCTACTGCCGGAGCCAGCAGCGGTGCGGGGGCCGCCTGCGTGCCCATCGGCGCTCACTGGGTTGCCGGCGCCGCTGCCTCCTCATCTGCCTCTCCATCACCTCCCTCATCATCCTGTGAGTGCCCCAAAGCCCTCCACCACTGTCCCCCCTCACCCCAGGGTGGACCGTGCCCATGGGGACAGGGATGGGGTTGCTCTGTGGGACCCCGCCATCACTGCCTGCTTGTCCCTGGCAGGACCAGTGCCATCTGTGCCTTGGTCACCAACCAACGGGTGAAGGAGCAGATGGAGCCAGGGCTTGGTGCTGTTCCAGACACACTGCGCACACTGCGGCAGCACATTGACAATGTCCCCCAGGTGGGTCCCCAAGCAACTCTGCTATCCCAGGGTGGAGCAGACTGGGAGGTCAGGTGAAGCTGGTGCATTTTTAATGGAAAAGTAGGGTTTCATCCCCTCTTGGAGGATGCTACTGCCATGTGCCCCCATACACCAGCTCCTCTCTCTTTGCAGGGTGTGCAGATGGTGGTGGACCAGTTTGAAGTGCCCCGGCAGCGGATAATCTCCGACCTGGCAGGTAAGCATTGTACAAGCTCCCAGTGCACCCCAGCCTGGGCTGGGACAAGCAGCTGATGCTATCACGGTGCCTTGCAGGAGTAAGTCGCAGCGTGGGACTCTCCATCCATGCACAGCTGAAGGCAATGACCTACACAGCACTGGCAGACCTGCAGGACAGGGCAGGAGGTATGGCTCTCCCTTGGGCCACTGTCAAAGCCTTGCCAGGGACTGGGGTGGCCAAGTGGAGCAGTGAGAACTAGCCTTGGGCTTTCTCTTTAAGACCTACAGACCTCGCTGCACCATTTACAGATTCTCGACAAGACGGTGCGGGTGCTGACAGCGGCACGGGCTGAGCTGGAGCCAGTGCTGCAGGAACGGCGGCAGCGTGTGGTCGCACTCCTAGACGACCCACGCTGTACCTCCTGCGCCAGCATCCTGGGCAGGGCACAGAGCCTGGAGCTGGGTGCTGACTACAGCAAGGTGAGACAGGGTGCTGGTCCCCCCTGCCCCTCTGGCACCCACAAGGCTCATGGGATGCTTTCTCCCACCACCTAGGTGCCCTCAGTGGAGAAGGTTTTGAAGACATTGGCTGGTCTGCCCCAAAGTGATTTTGCAGAGATGATTCGGCAGGTAGGGGCTGATGGGGTTGAAGTGGGGTAGCCTGATGCCCATAGGCAGCCCTGTCTGAGCTGCTCCTACCCTCTCTTCTCCTCACAGGGCAACGGTACCTTCAACTCTATCCCAGAGCTGGCTGTGGAGAGGATGGCACAGGTCATTCAGGGTGAGCAAGATGCCCATGCAGATCAGTGTTGCCCTCCGTGGGGTAAATCTGGGTTTAGGGAGGTGGCATGGGACACATGGACCCACTTCACCATGGTCTTGGTCCCGCAGAGCTGCAGGAGGAGATGACCCAAGTGTCAGAGAAGGTGCAGAGCATTGCCGATGGCTTCCCCCTCCCTGACTATACCTGGCATGTCAGCGAGGCCCTGCTGAAGGCAGAGAACCGGACCCAGCCTTTCCTCCGTGAGGTGGAGCGCTTCGAGCGGTACAGGTGACACAAATGGATGCTGGGGGTGCAGTGGAGGTGGGTGCTGAGCCCCCATGATTCATATCTGGGACCATATCGTGAGGCTGCAACTTTCTCCAGGTGGATCACGGGCATGGCACTGTGCTCCATCATCCTCCTCATCACTGCCTGCAACGTGGTGGGGATGGCCCTGGGGGCATATGGGCTCTCCAAGCGGGAGGACCCAAGTGACTACGAGTGCCGAGGAGAAGCTGGCGCCAAGTTCCTTATGGTGTAAGCATCCCTCTGGGTCCCAGGGGTCTGTAGCCATCTCATGCCACCCCAAAAACAGAGGGGGTCAAAATCAAAGGGACGAATGTGGAGCCACCTGAGCAGAAAGGCTTTTGTAGCCACCGCCTGCACCAGCAGGTCTGGGAGAAGCTGCTCCTCCCTGGGAGCCCGCAGCTCCTGCGCCCAGCCAGCATGCCCAGGCGCAGGAAGGAGCCGCAGGGCTGGGCAGGTTGCCGCAAGCCTGCTCAGGTCTGCAAAGCTGCCAGCAGTGCCTCCGTGCCTCCTCTCCCTCTTTCAGTGGCGTAGGCCTGGGTTTCCTGTTCTCCTGGCTCCTCATCCTCTTGGTTTTTGCCACGTTCCTGGTTGGGGGCAACATCCAGACATTGGTTTGCAGGAATTGGGTCAACCAGGAGATTTATAAGGTGGGTAGCCATGCATCTGTCCATCACTCCATACACGTCTGCTTGGGTACACCAAGATGCCTACAAATGCTCTGCCTCCTCTCCCTGAACCCTGCTTGGAAAGCCTTATCCTAGACCAGAATATTAAGATGAGGATTAGGCCGCTGGATTTGCAACAGCAGCAGGAAATTGGCTTTGTGCTGGTTAATTTGTTTGGAGTGACAATGCTCCCACCTTCACCCCTGTCCCCTGGGTGTTTGGGGATGCTGGGGGTGGCTGGGGTGCTCTGAGCTGCTTGTGACTGGTGACATGCTGCTGTGGGGCTGGGAATGGCACCAGGCTTTATCCTGCAGTCATGCACACACAGGCAGGGCCGTGCAAAGGGCTCTCCTCTGCTTCCGTTCCCAACATCATACAAATACATGCAAGATTAGCTCCAGATGGGATGGGGTACCCCAACATGCATCTGTGAGGGCAGAGCAACCCCAGAATCATGTCTGGGAGTGCCTGTGTCTGACTCTACCCCTCTTTTTCTTACTGTTTTGCCCAGTTCATTGACACCCCTGGGAACCTGCCTCCATCCATGAACCTCACCCGCCAGCTCAACCTCAGGAGAGACTCCAACCTCAGCACCACTTACCGGTAGGTGCTCACAGGATACCACCTCTGCCCCTAATTAGTGTGAGGCTTGTGGTGATGTTGCCACTGTCCCTTCAACTTGCAGGGAGTGCAAGAGTGGTGCAGGTCTGTGGGAGGTGCTGCAGCTAGAGAAGTCATATGACCTGGATGAGCACCTCAAAACCCCCAAGGTGAGGGCTGGCTTCAACCAGAGCTTCTGGGAAGGGGAATGCAAGAGCTTTATTGAAGCTAATGTGATGGAGGTACCTGGTCCCAAACCTGTGGCATCCCCCTGTCTCACGCCTGCAGTACACGGCCAACTTCCAAAAACGCCTGGGTGACTTCACAACGCACCTTGGTGATGTGCGGCTCCTCCGCAGTGAGGGCAGGCAGGATCTGGAGACCTTTGCCCACAGCGGCGTGGACGAGGTAGACTACGGACGCTTCCAGGAGGAGGTGAGGGGATGCTGACAGGGAGATGGTCCCCCCACTGGTGGGCATGTTGTGGCCAGCCCAACAGGGGGCCACTTTCCAGGGCTGGTTTTCGGGCAGACTATGACTCTATCTTCCTCTAGATGAAAATCCCTGTAGTGCAGACCAGCCTCCCTGGCCTTGCAAGGAGCCTGGAGGGGCTGCAGAAAATGCAGGTGAGTGGTAGGGCAGGCAGCAGGGGCTACCTGCATGCCCAGAGGGCTGTCCTCATCCCACTGTTCCCTGCAGAGGAATGGCACAGTGGCAGGGCGGCTGGCTACCGAGGCCCAAGCCCTGTGGCAGATACAAAACTCCACGGTGCAAACACAGGAGGCTTTGGTGGTGAGTCCATGTCTGACAGGCATCTTATGTCACTGTGGAGGGGGGAACAGGGATTTTGCAGCTATTTCACCTCTCTGTCCTGCAGGTGAAG
Organism: Cygnus atratus; assembly: GCF_013377495.2. Lineage (NCBI taxonomy): Eukaryota > Metazoa > Chordata > Aves > Anseriformes > Anatidae > Cygnus > Cygnus atratus. The sequence continues at coordinate 5,240,131 of NC_066388.1, forward strand.
CTGGGAGAAAGCATCCGGTTCCTCTCTCAATTGGCACCACACCTCCAGGTACTATTTTCAGCTCCAAAAAATATGCAGTGCCATATGGGTCTTGCTACCCAGCATCCCAGAAGTGATTTATAGGGTGATGGAAGCCCAGGAAAGATGTAACCCCAGGAGGACTGGTTTCTTCAGTGACTCAGTTTCGCTGCTGCAAATTAGAACCCCCTTGCAGCACTCAAAGCTGCATCCCTGATAGAGCCATCCCATGTTGTTTAGCCCACTCCCTGCCAGGAGTTTTCTCTCTCCCTGCCTACCAATAATCAGACCCAATTTGAAGCCTCACTCTGCACATTCCACTCCCCACACACCTGGGGCACCTGTCCCACTGGACCAGTGATGCTCACTGCTCTAAGGGTGTTCTGTGCTCCCTGTGCTTCTCCAGGAGCGGGTGAAGACAACGCTGGCCACCACAGCCTCGATGGAGGCCCAGCTGCCCTTGCAAGCCCAGCAGATCCTCCGGCAGGTGAGCCAGGGCTGGATGAGGCTTCAGGGGGATACAATTCCCCACAGACAGAAAGGAAAAGTGGTAAAGAGGCTCTGGAAGAAGGGAAGGAGCACCTCCAGCCCTCATTTCCAAGCCTCACATCCATGCTGCCTTCCCTCTGCCCAGGAGATTGGCTGCTTCACAAGGAAGGAGCTGAGGTACTTTGCACAGTACCTACACTGGGTTGGGCACACGGTAAGTGCATGCCTTTGCTGTGGAGTTGAGGAAGCGAACTGCATCTCCCTGAGCTGGGAGTGATTTTACACTTTGCCTCCTCACTTTTTGTTCCAGCTGAGGGAGGATGTGGCTTCATGCCAGCCACTTGCCACGGCCCTGGACAATGGGCGGGTGATCCTGTGTGACCGCATTGCTGACCCCTGGGTAAGGACCCTGTGGTCGTGGTCCCTCTGTGGATGCCCTTACCCAAAGTAGCACATATTCAGTGCAGCTGAAGCCGACGGCAGCCCTGATGCCCCCACATCAGGACCAGCTAACACAAGACTCCCTAGACCCCTCTGGGCCTGCCTCTCCCTGAACAGCCAAGCAGGACCTGTGTGCTCTCTCCTTGCAGAATGCTTTCTGGTTTAGCCTGGGATGCTGCACCTTCTTCCTCATCCCCAACATCATCTTCGCCATAAGGCTCACCAAACATTTCCGCCCCATCCGCAACAGACTCATGTAAGCAGTGGACACAGGGTGGGCAGACTCCCTAGGATGATGCAAGGAGGGGAGTTGTGTGCTCCTCCTCGACCATCTGATTGTTTCTCCTTCTCCCTCTACAGCTCTACAGGGTCAGAGGAGACCTGTCCTTTCCACATCCCCCGTGTCACAGCACTCAAGCTCTAGGCCAGGCTCTGCCAGGTATGGTGGCAGGCTAAGACCTGAGGCACTTGCTTCAGGAGCTCCTGCCTGTCAAACTCATGTCCAAACATTACAAGGCTTCCTCCACCTCAGTGTCCTTGGGGGTCTGAGCATCCTTCCTGGGCATAGGACACTCAGGTGTTGTAGGGTTCCAGGTCCCTCTGACATCTATTTCTCAGTGTCCTTCAGGGTCTGAGAATCCTTCCCAGTCGCAGGGCACTTGTGTCCATGTGCTGTAGGGATCCAGGTCCCTCCAACAACCCTTCCTCAGTGTCCTTGGGGTCTGTACATCCTTCTTGGGCACAGGGGCACTTGTGTCCGTGCATTGTAGGACCCCAGATCCCTGTGACATCTCTTCCTCAGTGTCTGAGCACTCATCAGGGACACCCCCAGAGCCTGGCTGATGGAGGGTGCCAGGATGTGCCCCCGCAGATCCCGCTGACCGCTGGTGCTCCCGCTGCACATACAGACCCTGCTGGGATGCACACCCGACTCCCTCCCACCCACCGCAGCCCTCCTGCAGCAGCACACTGCGATGCTTCTCTGCTCCCAGGATGGACCCAGGAATGGAGCACATTAAACCCTCCCATGCCAAACCCACCACCACCTGCCTTTTTTTTTGCGATCACCAGTGCTGGGTCTTTGTAGGGAACCGTTTGGGCCTGAGGGATGCAGCCCCTTGGGGGAGCATGCTGGGCCCACAGTCCCCTCTGCCCCCTCAGAGGCTCCCAGGGCTGAGGCTGCCCATGGTGGGGATGAGGCCATGGCTGTAGGGGCTCCGGAGCCAGGGGAGGGATCTGGGGCTAAGGGGAGCTGCGGGTTGGGAAGGCTGAGGAGATGCTGCGGGAGTGCCATGAGGGCCATGAGAGGCCATGACTGGGGCACTCCATGGCCGTGCCAGGGAGGAGAGGCCTCGGAGCAGTGGCCTCTGGAGCTCCAGGGCTGGGAACGCTCTGCAGCCAAGGGTAGGTGGCGGCTTAAGGACTCTGGGGCAGGGCATCATCAAGAGGTGGCAAGGCTGGGCCCAGCTACCCATGGGACCCCGGCTCCAGCCACCCGGACCCAGGCAGGGGCCTCGGTGGAGACGTGCTGGAGTCACAGGAATGGAGACCCAGAACCCCTGTGGGGCTGGGGACCCTCCAGGCTGGGTACTCAGTGCACTGGAGATATTCACCAGCATTTATGATCATTAATTATTATTGCTTGGCCCTGGCTGGTGTTTCTGGTAGTCCTCGAAGAGGCTGGTGAAAAAAAGCAGCCCCTGTGGTGGTTGCAGGGATTTTTAGGAAGCAAGAAACCCCTTTGCCCAAGGCCTGAAAGATGAGACATAAGTAAACCCACCTCTTAAAATTAATTAGAGGTAAGTTGGGGGGGGAGAGCGGGGGGCAAAAAATCAGGATAAGTCCTCAATTTTGTGGGTAGGAGACCCTGCCAGAGCTGGGGATCATTTTCAAGCTCCACTAGCTGAAATGGTATATGTTTCATATGTTTTGTGGTTCGGAAGCTGCTTCCCCGCAAGGAAACACAGCCGGGGCCTTTGACTTCCAATTTACAGCATTTATGGCTTTGTGGTAGGAAATGTCTAAAATTTCTGTAGTATCCTCCATAATCTTTAAAGCACTTTGACCCTATCAGCAAGTTATTATTTATGAAATCTATAAAGGGGTTGACAGATCCGTGCCTTCAAAGTGAGTGAGGATTTCCCTGCATTTCCCTAACTGAAATACTCTCTACTTGGTAACTGACAGGGAAATACCCCATTTTATGCATTATTAAAGGATTATTGCTACCCAAAGCCAGCAATAATGCATAAAATACCTATATTATGCATTATTTAGGTTGTTGCTGCCCAAAGCCATCTGGTTCTATGCAGTATTTGCCAGCAGAGGTCAGTATTGCAAAGCCTTTTTGCAAAGAAGGGCTTTGGTGAGTGCATGTTCAAAGAATTTCTGCAGAAACCCAATGGGATGTCTTCAGCCCATATAAAAACTATGTGGTGGTGTCACCAGCAAAAGTTGTCTTTAAAATGAATCATTTCCAGCTGGCAACCGGGGGAGCTGGGGCTTGGCCTCTTCTTGCAGGTAACTAGTGATAGGACTAGAGGGAATGGCCTCAAGTTGTGCCAGGGGAAGTTCAGGTTGGAAATGAAGAGAATTTTTTTTCTCAGAAAGAGCAGTCAGGCATTGGAACTGAAGGTGGTAGAGTCACCGTCCCTGGGGATGTTTAAGGAAAGGTTGGACCTGGTGCTCAGGGTCATGGTTTAGTGGGTGACATTGGTGGTAGGGGGATGGTTGGACCAGATGATCTTGGAAGTCTTTTCCAACCCTAATGATTCTGTGATTTTGTCTTCAGAGGAAGGCTGGTGGAGGGGAGAGGCAGGGGTACCACAGTGGGGTACAGAGAAGAGATGTTAGTACCTGGAATTCAATTAGAAAACACATCTACAAACCTTCTGGGTGTATTTTGAAGTCTTACAATCATGTAATTCTTACAAAATTATAAAGGAAAGGTATACCTCATGTTTTTAAGCCCCTCTCAACAGCAGTACTACATTTTAAATAAAATTATACTCAGTATGTGGTATAGAAGAGCAAAGGGCTTATCTACCTGAAAAGGCGAGTAACTGAAAATATTTGTTGGGCTGATCCATTGATTAAAAAACCATACAAGTGTGCAAACAAAGGAGCCTAATTCAATTAGTTCTTCTTACCAAAGTTATTTCTTGTAGCTGGACCATAGTAAATGAAGTGCCACACAGATGAGCAATGAATAACAGAGGAGTTCATCCCAAGAGAGATGATTGTTATAAATATGCATGGTCAGAAGTACCGTAGTGCTGTTTCCTGCTTGGTAGATAGACAGATTAAAAACATGACTGGTTGCATCTCTGGGTTAGTAGTAAATAACCAATGAATAATCCAGAAAATTGTTCTAAACCAAATAGACTGGGGATTCTTTTTAGTTTTTAGGAAAAAAAATGATAATGAGGACAAGCTGGCTAATGATTCCTCAGCTGAAGCAAGGTCATGAGGTTTATGAATAACTTCTGATTCCTTCCCAAAGGGGCCTTCTACAGTGGTTTAACAACCAATGGGCACCACCACTCTCATCAATGAATGGCCCACTCTCTCACTCCACCTGAAAAAAAAAAAACAGACTTCACAGAACCAAAAGGAGAAAAAAATAGTCTCTAATTCCCATGACAAAGTGATGTTCGGCCACTTCTTGGGTAGAGGGGCCTCAATACATGTAGCAGTTGCTTGGAAAGACAGACACTATTTTCATAACAAGAGACACATACACACACACACACACCCTTCTGCTTTCACTTCCCCAGCTTTTATTGCAGAGCATGACATTATACAGTATGGAATATCTCTTTGGTCAGTTTAGGTTGGCTGCAACAGTGATGTCCCCTGGAGCTCTTGCCTAGCCTCAGCCTACTGTCTTTTGGGGGGGAGGAAGGGGCTCAAGAGACAGCCTTGATTCTGTGTCAGCAGGAGCCAAAATGTTGGTGAGGTATCAACACTGATCTAGCTAGAAGAGCAGAACACAACACTGTGGTGAAATGAACTCCATCCCTGTCAGACCCCGTACACTCCCTTCTGTAGGCTGACACACCTTCCCCCTGCTCATTTATTGGTAACATAAAGACTAGAAATGACTTATTTCCAGCTCCTGGATGCAGTGTGTTTTACAAAAAGTAGTTATCTCCTTCATCAGAGTTTTTTTTTTTTCCTCTGTCTTGTTTTGTATGGGATCTGTGTTCTGTGCATTTAACTAAACCATTAAACCATTTCCCTTCTCATATCTTCTCTCTTGAAATTCAACCCCTGCAGCACCTCACCTGGCACACCTTCCTTGTGCTCGACGACTGACACTGAGAAGTGTCTACAGAAGATCAATGGCTAGACAGCAGCAGGAGCCAGGAGCTCTGGCGCTAGCCCAGGTGCAGTTCCCCACCAACACCTATTTTGAGACATAAATCCCTTTTCCTTAGTCCCAGAAATAAGAAACTGGTGGGAACTAAGGAAAAAATACAGGAAAAGTGTTTACAGCCAATTCTACCACAATCTGCCTATTTTTGGAATTAAAATAACATGAGGGCTTACTATTGTTTTTTCATTTTCCTTTTATTCCTTTCTATTTTTCAAGGAACACCGACCTCTTTTTTTCTCCAGAAAAAGGACTTTTGTCCTTTTACATCTACTTCTCTCATCATCTCCTTAAAATATCTCCAAAAGCTAAAACTGTAGCATCTCCAGAAGAAACAGCTGCAGCAAAATGTTACTCCAAACTTCATTCTCATCCCAGTCCCCAAGATATTCCCTTTAAAGCTATTTTTGCAGAAGAGTTACAGTGGTTACTGAGGGAGCAATAATACCCCAATTTGCAGCTTTACATAATTTAATCTCTGCTGAGGAGTTGACATGATTGTACCAAACTAAACATCTTTGGTTCTTTTTGTGCAATGGATGACCTAATGAATCTTTAGCAGAATAACTCCAGCTCCCACACATGCTGAGCTTGGTGAGAATTCAAGTCCCAGAGGATTTGCTCCAGCTTAATTTATTTTTTACGTGACAAAATCCTTGGACTATTGATACCATAAAAATATTTTGAATGGTGCAGATGTTTCTGGCCAGAATACAGACAATAAAATACCCTGGGAATTATAAACCATGTTGTATTATTAGCACTGATTATTATTTCCTATTTAATGGTTGCAGATGGGGCTTTGCTTGCAAGATACCTCATTGTGCCAAGCCTGGTGTGAGCAATCTTCCTGGTCCCTTGGCAAGATTTATGTTCCTCCGTCCTCCTTAAGCCCTGCTAGATAGCAACTCCAAGCCCTGACAAGCCTACATGTTTCTATCCTTGTAATCTAATCCATAGTGGTTCTGTACAGATTTAACATAACTTTTCTTATCCCAGCTTTCTCCAAGCAGTCTGCAAGCCACAGCATTTATGCTACAGCTGAGAGCTGGTGGGAGTTAGCAGGAGATAGAAATAAGGAATAAATCCTTTAGGAGAGTTGCAGGCTGTAGTGTATCAGCTCAGCCACCCATGCTAACACATCTCAGTTGCAGATATATTAACTGGTTGGCAACATCTAGATGTTGCTATGGTGCGAAGTCTTTGCTGTTGCTTACAGGTAATTGCTACCCAGGGAAGAAAACACAATTCTAAATGATTTTTTTCCACACCCCAAGCAAAGTTCAACTTCCTTATCTGCATGCTGGACTAATTGGGAGGTAGCTTTTTTTTTTCTTTTTTTTTCCCTTTAGGAAAGTCATGCCCATAGGATAATCTTGGCTTGATTCTAAAAGCAGGAATATTATGTGTGGGTTTTTTTGTTTGTTTTTATCACACTGCATTAAAAAAAAAAAAAGAGCTTCGTCTGCACCCCAGTACACTCACTGTAACTGTGCGTCTGAGGCATGATGTTACAAATCTCAGTTTTTTATAAATAAAAAATTTGCAAATCTCAGCTGCCTTCAAGCTCTGGCTGAAAAACAGCTAGCATCCCTGGGGATAAACCTTTTGGATCATCCCAAATGGTGCTTGTTTATACCAGGTAAAAGTGAGCACGCAGCTTTTAAGCTAACAACGTAGTTTCTGCAACACTTGCATCTCCAATGCTCAGCGCTGAGGTAGCCATGGAGATGGCTATGGGGAGCATCGTGCCCATGACAACTCTGCATGAGCATCTGGAGCATCTTTGGAGCAGCATTCCTCTCCCTAGTCTCTTCCCTGCATTAGACCATGATTACTGGCTTGTTCTTGCTCCCACACAGGGGACAGTAAAGCTTTTCCCCAGCAGCAATTCCCCTTCCAAAATAAAAGGGCAAAGAATGAAACATGGAGCAGATTTGGTACTAATGTCTCTGAGTATTTGGTATATAACATCTCTTTGGTATATAATATCTCCTTGACATATAAGATAGAATCATAGAACATTTAAGGTTGGAAGAGACCTCCAAGATCATCTGGTCCAACCATCCCCCTACCACCAATGTCACCCACTAAACCATGTCCCCAAGCATCACGTACAACCTTTCCTTAAACACCCCCAGGGACGGTGACTCCACCACTTCCCTGGGCAACCCATCCCAATGCCTGACTACTCTTTCTGAAAAGAAACGTCTCCTCATTTCCAACCTGAACTTCTCTTGGCACAACTTGAGGCCATTCCCTCTAGTCCTATCACTAGTTACCTGCAAGAAGAGGCCGACCCCCAGCTCCCCACAGCTTCCTTTCAGGTAGTTGCAGAGAGCAATAAGGTCTCCCGTGAGCCTCCTCTTCTCCAGACAAAACAACCCCAGTGCCCTCAGCTGCTCCTCACAGGACTTGTGTTCCAGGCCCTTCACCAGTTTTGTAGCCCTTCTCTGGATATGCTCCATGGCCTCGATGTCCTTCTTGCAGTGAGGAGCCCAAAGCTGAACACAGCACTCAAGGTGCAGCCTCACCAGAGCAGAGTACGGGGGGACGATCACCTCCCTGGTCCTGCTGGCTACACTATTCCTGATACAAGCCAGGATGCCGTTGGCCTTCTTGGCCACCTGGGCACACTGCCGGCTCATGTTCAGGTGAGCATCGACCAACACCCCCAGAGCCTTTTCCTCTGCACAGCTTCCAGCCACTCTGCCCCAAGCCTGTAGCGCTGCATAGGGTTGTTGTGGCCAAAGTGCAGGACCCAGCACTTAGCCATGCTGAACCTCTTCCCATTGGCCTATCGATCCATCCTGTCCATCGATCAGCCCACTGATCCATCCTGTCCAGGTCCCTCTGCAGGGCCTTCCTGTCCTCTGGCAGATCAACACTTCCTCATAATTTGGTGTCATCTGAAAGCTTATTGAGGGTGCACTCAATTCCTCATCCATATCATCAGTAAAGATATTAAAAAGGATGGGCCCCAACACTGACCCCTGGGGAACACCACTTATGACCGGTCACCAGCTGGATTTCCCTCCATTCACCACCACTCTCTGGGCCTGGCCGTCCAGCCAGTTTTTAACCCAGCAAAGAGCGTACCTGTCCAAGCCATGGGCTGCCAGTTTCTCCAGGAGAATACTATGGGAGACTGTATCAAAGGCCTTGCTGAAGTCTAGGTAGACTACGTCAACAGGCTTTCCTTCATCCACCAGGAAGGTCACCTGGTCATAGAAGGAGATGAGGTTGTTCAGGCAGGACTTGCCTTTCATGAACCCATGCTGACTGGGCCTGATCCCCAGGTAGTCCCACATATGCTGCATGATTGCATTCAAGATGACCTGTTCCATCACCTTTTCTGGCACCGAGGTCAGGCTAGCAGGCCTGTAGAGCCCCGGATCCTCCTTACGACCCTTCTAATAGATGGGTGTCACATTAACAAGTCTCCAGTCATCCAGGACCTCTCTGGATGACCATGACCACTGACAGATGATGGCAATCACATCTGCCAGCTCCCTCAGCACCCTTGGGTGGATGCCATCAGGCCCCACGGACTTGTGACAGTCCAGGTGGAGCAGCAGGTCTCTAACTGTTTCCACCTGAATTGTGGGAAGGTTCTTCTGCTCCTCATCCCAGACTTCCAGTTCAGGAGGCTGAATACCCTGAGGATAAGTGGTCTGGCTAGTAAAGACATGCAAAGAAGGCATTAAGAACATCAGCCTTTTCCTTATCCTCTATAGTCATGTTCCCCCTACACCCAGTAAAGAATGGAGATTCTCTTTGGCCCTCCTCTTGCCATTGATATATTTGATGGCAACCTCAGCCTTACCTTGGGACTGCTCCCCCAGGCCCATCTCAGCATGAGCCTGACCCACAGCACAAGCCTCGCAAAAAGCCTGTCAGCTTCCCAGCTGGAAGATGTGTCAAAATGCATGGAAAGGTGCACATCATGTGGGAAACTGTTTCAGTGTGTTAAAAACCCTAATAGCTGTAAGCCTAAAAAAAAATATAATAATTCCCCTGAAGGCACACATTGCCCAAGCCCAGTTTATCTTTGCTTGTTTTACTGACACCTGGAGGAAAGAGGGATGAATGCTCAGCAGTGGGAATGGTAGAAAACAAGGTGGACATGGCCCTGGAAAACTTTACCTGTGGGAAGAGGGGGAGATTAGGGCAGGAGCAGCTGGGCTAAGGAGATTTGCACACACGTTTGGTGAGAGAAGTGGGCTTAATCATCTCATCCTCCCCAAGCACTTGAATTAGAAACCATGTCACTGGGAGTGAGAGTTTGATTCAGTCTCCTGTGAATAGACAAATCCTGTGAATAAACAAAGCAGAGATCTAGACCAAAATTATGTATAGAAAAAAATATGGATTTAAAAAAAAAAAAACTTTACAGTTCTCTTTATCATTTCACCGTCTCCAATCTTGTGTCATATCAGTTTTTTTGTTTTGTTTTTTTTTCTTAATTAAAAACAAAACAGCCTGTGTTTTCTGAAATTCCCGTAGGGGAAACTGATTAGTTTTGCCCCTCTCCCAGTTCAAACCAGACCCATTTCAGAGGCAGCCCCAGGGACTGCTGCATCATCTCTGCTCCCATCACCCTTCCCACTGCAGGGACAATGTTCCAATAAGTCAGCCGGGCTTTCGGCAAGCTCCTGCACGCTTTCAGCTCGCAGCTGACGTACATCTGGATAGGAACTGGCACTGAAGCAATTTCCTGAAACTGCATCTGAGACTGGCACAGATGATTTATGTAAAAACAATGAAAATGGGAGTGCCCGCCTGGGGTGTGCCCTGGATTATTTTTAAGGAGCTGACCTCAGTGCTGCCGCACTATGTCATCTGATCATGCTCCCGTTTCTGAAAGTCTTCCAAGGGGATTGCAAGTTAAAAATAAATGAGAGAGGTGAAGGAAAGCCTCCTGGTGAGTCAGATATTACTAGCCCTGAAAAAAAAAAAAAAAAAGGTAAAGATATTCAGCTTTTCCTGCACAGGATCCAACAGGTTAGTCCTGCGCTACTTGGGGAAGGTCTGTGAGTAAGTTTATAGGAAGCTGGATTAAAGCATCACTGGCTGAGTATTTGTTCCTGCAGCTTTATGGAGGTTTAAAAGAGCCCAAATGCTGCCTGCCCTTGTCTGTTCAAACAAACAAGCAAGTTATTGAGAGGAAAGGACATAATGTGCTCTTTCTGTTAAGGATTTTGGTTCTTCTACATGCTCATGCTCCCAGACACAGAAGCAAATTGTTCACCCCAAAGGCGCTGACCCTGAGTGTCCCATGGCAGTTTCTCCAGAGGCACAGGACAAGTTATTTTTAAACAAAATGTCATACTGAATCTGAATTCAGACAGCAAACTTCTTCCTTGAAGGACTGTGATTTACTTATCCATGTAGCCTGATTTCTCCATAAATTCATCTAGCTATTGCTTGCAGCACCCAGACTTGATTTTTTTTTCCTCTTTCAAAGCACTTTTATTACCAACGCTTATTCCAAAATGAAAAAGTATCCCCCCCCCCAAAAAAAAGCTTTTATTTTATTTTATTTTATTTTATTTTTTTAAAAATCAGTTATTTAAAAAATAAAAACAGTTTCAGCACCTGAGTGATGTCACTAGAGCCAGCAGGGCCACTCCCTGCAAATTCTGGGGGGTTGTACTCCTTGCAGATTATCTTTTAAAGCTGCAGTGCATCACTGGGAAGGCATCAGCCTGTAGTCAGGGATGCCCCCATCTGTAAAGAGTTTAGGCAGGCCCCTGCATGGAATAGCAGATGTACACCAACAGAGCTTGTTATACTCCTAATCAGATTGTAGCAAGTGGCTGTATATTTATAGCTCTTTTAAGATAGTTGTCTAATAGTAGAGGGTGAGTATGTTCTCCAAAAAAAGCTCACATTCAACTACTTCAGTTAACTTGCTTCCTCGAGGATCAAGCTGTGGCTTGGAAACACAATAAGAAAGCTACCTCACTTATTTGCAAAAAGCAGTAACGCCTTTCAATGCTCACCCAGCTATGCCCTCAATAGGAGCCTCCCGCCCACAGCATCACGTCACACCAGTACCTGAGCCCCATCTGCCTGTGGAGTGATTTGCAAGGATGTGCTGCGGCGACCTGCAACCCAAAGGAGATACAAGCATGGGGGACGTAATTCCTCCCCCTGCCCCAGAACCATGGCTGCAGGCAGTCTCATTTGCTGGGGCAGGCATGAATTGATTTATTCTTTCATTTTCCATTCCAGCTTTTGGCTTTGCAACAGAGCTGCATCTGTTAAAAAATAAAATCCTGGAAACAGCATGAGATGGCGCTTGAAAAAATTGCTTTGCTTGCTTTTCCCTCGTGTTTCCTCTCCTGGCACATTTTTGGGCCGTTTGTGTCCTTGTCTGTCTCCAGGATTAGGAACTAGCTGTGACTTCTCCTCCACAGGATCAGAGGTTGTGCAGTTGCTGCCTGTGATAGAGTGGAGGTGCATGCATTCAGTGTCCTGCTCACACCAGTTTTGTAAGGAGCATCATGGCTTGCTTCTACCAATGGCAAAGGGCTACAAATTTGTACAGTCTTTTTATTTATTTATTTTTAACAGGAAAACTTACTGCACTCAAGAGTGGAGGAGAAACACCATCCATGAGCTGCACTTTCCCCTCATGCATTCCAATGCAGAATAAATGTGCGAGTAAAGATTTCTATGTAATTCTTCAGAGCCTTGTGGAAAACCCCCTTGTTCTAAAAATGGGCCCAGTGTGGCATTTCTTGTTTGTTGGCAGGGACCTGCCTTTCCTGAGGTCCCCAGGGACTTGAACCCTGGTGGAGCTTTACCCTGTGTGTGCAATGAAGCTCTATGCAAAATCCCTTAATAGTTGTTTTTTGTTTTGTTTTGTTTTGTTTTGTTTTTAATTGAACAATGACATGGAAAAATAAGTCTGACTGAATGACATCTGTCCTTTTCTCTTGTACAGTTGCCCCTGGTGCTTTCCTTCCCTGCACTGCCATTGCCCCATTTATTCCCCAGGTTGCCTTTTCTCTGCTCTCATTGAGGCAGGAGCCAGATATCACCGAGATATTGCCTTCTCAAGAAAATCCCAAAGTAGAGCATTTTACATAAGAGATTGTTCTGTGGGGATACCAGAAAATAAACCAATTTACAAATACAAAAATGTATTTCATTAACCCTTCAAGCACATAAAGGGAAGATTGTTTGCAGTTATTATTGCCCTTGAAGGGTTTAAAGCATTTCCTATGGAGGGAATGCTTTCCTAGCTGATTCCTAGCAAGGTGATTGATGTTCCATGCTTTGAGCTCCATGACTGATGCTCCAGTGTTCAAGAGGCATTTGAATAATGCTCTTAAGAATATGCTTTAACTTTTGGTTAGCCTTGAAATGGTCAGGCAGTTCGACTTGGTGGTATTTGAAGGTCTCTTACAACTGAACTAAACTAAATTTCTTTTCTATTCTATTCTAAAGAGGTTTCCTGATGAGGTGACTGTGCTTGAGCCAGCTCAAGCCCAGATGTGTTCCCAGCTCCAGGGAGCAACTGCAGGACAGGGATGGGCTGTGAGACTTGGTGCTCTAATTCCCACCTCCAAAACCTGTCAGATCACCCCAAAAACTTAAATCCAGTAAACCTCACGCAAACTGTTTTCATGCTTTCCCCTGCATTTACAAGCTGTGGCTTTCCCCAAGCGAGCCAAATTGCCAGAGTGCACTATGTGAACTGAAGCGTTGTGCATGAATTAAACCAAAATTTCAGAAAAAAAAAATCAATGAGAAGCAATGAAGTAGGGTCACATGGATCTGGGTCCTCTTGCAGCTCTTGCACAGCTCTCATTATTAAAACAAAGTCAGTGCTTTCTATTTGTTACAAGAAAAAACAGCCCATTAATGCTTTCTAGCCTGGCACCAACTCACTCCTCACTTAACATTGCATTACTGCATCTGCCTAAGCTGTGGCTGAGGCTGAAGATAAAGAAGGGCTGACCTCCAGCACAGATCGATACAGCTCTCAGGTTGCTGCCAGTAGAAATTTCACCCCAAGATACTTAAAGCAGGGAACACTGCAGAAAGAGTTTGTGTGGCTCTGTTAAAGAGATGCTGCAGGTTTGGGTGTTTTCAGTATTGCTAACTTCTACAATAAAATAAATCAATTGGCTGGTCCTGTTCTAATTGCAGCTGGGATCCAACAGAGTTTCTCTATTTCCCCAAACAAGATGAGAAGTTCCTCTGAAACAGATTATGGTGGAGAGATTTTGTTTTTTAGAAGTCACTGATGGATTGATCTCAACCGTCCAGTCCCTGGTGCTGTATTTCCTTCACAGATGCTTTGGATTTTAGATAGGTAGTCCACTGATGAGTGCTTAAGCCAAACCCAGGGAATCAGGAACCATCTGTGCACCCACAAGAGGAATGAATGTGTCTACATATTACAGGAAAAATATTAAATCGGCCTGACCTTATAATAAAATATTAAATCGGCTGACCTTAATCCTGACCCAGTTATTTATTTTTTTCATATAGAAATGAATATGTATGTCAAGCAGGCACAGCCAAACCACCCAGCACAACCCACTTCCTGCCAGACAGAAGTTTGTTTGTTTGTTTGTTTGTTTTCAAATATAATCTGGTCAGATGGATAGAGAAGCACATGGAGCAAGGGGCTGGGAGTCCTCTTTATGGCCAGATGTACTGTGTAATCCAGTGGTGGGAGCACCACCAGGGCGGCCATGCAGAAATCCATCTGGGTGCAATTAGCTTCAAGGTGCAATTGCATCTCCTAACCACTGTGCCAGTGCCCCTGGGTGCTCCAGACTCAACCCTTTTACCGTAGCCTAACCTAAAGGATGGGAATGAAGGCCAGATGAAAAACTTGCCTGAGCCATTAGCGCACTATAGCCATACATTCCCTTATCCTCCAAACAAAGGGGGCTATATAAGCTTGTCATGAGCATCACATATCATTTTTAATTAGTGTTTTTGTGGTACAGGCATACCTCAAAACACACATCTACAGGAGCTCTGCAACTGCTCTGCCGTTTTACTCAATCAAGCAAGATGAACTCAGAAGACAGACCCATCATTTCTGCTGTTGGTCTAAGTCTATTTTATTCTCTACTCATCAAGCTGCAGAGTATCTCTCTCTGTATATTTTACAGTGGATGGGTTTTTACAAGCTAATGAATTTGGATACAAATGGCAACCACTAAAAGCTTCCTTCGCTTCTCATACTGCGACACCCAGAGCCCTGACACTGAGCTTTCCAACCCGGCCCCAAATCCCAAATACAAACAACTCTTGAATATCATTGAATACAAACAACTCTTGAATAAACCAGCCAAGCGCTGCAATTTTCCAGTTTTGCCTCTTGCATTGCTTGTACACGCCGGGAGAGATAGGGAAGAACCCAAAACGCTGTGCTCTCCAAGGGGAAGGAGGACGCTGGCCAGGCTGTGCAGCTTGTGCTCAGCAGCCGGCTCCTCCCTCTCGCTATTTATTCCTTCCCCCGTCTCTGCGGCCGGGACTGGATCATCCAGAGCCGAGCAGGCGGTGGTGAGTGCCGGGGCAGGGACTCTGGGGGGCACGAAGCCAGGCAGGGGCTGGGGGGCAGCCGGGGCAATGGTCAGAGCTGGGCTCTGCACGGTGTTGACGGCTGAATCGCTTTAGGGGATGAGGGCTGCCCTCCCTTTGCTGCCTAAAAATAGGCATTTCCAGCTCCGAAGGAGACTGCCAGCCTTAAAAGAGCTCTGCTGCTTGCTGCTGCTTGTTTATTCCGATTCCGGGCTGATTCTGGTGGAAAAATGTCGTCACTGCCCCCTCCCCCCCCGGTCGACCCCCAGTGTTTTATTCGCCCGGTGTTGTGGGAGCCTGGGGCCCAGTGGTGCAAAATTGTGCTTCCCTGGTGCTGGGGGGGGCGGAAAAAGGGGGGATTTCTGAAAGGCAGGCATGTTATCAGAAAGCAGCTGTCATGTCTTACACCTCCCCCAGCCCCGTTTTTGTGGCCCGGGTGCCACCGGCGGTCAGCAATTCTCAGCATTGCAGAGGGGGCCTGGCTCGAAGCACAAACCGAGCGTCTTCCCCTCTACCCCACTGCTCTTCCCCCTTGCCCTTCCCCTTCTCCACCTCCTCTCTTTTCTCCTTTACCCTCGTCTGTGCCCAGGGCACTGTAGCAAGGCCTGGCCTGGGGTGATTTTGGCAGGGGGTGCTGGATTTCCTCCCGAGGGCCAAAGCTGCATCTGACAGCCCCGCACACAGCTGCACGCTCCCACACATGTAATTGCTGTTCGCAGTCGCTCTTTGCAACCTCCATTTTCCCTTTCCCTTCTGCCATGCTGGCGCTGTGGTTGTAAACACGGGTGCAGACATAAAACCCTCCTTCTACCCCTCCCTGAGTGCCATAAATCATCTGAATTAATCAATCATCTCCATTCAAGGCTTCTCAGATCAGTCACATCATAAATATTATCTCTGAAACAGAGAAAGCAGCTACTGAGACCAGGCACCTCACCCCCAGGTAAGCGCATCCACATTCCTTATCTCTTGCAGGGTTTTAATTGCGTTTATTAAGGGAGAAGCTCAGCCACCTGAAGAGCTCAGTAATTAGCTGTGCAAACACAACCGAACCCCCCCCCCCCCTCCCCGGGTTTGTCAGAGCTGAAGCACAATTAGGGGATCAGGTTGGTACTGCCAGGCTGGAATATCCTTTGGGGCCTTCCCAAAACCTGTTTTCATCAAGGCTGTGTCTTAGGGTTATTTTTCCACCCCTTGCAACTTGCTTCAGGAAGTCACATGTCTTAAAATGAGTGGCCAACTTGCTGCTTTTTTTTTTTTTTCCTTATTTTCCAAATCCTTCTTTGAGATCCCAAGGGAGCATTCACCCATCCAAATTTTTTGACATGTCTTCTGGCTGTTTTTAAACTAGCTGATCTCATCGTTGCTTGCTCCCAAGTGGGTGGGTACTGTGGGACTGGGAAAGCAGCAAACCTGGTGAAAAGCAGCTGCCAAGACTGGGTTTCCTCCCCATCACAGGGGTCACCTCACTGCATCCTCCCTGTTGTTATTTAAGACTCTTGCTAATGATCCCAACCAAAATGCTGCTGTTAAAGTGTCCCAATTCAAGATTTTCCTAGATTGTTTCAGGCCAGAATTTTCTGAGGGGTAAAAGGGCATTACTACCTGAATAGAAAGAGATTAGTGTCCTTTTTCATGGAGCATAAAACCTTAGCTGATATGCAAAAGGAAAAAGTTCTGGCTTCAAGAGGAAATTGTTGTGGCTGTTTGCTCTGTTAAAAGCAATATCTCACAAGAGCAATCTGTTATCTGCATTAAACTTGTCTTTGGATTTGCTTGTGACCATTAATGCCTGCAAAAAACACTCAAGATCCAAAATGCGGTTACTTCTTGCTGCAAGATGAGCCAGAAAGCATGCCCAGCACGTTGTCTACCCTTTTGTATTACTGGACACGCTTACTGATCATGAGGATTGCAGTAACTTGATGCTCCTTCGTGCTGCGTGTGGCACCTGAAGGGGTTTTTCAGTTCAGGAGGTGTTTTCCAAAGGCATAGACCTAGTGTTTATTACTCCTTCACTGTTTCACAGGGAGATAACAGCTCATTAAAGTGGTATTTCTTCCTCCCACCAGCTACTGTAAGTGTAAGGGACTCCTGGCATCCTGCATGCCCCTGGGATGCCAGCAGCAAAATGCTGAGTAAGCAGCTTTGCGAACACATTAAGCAGAAAGACACCACCAGCTGGTTTTCGGTTAAGGTCTGTTGTGCATAAACAGGGACTTGGGCAAAACACAGTGAATTTCATTCTTTTGCAGAAAACCTCCAGGGAGAGCCTGAGTGTAAACCTCAGGTCTGGTTAAGCATTTTCCCCAAAATTCTTTTTTCCACTACTGAGAATTGCTGTTAGCAGCAGAGCTGGCCCTTGGGGCTTATGGAAAGCTGTACAGGAGGTTCCAAGCAAGGGAAGGTAGAGATATAGGGGTTCAGGGGGGAGAGAGAGGGGAGTAAACAAGCATTTAAGCTCAAACTGTTCATTCTGTAGCTAGATTAAAGGGGATGATGTGTGTTTTATATGATGCATGATTTGGATGCAAGCAAGCGTAAAGCCTGTCATGCTTACAAATGGTGCAGACGACAGCTGGGGGTCTCTGTCCCCTGCCCCTAACACACTGCTTGTCCTTGTACCTGCAGCCATGGCCAGGCTCCTCATCACCTGCTGGTTGGTGGCCCTGCTCCTTGGTGCCTGCACTGATGTTGCCCTCTCCAAGAAGGGTAAAGGCAAACCCAGTGGGGGTGGCTGGGGCACTGGGAGCCACCGCCAGCCCAGCTACCCCCGCCAGCCCGGCTACCCCCAAAATCCTGGCTATCCCCACAACCCGGGGTACCCCCACAACCCAGGGTACCCCCATAACCCAGGGTACCCCCACAACCCCGGCTGGGGATACAACCCATCCAGTGGAGGAAACTATCACCACCAAAAGCCGTGGAAACCCCCCAAGACCAACTTCAAGCATGTGGCTGGGGCAGCAGCAGCAGGTGCTGTGGTGGGGGGCTTGGGGGGCTACGCCATGGGGCGCGTCATGTCGGGGATGCACTACCACTTCGACAGCCCCGACGAGTACAGGTGGTGGAACGAGAACTCAGCGCGTTATCCCAACCGGGTTTACTACCGGGATTACACCAGCCCTGTGACACAGGACATGTTCGTTGCTGACTGCTTCAACATCACAGTGACTGAGTACAACATTGGCCCCGCTGCCAAGAAGAACGGCTCGGAGGCTGGCCCAGGGGCAAACCAAACGGAGACGGAGCTGGAGACCAAGGTGGTGACGAAAGTGATCCGTGAGATGTGCGTGCAGCAGTACCGCGAGTACCGCCTGGCCTCGGGCATCCGGCTGCACCCTGCCGATGCTTGGCTCGCCCTCCTCCTCCTGCTTGCCACTCTCTTTGTCATGCACTGATAGGGTGTCGCACCCCAGCCCTGCAACGGTGAGATGTCTTCATGTCCCTGAGCCCACCCGAGGGGTTCCCCTCCCCCGTCCTCACTTTGTCCACCTTTGGTGAAGAGCTGTCAGGGTGAGTGGGCACTGATGTCCCCCACTGCCTCCCTACAGGCTCCAACTTGGGCAACCGTGAGCAAATTTTGCCCTGTCCTGGTTGTGTCAGGACAGCTGCCAGTGATGGAGTAGGATGCCCAAAAAACAGTCGTCACCACCTCCTCCTCCTCCTCTTTGGGGTCACCCCAAGAGTGATGGGCCCAACAGAGATGGGCTTGCCCAGCCTTCATCATCCCTGCAAGAGCATTTCTGAAAATCCTCTTTGCTAAGAAGCAGGGTTTTACCTAATCTGTTTAGCAACAGCAACACCAAAACGCCTTTCCCTGGGACATGCCAGTGTTGCAACTCTGAGCATGAATGCTCAGCACTCTTGCATTCCGTGGGGTTTTATGGGTTTTGGGGTGCTCCAAGCAAGACCCTGGGCTGCTGGGTGTAGTTTTAACCCTTTAATCCCCCCAAACCACCTTCACCATGTACATAGGAACATATCAATGCTGCAGCTGGCATGCTGCAAATACCTCTTGCAGCAACACCCCACCCCAAAAAAAGTGGGTTTGGAATAGCAATGCTGAAGCCACAGCTGCTTTCCGAGTCCCACCAGGGCTGGGTTTGGAATATCACCCCGCACCACTATGCTTTCAGCTGAGCCTTTCTGCCTTTTGTAGCCTGCCCAAAGGAGGCAAGTGTGAATACCTGAATGCCCAAGAAAAGCCCCCCAAAGTAACACCTGCAGTTAGAGCCCGAGAAAATGTTTTTCTTTAAGTGCTATGGGTGTTGAGTGCATCTTGCGCGGTCAGCCATGGAAGCACGGTCATCATTTGCCATCAGCACTGTAACCCAAAGGATGCGAAAATATATCCAAAGGGATTCCCAGGGGGATCAGTCACACAGGGAGGGACTTAAATCAGCTAAACTGGACTGATACAGCAAACAGCACTGATAAAATGAACCCTGAGGAACTGGCGATGCTGGAAAACCACCTTTCACAAATAATTTGACACACTCATGGCACAGCTGCCATGGCAATGGCAGCTGAAACTATTGCTTCTTGTGCTTTGGTTGATGCTGATTTGTATATAGCCTGTAGCATATGTAAAGTTACACTTGTCAAGCTACTTACACCGCATAGATCTGATATTTATCATGTATTTTGGCACTGAATGCCCCTGTTGGCGATATCAAACCATTCTAAATGATTTTTGCATCAGTGTAAGCTAAGTGGAGATACACATAAACACAGAGCAACAAAATCTTTCGGGATATTCACTGCAAAAGCAGGACATGGAGTTAACATGTACTTTGTGATACGCGACTGTTTTGTAAATTTGTAACAGCGCATGCACTGCATTTTACCTTCCAATACTTTTCTAAGTGTTCGACATCTGGTGCAAATTAAAACAGGTGAAGCGAAGGTGCAGGTCAGCCTCCTTCATGCGAACGCCTCCCTGCAGTTTTAGCTCTTGCCATCTTGAGATCCCACACCCCATCCCAGGGCTTTGGTGACATCCTGGTCTCATCACCTGTTTTCCCCATTTTCTTCCCCTTTTCCCCGCTTCTTGCCCACTTTCTCTCTCTGAAGCATTCTGTAGGGATGTGCTTCAGATAGAAGCAGCTTTCTTTTGCCCTTTCTGACCCTGCCTCCCGTCACGTGGACATATTGTTCCCCTTTAACACTGAATTTAACCCAGAAACCACAATCTGAGTTAACCTCTCCTCCCCTGCTTCCACAACTGGCTTCAGTGCCATCCAACAAACATTTTCTAATAAAGCCAAAACAACAGCTGAGGACCAGGAGATCTTCTCCCCATTTGAACCTTGTATTCCTCCCTCTGCTTGTCCAATAAAAGAGCTTTCATGTTTGCTATTTCAGTGGAGATAATGCTGAACAACTTCACATGAAGCTTCAAACCATACTTACTGCTGCCAGAAATTGGAATCTCCCATAGTTCAAAAAACAGCACAACTTTTGGGCTATTTGGAATGTAGCGAAGCTTAAAGATTGCAATTAAACGAACTGAAGGGTTTGGGCACCTCAGCATGATGGTGCCTTTTTTTGCAGCTTGGACTGGTTTGGTTTGAGCCCATGCAGAATGCTATTAATTGTACTGCAAAACCCCCTTCCCACAAGGACACTAAAGGATTTGGTCTTCAAGCAGTGCTCCAGGTAAACCCCCAAAGTGTCTCTTTTTCATACTTCTGGCGGGGGAAAAAAAATATTCAGCACTAAATAGATTATTATTTCTGAGTGCAAGAAGCCTGCTCAGAGAAGGAAACCACGAAAAGTCGTTAACAGGGATCGAGAGCTCCCATAGGTGTCTGGAAAGAGCAAAAGTTTTTTCTTCCTTGAAATTAGCTACTGGGTGTAACCACATTATCTCTGACTATCAGTAAGGAGCCCCAAATGGGGAGTGGGGTGAAAAAATAGATGGCAGGCAGAAAATGAGCAAATTTTATTATTTGGAGCTAGTTACCAAAATGAGGGGGAATAAATAAAATCAAGATCTCCAACATTACATCCTTGCTGTTTCAGAGCAATGCAAAAAAATGGTGATGAAGAGGAGGATTTGGGGAATAAAAAGCCCCTATGACTTTGTTGGCTCTTCCCTAAGCTTCCCTGGGACTGCTACTCAGCTTTTCTCCTGCACCAATTCAGTTGTGAAAGCAACCCAGCCGCCACCCAAACCCAGCCTTCAGCAGGTCGGTTATCCTAAATAATTGCAGTTGAATAATTGCAGTTGAATATCTTAGAATCCTCCCAGGTCATTTTAGGGGTGCAAAGAGATGCAGCACCCCAAAACACACCACTTTAGCTGCCCCAGCCCTGCTTGTGGTCCTGGGTGGGATTTCTCATTGCTCCAAGTTCAAGGTGCACAGGAGCAGCTTGTCCCCTCCATCTCCAGACAGATGTTGCAGGACGCTTCCCCAAGGGGAAGTGGAGAAACTGTCTTTGCAGATGGCCAGGGAACAGCATGCATGGCTGTTCTCTGCACTCTGGGGAAGCTTTATCTAACCTTTCTTATTAATTAACACATTGGAAGCCGAGAAACAAGAGCAACTTCAAACTTCAAATAAATATAAAATGGTAGCAGTGAAGGCATGGTTCTTTGGGGTTGGGCTTAGAGGACCCAGATCCTGTTCCAGCAAACTGCAGGTAAGCTCAACATTTAAAACAAAATGAAAGAGAGAAAGAGAGAGAGAAAGAAAGAAAGAGAGAAAGAGAGAAAGAGAGAAAGAGAGAAAGAGAGAAAGAGAGAAAGAGAGAAAGAGAGAAAGAGAGAAGGAAAAAGGGAAAAAGGGGGAAGAAGGAGAGAGAGAGAGAGAAAGAGAGAGAGAAAGAGAAAGAGAGAGAGAGGAAGGAAAGGAAGGAAGAAAGAAAGGAAAGAAAGGAAAGAAAGAGAAAGAAAGAAAGAAAGAGAAAGAAAGAGAAAGAAAGAAAGAAAGAAAGAAAAAGAAAGAAAGAAAGAAAGAAAGAAAGAAAGAAAGAAAGAAAGAAAGAAAGAAAGAAAAAAGAAAGCAAGAAAAGAAAAACACATTTTCAAGATGAGTGTACTGATATTGGGGCTAGCAACATCTGCATGGCAAGTTGGGTCATTCCCAAGTTCCAGTAAGGGAAGGTCTGACCTCAGCACACAACAGCACAAAATGGTTATTTCCAGCCCCCCCAGAAGTCAGACATTTTCCTGCACTTCACTCAAAGTAGATGAAGCTGCTCCAGCCCCAGCAAGGCAGGTGGAAACACTGACTTCGGCAATGCTTGGAGGAGGCTCAAAAAAACTGTTTCCACCCTCTGTGCTCACACAGCACTGAATTAATTGGCTAAGTACTGCAAATCCTGCAGTGTTTGTGGAACTTTGCTGCCAAACAAACAGAAAGTGTTTCTGACTTACCATGCTGATAAAGGAGAAATAAAGTGCAAATGGAATAGTTTAGGGGTAGTTTTTTTCTGCTCTCTTTGAAATCTCTTTATCAAGGTAAAACCCTCACTTGACAAATAAGCATTCCCTATGCAGGCTGAACAACACCACACATTTTTTTTCTACCAAAAAACAAACAAACAAACAGAACACCCGAAACCCTCTAAAAAGTGTGTTTTTAGTGCAAGTGATGTTACAGCTGGACAGTTGGCACAGAGCTGGAGGAGGGATGTGCAGGGGATGTGCAGGACATGCATCGCTGCCGGACACTCGCCGCCAAGTGGACGACAGCTCCATCTCCTGTCTGAGCTGTGCCCCAGCTCCAAACAGCAGCCCTGGAGATGTTTTTGCAATGCTCTCATTCCCAAATACACCTCCCAAGGCAGCTCTGATGTCTCAGGAGTTGTTATTTCAGAGGAAAAGGAATGAAAATGCCCTTTCCTCGCCTGCAATTGCTTTCATAAAAAGGTGGTTGGGGGTGGTGGTGGTGCATGTCCCTATGTGTTGCATACCCTTCGGAGGGAGAAAGCAAGAAAAAGGTGGGACTGCATGAAGCTGTGGCATCTCTGAACTCAGGCTGCAAATCAGATGGTTGAGTGTAGGATGCTCGTAGCATGGTCCTGCCATCTAGCCTGGGCAGGTCGGGATGCAAAACATGGGTTGGAAGATGTAAATTCAGGCTTATCTTTTACTTCACATAAGCATGCTAAAACCAACCAACCAACCCCCAGTGCATTATAGGAACAGCTGTACTTGTTCAACCTAAAAGTGAACCCAGGCTGTGTCCTAAGCCAGAGGAGAGGTGACAGAAAACCATACTCAGCATCATTTAAGTGAGAAAACCAGGCTCAGCAATATTTATCCTTACCTGCAGGAAGATGAAGCTGGGGACTGCCCCATTGTTTTTTGGAGGAGCCCCAATATTTTGCTTGGTTCCTCTTTGCTTGCAGCAGTGGCTGAGCTGCTGCACCTCAACCAGGTTTTTGGAGAGGTTTAACCACACAAGACAGAGAACAGAGATAAAAATGCAGGACCTGGGGCGAAAGGATCCCTCTTTTCCCAGAAGGACATCAGAGAGGATTTGCATCAATTTCTCTGCTGGGAAGGCCTGGAGGAAAAGCAAACCCGAAACATCCACAAAGGGCAAATCCTGGAGCAGGGAGCCCCCACACCCCAGAGAACGGGCAATCCCATAGCTGCCTGTGTTTTGGGCAGGGAATGCTAAAGACTGGGACAGATTTGGTCATATTGATGCTGGAGAGATGGGACAGGAGGAGTTAGTCCCCAGGCAGTGTGGTTACCCCCAGTGCCACCCGCTCTGCAATGTCCCTTAGCAGTGCAGGGCTTCCCAGGCTGCAGATGGTACTACATATGATGGATTTGGTTTAAGGCTCCCCATGACACAAGCAAATCTGCAGTCCAAGAAGGTATGCCCCAATACTGCAAACTGGAGCAAGAGGCTGTCTCTAGGCCAAACTTTATTGCAAGTCAGAGGGGTTCATTTTGGAGCCCCATGTCCCCATTGAGTCCCTGTGCTCTTTTCTGGGGCGGGGGGAGGAGCACCTTTTTGCAAAGCCGTGCAGTGCAAAACCAGATCCCAAGCACCATGGCTGGTGGGGCTGATCCGGGGCTGCCTGCCACCATCCAAGTGCAAATATTGACACTTCCTTGCAGGGCTTGATTTGATTGTATGCTTGATGGGTTTGCAGGATCCAGTTGGCCCCAAAGTGGCCGCGAGTGTGGTGATGGCTGCTCGGCGCCAGCTCTCACAGAGGGTCCCGTCATGCCAGTGGGGGAAACCAAGACAGCAGCATCCTCCCGCCTCCCCCCAAGCCCCATCCCACCTCCCAGCACAGTCACGCACCAGTAAATCCCCACAGCTTCGGCTCAGAGGGGTCACCCAGGTGCCCGTGCCCCCTCCCCACACTGATGCTCAGAACTGCATCCTGTGGCTGATGAAGCAGATGGCATTAGCCAGCAGCAGAGTGGGGACAATGCCATCGTGCTGGTCCCTGGGGGCTCGGCTGGGGGGTCCCCGCTTGGCCCCCAGCTCTGGCCAAACCGGGGCATGAAACCCCCCCACCAGTGGAGGCTGCCGGGCGGCCGGGGGGCCGTGGCCAAGACGGGATGGCCGCGGGCGTCCCAGGAGCCCCATGCCGTACCCCGCAGCAGCACCAGCCGCAATGGCCCCTGCCACCTTAGAGCCATGGCTAGGGGTGCTGCCGCCACGGGAGACAGCGCGAAAGCCCCCGCGCAGCCCCCCGCCACCACCGCCTCCTCCTCCACGCGCCCCGGCTCTTCCTCCAGCTCCACGGCGGCCACCGGCAGCATCGCTGAAGAGGGCGAGCAGCAGCACCACCACCCAGCACCAGGCATCACGGGGCCTCATCCTGTACGACCTGCAGAAGGGGTGCAAGGAGGGATGGTGAGCACCGGCATCCTTCTTGTGTGCACTGTGCATGCAGCCATCTAGCCCGCATCCAGATCAGGCCAAGTGATACGTCTTATATTTTCTTACATTGTATTGTGTTATATTATACTACACTACACTATACTAACGTATTTGATTTTGTATTTGATATGTTTCATGTATTTTATGTAGTTGACATAGTTGATGTATTTTATGTAGTTGATATAGTCAAAGAACCATAGATTGGTTTGGGTTGGAAGGTGCATTAAAGGCCATCTAGTCCAACCGTACCACCGTGGGCAGGGACATCAAATATATTTGATATATTTAACATATTTATCATGTTATTTAACCTATTATTTAATCTGTTATTTAACCTATTTACTGTAGTCAGCATATTTAATACATACAAAGTTAGCCCGGAGGGTTGGCACTGCTGTTGTGGCACAACCTCCCGCGATGCCAGCATGCGATGCGAATGCTCCTGAGTTCCTGAGAGAAGCTGCACCTTCACTTTTGCGACCCAGCGAAAAGCAGCGTGGCAGTATGGTGAGGACTCCCCCGTACTCCCCCACCACCCCTCCGGCTGAGCAAACAGGCTGATTGTGCCGAAGCTGCTGAGCCATCACTGAGCCACGTTGACAAAAGCCTTTTGAAAAGGCAGAGCCCCGTGGCTGGGTGCCCTGGCTGAATGAAAGGCGGCAGAGCATCCCTGCGTCAGCATTTCCCCCGGTAGAAGGTGCCAGGCGTGACCCCTCCCCCCCCCCCCCCCAAGCCTGACACATGGGAGGCAATGCAAACACAGAACTTCCAAAAAAAAGGGCTTAATTAGTTAAATTTGCCAGCTTTGCCACTCTTAAGAGGGCCTGCTCCTCCAAAGACCATAATACCAGATTTTTTTATTTTTTATTTTTTTGCTATAAAGAAAGCCGGGATAGGTGCATGCCCCCATTCCAGATGTTTGCAGCTGCATCACTGCTACTGGAGCAGCGAGGCTGGAAATGCAGCAAACCTGAGCAGCAAAGCCCCACAAAAATTAAGACTACTCTTTTCCTTCCTATTTCCCTCCCCTTTTTCCCTGCAGCACCCACATTCATGGATCAAATCCCAGCGAAAACCCTGGTGCCGAAGTGCCCAGGCAGGGTGCAATGCCTCCCTGGGCTGCTCTCCCCATCCCGCCCCCCAGATCTGGTGCATGCTGCAAACCTGCAGTTTTCACTGCTCCATCCACACTACATCTTATCCTCTTATCCCGCTCTGCCATGCCACATGGCTATGAGCTGCCCTTACCGTGCAGCCATGGCCGCGCTGGAACTGCCTCTTCCCGTCTGCACGCGCAGGGCTCGACTCACACTGGGCTTTTCCCAGCTGATAAAACATCGACAACAAGGGCCAACGTCACACGTTTCCCCTCCTGCACGGGGAGGGATGAATTTCACTGGGCTGGCTAACATGAGACAGTGGCTTCCAGCAAGCTCAGCCTCATGAAGGAGAAAAAACAAAATGCGTCAGGTTGAAAAATTCAGTGGGTTTAAAACAAGCCCAATCAATGCACAAGTTTCCTTCCAGATATGACTTTTATGTTCTGGAAGAGAAATACCCAGAGAATCGAGCATGCTAACCATGATGCACGGGGATAAACAGTCTGCTTAAGGGCCGGATAAACCTCACAGCAGCAAATTCTCACAAAAATCACCCTGGTGATTGGGTTGCGAGCCTCCAAATCTGCAGCACAGGATGCTTCTCCTTAGGAAACACCTCAGCCCTCATGCTGGCAGAGTTTTGCTTTTCTCTCTCATAGCACCTAGGAAAAACCAGCTCATGTGAAGAGCCTATTTCTCAGTAGCGTTTCTATCCACAAAGTGCTTTATTTTGAACAAAACAGGTTCTAACTCATGTGCTTCCACATGGTATTAAGTTGCTACAGACTTTTTTTCTTGTTAATAAATGAAGCAATGCCACAGTTGTCCTCCAAATACATGAAACGCTTTTGTCACTGGACAATACTTTTTGTAACGTGTTAAAGGTGTAAAAGGTACCATTAAAAAAAGTTACAAAGATATATCGTAAAAAAACTAAGGGACAAAATCAGAGTTTTAGTTCACATCGAGGTATAAAATTGATATTGCTGGTATAGCGTTGAAGGAGAGAGGCATTTGCCTTGCAAAACAAACCTATTTTTGTCTCTCCCCCCTCCTGCCATCCTCACGCACAAGGAGAAACATCCCCCAGACTCAATTTCAACACCAGCAATGCACAAACACGCAAAATCCCCCCAAAAGAATGAGATGAGGAGAGTTCACAGATGATCTGTTCCTGTGCTGCTCCAGTTTCCTTACAGCATCCCTCAGGAGCAGCTCATTACCATGAGCGGCTCCTGTGAGCAGTATTTGGCATGTTATATCTACCAGAGAGGTTTGACATCAGGTGTGTTGTTTCTTTTTTTAAATCCCACAGTAAAATTAGTGCAAATTAGAAAGAGGGGGGGGGTTAGGCAACAAGATGCAGATTTAAGGGAGAAACACAGCAGAATAACTCTTTCACTGTAAGTCCAACATTCAATCCTGTTTTGCTTTCAATGGCAAAAGCAGAAGAAAGCAATTCTCAGAGGTCCTTTAGGGATGTACAAAACCTTCCCATCACCTGTGAATTATTGCAATAGAAATGTGCTTTAAAAAAAAAAAAATCTGAGAGGCATTATTTGTGCTATTTGGCCTCCTCCAGGCACTGCGCATGCGAACCATGGAAGAGAGCATCGCCAAATGGAGCTGAAGTTATTGCTCTTGAACACTTGCAGCCCCTCTCGTCCCCATATTCAGCGGCTTTGCCCTTCTCCTGAATCTCTTCTATTTTTTAGCTGGGGTTTACAGGCATTTGAGGTTTCAGCCGAAGCCAATTGTGCTGCTGCTGGCCAGTGCCCTGCACCTGGCTGTCTGTGTACAGAAAGGAGCAGAAAAAGCATTTGCAGAGAAGGAGCTGTCTGAGGATGCTGCAAAGAAGCTGCCAAGTCCCATGCATGGGACGGGGCTACCCTGAGTGTGCCGGCACCCCATGAGCTTGAATTTTTTGGGTGACATCCAGACATGGCAATAGATGCATCGAAGCTGCCTGAACTGCTCTGCCTGATGCAGGAGGCTGGGTTGGCTCGAAGACGGAGTGGTCCAGGCAGGTGGGTCCGCTCCCAGAGCAATGAGCATTTAGGGTTCAGTGCAGGATGTCCTTTATGCAAACCTCGTGCATTGTAAGCAGGGCGCAGTGCTGCAAACTGCTTCACAGCCTTGCTGGCCCTTCAGAGATCTCTTCCAGCCTTTGTTCGATCATCAGCCGGAGGATGGAGTATCTGGAAAGGCAAAGGAAAAAGCAAAGAGAGCAGAGCCTTGCAGAAATGCTCAATGTTTCCAAGCTCCCCACTGTGTCTGCTTGATCAGAGGTCAGAAATTTTGGGATTAGGATAAATTCATCACTGGAAAGGAGCCCAGAGCATCTCATGGGATGTGCACACACTGCAGACAAACTCTGACCCAGGGGACCATGTTGTTTCGGGAGCCCAAGGCTATCATAGGGACAGGCTCCAGTGCAGCATTTTTGGCAGCTGGGCAGGGAAGGGGTTTTGTGCTGGTGGGAGGACTTGCAGTTCCGCATCAAGGTTTTAGCAGCAGAAGCAGCGAGATGGGCTCTTAATCCAAATTACTAAGAAAGCCCTGGATAATGCAAAAAGCAATGTCTCATGCACGCATTAGGGATGCCTGTCTCGCAAGGCTGTTCAAATGAATCTTTGGCATCTAATTCCTGCAGCTGAGCCCTCTCCCCTCCCACCCCCCAATGTCCTGTAAGCTCAGCATCTTCCCTTGACGTGCCAGCGCTCAGCAGTGAGATGCTGAGTATGTGCATGCATACTTGCGCATCAGCTTCTTCACTTCACGATCCTCCTCCTCCTCCAGCTTCTGAATGAAGCTCCTGAGGACAGGCATCTCAAATTTGATGTACTGAGCCACCTACAGAGGAGAGATGTGCAGATAAATGTCCACCTAATTTTTTCAACCAAGACCGGGATCCTTCACATCCTGGGAGTGACATGCGCATTGCCCAACAGTTCATTAAGTGCTATTTAAAGCCCAAATGTACCCCAAAGCACCTCAGCTGTGCCCTGATTTAGGAACAAAGCCACAGCAGGGGCACGAGCAAGCCAGCAGATGGCACAGCAGAGCTGTTTCCCATGAGCAGCACTTTCCTCAGCTGGAAAAAAAATATCAATTGTGCTAAAAGATGTGCAGCAGGGAGATTTGGAAGGGCTGAAAAGGCAGGAGACAGATGGAGGCACAGCAGATGCTGGTGTCCATGCAAAAGGTGGGTAGTTTTGTATCCCCCTGCAGACAGGAGTTAGTCTCCTGCTCGGCATTTTTCCCTAGATACTTGTGTCCTTTGTTTAAGCACCCAGAGAGATTTTGAGCTCTGAATTTAACTCTTTCCAGGGAATTTTTGCCACTTTGAAAATGCTGGAGTGCGCCCCATCCTTCTATAATGTCAAGTGATGGAAACACAGGAATTGGATCAGTACCTGTGGCAGCCTTGATTGCAACATTTCCCACTGACATTAATACATCTTCACAATTACAGTGGGGTCCCTTTGCTCTCAGTTGCTCTTTAAGCACAGAACAAGGTTTTCCACATGAGAAAGCTTTAAAAGTGGCACAAAACATTGCAGATGGGTGGAAGGAACTGGGAGGCTTTCTCCTCCCTCATGCAAATGAATGGTACAGAACAGGGCCACACTGGCAGGAAGCTTTGCAAAGCTAACAGCATTTCAGAAAGCAGCCCCTTGGTCACCTGCAATGCTTTAAACCCCAGGAGCACGTGTGCTCCTGCACCCAGATGTGGGAAGTAAAGGATGCATGCAGAGGGGCTGCGGTTTCTGCAAAGCAACTTTTGCACCCCAGTCCTTTTGGGGGTGCTCACCCTGAGCTGCCAGAATGTGCAAACACCAGGGACATCCGATAGCAGAAAGCTTGCCACAATGTAAAACTCACATCATAGGTGACTTCCTCCACCTGGTCCTTCTCCATGAGGAAGACCTTGGAGACCTGCTCGCAGGGGCCCTGCAGGATGCGGGCGATCAGGGGGTAATCAGTGGCCCTCAGCTTCTGCTTTTCTGTAATGACAAAAGCACCAGTTTTACACCACCAAGGCCACCAGCAGGCTTGGCCATCCCAGAGCTGGGCCTTTCCTGCAGCCTCACCTCCACTGGTGTGGACAATGTACAGCGCGAACTCCTCCGCTGAGTTCTCGATCTGAGCACAGATGTAAAGAAGCATTACATTTTGATTTTTTTCAAACCAAGAAAATAAACATTATTTTGCTCTCCCATTACATTTTATATCCATGGAAACTAAGCTCCCCATTACATGTGGTGCAGAGCAGCCCAAGGATCACCCCAACTTGCCTTGAACTTGTTGAGCAGCAGCTTGAGGACCTGCGGGGTCGTCATCGTGCTGTTTATCCGGACATTGGTGACGGAGCCGTACGCCGGTGTGAACACTGATGTCTAAGGGGCACAACGTTCATTTCACCCCCATGAGCACCAAAACCCCCATCCTTTGCCCCCGGAGCAGCTTCCACCACCCATCCCCACCCCACCCCGGTGCCAGGGGCGGGAGCCGGGGCTCGCCTTGTGGTTGTAGAAGTGCCCGTTGATGGAGAAGCGGTGGCGGCGGATGCGCCGCTGCTCGCTGGGGGTGCGGGCGCTGCCCCGGTGACGCACGCCCACATCGCTCCGTGTCCGCAGCAGCTGCGGCGGCTCCTCTGGCTGCAGCCTCGCAGCACCTGGAAAAGCCAGGATGGGGTTAAAGGTATGGATGGACAGGCGCTTGCCAGTGACAGTAGAGTGGCTGGGGTAGAAATCACTTCTTTGCTCTGCTTTGGGGCAACCGGTAACCAGCGGGGTCCTGGTCCAACATTTCCCTGATGCAAAATAGCCGTTGCAAGCCACAATACCCCAAAAACATAAACAGACAACCCTCCCTGATCTCTTGCCCAGGACATCCATCAGCCCAGACCACTGGTTTACTTTCCCCAAAAGGAGGCTGTTAATTCACAATTACTGCATACATCCATGCTGCTACCTGGATAAAACCTCATCTCCTGGAAACTTGAGCACCTTACTCGCTTTTCCATAATTTAACTTTTTCTTTCTTTCTTTCTTTTCCCTTAATGAGAGCAGGAAAATGAGGCCAATGCTTCAGATCTCGGCATGAAGACTGGCCTGGGTCCAGATTATTATAAACTCGCCGTTCATCCATTTTTAATGAACCTCTCCAGCTCAAGCTGATGTTTTAATTCAAAGCATGTCTGCACCAAGAAAATCTCTTGTGTTCGAGATGCATGCCAGTGACTAAGCACTCACAAGGAGCCATGCACACACATTATGCACTGATTTTGCAGACTTTTGGAGAAAATAAAATAAAGACTTCTTTCTGTGCACTGGCATATGATCCACGTCATATGCCCAGCCAAAATAGTGCCTGGGTTATTTCTATATGTCAGTGCGTTGCGGTTATCGCCCACCAATCTGTAACACGTCTCTAGGGCAAAAAAAAACACAAAAGAGTCGTGCATGGGAAGATCAAAATGAGGAAGAGGAAGCAGGAGGACAGAGGGCTGTGCAAGTAGTTTCACAGATCTGTGAGCAATGCAAGGGCCCAGTTCCTTCCCGACTGGGAAGCGGATGAACAGCAAAGCCCAAAGCCAAAAGGATTATCCGGCTCTTATCAGCCTCCAGGGTGCCTTTCCTTAACAGCATTAAAAAAAAATAGCAAGGAACATGTGCAAAATGCCCTGATTGAATGAGAAAAGGTGTAAGGCAGGTTTTTCTGGTGGGAACCCTGGCTTCCCATTCACTGCTGCCGCTTGCAAAAACGAAGAGCAAAGCTGGTGCCAGGGTGAGGAATCTGGGTCCCGGTGGGATTAAGGAAATGCTGGGGCAGGCAGAGGAAAAGCCCTAGAACCTGACCTCAGTGCATGCAGCAACTCGATGGGGAGGGAAAAAACTTTGCAGAACTGTTGACTTCCCCATGGTAACGGCACTTCACAACAGCACCTATTATTCCTCCATAAAAGCAGAACTGCCAGGAAGGGGAAGCAGCAACATCCTTTTCCCTACAATCCCAATAGGCCTTTTTCTTCATCCCCCTATTTCTTTCCACACTCCGCTCCAACACATCCACCATGGACAGTCCCCTGAGCAAACTCTTAGGAAGGGTTTCAGGTCACTGCAATTAAACATAAGCACTTAGGAAATGGCTTGAGCTAACCTAGAGAGGCAGGGACACTGATTTCTACCAAAAAAAATGCCAATTTTATACTTTTACAAAAATAACTGGAATGTAAGGAAGCTGGTGCAGAGCATGGCACTGCTCGCAGTGGTGCAGCCAAATCCATCTCCGTCTCACCAGTGCTGCTACCGGTGCCCTCCGCGTTCATTGTGGCATCCACATCTGTAACCTGGATGTCTGGCAAGGTGCTGGGCTTCAGCACCAACCTCGGAAAAAAAAAAAAAAAAAGGAGGTGCATCATTACCAGGCAGTTGCAAAAGAATTAAAACCATAATAATTTTCCCTCCAAGCCCCATGTTGCTATGTTGTCAGGAGGGAAGGTAAAATACTCCATGAATCCATCCACAACTGGAGAATGCGGTTTTCCCACCAGCTTTGCAGTTTCAACCTGCCCTTCTCATGGCTTTGCCCCCCAGCCAGACCAGAGCATCCCCAAAACTGGGGGCAGTGGGGAGGCTGGGTGCACCCGACTACACCAGGCTGATGCTTAGATCAGGACAGGTCCGGCAGTGCAGCCACCCCCTTCTTACAGATCTGGCACGTTGCAAAGCACCGGTTAACCTCCTGCAGGGTCTCTGCACGGTATATTTCCACTAAAAATCCTGGATCCTACACATTTTTTTTCTACTTGTAGATGTCTAAGTGATGAGTGAAAAGAATGCAGAAAAACCCACAGACATGCTGCTCTTAGTCACTTCTTAGGTGACCATGATGCAGCCCCAGGGTCCCACGGGTGTCTGCAGAGCACAGCTCAAAAATCACTGTCCTGGAGAAATTACTTGTGGCCAGATTAAAATTCAGCATTAATCTTGTTTTGTATTAAAGTTAAAACTGAGGCTATTTTGGAAGGATCGCCTTGATGGCAAAGGGGTCTTCTTGATTTGCAATAGGGGTCCTTACAGAGTGAAACCCAGTTGCTTTACTTTGGACCTGCCCTCTCTGGGCATTGCATGTTGGAATAAAAGGAGTTTTCCTGCACAAAGCAATGACTGAACACAGCCTGCAAAAGACCACCTTGGCCACCACAGACTCATTGGTGAACACAATTATTAGGCTGCGTGGATGAAACGCAAATATTAACAGCCCTCAGGTCTCATCTTCATTAGGAGAAATGATGTCCTCCTTTATTACAGCCACCCAGCCGTTACCGTGTGGCCAAATCCTTTCAGACACGGTAATTGTGATTGCACCCAGGCAATGGCTGCAAAGCACAGCCTGGGACCTCTCTTTTTCCTGCACTCACCCATGCGCTCCCAGGTTGCAGCCCGAGTGCCAGGAGGAGGAGGAGGGCGGTGGGCGGATGCGCTGGTTGTCATCCTGCATCTGCAGGCGGATGGGCCGCCGCAAACCCCAGGAGATGTTCAGCAGCCCCTCAACGATGAGCTCGCCTTCCTCCTGCACAGAGCAGAGAGATGGGCATCACTCTTGCCACCCACACAAATCCTAAAGGATGCACTGGGGAGGAACAGTGTGAACATGGATGGGAGGTGGGTTATAAAGAGACTGAACAGCCAGAGGGTGGTGGTCAGTGGTGCCAAGCCTAGTTGGAGGCCAGTCACCAGCAGTGTACCCCAGGGGTCAGTCGTGGGTCCCATCCTGTTCAACAGCTTCAAGAATGAGCTGCATGACAGGGCAGAGCGTGCCCTCAGCAAGTCCACTGCTGGTCCCACAGTGGGAGGAGTGGTTAATGCACCAGAGGGCTGTGCTGCTGCCAAGGGGGACCCAGAGAGGCTGGAGAAATGGCCTGAAGGAACCTGCTGAGGTTCACCAAGGGGAAGTGAAACGTCCTGCCCCTGGGGAGGAACAACCAGAGGCACCAGGGCAAGGTGGGAGCACCCAGCTGGAAAGCAGCGTTGCAGAGAAGGCACTGGGATCCTGGAGGACACCAAGTTCAACACGAGCCAGCAACATGCCCTGACCACAACAGAAACTAACAGTGTCCTGGGCTGCAGTAGGCAAAGTGTCACCAGCAGGTCAAGGGAGGTGATCCTGCTCCTCTGCTCAGCTCTGGGGAGGCCACACCTGGAGAACTGTATCCAGTTCTGGGCTCCCCAGTGCAAGAGAGCATGGCCACACTGGAGAGTGTCCAGCGAACCAGCAGCCAAGCTGGTGGAAGGACTGGAGCTCTGTCCTTTGAGAGTCTATGTCCATCCGTACCCCCAGGAAGGTGTGGAGGGGATGGAGCCAGGCTCCTTCCAGAGGTGCCCAGTGCCAGGCCCAGCAGCGCTGGGCACAAACTGGAGCCCGGGAGGCTACCCCTGAGCAGCACGAAGCGCGTCCGTGCTGGGAGGATACCGGAGCCCTGGCACAGGTCCCCAGAGAGGTGCCAGAGCCTCCTCCTCTGAGTCTTCGCACCCAGCTGGATGTGGTGCAGGGCTCTGGGTGGCCCTGCTGGGGCTGGGTGGGCCCAGATGGACCCAGGGGTCCCTTCCAACTTCAACCATTCTGTGTTCTGTGGGAGAGTTATGGGGTTTGGGTCTTCAGTTGCTTTGGTGTACCCATATATGATAAGCAAGTATCAAGGAACGTTGCTAACACGCACTTTTTGGACCTTGCAAATTCGAATCGAACCAGACATTCTCATTTCGTCATTGAGCCTCTCCTGCCAGAGATACACCCCTGCTTGGTGCTGGCCCCAGTTCCTTACCTCCCGGTGCCGCAGCTGCAAATTCTGCCCTTCGTAGTAGATGTTGTATGTCTTCAAGTGCAGCAGCAGCTCATTTCTGCAAGAAAAAGAAGAGAGATGCTGAGAAGAGGAGGGGAAAAGCAGGTGCGAAGGCTTCATTTCGGGCAAATTTGGGTATTTCACTGCCTCTAGAACTCCTTTATTGGGGATATCTGCTGTGGGTTCAACAACATCCCTCTGGCCACCGGCAACCATGGTTTTGAGGACAAGATCCCACATAACCATGCTCTTCTCCAGGCTCGCAAAAAGACATAAGAAAACCTCAGTGGAGTCGGTCACAAGGCCAAAAAGAAAGCAAGGCTGAAAAAGTAAAATTTAGGAGTTCCTAAGCTTTGGGGTCACGCTGGAGTCACAAGTTATCACAAGTCCATCAGTTTGGCTCGAGGCGTCAGACCCCAACCTCGTGTTCAAATTAAAAGTCTGAGCCTGCTCCAGCTGCAGATATATAATGATAACAATAATGATAATTACTGTGATGATGATAATAATAATAATAATTAAAAACAAAAACAGGATGTCTAAGTACAGCTGTGTATCACTGGGAAACAGTGACTGATAGCATAAGGCAGTCTTTAATTTAGCTGGCCTGACTGAGTTTAAGGGTGCTCAGTATCATTGGATCAGTAAAAAGAAGCACAAATCACCAGGATTTGAAGTTATGAGAAAGAAAAAAGAGGGAAATATCACCCATATGCTCTATCACCTCGTACTTGAAACTTAGGAATTGATTGCTTCTTTACCAAAGCATAGAAGAGCAATGACTGAGCTAGAGCTGATCAGGACTTCTTCAGCACAAAGCATATTTCAGCAGAAATTCTGTTTGAGCAAAACTGAATGGTTTTAGAACAGCTGGACATGTTCCTAAGAAAAAAAATAAAAATCACTTTAATAACCCTCTCTAGCACTTTTGTTTTAAAAAGAAGTTGCCATTTCCTGCCCCAGAATGTTTTTTTGTTTCCAAATCCAGACGAATCATGTTAAAAAACAGAAGGTGAGGCCAACACAGCTGAAACGACCCATTTGAGCTGGGTTGACCACTCTCCCTAAAAGGCAAAACCCCTGGGAATTTTGCAAATAACTGCCCACCTAGCAGCATCACACGTATTTTTGCCTTACAGCTCCACTGAGCATCTTACTTGGAGATGTATTTGTCTTTTCCACAAGGGACCAGGTATTCACAGCCGCCGTAATCCATCCTCACGCTCCTCTTTCATGAGAACTGAATGGCAAAGAGACAAAAGCAGTGGTGTCAGCCTGTGTTATCGCATCTCTGATACGTGCTCATGGCAAATGGGAAACAGAAATTTGTTTGGATTTGTAAGAGCTCTTAGGCTCTGGCACAGCAGCTGCAGACATGGGCAAAATTAAATGCTGCTCCTCCAGCTAAACTGCTGGGTAGGGCAGCAGGAGGGGAAATCAGATAAGGTGAGAACAGTTGTAAACTCACTGAAAATTTAATACTGGCAGAGATACGCTTACTCTAACATTTGCATTTTGAGCAGCCTCCATCCACAGACTGTCACAGCTATACAAGACCTGGGTGGAAATGTTGTAAGTGGAATCTGCTTCTTTTCTCCATTTCTTTTTATAATTTTGTTACGGAGCTCTGGACAGGTAGGTCTGGATTCAACTCAGTGCCTGCTTACACTGTCCCAAAAATCAGGCAACATGCACAAAGGCTGGCCGACTTTCAAAAGCAGTGTGTCCTTGCTCCTGTGTTGGTTTCTTTTTTTCTTTTTTTTTAAATATACAATGTTCATTGACTTTTCTTGCATTCCCTCCAGTGCCAAAATATCCCCATCTCTCTCATACAAACACTCAGAAACCGTCCCAACTGTCTGACCTTTGAAGTGGCCTGGCCTTTAAAGTGCTGCAGACCATAATCAAATGATTTGGGTGAAACACTCAGGATCACCCACTTGCTTGGAGTACTTTGCAAAACCAGCACTTAAGAGAATTTGAAGTGCAGCTATGGGACGATTTTAGGCTATGAGCAGGGGCTTTTGAGGTCATGTTTTTTCCTGTGTGTTTGTGCAAATCCATGTACAGATGGTCTCTAATGTCACTGAGGTCTCTACATGCACTCCTCTCCCTTCCCTCATACAGAAAGCAAAAAAAAGAGCATTTGATGCACAAACTGCAGTTTTCTCTACTTCCTGCATTGCCCAGCACTTCACAGCCTCTGCACACTCCCAAAGCCCCAGGAAGCAGAACTGTTTTACTGCAGAAAAACCACAACGATGTCCAGAGAGATAAATGAGTCAAGCAAGGCCATATTGCAAAACCTGTGTCAGAGGAAGGCAGTAAACCCAAAAACATAAGTGCAGCAGCAATTCCTGCTTCCTACCCCAGAGCTGCGTATACTTGCTTATAGCAAATAAACTGTATGCAACAGGAGAAATATTCTGCTTTGTGCTTCAATGCAGAAAAGAGGTTGCAAAAGCAAAGCCCACATTTAAGCTGACAGAAACGTGGGGAAGGGCAGGACGAGCCTGGCCCCATGCTCCTGCTCTCTCCGCAGAAAGCAGAAGAGAAACCCGCCTGCAGAGCTCACGCCTCACAGCGGAAAAGCTGACAAAGCTGTGCGCTTCCTGACAAAGCTTCTGAAGAGTTGTGGTGCTGCCCCGAGCTGTCTCAAGGCAAAGCCCAGCTGCAGATGCATGCCCAAAGTGCCTTTTCCCCCTCCACACTGTTCACTGGTCTTAGCAGGAATAGGCAAAGAATTTAATAACCCTATGTACGTGTTAAAAATTATATAGGGAGGGGATTTTGCAGCCTGCTTTTGCAGGAATGCTGATGTTCTTGTGATAAATCCCAGCACAGCATCTGCATGGCACCCACATTTGGGGTTTATGCAGAGCACAGGCAGCTGCGATACATGGACTGGTGTTGATGTCTTGCTCGTGGGTGTCCTCTGAAACCAGATGAAGACTCGGTGGAAATTACCACTAAGGAAGGATTAAATTACATGGCTGCTTGCTTGGGTCATGCAAAAGTGTTGCCAAAAAAAAGTGGCCAAAAACCCCCTTTGCATTGCAGCTGAGCAAGGGGTGGAGCCTGCTCTAACAGGAGGAAGTTTCACTCCTAGTATCATGCTGATAAGAAGGGGTGATGCCAAACCCATTTTACCCTATTGAGGTAAAATCCAGGCATTCTGAAGCAGAAGGGGAGCCCCGGAAAGCAGGTTTGTGCCCTGAAAGCTGGCGCTGAGGAGCTGGGTTTCCTGTTTACCACCTTGCAGCCCAGCCGGCGCTACCACCTTCACCTCCGTTATCACATCCCCTTCCGAGCGGCCAGGAACAGGGCAGATTCTTCCTTTTTTGGCTCTCGAGAGCATCAGGCTGTGTGTGGAGCAGCGTGGCAGCCAACGGAGATCCCCAAACAACGACTGACAGATTTTCTGCTATGGCTTTGGCAAACGTAACAGCGCTGGAAATCACCAGAATTAAATAGCTGGAAGCATGCAAATTGCCCAGCTGGTTGCTCAACCTCTACGGCCTGGCATGGTCAGAATTTCCAGGAATCCCCATGCATCGATTTCCCGTTTTGATGCATTTCCTTCATGTCTGTCATGGGCTGAGATTTCATCACTGGCTTGCAGAGCAGCCCGAGGGCTGTATCAATACTTTAATCAAATCAATGCTCCCTGCTCCAGCGGCAGGAGGACTTAGCACTCTTTGCCTTCAACTACGACCCATCAGCTGCTGTCACCATTGCTTTCAAACCCAAACACGCCCCCCCACCCCAAATAACCTTCCTAAGGTCATTTCCCTGATCCCCACAGCCCCATCTGCTCCACAGCGCGGAGCAGGATTGAGTGCCTGCTTCTGCAGAGCTCCTGGAGAGATGCCCAGCTCCAAGTCAGCAAAAAAAAAGGGGGGGGGGGGAACAGAAAAACAATTAATGATTGCATTTTTCAGTGGGAGAGAGATGGTGCAGCCCTGCTCCTCCAATGAAGGGTGTGTTTTCTGGGACTGTTTTCTTGACCCCCTCCCATAGCTCGCTGCCACGGATGCTCCAGAGTGGGAGGGCGGTTTCGGCACAGCTGAGTCCTCCCCCAGCCGTGTGAGGGATTGTGGGAATATCTCACTCCCTGGGGATGCTTCTCCTGCCCAAACCCTGCCCAGGGCATCGTGGGGCGGGTTTCAACCAGCCCAACAGCACATCCAGCGATCCCAATGCAATCAGAGGCAAAGCAGTATCCGGAGGCGACAACAATTCCCTTGTAGGCACGGGGAGCCTCTAAGAGGGCCTCGCTCCGTGCCGGGCAGTGGCTGCATGCTCTCACCCTGTCCTGGCAGATCCCGGCTACGCGTTGCTCATGCAGTGGTGACGGCGCAGGGACGACTCTGGCCCAGGCCCTGTTTTCGAGCTGGGATTTCTTCTGAGCAGCCGTGCTAAGCGTGAAGGTGCAGCGGCTCCATTGTTTTCCAGTGCTGCTATTGTTCGCCAGCCCAATTGTTCAGCTCCGTCCTGCGAAGGGAAAGGAGGTGAGCGGTGAGCGGTGGCAGAGCTGCTAGCGGGTGATGCCGCCCAGACTGCAGGCGTGCTTGGGGCACGGGGACGAGCCAGGGGACGAGCCAGAGGACCCCCTGCCCGTGCGCGGCAGGTCAGGCCCCCAAGCAAAGCCAGCAGCCCTCAACGGCTCCTTGGGGGCCGCAAGGAAGGAGCTGGGGGCGGTCGCAGCCACTGGCCTGTGTTGGGAGGCGTCGTGCCCAGGTGCGGGGGCCCTGCGGACGCCCGCGGCTCCCTCCCAGCCCGCAAAGAGCAGCGGGCTCCGAAAGAGAGGGCGAAGCCTAGGACGGAGCGGTGCCACCCCCGGCCGTGGGGGGCCAGACCCCGGGCTGGGGGGAGCCGCCCGGCCGCGGCTGGGGCTGCGGGGCCGCCTCCGGGGCACCCTCCCGCTGCGCTGGGGACGGGGACGGAGCGGGATGGCGGCCGCCCCGGCCCGCCCGCACTCACCCGGCCCCGCTCCGCGCTGCTCCGCCACCACTCCGCCACCGCGTGGGGCCGCCCCTAACGGCGGGGCCGGGCGGGGCGGGGCGGGGCGAGGGAGGGGGCGGGAGCGGGAGCCGGGGGCGCCCCGACCCCAGCGCCACGGCCGGGACTCCGCAGGACGCCGCCGTCGCGGGTCGGACTCCGTGCCCGGGCCCCACGGGCAGCCCGGCTCCAGCAGGGGATTGGACGCGGGACGGGGAGCCCCGGGGGTGGCAGGGACCGGGCTCCCAAAGGAGCTCCCGCGTGCGCCCTGGGACTGCGTTCCCAGAGGATGCCGCATCCCGGGTACCACGCCCGGGTTCCCAGAGGATGCCCCATCCGAAGCACCCGCTTAGAGATGCTCCCGTGATCGGCTCCAGCTCCGTGCAGAACTCCCTGGGGGACCTTTTCCAGGCTTCACCACGCGGCCTAAAAGAGGTTGATTCACCCTTAAAACGCCCCAAACGCTGTGATATTGTGTCACATCCATGCACGCATCATACCATGCCCTTCTGTTTCTGGGACGGTGCGGGGCTGCGTGCTGTCAGCACAGCCAGGCCAGCATCCTGTCCACAGCTGTGGGATCCTGCCTGGATCCAAAACCGCCTACAAGATGGGGATTTAAGAGGAAATAAAAAATAAAAAATAAAAATTAATAATAAAAATGAGCATGGAAGCAGATGTTGCAGCACAGGGTGGGGGTTACCTCCAAAACACTGCTCAGCCTCTGCTCCTGGGGTCCCATCCTGCTGTGTGCCCCACGCCACTGTGTGGAGGGCTCGGGGAGGCACAGAGGCATTGAGTATTCCAGAAGTGCAGCGGCGCCTTTGTCTGCTTTTGACCTTTCCCAGTGCTTTGTGGCTTCTCTGGGCCTTTCTTCCTTTTTAAGGAATTTGAGTAGAAACAGCCCACACTGGGGGAAAAAATTAAAAATCCCGAACCAAAGAAATAATCTAAACAGCTGGTTTAGCAAAACAAGCAGCTCTTCACAACTGCAACATTGTAATATTTTTTTTTCTGTTTTTTTTTTTGACTTGTATGTAAAATATGATAAGTTCACGAGCCATCCGGCTAGGGGAAAACACTGACATCACAAAAGCAGGCAGGAAGGGGGGTGGTGGTGTTATTATTTATATTCCAGCAGCATCTTCAAGGGCTGGCAGAGATGAGAAGCCCTTTGTGGCAGGGAGAGCCTGGCTGTGCTGCACAATGGAGAAGAGCCGCCTGTGCTGTGCAAACCCCCAAAACTAGGGGTTTATCTCCAAAGCAACCAGAGCAAAAACAAAAGGGGGAAATAGCAAGCAGGGTTTTGCTGCGAGTACCTGTGCAGGCACAAAATAGTAGAAGTGGGGGAAATCCTGATTTTGTAGCACCTGCTCGCCGCCCTTAGCATGCATGTGGCCTCCAGCATGGGTAGGATGGAGCCTAGATGCAGGCGCTCATTCTCATCTCACTCCTCTTTCCACGTGGAAGCTGCAGCATGCAATTAGTTGGCCCAGGAGAGGAGGCAAATTTAAGTCTCTTCATAAACGGCTTCCCAAGCCACAAACACAGCAGGTGCTGACAGGAGGCAGACCTCACCCACACAGCAGCTGTGAGAGCAAACCCAAGTGAAAAAATGGTCCCAAAACTCTGCCTGGCCATGGTCCCTCCAGCTGCGACAAACCCAAGCATTGCTTCTTCCTGCTGCCAGAAATCTCCTTGGAAAAGGATATTTTGAAGTCTGCCATTAGGTACACTGTGCCCATTTCACAGGTTAAATCAGCATTTCTGTGCTAAATGGCATACAGGGAAGATGGCTGATGACTTTTAAACCTTTAATTTTGATGGATTTGTTACCACTCCCATTAAGTGAGGCAGGATGGTGAGGACCCAAGTGTAGGGCATTCACTCCAAAATACTCCCAAATTCAAGTATTCCCCCCTGGACTGAGCAAGCATCCAAATTCACTTCTTTCACACTTCCCCCTATTTCAAGACCCCCAAGATAATTGTCAGTAAATACCAAACAATATTTTGCACTTGGAATCATGCTAGTTCAGGAGCATCTGTTAGCCGTTACGCAGCCTCCAGGAAGCAGATGGGAAAAGATGTGCTTGCCTAAGGGATTTTGTTCATACCTAATATGTATTTCTTCGCAACGTGGTTGCTGTCCCCGTTTCGGAATAAACCAAATGTCTCAGTCATTCTGAAAATACTTCTGATACGCTGCCCAGTGTAAAGCCCTCCTTTCTGAGCTGCTGCAGCTGATGCTAAATTTTGATTCAGACAAGATGCAAGGTTGAAACCCAAGTACTTTCAGAGCTCTGACCCAGTCAAAGGATTAATTGAGATTTAGATCAGAGTGATTGTCATTGTAGCTTATAGATACAAACACATCCCAGCTCTTGCTTTAGGTGACTTTTTACCATTTTTCTTTCTTTCTGTTGCCCACTGGTCTATGCAGTTTTCAGACTGGTGCTGTGAGTTAAGCCTGTAGTTACTTGGGTGCCTTAATTCCTCTTCAAATCAGTGGTTGTTCAGACACCTTGAAAGCTGACAGATGACTGAAGATGCTGTGTTTGTACTCGGACACACATTTCAGCTCCTAATTTGCCATAGGTAGCCACTAAACATCACTGGTGCTTCAGCTAACATTAGGGATTTAGTATGACGACCCCAGCTAAAACATCCCAGTTCATTAAATGGGTGGAGATAAGGCAAGGTGCTATTCAGCTTATTTGTTTTTA
The DNA here is from genome assembly GCF_013377495.2 of Cygnus atratus. Taxonomy (NCBI): domain Eukaryota; kingdom Metazoa; phylum Chordata; class Aves; order Anseriformes; family Anatidae; genus Cygnus; species Cygnus atratus. The sequence continues at coordinate 5,282,549 of NC_066388.1, forward strand.
AATGTTGCTGAAGAAGCAGAGTGATGCAAAGCTTATTTATCTTTAAATTCTGCCTGAGAGGACCAAGAGCACATCTCCAAATACACCGTCAGTGTGCCCACTACCCCTGCGGACTATTTTGGCCAAGCAGCAATCCTGACAAGGGGCCCCAAGAGACTTTGCTTTGGCTGCAGATTGCTAAAGAAAGGGCAAGAATTTAGGCAAACTCCCAACCCTAAGGCTTCACAAAACCAGAGGCTACTTCCCTGCTGTTAACACTTTGTTGTTGCTCATATTCATAACGGCAGAGAGTCACTCAAAGATGCTGCTCAGTGAAACTTCCTAAGGGAACTTGAAGGTTGTGGGGTTTATTTTTGTTAGGAAATGAGTCACTAGAAGCTTTGCTTCATGGACACTGCTCAGCCACACATCGGTACTGACTATGGAAGTGCCTTTATATGAAGTTTGTCTGCTCCTTGGCTGCCTAAACTGGTACAAGACACACATACTGTATATGATACCTCTTCCAAATAAATCAAGAAGATTTAAAGTGTCTTGAGCGGGAAGGGTCAGGCAGATGTCTGCGGGTTGTCTTTTCAGATGGCACTTGCTATGATGAGATGTGGGTCTTCACATCACCTGGATTCCCAAACTATCGATTCTCCTTTTAAGGGAATGTTAAAAGCAAGTATAACACCATGCCACCGAGTTGCATCTATGCCCGCATTTATTTATACTGAACAGCTTTAAAAATACAGAATAAAATAGCTTTATCTACTATTATTCACAACATCTGGTCCAAATATTACATTTTTAAATATTTAATTGTTTAATGAAGCAATGTTAGAAAAAATATGAAATTAAAAAACTCCATAAAAGAATTACACATCTCAGAAAAAAAACCCCTCTTGCTGTTTAACAAAAAAGTTTTACAGCCAAAGTCAGTCACAAAATATCATGAAAAAAGAAATATTTATCCCCACTGCCTAAGAACAGTTTGTTACGCCAAAGGTTGTTATAAAGAGACAAAGTACAATAATTTGGACTGGCAGCAAGATGACTTACCTGGAAAGATGTAGTAAATGCCAGATAATACACAAGGCAATTCTAAATATCTCTCTCATATCAGTATGTATGGATGGCAATGCACAGTCACAATCGAATTAGAACTAGACAGGAATATTTTGGATATTTCTGAACACAGATCCCCAATACTTAAAAGTAGCCCAGCACTAAGCTGTATAGACTCATGGGCAGAAGCTAAACACTGGCAAACTTGTGGCCTCCTCCAATACTGTAATGACCTACCATAGCTATAGAAACATGAGAGCATAGAGTATCTGTCATCCCATGCCCCAAAAAGGCTGTTGGCCTTGGCAAGAAATACTAAGAAATATGTACCTAGTGGGACGTTTTTGGGGGGAAAAAAAAAAAGTGACCCACTTACTCCTCCCTCCCCTCCCCCCCCCCCCCCCCCCCCAAAAAAAAAAAAAAAAAGAAGTGGATTATGGTTTAAGAAGGCCACATAAAAGAAACACTGTAGGCTGTGCTGGTCTGTCACATGCATTTTCTACATTGATATACATACGTTAAGCACAAGTTGTTTTAGATTGTATAAACATCCAATGGCTAACTGAAACCATTAGAAGCTGGCTGTTATTATACCACGTGTGCCTGTAGTGCTGTTTATACCACAAATTACACAATTTTCGACACCTTTTGTTGAGAATACATAATTGACTGGTCCAGTCTCACTTGACTGATGCTCCTTGTGGTATAAATAGTACCAAGGATTTCAGTTTGCAAGTGCTAATTCTGCATTGGGAGTATCAAGATCTCAGTAGGGAGATGAACAGTAAAGGAAACCCTTCAGTTTTTGGTAGAAACATAAACATGGGTAAATAAAGTATACACAACTACTATAGATTCGTCAATGAAGAAATTCTACCATCACATGACATTGTCATGACAATCATACCACTCCCTCCCAGGAGAACTGTGGTAATTATCCTGAGTGGAAATGTTATTTTTTAATATATGGAAATAAAATACTGCAATATTCATGTACAAACCAAGTTGCCATATTTAAAGTCAGTATTAAAAGGCATAAAGCAAATTCTGGGTTTAAGTTTCAACTTTCTGAGTGAGGCAACTGATTAAGTTCCTCTGCCAACACATTCTAATATGACAACATTAATCATAGCTGAGTTCGCTATGAAACCTAAATTTCTATAGGTATAATTTGCAAGTATTTGCTTTAGAAAAAGTGTTTAAACATGTTAGCAAGAATTCTTAATTTAACTTAAAAAATACAATAGAATATCAATTACAAAAGTCCCAAGTTACATTGTTTTGCATACATTTATACCATCTTAGATATGACAAAATGATATTTCTACCATGAATATTTGCCCTTCCATCTTAAAGTTTGGTTGAAACATCGCCTCTTAACTCATCTCTGAGGTGTTGTCTTCTGTATGTGGTTTTGCTCAACATAGCAGTTTGAAAGGCAGGCAATTACCTACAGGAAAAGTACAGTATTGCATTTACAGCCATATTTCTATATCCAGCCACCTTTACACATCAAATCCTAGATATAAACAGCTAAAACAAAATTTAAATGCTTTTCAAAACTGCAAGTTAGCCCTCTGCAACACATCTGCCAGCAACAACCGCACAGCAGCTCAGACTGCAAACTATGCTCTTCCAGGTAAGAGCATTCCGCAACAGCCACTCTAGGACTCAAATGTAGAAAAGTGTACATGGGAGTAGTACTTAGGGTCCACAATTGCCTGCCACAACTGTATAAAAATGGGGGCAATTCTGAGCATTTCCATTGCAAAGAAAAGTAAGCATTGCATTTGCATCTTCTCTGGGACTGTTTCAGATGCATCAGAAAGAGAATAATTTGCTTTTTCCAAGGCAAATTATTTATCAGCTCTGTCCTTTGCTCACCTCAAACCACTGGAGAGATGCATGCTTTAATATAAATATTTGAGGTGCAGCAGATGTATCAGAACATTCCCTGCATGTCCAGGGTACCACCACTAACTTCATCATAACCTTTCCCTATATGTTACAGGTGCTTCAGCAGATCTCCATTGCAAAACTGAGGCCCATCTTTAACCATTCGTGTTTGTAGTAAGATTGACAGTGTTGTTACACGTGATACAAATTTGGTTACAAAAATGACTGCTAACTACAGCTACTTATTTTAGTGTTACCGAGTTAAGTGGCAAGAAAAGCAAAGCATGCCAGCTAAATGCTACTGCACTTCTCAGCCAGTCAATAGAATCAGTACGGCAGAACCAAAAGTTGAGAAAGAATTAAATCCAAGTTTGACAGAGTAATCTGACTTCACCTATTTGGATAGTCTTTCCTACGCTGCAAGAAAAGGGTGGTATTCTGCCCCAGGAAGAAGGAAAAAATCCTCAGAGTCGTTGCCCTAATTTAACTTAAGTGTCACAAATCATCTTGGCAATTCTTTCTGACATGCTCAATTAAGGCAATACAGAAAATGTACAGCTTTACTCCAGCCAAAGGTGAGAGAAGATAAAATGCTATTTCTCATCATCTGACCTCTTCAGTGTGTAAGCATTCATGTTGTCAAAAGAATATTTGGGGGAAAAGATTAGAAAAGCCTCACAACACAGCTGTCATTGCTGTGCTCAGTTCACAGCAGCATCACTGGAACTGAAACACTTCAGTATTTACGAGGTGGCACTGTTCTACATACCAAAACTTTGCCTCTCTCAACATTTTAAAGATAATCAACTTTGGCATTTTACATGGTAATAACCACCACATACAGGTGTCTTTTTTCGTTTGTTTCCATTTTTAGTTTATTTACTTATTCTTAACTCTTCCATCTCTCCCGCACATCTTTGGTTGCACATAAATTTGGGAAATTTGGAAGCTTTGTGTCACTAATTAGAGGTTTCTGCACTCAAACTATTTGCAAGTGGATGTGGAAATCTAACACCTCACTACCCGAAGAGCAAAATTTCAAATGATAAAAATGACTTAGTTTCACAGGCAAACTAACCTTGTCTATGACACAATATCTCTTCTGACCAGCTTTCGAGATAGTCCAACTGACACCAAGACTGCAAACTATTGAAAGTTCCCTGAAGCAGGGACACACACATGCTTTGTTACGGAAAAAGCGGCATAAAATAGTTTCTGGAAACAGCCATGACATGCTGAAAAGGGTATCAATGGAATCATTCTGATCCTACACTATTCAGTACTGATCCATTAAGCTCTTTCCTTGCCCTCCCCACCCCAACCCTTCCATGCTTCAATAACCAATAACATTCACGTGGAAGTAGACTCAGAAAAAACAGAGTTCCTGCGCTCCTGTCCAGTAGTCAAACTTTGATAAATATATTAGTGAATTACAGGATCTACTGTTACGTTTTTCCAGGAATATAAAATGCAAGCACCGTAGAGCATACTGGCCTTGAAATTACATTACACTACATTTCCCTGATGATCTCCACAGCTTAAAAATGCTTTTGGGGCCACACTGAAGTCTAAAACTAACTTGCAATAGTAAGAACATTAAACATGAATAAAACTTTTAATTATGAATGCATGACGAGCATGAACACTCACATAACATCAGAGCTGAGACTATTCCAGGAAAAAAAAATCTGAATGGTGTCCTGATTGGACCCAATACCCGTTAAACCACCCAGTGGATGAGGACATCAAATGTAGTGTCTCTGTCATTTAAGTTCACCCCTCTAGAAGCAGCAAGCTTTTGTAGTAATCCCACAAAAGAGGGAAAAAAATTAGACAATGCAACAGAAGCCATTCATAGGCAGCACTGGCTCTCAACATCCAAACAAGAAAATTTTGCACAGATCCATACCAGCAAATGCTGGCTGCGATTTGACCATATGGTTTTCCCCACAGGAAAAGCTGTATGCATACAGGTGTTAATTGCTTAGAACCGCTTAACAAATCACCATTTTTGTTCAGAAAACATCTAGCTGGATACATGCGTTTTGCTATAAGAACAGTTATCAGGTCCCATCTGGAAGTTAAGTCTCTCATCTCTACAAAACTCAAGCTACATAAGGCCCTTTAAAGAAAACCTATGCCTGGACACCAGTTAGGTGGTTAAAAGCCCGGCAGAAAAAGAAAACATTTAAAAATGCAAACTGACAAGAAGCGAGTGCTATCTTCTAAAGCAAGAAGCTAATGAAAGTCAGTCATAATTTTCACAGGCAAAATTATAATGGAAACTTCTGTCCTAACACCGGACATCTGACTGAACTATCAAGTAATTTGAAAAATACTCTCATGATTTGCCAGTATAAATTCAGTCTGGTTTCCAGGGATCTGAAAGTATGGAATGTGCAAATCAGTGGTTAGAAAACAATATTTGTGATTAGACAATTTGATTTTTTCCCCCCCACAGGAACTAAATTTTCTGGCTTAATTAACATTCCAAGCAATGAATAAGCCAAAATGGTAGCATCAGTGACTTAAAAATCACCATAAAAAGTAACATTTTCCATAGCACTTACATATTTCAGGAATCTAAGCCCCATTTTAAATAAACAGACTTGGGTATACAGGTATCTGTAGTTTTTGGAAAAAAAAATCAAACAGGAGTATTTGCAAATTTGACCCAGAGACACTAGATCTGGCTACCACCACCCACAACAGGAAAGCTTTTTTTTTTTTTTTTAAATCTGTCTCAGCTCTGGTTCCAGAATTTAAATGCAGATATACAAAACATATATTTTAATGCTTCTTAATCAGCAAGAAACTGCAAATACATCTCTTACTACAACTAGATAATATAATTTCAACTAAGGCTATACTGTAGCTTCCGAGTCTTCATCTGAACTCCTGCAGTTGCTGCTTTTCCTGAAGCCTTTCCATGTGTAACCCATGAAGGTAGGGCTGATGGGCAGGAAGCTGAAACACCTGTATTTTTTTATGAAGTTCATGCCAAAGGGCAAATCATATGTTTCCATGCCATCCAGTGACTTGCTTCCTTTACCAACCCCTTTCTTCCATTTCCTTATTCCTCTTTCTTCAGGGCTTCCTAGAAGTAAAATAAATAAATAAATAATAGGTATGCATATAGATTTATACATACACAGACACACACACATGTATAATAGAGGTAAGAGGAGAAAGAAAGAAAGCTTCAAGTCTCAGCAAAGCACTGGAAAGACCTAGAATCCTCAAAGAGGCAGAAAAAAGGAAAAAAATATTGGAAATGGCAAGTATCTGTTTTAGTATATATCTGGAAGTTGAGGCAAACTTTTGCTCTCAAATGAATGGAAGGAGGTTTGGATCCTAAAATATTTTTACTGTATCTTCTGAAGAATTCTCCTCTGGTTTCATTTCTTTTTCCCAGTTATTTCCTATCTTTAAAGGAGATGAAGACCTTAAGTTGAACAAGATTCAAAGCGTTATCAAGGAAACTGAAGCACACAGGAATGAAGTGGTCTACTGAAGGTGTTTAAAAACAGAAGTTAATAAAAGCGGCAATCACTTGCTCATGTCCTGCCTCCTTGAAATGAAGTACTATCATCATTCAGTAAGACAGTCATTATTTCGAGTAAAATGACAAGTTCATATGCTGACCTGGAATGGTATTATCCAAAATAAATGCAACACAGCCACCAACAAACATGGCTGTAGTGAGAAGAACATTCAATACTTGATCAATGCCTGTTATTCCTAGAAGAACAGAAAAGAAAAAAAATTAGTATTTGATTTTTTAACATATATATGTACATCCTATTCATTTAATGTGGGAGAACTTTAAACTAATGTGGTCCACCACGGGGACCCCTTATTTCCAAAAATTCCATGAATTTTCAGCTGCTTTTACAAATGTCATGAAATACTGTTTAAGTTCCAACCACAGACAACTGTGCAATTGAAATTATTTAGAACACTTCAAAATAGAAAAGGAAAATTTTCATGATGTAATATCATGTGGACTAAACTCCTTTCAAAAACTTTTTTTTTTTTTTTTTTAAGTAGGGCAAGAACCTTGCGGCAGCAATTCTCTAAAAAAGAATGTATTAATAACAAACTAAATCTTGGCTTGAACTATTTATTTATCTAAACATCCTAAAGAAGGTTAGATATGGTCTTAAACCTAGTTCTAAAGTGACAGCTGTAAGAAAATCTGTTTTTTATTTTTTTTAAATCAAGTTAAGTGGTCCTTTACAGCACCTTCCATTGATGATGTACACTGTCATAACCACTATTGAGGAGGTAGTATTAAAAAAAAAAAAAAATCAAAACCAAAACCGCTTCTCCATAGATTCAATAAAACTACAGATTTGCCAGCAGTTTGAATCAAGTTCATTAAAATTCAGGCTCAAAGCATGTCTAGAGAGACAAAAAACGTTTGAAAATGAAAACATATTTCTAGTTTTCAAGTTCTAATTTGGTATTTCCCCTTCCTCTTTTAACATAATTTAAAACTCGGATTCACCTTTCCAGTCCTTATTCCAGTCCAGCTAGCAACTGTGTCCTTGCATTGCTCCACAATTTTATCCAAATAAAGCATGACAACTTGAGATGTATCACACTGAAACAATCAGCTCAGCTCTCAACACCCAAAATAATTTTCCTCTGAATGCACCTGCCTTCTTACCTATAGCTTTTATTGTCTCTGTCATATTTTGTTTTCCTCTTATTTACTTTGTACTTGTATCTACGTTGTATATCAGTATTAGGTAAAAATATGCTTCATGTAAATGAATAGAAACACATACCTGTCACCAGCGGATTTTGTTTGAGATAGCTTGGGAGGACAAGCCCAAAGAAAATGGAAAATCCAAGTACAAACAGATTGCGAGAAGAATTTAAATCTATGAACTGGAGGTTTGACAGACCCACAGCTGTAATCATCCCTAAATAAAAAAAAATAGAACAAGTCTCAGCGTTTAGACTTTTTTCTTTAAAGGGGGAAGGGGGGGGGGGGCAAGATAAATGCAGCACTAGAGTAAAAAGATACTGTCACAGAATACACAAACAGGAGCAAAAAACATACGTTACCAAAGAGAGTGCAAAAGAGGGCACCAAGCACAGGGTCAGGCAGCGATGCAAAGAGAGCACTGAACTTGCCAACCATCCCAAGCAAGAGCATGAAGGCTGCTCCATATTGTATAACCCTGCGACTTCCAACCTGCACAAGAAAAAAAGGAAAGCACACTGGAAAAATTCTGTCCTTTGTCCAACTTCGTGCCTTGCATTTTATTTTATTATTCTCCTTCAGATTCAAAGCTTCTTTTCAAGCTTCCACGTATATTTTTTGCAGTGTTAAAACACAGGCTGCAGACCCTTTGCAAATGTCTTAGAGGACTCAGCTGTAACATGGCTGCAGTCCAGTTCTAACATAAAACTTTGTTTGACTTTGTTTTCATTAATGTTAACAAAACCATCTGTGTCTGCTATAGCCACTATAACCATGAAATGTGGCACGGTCCCATCTACAATAAAAAAAATAAACCGACAATAACTAGGAGTGATTGCAAACAGATCAACTGTAGTGCAAACAACAACAAAATAATGCCATGTGTTGCTGCCCTTTTACACAAGAATAATATATCTCTATCTATAAATCATCTTCCACGTAGTTCAGTTCAAGCAGATATAGCCTTTTTAGATAGATTATCAAGTGATTTTATAACATTCCTCCAAGATCAGAACTGAATTTGCTTCATATGCAAATCATGGCTGTGCTAACACTGAAAGCAAGTGTCTGCACTTCCTTCCCATTTTCATTTAAAGCATTCAGACTTCAGGGCAGTAGTTGTCTGGCATTATGTAGTATTAGTAGTTGGTAAACCTGAATGTTCAATATTTTAAATAGCGTTGTATTTGCTTAAGAGGTCCACTAGAAACAACAACAAAAATTTTGTTACGCTGATACCGTAGTTTCTAGCAAAGCTCTTTGTAGGTCTTTCTTTTACAGAGTACTATGCTTCAAAGAGAAGCTGATGTTAATTTGTTAATCATGTGTGACTGAGCTAAGTAAGTTAAATCAAGAAAAAAAATATACTAGGCATTTTTAGGGTAAAAGTATTCCTCCTGTATTTTTCACTGCTTAACTGTTAGATGAGACATGTTCACCTACAAAAAGAAGCTAGACAGTAAATTTTGGCATTTCAGTAGAAGAATGAGTTAGCCTACAACTTTCCCTATTTAAATAAAAATACTCATTTCCTTATGACCAACAATAACCTTGCTCTAAAATTACCTTGCTGTATGAAATAGGCAGATTCTTTAAAGAAAGAAAGAAAAAAAAAACATGACAATAACATTGGTTTATGCAAATTATCATTCTCTACAAGCAAAATAGATTAAGCTCCAATAGAGTTTTAAATGCTACTGAAAGCATCTTCATCAGCATCTAGATCAAACTATTTAATTATTCCAAGGAACTTGTACACATACTTTAAGTAATTATTTTGGAGTGCATGAATAAATATGGTACTTAGTTCCTTACAGGAGTATCTGTATCATCATCAACATTATGGCATAAACTGCCTATGATTTTGGCCCAACAAATGAGTTTTCATCGATTACCCTCTCACCTACTGTAATTCACTCACAGACTAGCTCAAAGACTTTGCAGTATTACCATCCAGTAAAAGCCTCATATTTAAATTCTAAAATGTAACCATATACTGATTTGAAGCAAAGGAAATGCCTTCTCGAACGCTGCATCAGTATAATGGGATCACTGAGACTATATAGTCTTTTGCTCATGAACACAGGAGATATCCTCTCACAAATAAACAGCAGAGCATCGAAGTAGTAAAAATCTATTTTTATATAAATTGAAGTTGCAAAACTATTAGATTTTTAGGGACAAATGTTCAGCCAGGAAAACAGGACACACAGCAATCCAGCTGTGCAACCCTGGAAAAGGCATATTCACTTTTCCATCATGCTCTCTGAACAAACCTAACTGTAGTTAACTCTGTCCTCTGTAACAGCTGCCAGCTTAACATTATTTTTTTTTTTGCTGTTTCAAAGCAAAATACATGCTCATTTCTGTGGACTCTTAATAAAAAAAAGCACTGTTAATTCATATAAATATGAAGTGAATAACAGAGAAAGAACAGAACAGAATAAACCTTTCTTTAAGGATTTTTCTAGCAATTTTCTTCTAGGAAATTTCCACCAATAACTCAAAGGAAGACTTATACAGACAGCAGATGGTGCTATTACTATTTATATTTTATTCCAAAAGCAAACAGAACCATCCTTTGTGCAGAAAAAAATGGCTGAAGATAAATTCATCATCTATATTAGATTAAGCAAGGGGGATGAGTTATTTTAAGTGGAGTGCATGCATTTTATATCTTGTATTCATTAAATAGATTTATAGCTTACAAACCAAATACACAGCAAGCTGTACATATTTGCAACGTACATTATCTTACCAATTTTGCTGATATTTCTTAACACAGTTAAATTAACAATGCCAAGCAAATCCCTCTGCAGTCCAAGGTCTCTCAGTTCAGCAGGGCATTCAAGCACATGCATCCAGTTTAGTGTGTGAACAAATCAATTCCTCAAGTGCTTAAATATTTTGCTAAGTAACATCCCAAAAAATATGCATTCCCCTAAGCACGCTCAGTGCTTTATAAACCTATCGCAGTGGAGACATACATGCATTTAGCATACATGTAAATTTGAAGTTACTTTGACCACATTTTCAGTTCTAGTTGTGTCAGTGTCATGTCCTAATACAGTTGTGGGTAAGACCTACGGATCTCAGCTTGCATTTTATTTTGTGTCGAAGTGAGACATTAAAAAGTCAGTCCTCTAGAGATGCTATCAGAGTCTAGACATCCAAAAAATATCAATTTCTATACAGTTAGTAGTGTTTGTGCCTCAAAAAAAAAAAAAAAAAACCACACCCTTGAGCCTTAGAATACTTTCTTGTTTTTCAAAAGGACAGTTTATTTAGTATCATCTGCTTTCCGTACATTTTCTAAACGCTATTTACTTTGAATGAAAATAAGACTTTTGGGGTCCTTATCTAGAATGGACTTCTATTGGACAAGGTCTGGTACAGAAAGTTACATGAATTCAGAGTACTCTGTGAAGTTTGTCTGCACAAAGTATTATTTTGCGGAAGAGGATTATGCTGTGAAATAAGCCAGCCACCGGAGGAGATAAAATGCTCAAGTCGCTGACCACTGACTGATCAAGGTAAAGAACATACCTTCGTGATGCCCAAGACACCAATGTTAGGGCTGGAGGAAGTGGATCCATTCCCTGTCCCAAATACTCCATCCAAAACACAGGAGAGACCTTCAATAAAAATCCCTCTGTAATTCACAAACAGAAAAATTGTCAGACTTGTATTAGTGTAGATTCACTTCAGATGGTTCTTCGTGACTGTCGTGCCTATTCAGGCATCTGCGCCATAGGATTTTATAATTCACATTTCAAGCTCCAATACACCTGGAAAAACACCTTGGGTTCTGTTTTCTGTGTCTTACATACCCTTGTTCCTAAAATAAGGAAATTACAAAATAATTGAAGTTAAAATTAGAGCTGTTCTAATTTCTAAAATTATGCTTCAGGCAAATTCAACAAGCTACACTGATTCCAGAACTGATTTAGAGTTCTGTCATCACTGAAATTGTACCACTAAGTTCCTCAGAGTCCAGCAGGAATGGGACTAGTTTTTCAATGTTACATTTGAATCAGGAGTTCAACATGACTGTTGCATCTTCCATTTCAGATCCTTGGCCCTTGTGTTTGACCAAATTTTAACAGTTAATCTGAGAGCACATTCCTGTCTTCTCCTGAGGGGGTTAAAAAAAGTTTTTAAAAAGTAGCGTAAGATACTGAAAAATATATATATGTAATTTTTTTTTTTTTGACGTACCTGTTTATTGCATGAATAGGTGGAGGAGGAGCACATGACAACCTGGCACAGGCATAGTAATCTCCTATTGATTCAATAATGCTAGCAACAACTGCACTAAGCATTCCTATAACTCCAGCAGCTGAAATTGTTGGCAGTCCCCACTGAACTGTGAAGAAAAGAAAACTGAAATCTCTCATGCCACAGAAAGCAATGTAGATATCAAAACATATGGCAATTCATTAATCCTTAATGGAATCAACAAATTCCCTTAACAGTAACACAGCCTGGCAAGTTCAATTAGATTAAAGGAACAAAGGAATAAACGCCTAACTAACTGCTTTGATCATGCTTGGGGGAAAAAAAAAAAAAAAGAAAAGAAACAAACCTGAACCCCACCAAAAAGATTCCTCCTGTGCAGAAGGAAGGAATTTGAACTACTGTTTGGAAAAAAAGAAAAAAAGCCAACAATAATTCAGATCAGTGAGGCAAATGCGACTTAATTATTGTTGCTCTGAAAACTCAGTCTTTGGTTGCAAGTTTAGTCTACCAAACAAAGACAAGATCCAACAACCAGCTATGATCACTGCATAAACACCTTCCAATTCCAGATTTTTGTAGAAGGGAAAGTAAGATTAATTTAAGCCTGTAGAAAAGCTTGGCAGGTTTTCCACAGCAATTGCCTTGATGCTTTTTATCTCTTTGAAAGAGAAGAGCCTCTCACAACAAAAGGAACTTTAAGTCACACAAACATGAATGAACAAGGCTTTACAAATAAGAAAGGTCTAATCAGGGTGGAGAAAAGTCTTCCGCCTCTTCTTTCCCAAAACCTTCTATTATACATTTTGCAAGTAATGCTTTAGAAGTGGTTTCTCCTAAGAACTAATCAGAACCAAAGCATATGGAAAACCACAATGAAGCTCTTCATTAAGATCTAGTGGTATTCGTAATTTCTATTCCAGAAGAATATTACTCTATTATGATGATGTTTATTTCTGAGCAGCACAAATGGGTTGTGCAATTCTATCTCATGTCCTAAGAAATAGCCTTTAACAGCTTTACACTTAGAGCAAAAGAATAAAACCACTGAAGAGGTAATGTAAAACATTTTGCGCTGTCTTCTAATTCCTTTTTTTCTTTGATAAGCATTGATTAGTATCCTTTGGCTTTCCCATAAGCCCAATTCTAACACCACTTCTGGGAGCCAGGACGTTTTTATGCAGTTGCCTAGCATTTGTCCTAATTTAAGAACAGGTGTGTTTGGGGACCGGGGAAGTGTATTAAGTTCGAAAAACTCCAGACACTACTGATTCCTTTGACAACGAGAATCAATGATTTCAGTAGCTCTCTACAGGAGTTATAACAACATATCTTTCTTATTGTATAACATTAACTGCAGCTACCCACAATATTAACACATAGAGGTAAGTCAACCATTACCTGAAAACCCATGTTACACAAAGTCACAACCACGTTATTAGGAGTCAAGAGTTACCTAGATAAACCTTACAAGTTCAAGCTTCAGAGACTTGGTCTTTCCTGTGTGAGACCTTAAGGTACCACATTAAAGAGCAAAAGAAGGGGAAAAAAAACAAGTGTATGTTGCAGTTAATCTAAATAGAGTACTGAGAAAAAGATAACAGGGTTTCTAAGAAGACCACAAGCGATACTCATAGGCCAACTATTAGAAGAATACAGGCCTTAAGAACAGACGTACTTACAAGGATAAGGAACTTTGAACCATGGAGCTACCAACAGCACTCCTCGTCGGGCATCTGTGCGAGCGTAGAAGCCGTACTTTGAACTGTCAGGGGGAAAGACGTCCGTCACAGTGAAGATGAAACAAAGCAGCCATGACACCAAAATTGCTAAAATAATCTGTGAAAGAAGATTAAAAAAAAAGAAGCTGTTTAGAATAAACTATAATTGGCAATATTCACCAATAGCAGTTTCTACACAGAATATCTATTGCGCACACTTCTGAGTGCAATCTTAAGTGATATTTTAAATCCGAACAAGCAGTAAACCCTGTAATAGATCCACTGAGTATCTTTTCCCTCTAATACAGGTGCTGTTACAAAAGATTTAGAATTAGAGTAACTCTTCTCTCCCCTAACAAATGGTACGTCTCCAAATGGGCACTTACATGAACGAGTGAATTAAGTCTACGTTAACACAGAAATACAAGGAAGTCTTTCACATGGAGAAACAGAGTATTGCTTTCATAAAACTAAAAGATAATGATCTTGCCATTCCTTTTTTGAAGGGCTCCATTTTAGCTTTCACTACATGCACAAGTCTACCTCCTTTTCTATCCCCTTCCTTCCCCTCCCTCATCTTCATCACTCCAGCAGCTCCTCATTAGAGATGAATGCCAGAATGTTATCTAGCAAAACTACGAGACTATTTCCTGTTGCAAATAAGCCATTTAGTTAAGTTCCTCACAAGCACATTTAAGCTTTTATCTCAGCTTTGTGATCTACTGTACTACCTAGAAAAAATAAAATCAAGAAAAAAGCCCCAAAACATAAATTGGTTTACTTTTGCCAACCGAAGAACCAGTTCAACTACTTACAGGGAACATCTTAAAAAGCTGCAGCCTATAAGCTGTCCATCCTTTCTTGGATTTGTAAATGGGTAAGGGAAATTTGACATTTCTGGCATACTGAGAAAACAACAACACTAGGAAAATAGTCCTGAGAAAAAAAGGAGGGTAAGACAAAAGAGACATGCCATTAGCACCAATATTTTAAAAATCCTTCTCAGCAGAAACCTGATAATCCTTCGGGCTGTTCAGACTCAGAATACAAATGTACATGCTAAATTTAGCGTAAGACAAAATATAATGAGAGAGTGTATTTTAAATAAATTATTATTCCACAAAATCTAAAACTACATCATTTGTATTCTAAAGTACTGCAACAATAGCCAGCAACAAATAGGTAAACAAGAACGGGAAAATGAATCAGACTACATTTCAGAATCAGAAATATTTTCAGAGTTAAGACAACCATTAGCAAAGAGGTAGGCTACATTTCTCTTTTCTTTTTGTCTCAAATTCTCTAACTATGTGTACCCATGCCCGCACCACACATAAAGCACAAAGGCTACTGCTAGCAAATAGGAAGAAACAGGAAAACTGGAGGCCTATCGCAGGCCAGAGCAATTATACAGTAATTTTTGCATAAAACTTAAAAGCACTTGAAAAATGTCTGTCATGGGAAAATTTGTCTAAAAATTCTTAAGAACCCCAAAGTATGCTGTACGTGCACTTTAACTTTTACATAGCTGATAAACTAGCTGAATGGAGCCCCAAAACCAAGATTCCAGTGAGCTGCAGTTCACCAGTAACCTAGTTTATTACAATTTTTAGATGCCTTAAATATTATGCACTTCCCCCTTGTCAAAACTGCTAAGCTTCTCTGTATGTTAAAAATAATTTAAGTCTACAGTTAAAATCCACTGCAATGAAAAATAAAAACCCAGGATGGGTTGTTTAATTCTGAAACAGTCAAAAAACATTTTCCTGTAAAAAGACTAAAGAAAGAGTCAAACTGCCTGAAGGAGTAAAGCTTTTCTGAAATTTGAGATTATGTTTTCATCGGATTTATAAAAAAAAAAAAGAGACAGATTTTAAGCTTCCCTCCCTTTTCTATTCAAGATCGGTTTTAGTACGCAAAAAAACAAAACAGAGCTTTATTCTCCCTCAGTCACCAGGAACAAAGAGCTCTGCACAAGAAGGGTGTCATTTATAGCTTTCACCCCTGACTAAAGTCGAATGATAAAGACAACTTTTCCTTTGCATTCAGGAAACACTTTGGCATCTCTCCAGAAGTCTATTATAGCAAGATGATGGCCTCCACTCCCTAACAGCAGCTATTCCGGCACGTTAGCCCTGAGGACAGGCAGAAACCATGATTTTTATTTGAAAGTGGCTTATATGATTTAAAACAGTGAGGAGGATACATGCATTGCATGGTATGACGGAGGCTAAAGCAGGAGACAGATGCAAGAAATAAAAACAACAGCTAAAAGTCCTGAACTGTTTCACTGATAACATCAAGATTAGTTTCTCAGTTTGCTTGTCCACATAGTAGGCATAATACTGGGTCATTTAAAATACTACCAAAACTTTAAATACCCGAAGAAACATTTCATTCACCAGGTGCACAAGTGTAAGAATTCAGGAATACTTGCTGTTTTTGCAGAACATAATGCGTTGTGTTTTATTATTAAATTATTTCAAACTGGCACCTGCAGAACAAGCAAGGCCAGAAAATTCTTCTGGAAACTGAAAACCTTGTCAAATAACACCTGCAGCTAATAGAGGATCATAGCTCTTACACAGATATTATTCTGCCGTGCTAGATAGTGAGTGATACAATCATTTTATCTCATCTGAAAACTTGAGACAATTCAAGTGCCACATCTTGTGGAGATCAAGTTACTTTTTAGTGACTCTACATGGCTATGAGTTATTTCCAACTAGTGCACAATTTTTGAATGGCAGAAGCCAGGAATACTTAATGACTGGGTAATATTTAAACCTTGTTCCTAAATTCACTTATTTTCTCCATCTGCAAAACATCAACTTTCATAACAGGTTTCCGCATCCAATTCATCACAGGTCTATGTGATTGATATAATGTTAGTCCCAACTTGCATGCAATTTGTTTTACAGGAAAACAAGTGTTCCTTTTGGTCAGCTGCTTAACATAACAGAGTAATCATGATGCTAACACCCAAAGTAAGAGTCTTAAACAGCCCTTTTAATCATAAGCTGCACTTACAGAATACTTTATATGTTCAAAGTACTGTTCTAACAGATTAGTTAGGTCAGAATCTGATTGGATCAAGTCATTCCTTCCTCTTCCAGAGCAAGCACAAAGTTGGTTGCTATACATTGGATATTCTAACTGCTTCAGCCAATTTCATAGTTCCCAAAATGTGTTTTTCATCCTGATTTGGCTCGTTATCAACAGTATTTCACAGGAAATCTGTCACTAAATTAACAGACCCAGCAGCCCATGGCTCCCCGACCAGCTAGTTTCACAGAACTCTGTTCTCCAAACCTCACTTTCAACCTCCTTTCCCTCCTCCTCTCCCAGAGTCACTGTGGTCTTCATTCCCAAATTGCTAGCTGACCCCACTCCTGTGCATTATACTCCTTTCCATGACGGGAGCACTGCAATGCTACCTTTGGCAGCCAAGCAGACTCAGGTTTTTCACTGGCACTCCAAAATTCCTCCATGACAACTTACCAGATGGGACCCACTGGCCTAAGACAAGAATACCCAGGAGTACTTACAACATCGCGATACCCCAGTGTTTGCCAGCTCTTTCTCCAGCTGCTTGGAAACCAGAGAGGCCAATAAGAGCAACAGTTGGAGTGATGGTCAGAGGTCCAATGTATCGCAAGAGGGCGCCGGGAAGTCCAAGCAAACCAATCACCACTTCTATCAAGGAGGACATGATAATAGCACCTTGGATCTGAACACACAAAAATAGGACAGAGACAGTTCAGCTGCATCTTAAAAGCAAAACCAAAACATTTCTTTTTCTACTCTGGCTTACAAACTGCAGTTAAAAGAATTCAGTGACACAGAAGAACTCAGCAAATTTTTCGTCATAAAACAGCTCATTAGGTTCAAGTGACTTATTGCTTAAGCATAACACTTATGGTTTTCTTCACAAAACTATTACACAACAGACCAGTGGGCCAGTCTGGTAGTTGTGTGGATAGCACATCACACTGTCAGACAGGAGACCTGGGTTCCAGGCTAACCTTTAAGCTCTCAGATCGAGCCGGCAAGGGTTGGTGGCGCCACGGAGGTGATGCTCCTAGCTCCTAGGGGCAGTGTATGCTGCATTGTTCACAAGTGCTCCTTAGAAGCTGGTATAGAGCAGCGTTGTGGTCTCAGGAGACTGTCAGCCCTCTTGGCTGCAGGGCTCTTGGCAGGATGTAGCTATGGTTTGAACATGGGGAAGAGAGAGGGGTTGTTTTTAATTAAGAAAAAGTTTGCAGCCCAAAGCAACGGGATGGGAGATAAATTCCATGACACACGCCTTAATTTGGACTACACTATCTAGCAGTCTAGTGTGATGCCTGGGCACAACCCTCATTGTGAGCTCTGCAGAGACTGATGAAGTTCAGACTGTAATGCTGCAAATGGAAAAGGAGTTTGGTGTATTTCAGCAAGTCTCTTGGGAGAATCAATGTTTCATCAGGATAGTCTCCAATTTAAGACACCTAGGAATGAACAGATTTGCTAACTGCATTTTACCTTCCATTGAACAGCCTACTGAACAGAGTGACAGAAGGCAAGTGATCTGGTAGTAGCTTACGGTTTGCTGAACTGCTGCTGGTGAGCACAAATTGGTAAGAGCTACAAGAACAGTATTCATCTCACTTGCGCATTTTACTGAGTATCTTTTGGAATGTGGCAACTAACTGATTGTATTTGCTGTTCAGCAATGAACAAGGTGAAAAAATGAAGACTTCCATGAAATGAGTAAAGGGATATATTCACATGAAATTGCAGTGAAAGAAGAAATTGCCAACTTAAAGACAAGAACACACAGATGGTTAAATGAGAAACTTAACTGAAATTGGACAGATCGACAGCTAAAGGCTACTCCCACATTACCTCTCGTATTCTGGGATACCAGATGTGCTCAGTATGAAGCAGTTCTGTTGTTCCATTTGTAACTGTTATATCTTACCAAAAGAAAAGACAAAACACAGGTATTTATTCCTCAGCCACTTTTCCATATTTAATACAAAATAAATTTCTCCTTCAGCTGTGTCTAACAAATGAGACTTAATTTACACAGAAAAGAAGTTTTGCAGTGCTACAAATCGCGTAATATCACGCTTACATTTCCCAAGAGCTAACCACTAATTTTACCCACTGTACCAAAGTGGAAAAAAAATAACCTCCAGAAATAAAGGTCATATAGATCTTTTTTTTCCCACCCCAATAAATGGATGAATGGAGAACTACCCAGTTACACACTAGGAATCAAGGAAACATTCCAGTGTTTGTTGTTTGCCAGTTTAGGTTACTCACTGAACGATGAATTGACCCATACTAACAACCCTATCTGACACCTTTTGAAGGTTAAAAGGTTCAAGAGCAAAATGCAGCAAAGGCTCTTTCTGAAAAGTTGAAATAGTGGAAAAATTGCTTTTGCAATCGAAGGTTATCAGACAGTTTTTTCTCTCAACAAGTTGCATGTTAGGACACTGGCGTATTTTGTCAAGAAATATCCAACACAGCCATGAAATCTAAAGTACACCACAGTATGCCTTTACATCTTGGGCACTGAAACCCACGTGCTCTTTCCCAGTAGCTGAATCTGATTACTCCAGTGTGAAAACGTGAATGCTTAAAGCTGTATTTTATACATGAAAACACTAGGAAAACTATTTTATACATGAAAACAAATTTTATACATGAAAACACTAGGATCTTCAATTAGACTCAGGCAGTCTTGTTTCTCTATAATGCCATCTTGCACTGCCCACAACCTTATTACAGAATAACCACACCCCATTAAAAAGAAAACGTCCAGAGCTGTTTCCACTTCAGTTTTCTAACCTAAATTAAAGAAAAGGCAGCCTACGCAACCAGTTTTACTGCACATTTTCATTCTAAATAAATTTGCTACCTTTCACGATGGTAAAGGTAGCAAAGAAAGAAAGTAGAAAAAGTTAAAAAGAGAAAAGTTAGAAAGTAGAAAAAGTTAAAAAGAACATCCAAATGTTGTTAAAGCCTGCTCTGCAAAGACTATGAGTTAAATGAGCAAAGATACTGAACCTGAGGTGATGCTGAGCATTTCTCAGAATTACTACTACTCCTTGTCAACTAAAAAGGACTCTTATGGACTCACTACTTCCAAATAGAGGACACAATCATTTATGGAACCCTTCTGCCATTCTCTATACTAACAAAGTAATTGTTTTAAGCTACTGCCAGATTTCTTAGTATTAAAAGATCTCTCTCTCTCCCTCCTCCCTCTCTCCCCCCCCTCCCTCAAAGCAAAATTGTAACTGGATGTTAACCCTAACATGAGCAGGTTTTCTTACAAGGTCTTCAATTTCCCCTTAAAGCTTTCTTACATTTTTCATCTTCTATTTAACTCCTTTAAGTAGATTGGACATGAATATAAAGGTTTAAAACTAGAGTTCCACAAGGGCATTTTTAGAATTCTTCCACAGCCAGGAGGCACCAAGTTCAAAGGCTGTAAAATGAGATTTTTTTTTTATTCCCTGCTCACTACTTTCAGTTTCTGTTTGAAAAGGTTCAGCAGTTGCACTATGTGTCATGTAAGTCATTTGTCACTTAAATGGGAGCAAGCATAAACGACAATTACCTGTATTATTACATTTCCACTTCTCCAGGGAAAGTATTGCTCTAGCAGGTGCTAAGAATGCAAAAGCACTTGCCTGAAACAAGGGCAACCTGGTGGAAAGAGAAAGAGGAGATGATGATATTACTCCGTGATACAGTATTGTGTCAGGGTATCAACTGCAGTTAGGTGCTTACTCATCCTCAAAACCATCCTTTATCAGGTAATTACTAAATATGAGAATTTCTTATTAAAAAAGGACAGACATAGAAACACTAAGACATCACAAGTGAAATCCTAACATAAGACACTACATGAATTAAGTTATTAACACAATGCCTATAACAGATAATTACTGGATACTGGCACACGGGTACCAGACATTGATTTGAGTTTTTGACTCAGTATCATAACAAGGATAAGGATGCACGTTCTAATATAAGTACCAGCCAGACTGCTGAACAAGCAGCTTTTACAGTCCCACAACATTAAAAAAGCTCTTTGACAGAAGTAAGCAGTCTGTATATTCTACCTTCTCTTTGCATAACTTGAAGTATAGTCATTTACAGATTCATCTTTAAGAGTACATGTAAATAACAATTAGGCTGATAAGTGCTGATTAGATGTTCCAGGTGGCTAATAACAATAAACGCAAACGTTGCAAGAATTTCAAGATGACATTCTTAGCATTGGTGTTTATACTTCCCAAAAGGTTCAGCATCTGAAGAGCGTTCACCAGCACCAACTATGTATTTATTGAATAAACTGTAGCATGCATAGCATTACAAATATCCAGATGTTACTTAACTACAAAGAAGATGCACTTTGAACTGTTCTGTGAACACCAAGTATTGGATCTCAAACCGTAACATGTGAAATAATTGCTCATGTAGCTCTTGTTACTGCACTACATTTATGGCTGTTTTACAGCCACAATCAAGTGCATTGATGCCAGTACAAGTACCAGTAAAGGAAAAGAACTAACTGCAGCAGATTTGATTAAGATCAGAAAAGGGACAAGGAAGATGAAAAACGTCTGTAGGGGAAAAAGATCATGCTCGACAGAGAAAAGATCAAAACAGAAGCATGTTACAGACAACGGCTGTAAAAGTTCACAGGCAAGAAGTTAGAACAGCTGAACTATTACTGGAAAGGAGTTTGGGCCACAACTAATCTAAAATGTTGACCCACCTACTGCAAACTTTGAAAGCTACATTAAAAAATTCAAACTCCATAAAGCACATGAGCCACCAGAGCACACCTGACCTGCACACAATTCCCTCTCACATTTCTTCTAGCAAAAAAAAAAAGAAATCAAAAGTTTTATCTTTGGGGAAGAAACAGTGGTAGCTATGAGTGAATGATTCACCTCATTTTACAAGGTTCCTTGGGCAAACTGAGCAAGCTGGTGCCCATGGCAAAATATGCAATACTTCTAACGAACTGTTACTCCTCTATCCCACCTACACAGTACTCTGTCCCTGCATAATGATTTTGTAAATGTACATTGCAAGAGCATTCTCCAGTGATGAAGTCGGTTGCACCAAGACAAGTCCGGATTATGAGTTTTCTATGACATAAAATACCCTTCTGAAACCTTGCACAACCTTCACTTGGTGGTATATGTAGTACACAGATGTTGCCGTGGGCATTCAGAGTCAGAATTCTCCTTTTAAAGATAATAAAACCACACAATCACAGAATCATTTAGGTTGGAAAAGACCTTCAAGATCATCAAGTCCAACCATCAGTTTGACCTACCGAGTCCCATCACTATACCGTGCTTCTTGATGCCACATTCGCACATCTCTGAAATGCCTCCAGGGATGATGACTCCTCCACTTCCCTGGACAACATGTTCCAAGGCCTAATCACTCCTTCCATTAGGAAATTCTTCCTGATATCCAGTCTAAACTTCCTGCTGGCTCGTGGTCAGCTGGCTGTTGACCAGCACCCCCGAGTCCTTTTCTGCCAGGTGAGCCTGCACTGCGTGGAGTTGTTGCAACCCTGGTGCAGCACCCAACATTTAGCCCTGCCAAAGGCTGTACAACTGGACACAGCCCATTGATCCAGCCTATCCAGGTCCCTCTGCAGAGCTTTCCTACACTCAAGTAGATCAACATGCCCACCCAACTTGGTGCCAGCTGCAAACTTATTGAGGGGGCACTGCATCCCCTAATCAAGAGTGTTGATAAAAATGCTGAACAAAGCCGGGCCAAATCCTGAGCCCTTGTGAACACCACTGGTGACTGGCTGCCAACCAGATTGAAATCCATTCACTATGACTCTGAGCCCGACCATCCAGACAGCTTCTCACCCAGCGAACAGTATACCCAATCCAAGCTATGAGCAGCCAGTTTCTCTGGGAGAAATCCGTGGGGAACAGTGTCAAATGCTTCACTAAAACCCAAGGAGACAACTTTGTCCAGGTAGACAATTTGTATTAAAGACCTAGGACTGCACACACTTGATGAATCAACTTCCCTACTCATGATCTGAAATAAAACTCAAGAGATCCTCCTGTATCCCACACACACATAATTTCTTGTTGACACAACTTAGGTAAAATTTCTGAGTTTAAAAGGATAAAATTGCAAAGTCTTGAGGGATATAAACATCTAAGGAAAAAGAAATTGAGGGTTTCCTGTAAGGTTTTGAACAAGCTTTTCAGTTAAGTGTTCAGAGAACTTTCCTGGGAACAATGGAATTATGTTGTTTAACTGAATGCTCACATGCTCAAGTGAAATACCAACAGCCTGATTTAGATGCTATTTCCTCATCTCACACAGCTTTAACAACTGCCCCTAAAGTCATACCAAGAAATCCTCACTGCACGGTTCCTTCCTTTGGCCTTTGCCAGCCTATTCAGAACCTCAGCTGTTTGGTCAAAAGACACTATTAACTGGGAACATTTGCTGAATTTTAAAATGCGATGGTTTTTTTTTTTTTTTTTTTTTTTTTTTACTCTGACTCATCTTTGTAGATCTAGACTATACACCTGGATAAAATTATATATTGCACAATAGGGTCTTAGCACGTCTTGCATAGCTATCTGTTAAACCATCATATAAGACAGTTAACCCAAAATATTTACCAAAAGGGCCAGTAAGCTCAAAATGCTGCTGTTGTTTTTTCTTCCCTAAGCCAAAAACAGCAGTCTCTCTCCCCCTCTATCATTTCTTTAAACGTTACCCAAAATCAGCCAACCATAATCAGTATCTTTCCAGAGAGACTGCTGTAGTTTGGAACATGATTTATGAAATACCTTTCCCATTATTAGCCAGACATTCATTATCAGCTGAGTTAAGAACCACCAGTGTGGTATACAAATATCATGTCTAAATCGTACAGTTGCTCAATTTTGGTACTAGTCCTTGTGAAGATGGAGCTTTCCATGCAGTAGAAGTCATCTGGAAGCATCTCCGTTATCTTAAAATTTCACCCAGACGTGGGAACGTTTAGACAATGTAGTGATGGGCACAGCAGTAAGCCTAAAATGTTTAGGTATATTAAAGCTGTATTTGATTGTCTCAGTCATGCTAACTGCTCTGAAACCTTGCCAAATCTTTTGGCTTATTACATAAACTAATAAATTGCTTGAATTCCTAAAATTAGTATGGGTACCAAACTGACCACAACGCCTCCTCATAAATGGAGCTAAATCCATCTTCAAGGACCTTCGAACCATGGAATTTGCCCTTTCAAAACCATACTGGCTTTATTTGCTGAAATACTTCGCAGATGACAGACTTGCCAATGAACACTTGAAAACCTCATTTAGAGAATGCTGCTGCTTTATCTCAGCCCCACCCTTACATAAAACCAGAATCACATGTTAGATCATTATAAAATGTTCAGTCACTGAAATTTTCTTCATAAATACAGGTTAACTTATTTTAAGACCCATACACAATTACCTCTTTGGTTTATAAACGTCCTTCACAGGGCAAGTGGAAGCCACAGAAAAGGAAAACCATGGAAGGCAGACAAGGAACAGAGCATTTAAAACTCATGGGACCACACCTGTTTTTGCAAGAGCCCCAAATCACTCTATATCAAGTAATGAAGACAGAGCCTAAGATTAGATGGGGTTCGAGGTGGGGAGAAGAGAGAAAAAAGATGACAAACTTCAGATCTGTGAAGTCTCAGGAAGTATAAAAACTGAGCTCTTTGTTTTTCCTGATAAATTTGAGGCAGAATAAGAAAGCTATTAAAGGCACAGGAAAACCAAACTCCCCTTTGAGTTAATATCCATTCGCAATTCTGCACTTTTCTAGAAAATTTGAAGATTTTCAACTTCATTTAACACAGGAAGGGAACACTCAAAGATGAACAAAAAAGACCTTATCTCCCAGTTCCTGTCTCGGTCAACAACACCTCAATTTCCTATATAAAGCACAAATGGGAGTGTGTGTGTAGGGGAACATTCCCTATTAATAGGGAGGCTGATCAGGTTCAGAATACCAAAGGGCACAGAACTCTGCTCCTCTGCCTCCTTTTGGACAAGGTACTTGAGAATTTATGACTACAGCTAAGGCAAGCTACACCCAAGAAGCACAAAGAGCCACTCAGGCAGAAAACGTGATCTGCCTTGACTAAAGGAAAATACATTAGGGAAAGATGAATATTTTCTCTTTCATCAATTTTAATAATACAACGTTGTCATCAGAATGAAGTTTCCATAAAAAAGCGATGTTCTAAATTTAGCAAAATGTAATGAAAATACATCAAACATTCTTTTTCAAAAACAAAATAAAGTATGTTAGCAATGTATCTTTTTAAACCAAAATAGGAACTAAAGATTATATTGGAAAACCTGACATACTTGGAAAGGTTTTGGATGAAAAAGTGATCTAAAAATCAAAGTGATCTACCACAGGCTTGTCTTTTGCACCCTACTGGGATAACTTCTCCACCCAAAGATTCTGTTTCTTAAATAAATCTTAAAAGAAGTGGGGGGGGGCATTTGTCCATTTTCTATTCAAACGCAGGATTTCAGCTTCCATTGTTCTTAAAGTGAACTAAATGACCCAAGAATCATTCAAGTAATCATATGAGAACATACTCATAAAGTATGCACTTTTCTGGTTTCACTTATCCTTGGTTTATTCAAGAAAATGCAGAAATAACTTTGCAGGTTTTAGCTATTCCTGGTTCTCACAGGCAGAGTCAACGTACGTTTCACTTCTCTCTGCAGTGTTTACCATAGAAGAGACATTTTTTTAAAAATTAGCTTTATGTTAATAAAGCTTACAACATTCTGTTCTTAACAACACCAGATTTTTACAAGTATTTACTAGTGCCTGTAACGGTCTCTTGAATTCTCCTAGAGACACCAAAGGCAAGGCTGAGGCATCCCCATAAGGTTACACTAAGGTACATGTTTCTTCCCATCTCAAGGAAGGATCATAGCCTGCAACTCGGAGCAACAAATAAAGGCAAGTTACTTGTTTATTGCAAGGTAATGAGCAGAGATACTTGGTTCAAAGAATAAAAAGTTATCCTCATCCTTTTTCCAGTGTTGATTATTGTATTTTTCATTTCTGGAGGAAAAGTTCAAAGTTCTTAAATCAACTTTGGGAATACGTTCCACAGACCACTTTACTCAAAGTAAAGTACAGTCTAAGATACCAGAGCTGGATGTTAACACATTTCTTCAACTACGCTTATTTTGTGGCATGACTCCAAACACCTTACCCTTTTAATATGGCAAGCACCTTACAGGAACAGACACACAATTTGCTGTAGGACTAACCTTAACCTAAATGTTGGCAAAATAGAGCATCATTAAAGTAACTAAAGAAAATAGCAAAATTAATTCCTCTTTACAAAGGTGTATACATTTTTCCTTATCCTCATAAACACTTCTACATTCTCAGTCCTCAGAGACTTCTCTCCTCTTTTTCTTTTCTGCATTCTGCATTTTTTTTATTTTTTTTTTTAACCCATGGAATGCCTTCTCCGAATTAGGATCCACTTTTTTTGTAAAAACTTTCCAATAGCTTTAACTAACTGTCCTGTAACTGAATTGCTATCTTGTATTTCATGTTTATCCTTTGGAAACAGATTAACTACTTCTTGGATCTCTGACTGAAAAGCAGTCTTACCATCATCAGCCCAATAATTAGGAACAAAGCCCAAATCTCACCTGCACCCAAAAGTTGTTTGTAACAACGTAGTGATGCCCACACAGAAGAAAATGGTCCCAATCAACTGGCTGGTAGCCCACTGGTCAAATCCAACGCACATGGCATCAGCTAGCAAAAAGGGAACTGCTATAGTTCCACTGAAACATGTTAAGTAATGCTGTGAACAAAAGAAATGGTTTGTTAATATCGCAGACAATTTTTTAAAAGAGTTTATGAAGGTATTTTCTTTTCTATTGGATGTTTTTGTTTTTTAATTATCCATCAGATCTCTCATTTCCTGGTTCTAAAGCATTTCTTCAACTATTTGCCCTCTATGTCAAGCTACCACTTGCCTGTTGCTAATGATCACTATTTATGTAGAATAAACTAGGTTATTTACATAGCTACATCGCTACTGTTCTTGATGAGGAGGTATCTAGGTAACTGCTGAAAACACCTTTCAACTCAGAAAAGCAGATAAATAACTCCATTCATTTTCAACCATGTGAAAAACCATTAGCTTACGAATTAATTTAGAGCACACATAAACTAGCATGCAAATAAGCTCCCAAGTACCAGACACTAGGTACTCACTAATTCTTTTGCAATCCAAACATGTTAAGCAAACAGGTGCCACCATATTCACCAATGCAAATAAAAATATAATCCCTACAGAACTCCCTGCCCTTGAGGAAAGACAGAAGTAAAAAGATGCTTTGGAATGTATTTGCTTGGAGATCTCAACATACTTTACAGATATTAACAAATTCTCTGCATTCCTGTGGGATAGATTTTATTGCCATTCAAGAAGGAAGGGAGATGAAATGAGCTGTTCTGCTTCGCATAAGCGAATGGTTGAACTAATAGTAGGGTCCTGCTCACCACTACAATCCTACTGACTGTAGGATGCATACATTCTCACTCCAAGAGGAGGACACCTGCTTATTAGCAATTTACAGATTATGACTGCAAGATGGTGCTATCAAGCTTCTGGAATTGAAACCACTACAGTATCAGCTTTAATATACAAGATTTCAACACTAAACAGTTATCTCTCTCCATCTTTAATTCCAGAAGTGCAAGATGTCAGTTTCTGAAGCTTTGCACTTAGCATTTGTTCATATATTTACTACCAACAGCTTAGAAGAATAAACATTTAAGTGCATCTCACAAATGCATAAGCCAGCAAACAATAATGTAATATAATTATTAACACAGTAATCTTACTGTGTGATCAACTTCAGAAGAAACTATCTTAACAGTTTCTTCAAATATGCAAGAGTGTGGGAAGAATAAAATTATCACATACGCAAATGCAAGAAGCTACACAAAGTGCTAAACAAGCTTTACAATTTTCAGAGAAAAAATAGCAGCTGTTTTGAAACATACCTGTAACCCCAAAAATATGCAGAGATACCACGGAGGAACGTCTTCAATAGTGTAAATCATATCAGTTCTCTGAGCATCTAAACTGCCAGTGCTGTCCAGTGTCTCCGCCAAAGAGCTCTATCAAATTGGGGATGGTAGAAAGGTGGGGAAGAACACAAAACATAATGGTCAGCTAATGTTACATATGAATAATCTGAATTTGAACTATCAGGCAATTCCAAGATACTCCAAGCCTGGTATAATACCCCCAAGCAACATCTGTACATTCTGTACAGAAACCTTATACCTTTGATGATGAGCTTATCCCCAACTGTAGTTACTGAAGTTGTACTGAACAGATTCACTTGTATAAACCATTTCCTGCTTATTTATACTAGCACAACAACAGTTCACTTATGATATAACCAGTCTGGCAGCCAAACAGTGCCCAAAATACAGGATTATCACGACAGACTTGTTTATGAAAAAAAAAAAGAAGAATTGGAACTAAATAGAAGAATCAACAACGGCTATTTGCAAAGTAAAAAAGCTATAAAATAGCTATCCTTGCATAAGACACCTAAATCGCAGGCAAGGAAGTTCCTCACTACGGTAACTTCTTCCCAGCTTAATTCTTACTCAATTTGAGCCTGGGTTAACCATTTTTTAGTCATAAGATCTTTATTTTTTTTCCTACTCTACTTTAAGTACACATGAAAAACATCCTAATCGTTATAACTGAATACATCCTTGGCCAATTTATATTAGTCAAGCTAAATTCCTGCAGACCTACAGGAATTTAAGTGATACCACGTTCTGGCTTTCCGTGTGCCCTAATTCACAGACAGCTAAGAGAACACTGACCAAACATACACATACATTAAAATCCCTGCATATATTCCATTAGAACAAGATTCAGAGTAACCATTTCTTCTTTACAACTAAGTGGTATTTTTTAAGTTTAACTCTGGTTTTTGAATTCCTGAGAACAAGAATATAATGCTCCAAAGCCTAAATACCAACAACAAAAGCAGGAGGAAATATCACATTTCATCATTTCAGCTCAACTATCCAAAAAATACTT
The DNA here is from genome assembly GCF_013377495.2 of Cygnus atratus. Classification (NCBI taxonomy): domain Eukaryota; kingdom Metazoa; phylum Chordata; class Aves; order Anseriformes; family Anatidae; genus Cygnus; species Cygnus atratus. The sequence continues at coordinate 5,311,338 of NC_066388.1, forward strand.
TATAAAACTAATGCTCTGACCTATTCCATACTTGAACTTAAACTCATGTGAAGTAGCCTTACACAAAGGTTGAGAACTTTGCCGGACTTGTGACTTTGCTTCTAATGGTCTTCTTCAAAATCAAAACTCATTCACCGATTATCTAAAATAATCTCCATTTAGTTTATCAACCACAAGGGAAGCCACTGACCCATAGTATTTCCCTTTTACTCCCTGTTTCTGATGGGAAAATAAATGCCACTGGGAACATATGTTAATTCAAATTCAGAGATTATAAATGACTACACTGCTATGGAAAGACTGAGGGTATTACAGTGGAAAGTGAAATATAGAAACACTCGTTTCAGAAAACTCTTAAACAGCATTAAGTACTAAGCATTCTGATCACCAGGATTAGTTTAAAGGTATAGTTCCTGAACAGATCAACATGCAAAACTGTTTATTTGCCAACTTGCAGTATCAATATAATTTTTTTCATTGACAAAAAAAAATGTCAGCCCACCTGACTGGGTTCACTAAAAAAAATGAAAAAATACAAAAATAATTTAAAGAAAGAACTTGAGTTTTAGAGCTGCACGTCATGCTGGCGGGAGAGCGCTGAGCAGCTGTAAACTGAATGTCTTGTCTATAACTGGAACTTAGGATAAAACATGTATGTCCCCATGTCAACCTAAGTATGTGTAAATCCAAAGCCGGGCACAAAGTGTCTGACCCCCAAAGATAAGCAGAAGGAAAGAGGTTTGGCAACTGGTATAAGACACGGAGAACCATCAGGATGCTAATCATCACTAGAGGTGTCTAGGAAAGCCTGCTCAGGAAAAATAAAGATTCACCCAAAGAAGCTCCTATTATACCTTCTGGTGCTATAAAGCAACTTTGTGAAACTTGCCCTAGAGAATACATACATACATACAAATATTTTTGTATGTGTATATATAACTGCCTCCCCTCTATTTCACTGCAATATCTGCACCACATGAGAACTTTGCTCAGTGACACTGCTTGCTTATTCAACATTTTGACAAAAGGGTCATTACACACTTTCAAAGAGACAGAGGTCATGAAGGTCAGAACAGTTACAAAAGCTGCCCATGAGGTAGGAACACCTCAGCAGGAATTAACTGTTTGTTTCATGAATCAGATCAGCTTGCTGAAGCTACAGCACAAATTTAACAGAACAAACCATCGAATCTTCCCCACCTGACTGCTGGAAAGATGAAACAAACACGTACCACAGCACACTGAGCAACCTCCATTACTCCTTCCAAAGACTGACAGAAATGTGATTTTCAAAGTTTGTGATGCTTCCATACAGGATACCAGGTTCTCTAAAAAAATCCAGTACGTCATTTGTACAGATTGGTGGCTCTATTTTGGTCCCTGCCTTTTGAAACCAATGTTTGATCCTTTTTCCTAGCTTTTCTAACTTTGCCAGACCAATATCCAGTAACTACCATTCCTCTTAGCGCCAATCTCTATTTTTTCCTCATAGGATTGATGAGGTTGCATCAAGTCCATTCAATCAAAAATACATTCCCCTTCTTCTTAGGGCAACAGAATGCAGAAACTATGACTTGTTTCGACCTGGAAGAGCATGGCACATTCAAAAAGTTGGCTGCCCAGCACATCCACGGCTGCCCAGTCCTCCGAGTTGGAGGATCATGACTTGGGGAGCAGCAACTTTCCATCTGTAGCCACTAAACTTGCAAGGAACCAGCTGTATCAGACGAATGTTCCTAAGTCCAGGGGACCTGATGGGATTCACCCCAGAGTGCTGAAGGAGTCAGCAGACGTTATAGCTGGACCTCTCAGCAATTTACTGAAGGTCGTGGGAGTCTGGGGAGGTCCCTGCTGACTGGAAGCTGGCCAACGTTATACCCACCTACAAAAAGAGCATGAGAGAAGACCCAGGGAACTACAGACCTGTTAGTCTAACCTCACTCCCAGGAAAAGCTATGGAGAAGATTTTCCTGGGGATATTGAAAGGCACTTAAAGAATAAAGCTGTTATCAGACACAGTCAACATTGGTTCCCCAAGGGAAAGTCCTGCCTTAGTAATTGATCTCCTCCTATGGTAAGGTCACCTGCTTGGTGGATGACAAGAAGGTGCTGGATGTAGACTTTAGGGATTTCAGGAAGGCCTTTGATATCCCTCACGGTACCCTTCTGGACAAATTGTCCAACTGTGAGATAAACAGGTTCATGCTACACTGGCTGATGAACTAGCTGAATGGTAGAGCCCAAAGGGCTGTAGTGAATGGGGCTACACCAGGCCGGTGGATGGTCAGCAGCAGTGCTGACCTCCTGGAGGGACAAGAGGCCTTGTGGAGGGATCTAGACAGATTGCAGCATTGGGCAATCGTAAGTGGCATGAAATTCAACAAAGGAAAATGCCAGGTGCTACATCTGGGATGTTGTAACGTTGGACACAGGCACAAGCTTGGAGACGAGTGGCTGGAACGCAGCCGAGCAGAAAGGGGTCTGGGAGTGCTGCTTGACAGCAGGCTCAACATGAGCCACGGTGTGCCCTAGCAGCCAAGAGGGCAGACTGCATTTTGGGGTACATTAAACATCATAGCCAGATGGTCAAAAGAGGTGATTCTCCCACTACACTTAGCTTTGGTGCAGCCTCACCTTCAATATTGCATGCAATTCTGGGCTCCACAATATAGAAAGGATGTTAAGGTCCTTTAAAGCATCCAGAGCAGGGCAACAAAGCTGGTAAAAGGACTGGAGGGAATGACATGAGGAGAGGATGAGGACACATGGGATGTCTGGTCTGAAGAAAAGGCTGAGAGGTGACCTCCTTGCCCTCTGCAACCTCCTGAGGAGAGGAGCGCAGAGGGAGGTGACTGTCTGCTCCCTGCTGACCGATGGTAGGATGCACGCGACCAGCACAGAGCTGCACTGGGAGGTGAGGGGGTGTCAGACTGGATGTAAGGAAAAATGTTCTTTACTGTGACGGTGGGTCAAACACTGGAACAACAGGAACAGGCTTCCTAGAGAGGTGGTTGATGCCCCATGCCAGTCAGTGTGCAGTTGGACTCAAGGAACTTTGTAGGTCCACTTCAATTGAATTCTATTTCAAACTTTAAAGCAGAAATGTCATAGCACTGTCCTTCCTAAACGGCAAAGTATTGGCACAGAGAACATCCAGGATACTCCTCATCCTGGATGGATCCTCTTCCAAAAGCCAGACATATCCTGCTTCAGAAGAGGAAGCTTTCAACTTTAGCTATTATCTGCTAAAGGTTTGTTAACCAGAATGGACATAAAGAGGCGCAAAGACCAAACAAGAAATCTGAGAGCTAAGGTGAGGTGTGGCTATCCAACCTGTAAGTCACTGGGTAGTCACTGGCCCTTTCATATCCCAAGCATGTGCCTGCTGGTTTCATGCAATGACTACCTGCTGGTGCTTGCCAAATGTGCCATAGCAATATGCCTTAGGGAACTGCCAGGAATAAGCTGCACCTTTTTGAACGAGATACGGATCAGAGACTAATTCATTTTTTTGTTTTTAATTGGCCACAGGTGGGAAAACACAAAAATTAAAAAAAACACAGAGTAGGTATGCACAGAAAAAAAAGAGACAAAGGTGGAGCACAAATGTTGGGCAGTAACACAGGAAAAAAAAAAAAATCAGGAAAACAAACCCCAGCAACCATGCAAGATGAAGACATGAAGACTCTGTTATGAAGTATTATTGGAAAGGACCAAGAAAAAGCTGATGAACTGTAAGAACAAGAAGAGAGGCCTTTAGAGAAATACCTTAAATAAGAACTGACAATATGTTCAAATTAATTTAGTTAAGCAACAAGCAACATACTGTTGTTTACTTTATAGGAATGCAGCAATAGTTATTTTTCATGTGGGCTAATAGTCGTTTCTGCTAACAAATATTAAGAGAATGTAAGCACTGGGTATCCTCCAGCAATTAAGTACACTTCAGTTCTCTTTGTCAAAGGATATTTATTCAACGTCTTCCATTTGACTTTTTTGGTGAATAATCTCTTCAGAGGAATGGAAAGAGAAGAGTAATCACGCTTCATGCACACACTTATTTTAAATGAAAAACAGGCAGTTTGGCTAGATTACCAGAAACACTAGCCTTAGATACCATCTTAATACATGAGACTGCTAAATGCCACAGCTCCTCCCCTTCACTGTAAGCCACAGCAAAGACTTAACTCAAACAGATTTAATTGTGTAAAAGCTCACTGTCTCTTTAAGGCAAATTATCATCTATCGTGTACAGTCCTGATTCACAGGGATCAAGTGGAAGGGAGAAAAATACACACATGCAATAAACAGGCCATGAAGACATGTTTTCATGTCTAGTGATCAATAATCTTAGTTGCACAATTTCATCCCAACGATTTTTGCTTGAGGCTTTGCCTCTTTACTCGCTAGTCTGAGCATGCTCCAAGTCAGCCATCACAGACATACGCATGTCAACAGTTGCCAAAACGTGTCCATTAAAATATCAGCATGATCAAGATGGTAGTAGAGGTGTATTTGAGACAAATTTCTACATACAGATCATCTGTAAGAAAGACAAACCATATCCAATGCACACTCCAGCATTCATAACATTCTTCTAAAATTCTTCTACAAGACATCTGCCATAATTACCCTCTTGGTGTACATTTTAAATTTGAAATTCAGAAGTGAATTTTGACATCCAAGTTAGAAAACTAACTCCACTACACGAGAACATCCGTGTCCTAGCAGAAGTTACAGCCTCAGAGAAACAAGCGTCATGATGCTCTTACCTGGAACCAAGAGGGTTTTTTTTTTTTGGCTCCTTGCTTCAATTAGAGTATTTGAAAAATTTTGTCACATTGAGGATTTTCTGGGATAATGCCTAACTACAGAGCCACTTAGATAATAAACATTTCAGAAAAGTTGCTTTTCATGTTTCCTATAATACTCTTCCTTTACTTTAGCGTGAATCACCTGAACTTTCCATTATCTCTATTTACAAGGTTATTATTAAACAGAATTGACGAATGATGCAATTGAGAAAAAAAAAAAGCTGAAAAAAAAAATCACAACCAAACTGGGTTCCTTTCAGGCATTGACCAGATCCTCCCAAATAGGAAAGAGAAAACCGTTGTTGTCCTAAGGAAAACATCCGAGGGCCTTTATGAATGACCTGACCTTCACTCAAAAGCTGTCACAAAATAATAAGCAGCTCCCTACTTGGGAGAAGGTTAGAAAGTTAGGTTTATGAGTCTGGAGCTTAGAAGAGACTGGGGAAGAGTGGGAAAGACCCCACTTTCAAAGGTATTTAACACTTCCCAGTTTACTTGACTAAATACAGGAAAAATTAAAAACTGAAGAACAAGGGAAAACGATCTTAGCAGGGAAATCACGCAAAAGGGCCAATATAAGTGCAGAAATGCAAAAATTGCATACTATGAATTTAGGTGGCAGGTCACAGTGAATAAACTGTTTCTACTAAGATTTGCTGAGTCATTCACCGACTTCGGCAACAAAAACTACAGACCTGATGAGTCATGAGGACAGAACTCCCCCAAACTTGATCTGAATCTGCAAGTCAGCACGTTCAATCAGAGGAAGAACATCTCCCAGCTAAGTAAAACTAGAGTGAACAAATAATAGCACCAAAAAAGCAAGAGTGAGCTCTTGCATAGAAGGACACAACTACATACCTTTTCTGCTATGCCATTTTCTGTAGTATAGATGGCCATCAACTCTGTGTCTTCGGTATCCTGATCACCACTGGATGTTGCTCCACCATTAATGACAACCTTAAAAACAAAGCAAAGCAAAACAAAACGGTTCTAAAATAAACATTTTCTCGGCAAGTTGATGTCAGCCATTTTACCCTCCTTGTCCTTAACAGCTACCTTTGACATGTTAGAAAAGGTAACGTGCACGACAAGCAATCATTTCTCTAACAGCTTCACACAAAGCTCTTTGAAGCCTAGACATAAAACGATATAACTGAAAATCTGAGTAAGTTAAACAACTGTAGCTGCTGCCTGCTACTCTTACTCAAGGAACACAGCATACTTCTCTTGGGGGCTGGTGCATTCTGCAGTATGACCACCAATTGTTCTAATCACGAATCCCACGGGGAATCCCACGTCCTGTAAACAGCACTGCTTTGGAGCACACACAGGAAATAGCTATAGACAACATAACTGGCCATGTGTATACATAAACAGTAATAAGTGGCAAAAGAGGTTTTACTAACAACTGAAGGAGATAAAGGTTTTGTATGACATTTTAAGAACAAAGCATTGTTCACTGATTCACACTGAGCTTGAGTACGCAGTTCTTGAACGTGCTACTTACAGGCAGGGTGAAAAAGGTGGGATGTTTAGATTCATCCTCATATTTGCCTTCTGTTGAGCCTCCCGCCTCCACCGACTTTGAAGTGGTATTCTTACCAATTCCCATCGTTTCCAGAATGTCAGGGACTTGCATACAGTACCCAAGAGAATGCTTCTGGGTTGAAAAGCCAAGTGCTAACAGGACAATTCCTTATTTAAACAGCAGCACCTCTGGGAATCACAGAAGTCCTCAACAATCCAGCTGGAAAGGTTGCTTTCTTTAAGTACTGTTAGCACCTAGAATGAAAAGGACAATAATTTTTTTCCTTGTTTATCCAAGTTACACGTACAAACACACATGCCCTTCAGACTTGCTTCCCCTCTCACAGCCACGACTCATGAGTACTTAGCATTCCTTTTCTTGATTTGATAATGAGCAGGTATCACATAAAAATAAGGCTGAGAGCATTTAAAATTCTTTCAGGATGGGAATATTGTGACCATTTTCTCATTCTTCTCTTGTGGTCTTCAATTATTAATAGCATACTTAAATGCTGGTTTTGTTTCTATTTCATTGTTACTTCCACAGAAGTTTTTGGGAACAAAGTGAGCCTGTAATTCAGCTCTATTGAGACGCCAAACAGCTTGCTATTGTATATCTGCAAACAATACTCATGCTTCTTCAAAGAATTTAAACTTGTAGGCCAAATCATGACTTTGCCTCTGAATATCTAAATCCTTCCTTTCAGGATAACATATTATTAAATACAAAACATCCGGGAAGCTAAGACCAGAAGGCAGTGAAGCACAGCCTATTTCAGACAGGCAGAAGCAGCCCCTTCTGCTCTACACCTTTACCCCAAATAATCCCAGTTTCTCAAGGACTTTCAAAGTTATCTGCCTGCTAATACTGAAACAACTGCTTCTGGACAAAACTGCATTTTAATTGGTATTACTACTGTTTTGGCACAGGAACAGGAAAGATCATACATACATCTTAGTGGTTCTCTCTTGTTTTACCAGATGGGTTACCACACAGTATAGTTTTCCCACGTTTGATCCTAAAAGGGCCAGTCCTTGGCCATCCACACTCTTTTGCCTTTTCCAAGACAAACAAGCACAAATTAAGAGATTTGAGCCTAAACTTCCTGCAGGACAGCATCAAAAAATTCTGCAGTAAACCAAATCTTGCAACCTGTGGTTACCGAGCTTTAAAAATGAAAGTGCAGTTGCAGGCAGCTGTGGATGAAACAAGCCAAGCTACAGATGAAAGTACATGATAGAACCTGAAAAATGATCTTCAAAATTATAACAAGTGAAATTTTCTGCAGAAACAGTAATGCATTCAAGCGGCAAAACCTCACTGCACACTGGCATTACTTCAAAGTGACATTTCCAACCTAATTGCAGGAGGTGGAAATACTGCTAACGGACATTCAAAAACCTCAGTTATATTATATATAAGAAAGCCCAAAAGTACGGTTTAGCTTTTTTTTTTTTTTCTTAAACCTCTTGTCCAAAATATTGCTCAGGAAAATGCCAGCAGCTCAAATATCTGCTGTAATTGCAATAATAATTAAACTTGAGAAAGGCCAGGCAAATTAGGACTGCCTGAAAAATTATAAAGTACTAATATTTTAAAATCTCTTAACAGTTGTTAATTGCCCATTTGCTAGAAAATTCTGGTTACTTGAGGTGAAAGAGATAATCTTTCAAAGTGATGCAACTTTTCAAGACATAAAATATAAATACATAAGAAATACTCGTTGGGCACTGAAATGCCCTTAAAGGCATTCCTAATTAAATCAAAATGAAATGGGAAGTACTGCCTTCAAGTAAGGGTTTAATTCAGATTTGTTTCTTAAAGTAAATAGTAAGATAGCACGACTAATTATTTCTCACTTGCACTTTAGACTAAAGGACAGCACAATTTCAAATACCATCTTGACTTTTTATAAAGGGCCTTTCCATTTTTACAATAACCGCATGCTTCTATTCAAAAATGCTTCTACTTCAAAAATGCATATCTCTGGACATGAACAGCACCTGTGCATAAGTTTGTTTCTCAGTTTGTACACAGATAACCCATGATTCCTCCTCAAATATTTATGGGAATACTAGTCCCAAAACTGCCTGTTGCATGCAGGTCTGAGAGGTGACACGACCAGGTTAGAGAGGAGGAGTTAACCAGCTCAGGAATTAACCAGGAGCTCAACCAGTTAAAGACTGGTGCAGGCAGGTGTTTGTTATTTTGAGGGTTTGCGTTTGCTTTGACTGTAGAGGCACAAAAAAGTGTGAATAAAAGAAAAGAAAGGAATCTGTCTTTTTCTTTCAGCGTAGGCACAATTTGTTCTCCAAGAAAATCAGTGATGGAGACAGTCTTAATTTACTCTGGCAGCTTTTATCATCTCAGATTTGGAAAGGGGAAGGGAACGGACAAAATTACACCTCTCTAACAAACGCAGCCATGCCAATAAAGTACTACTGTTAGAGTCAGACCAGCAGGATACCTGCCTTTTAAGAGATCTGGTGTAAGGTATTCCAGCACGATAAGCTTCTTAATTAGCATTAAATAGCACCTCCATTGATGCAAAAGAAAAGACCATATAATCTTATTTTATTTACCATTGCAAAACAGTAACACTGATATCTTCTCCAAGAACATGCAATACTTCCTTGGGAACCGTTCTTGAGAATTACATCAGCAGATCGCACAAATAAGCTGTGCCTTGTATTAATTTAGAGCTGAAACACAATAGCTAGAAAGGTACTGTTTGGATGAGGGTTCCCAGATGATGGCAAACAAGCTACTCCAAATTAACAGACAAAAATAGCCTTGTCTGCTATTTCCCTGGCAAGAGCGTGCATTTATACACGCTCACAGTATACACAAGTGTGTACACCTACACACGTGCACACATAAAAACACTACACATAAGTAGGTTGGGGGGCTGTCCAAGGAAAAGGAGAACAAATCTATGAACTATACTGGCTTCTACCCAGCAATTAAACTTGCATTTACTGGCAGAAATGATAACTACGGATCTTCAGAATACTTTTATTTTGCAATCAGAAGTATCAAATCGAAATACGGATCTTCAGGCAGCAGCCATTCAGGTCATCTGAAAGATACCAATCTCCTTTATCACAGCTCTTATCCCACCAACTGACCACAGCTAAACAAGGTGACACAGACATTTTATAGCCCTCCATAACAAATCCAACTGATCAGAAGCCAAAAAGTCACACAACAGGAGATAAAACGCACTTGCCATCAGCCAAGCGCACACATAACAGCAAGTTATCTGCCACCTGGGACCAAATGCGAAGGCTAGAAGTGAAACTTCCACCAGGACACTGATTAACACTCATTTTTTTCCTATACATGACTATCTTCAATACTCATACATGATTAACTCGGGAAGTCCAGAAGCTGACAGGGGTTCACAGTGCTTTAGATAAGACTGGTATCTAGAGAAACAGCCTGCTCAGGGGATAGTCCCGATACAAGTTCACAAGAGGAAAGCCCAGCTGGCTGCCTGGCAAGAACTGGGCAAAGGTCATGCTGCATCTTCCACACAATTCTCTCTTCTCCTACACAGATCTTTTTCAAGGTTTGGTTCCAACACTAGCAAGACACAGCTACAGGAGTGTCTGGTTGGACACAGGACAGTAGTCCTTAAGCTTTGTATTTTCGTGACTGCTAATGCTACATTTTTGATTTTACCATGGAAGCTCCTAGTCTGTTTAAAAGGAGTTATGGAGCTTTTCAACATTCAGGGAAGGAGAAAGTTTTAAGAACCGTAAGAGATGGAGATGTTCAATGGAAGACCATAATTCAACACATTTATCTTCTGTTTATCTTTTTGTTCTTGCAGTTCTCCCTGCATGTCATTTTGGAATCACTGCCACAAATAAAAATGTCCATCCACTGAAGGAAACAAAGGTTTTCCAACAGAGAAATTTGCCCACATACCAAGACACGGTGTAAGGGAAGTTCCTACCTCACAAGCTACTGAACTGCATACATGCCTGTCTAAAAAGACAATTTGAAAATCCATCTCTTACTACATTCGGTAACTTGGACATTACAGAAGATAGACACATACATAAAGAGCTTATTAACATGGAAAGGAAAAATGGACCAAGAACCCCTTAAAAGGAGTATGCAACTATACAAACACGTCTTCTCCCTTAACTGTATCGCTTTCTTTAAATGCGGTATTACTTGACCTAGTCTTTGGCTGAATCACACTAAACTTGTTCTCTACGTTTTTCCTAATCATCTGAGAATACCCACTAATGACTACGAAGTACCCAAAAAATTAAAGTTTGCTTTAATGGCATTGCTCTCTACAGTGTTATGTCTGAGGGTCTTTAACGTGCTACACTGCCAATACTGTAATGCTCATCTCCCGATATTTGCAACAAGCAGACCTAGAGGTTAACCCTCTGCAAAAAACTCAGCTCAGACCTGAAGTTCCCCCATGACTGTCACGATGACTTACAATGCTGAAAATTACCGTTTTTCCAAAGTGTTAGCATGATGGGTTTTTTTTCCCCAGAAGCTTAAGAGGAAACAAGCTTTATGTATTTTCCTTATTTACTAAATTCAAAACAGAAATTTCCTAAAACCACGAGGGTCTTTCCAAATTTCAACTGGACCTCAACTTTTTAGCAACTGAGCCGTGCTCACCATAGAGAGATGCTAGCCAAAATAGTTTAGACTTCCCATATTGATTCACATGGCTGCCTTGAGAGGGCAGGAGAAAGCTGACCCAGCACAAAGCAGAGCAGAGGAACACTAACAGTAAGCACAAAGTTTGAACACAAAACTCATTTTGTGCTTTGCCTGATGGGGCAGAAGCATTTTAGAACTGGTACCAGGTCCCCTGAAGCCACAGCTGCAGCCAGAAACTGTCGTACAATCACAAATGTTTAACTCCCTGGCAAAGCAGCAGAACTGTCTGTAGAGACTATGAGAAATGTAGAGACCAAGAGAAATGGGAATTGGTTAGCTTGTATTTGTGGCTTGCTGTATTGCTGTCCCTCAAACACAATGTTCTGCTGGGAGAGGTCTAAGAGACAAGCAACCCAGCTGGTGAAAGAGTTAAAAGGAGCACACTATGTAATCTGAAAGGTCAGTGCATCCCTCCTACTCCTTAGCATAACACAAGTCACAAGCAGACTTAGCAAGTTAAGCAGCAACTGTGGTCCTTTTCTCTCGATCTCTATTGTGGAAAATCAAGGACTGACCTACATTTGGTGTCCCTACACCGCTGTGCAAGGGAAATATTCGTAAAGGAAGCACAACAGGCGTGGTTATAAAAGAAGCTGGCGTTGAAACAGCACATTCTTTCAAGCATACTGATGGAAAAGCTCCCAGGAGCACTGGATGTAGGTACACCACCTGGCAAGCATATGTCATGCCACCCGGAGGAAGGAGAAACGTGAGATCCAACCCAGGATCTTTTTGGTTTCTACAGATGACTGAAGAGCCAAGAGAGCTCAGTCTATCACACACAGTAAGGAGATTAGAATCAAATTAAGGTGACAGCTTAATTACAAACTTCAATTTATTATTTATAATTAGCTGTCAGACTCAACTTTCTTCTGCAAGCATAGATGATGCTCTGCCAGAAGCTGTCCAACCTTACATCAGCCATGCTTAGCTTCACCTAATTTTAAAATACATTCAAAACACTTAAGGCAAGTAACCTGAACTTTGGCAGGATTTAAGTCCCACCATCTCCAGTCTCAGGCGTGTGGCATCCCTAAAACACACATTGTGTCTAAATATAAGTCAAGACATCCTCTTATGTCTGAGATTATAATTTTGGCAATAGACACACGACAGAAATGTGGAGAGGAACCTGCAACCTGCACCTCGGGATATTTTATTGTTAGAATATACCTGGTCTGAGCTATTAGGCCAAGTAGCTAATACTACTCTACATCACCGAGGACGAGGATGTATTGAAGACAAAGGGTGTGCTGCAGGACAGAGATGCCGCTGGTTTTCTGCCAGCTGGCACTCTCCAAGTGACCCCGCAGAGGGGGACAGGCAGCCACGCAGCTGGGAGCAGCACCGGAGCATCCAGGGAGCTGCAGGTTGCTGTGGAAGACAGCAGGATGCATGCCAAGAGATCAGGGATGTTTTGAAAGGAACTCCTTCACTGAAACACTGTTTCCCTAATCAGTTTGGTACAGGAGTGCTTCTGTGCTTTCAAGACCGGCAAAGCAGACAACCGAGGAACTTACACAAATTCCAATTAGGCAAGCTTACTTTAAGGTTATTGCCACCCCTGGCCAGACACACAATTGACCACAAAAGCAAGGCGATTCCCAGTTAATTATGGAACAGCAGCTTTCTCCGGATTGCTCTTGGCTTTGGTTACACCAAGCACACAAGATTTCTGTACTGAGTTTCTGCCATTAAAGTATCATAAAAAGACTTCTTGTAATTAGACACACCTGGTCTTCCATGTATTAGATGGGAGCCACAGCGATGGGCATCTACACACATCCTCACTTTCACAAGTCTTGAGTTATGCTATTTTTAACAGCGGGAGATCCTCAGAATGAGATTCACCCCTTTATTTTCCAGCCTGCTTGCTACTGCCATCCGCACGTGCTGTTCAGCAGCAGAAATACAGTAAGCCTGAGGTATCATTTCTAGAAGTTGTTAAAATGGGGCTGTGCTTTATCAAGGGGATAAATTTACCAAGGAGATTAAAATTAATGACCAAATTATAAGCAATCAGAAGAGTAGCAACTTTGCATCTCCAACCAAAAAGTTGCTTGATGTTTTTCTACAGAGCAAAAAGTCCTCCCATTTTCAAAGGACTCATCAACAAATATCTCATCGGTGCAGCTAATAAAGCCCAGCAATCACTTGACGTTAAGCAATCCAAGTCCTCTCAGCAGACCCACAACCACAACTGCCTCAGCACTGGCCATCCCAATTTCATCTTGAGATTGGTGCTGCGATACAGCGCCTGCAAGATCCTTACCCTACAAACCGTTCCAGATATGTAGGTGTGCCTCAAGGGCATTTCTTCAGCCTTGCAGGGGATTTTGACCATCTTACAGATGCGGAAAAAGTTGCATGGCACCCGTCCTTAATCTTCTGTTGCTGCATGTAAAAACTATCTTCCTGGTTTAGTCTTAAGTAGAGATTTCCTCAGGCTCTTTTGAAACAGAGCCTCTTTGGTCTGAAAAGTACTTGTGATTTGTCTCTACCACACGCCACTTGTGCCCAGAGCTCCTTCCCATTAAATGAAATGGCACTAAAATGCTGCAATGTCCTTAAACAGTGCAGGTAAGATTTTCCCCCTCTGCTCAAGAGGAGCTACATCCACACTCATACAACCATACTTCAGATTCCTAATGCCACACATCACCAAAACACATCATTTCCCTCTACCTGCAGTAGAAGTGGACCAAGCATCGCTAAACATGCCCCAACTTTCTAACATTTAGATTTTAAAAAACAAGATTTGACAGGCACTTCTAAGGAGTTTCAGTCCTGAGTTCGTTTCTCACTTCAAAGTACGTCTTCAAAGCACCAACATATTCTTTCTTTGTAGGCACTAATGAATTTTTAAGTAGTTGGTATTTTGACTGCCATCCAGAATAGTATGTCTTAACCACTGACCAACATTATTATAGCATGTCTACACAAAACCATGCAGGAAAGTTATGCCCAGCTCAAACCTTCTGTTGATTTAAAGCACATTAGGTAAATCTCATTAACTTCCTATGTGAATGAGCTTGCTGAAAGGACTTAAATCCAACTGAATGAGATATTTAACAAAGAAGCTCACAGCTTTCAAGAACTACACGCTTGGTTACTCAAATTATTAAAAAGAGATAATTTGGCTATGAATCTAAACAAAAATATCTTAAATACAAATATTTCCAAGAGACATTGGTCAACATTAATGTGCAAGTTTGGTCAAAAACATTATTTGTCAAGCTGTTCCTTGCTTCTTTTTCACACCATTTTTCTCTCTTTTTATTGTTCCAATAGGCAACAGTTTTGCCAACATTCTGTGTAGTGTGTGCACTACTTTCCATAGGAGATGCACTCAACATGTACAATGATCTGCGTCCTGACGAATATCCTAATGAATGAGCAGGAAAGGGGTATCTGGAAGAAACTGTAAGAATACATTTCAAAGACGTAAGCAAGATCTGACAGATAGTTTTACAGCTTGACACTATATGACTGATATCAAATGACACCTGCAATATTCTCTAGATAGCAATGACAAGATAAATAAAAATGAAATACCGTATCACTGTCCTTTATGAAACATTACTACTTCGTAGTCTTACCTTCAGCAAAGTACACATCCATCCCTGGTTACAGTAGGCATTAATTTGATTTACAATAGCATACAGTCCTTAGAGTCCCCCTGTGAAGCATTAATAATCTAAGAATTCAGAAACTTCCATGTTATTATGGATGTTAATACACAGTTCATTAAGCTCCTTCACAGCACTCAGAAAGCAACCTGAGCACACACTGGATCTTTTCTCAGCTTTCTTTGTACTTCTACTTGGCTCTTTGATGAAAGCTCCTTTTCTCCAAGACCTTCATCACATTAAAACAAAGGTGAAGTTAGAGACTCATCTAGGAAAAATTCCATTTATTAAGCAAACCTGGGTAATGTGCCAAGTTTTTCAACTCTGACTATGAAGCTCCTTTCCAAAGATTTTGACTTTCTTAAGTCTACTTTTGAAACAGATACTCCTTGCTGGAAGAAAGCAATTCAAGTCCAGTAAGCATCATAAAACCAGTAAGTGATTACACACTTTACACAATACACACACACACAGATATATAGTTGTTCTGCTAGGCATAACTTGAAATAATTAAGCTTTTCTCTTCCATTTAACATAACTTATTAAAAAAAGATTGGAATTCAAGTCACTTTCAAATACTGACCAAGATGCTGTACATCTGGGGTCGAGCATTCTTAAAACCTTTTTTTTTTTTAAACTACATAAACATTGTATAATTTCCTCCCATTTTAAATTCAAAGGAAGACCAAGTTTACAGGCAAACAGAAAAGAGGGTAAACACTTCTGAATCCCTCTTTACAGTGATGCTGATATTTTTAAGTGAAAAATTAAGTCTCCAAATCCTGGGTATATTGAAAACTAAGCTATTCAAAACTTGAGTATAACAGGTTTAAGTTTTCTTATATAATAATTCCTACACTACAGCAGCTGAATTCCTGTAATCAACCCCATTAACATTTGGATTCAGAGAAGCCCTTACCTCCAGAAACCCGTACTGACTTCTAGAGACTGTCTCGGCCAACTCCTCCACGGTGTTTCTTCCAGTCTGTGCTCAGTGCAACAGTTCAAGTTGCAAGCCACAGCCTGAAAGGATGCAGGCATCCTGACGGAGGATTTTTATAACCTGGTTGGGCTCACTACATTGTATAACTGTACTTTGCCCAATAAACATCTCTGCACGTTACACAACGGCTGAAACGCAGGAAGACACCACATGGTCATAAACTGTTACTACATGCCTCTGCCATAGTTACGAGAAGTAAGTGAAGGGACAGTATCTCCAAGTAACAGCAGAGTGCGTACACGTCAAACTGAGCAAGGAGGTTCAAGAGTTTTACATAACCTGCAACACTACAGACAGAAACCCCAGCCAGAGCCTCTAAAATCAAGCTGCATAAATATTTACATGCCTGACTCCAGCAGCTGTAATCAGAATTGGGATACTTCTCCACCCATCTCAGTGATGAACAAATGAGCATTACCATAAACCTCAGTTGTGCAACTTGCATGGAAGAATTTTTCTTAGCTATTAGCCAGTTTTCAAGAGCTCCCAGATCTCAAAGTTCTATTCCATAAAACCAGGTTTAACAATCCACAATCTCACCAAGAACTGAGAGCACACAACATATCACGTGCTGGGCTCCTTCACTAATGAAAAAAGCTGCATAAAAGTGATGCTCAGGGCCTCAGAACAAAGTGAGATGGAAAGGGAGGCAGAACATGACTCTTCTTCTCTGCCCGATCTACCTCTTTCTGCATGAGGATGGCACTGTGTCAGTGGCACTACCCTTCTCCTGTGCTCACTCTGAACCTTCTTCCCCACTCTCTGAAGTCTCACGCACGTACACGCACAGCACCATTGCTTCTAAAAGGAAGCAAACAAACACACACTTCGTATTTGCTATGAAGTCCGTATACTGTTTCCTTACCCCAAGAGGGAAGTGATCACGCGGCAACCTCTCCACATACTCCATGTGTGTTGCAGCACTAGTGAGTCACCATCACTTCTACAACTGATGCCATAACTAAAACAAACCAGCAGAAAGCAGCACCCAGCTATGGGACGCTGCCCACCTCCACGTGCAGCCTCCCTGCCACTTCCACCTCCCCAAGAGAAGACCTCTGAGGGCAGCATGAGTTCTCTTTACCTGAAACGCACCTTTTGAACCCAGATTTGTGGAGGCAAAAGACAGGCCAATGGCGCCATCTAGCTCCCTTCTAGTAGGCAAAGCAAGTATTACGCAATTTTAGAAGTTCGTCATCGACTGCCAGAGCTTACTTAATTGTCAAGACCTGAACACTGCTAACATCAGCAGATCAGATACCGGCATGTGCTTGTTCTTTCATTAAAGAATGAAAAATTGATTAGGGCACATTTAATTGAAAGCTGACACTTATTACATGCATTATTTTTTATTCATTTTCTAAGAACACATTAAAGAAAGCCAATTACATCCGATAATAATTTTATGCAGTGTGTGTATATATACATACACACATCTTCCAGCATTTAATCTCCACTGCAAAGAGATGTTGAAAAGTTACCTCCCCTACTGCTCCTGTCCAATTATTAGATTCTTTCCTTTGCCCTTGATTTCCGATTCCCAATGCTTTCACTGACGTTCACCCAAAGCGCAAAACATATGCAAAATCCAATGAAGAGAAAGCTTACAGCCCCTAAGGCAAGCATCACTGTATCTTAAGACCATAAATAAAAGTGCTGCACCACAGGTCCACTAGCTGCCTGTAAGATCGTCCAGGTACAATACTTTTGAGGGATATGCTGGAAATTATTTTAGG
Organism: Cygnus atratus; assembly: GCF_013377495.2. Lineage (NCBI taxonomy): Eukaryota > Metazoa > Chordata > Aves > Anseriformes > Anatidae > Cygnus > Cygnus atratus. The sequence continues at coordinate 5,328,749 of NC_066388.1, forward strand.
TTCAGGGCGTTTGATGTGCTTACAGGGAACTAGAGGACTAAACAATCAATGGCAAGAAAAAAAAATGAAAAAAATAAGTCATTTGCTTTTTGACTCCAATGTCCAGAATTATTTCTTTTAAATAGTTGCAGTAAAAAAAACAAACAAAAAAAACCTCAAATGCTGCTTGCTCTGAATATCAAAGTTTGAAGCATAATTGATTTTAAAGCATAAATGATTTTAAGTACCCAATTAAACAGGACTTGTATATTTACCTAACAATTAAGACTAATCAGTCCAAAGTCCATCATCAGTTAGTAGAGAATTTCATCATTCACAAGATTTGTTTCTGGTTACTGATATTTATACTCAATAATTTAGTTCAAACAAACCGCCTACTAATCTGGAGGCCTTCACTCAAAGCTCAGTTTCCATGATCCACAGTGCCGGACAGCTGTAATTGCAGGCTGTTTGCTTGAAATTGCTTGCAGTGAATAGGTACTTAATCACTGTTATAGTTGAGATGAATGTTAATTTGACATGTAACTCTTACAACTACCATTTCAAAACAGCAGAATATTTTACAGTGCACCTTCAAACTCTGTAACACTGTAAAAGGCAGAAGGGAATAAACTGACAAGAACAGAAACAGGGAACATTATGCCATCTTGCAGCGTTCTTAATCTCCTGGTTCATGCTACCCGGAACAAGAAGAATCTACAAGACCAACTCGCTCTCCAGCTGGGTTAAACCCCAGCTGACCCGCTATGCCTGCTGCAGGCGTGCGAGCAGGGGTATCAGAGGTTCACTTTACTTACCGCACTCCAAACCCAGTGGGAAGCTTTACGTATGGCTGCACTTTACTGATGGAAGCGAAATCACAGTAGACAATTTACATTCTGCTTCTCCAGTGTAGGAAGCAGACCGTAGCAATGATCCTACATAGCTAGTCACCACTCGTATGCCCTACTTAATATTTGAAGCTTAAACCGACAGGAGCACTTCTCTTGCTTGAGGATGTTTACTCTGAGGTGGAGTTCACTCCTAATTATTCTCACAAAATCCAATTTTGTGCCCCTTCATCACTTATATAGTGCTCAGTTTAAGCGTGAAACAAATACTTCAGAGAGCTATAGTCAAATTACAAATGCATGGTGTTAGGCACACGTTGGTAAACTAACTGACAATTTACAGGCAACATTCTAAGCTAAAATATTTATTCTGAGGACATCCTCCCCAGTTTTGCTGCACACAGTTAGGCCAAAATTCTCCTTTGAAGTTATCTGTTTCCACTGTACTGAAAACAGTCTCCTGTGTATAGGGATGGAGCGCAATGGTGAACTGAAATGACCAAAACTGATAACAATATGACCCAGTGACGACAAACAGTTGGTAACTAAATCATCCCTTTGAACCTTCAGATAGTGCCAGGTAATAACAAGAAAAACAAGCAACATAAAAGGCAAGTCTGATGCAATCACTGAAAACTGTTAAGAAGTTCTGTTCCACAATTTATTAAAAAAAAACAAAAAACAAAAAACAAAAACTGTTTCAGCAGAACAGGTGCCTCACAAATATTCTGCTGTTGGAATATGGAATACCCCCTTCTCAGCACAACGCTGTCAGGAAGAGACATCTCTGCAAGAAAATCCTGTTGCATCAGAAGGATGATGTAAAGGATGCCTCATTTATGATGGCCAAATAATAGCTCAGCTACATTTTTTTTTTGTAATTCTTCCAATCTAAGTTTTCTTCCTACCAAAACCGTAACAAGTATGTAACCTTTTATGGCAGTGAAGAGATTCAATTTATAGAGCGGACTCCCATGAACATCTCCTACAAGATACTTAACATAATACAGCACACGCAAGACAACAGCATGACATATTAGTAAACAGATGCGCTTCCACCCACAATTTTGAACAGCAGAAAGACCAAGCTGTTAAATCTGATTCTAGAGACATTCATGAATCCACTGAAATTCCTTGAAAAAGCATTTACCAGAAGACACACTTGAATATGAAAACATCTACACTTCCCCTCCCTAATGTTGTATCAAAAATACGCAACGACCTACCAAAACTACTTTGAAAGCTTGTATTTAATTCAATGAGCGATGCGTAGCCCTGGGCACTACCTACATGTACCCCTTGTACACGACTCAACTCACCAAAATGCACATCTCTCTTCATCTAACAGAAATGATACCTAGAAGCAGCCCATGGTAAGTGAATTCCACTTTTCCAGTTGAAGAACACAATGCTTAGTGCTTTTTTTTTTTTCCTTCTTCAACCCTGAATTCAGTTACAAGCTGTATTACAGTGTTTCTTAGAATTTTTCCTGCAATCGCTTTCTTCCTTTAATACTTTAAGAAAAATCTAGGATCTGAGAAGTAAGTCAAGGTAGACCTATGCTACTTCTACATAGAAAAAAAAGTGATTACAAGACGGAAATGCCTTTTAAAATACCTACAGTTGATTTCTGTTCAAGAAATAAGAAATCATTTTCAAGCTAAAACAACAACAAAAGAGCAGTGAGGCCAAAGCCATATACCCCCAAGGCACAGATCAAAGCACTGCAAAAATTAATGGAGAAAGAATGTGCTGTTGTATCCATCGTGTCCATAAACTAAGTCAGACAGCTACATCTTTCCTGGACCTCCAGGTATGTCTGCAATTAATGGCAGTCCAAGCGCAAATCATTTTTCTTTAAGGACTGACAAAAGTGAAACCAGTTCGTTGGTCAACACAGCACCAGAGCAGGTTGCTGTCTGCAACCCTTAGAGCATCGTTGGCTTCAAGTATTCCCAAGATGCCCAGCAAAACATCGTCAACATATGCCAAGAAGCCAGTACACAGACCAAACTCAAGTACACAGTCACTCAGCCAAGGCAACAACACAGAGCTACTAAGCCCGGATATCTAATAAGCCTGAAGCTAACAAGCTGCAAACTGGAAGCTTACAATTACACTTCACACCAGCACCTTCAGCCTCCCCGCTTCTCAGAGGTGACACCACAGGAAGACATCCAAGGTGCCCTCATGGGTTCCAGCCGCAGCTAACAAGCAAAAGCCAACAATCAGCCCAACGGCTCCAACCCTTTCAATGCTGCAGATCACAAAACGCAGCAGCTCTGCAAACAGACATACTAAGTCTAGACTTGAAACACCTGATGCTGGATCCGCTGAAGTTGCGATTTTGTCATTTGTTGGCATTACCATGGCATTATTTTGCTGTTACCCTCTAGTTAGCCCACTCATAGTTTAGCTTATCCATCTTATTTTTTTGACTGCACATGGTTTCAGAAGTGCAGGCTATGCTTCTTCAAAGAAGGAAACAGACTGCTCTGAGTACAGGCTATGCAAAGAACGTGGAAAGTTCCATCCTTCAGTTGAAGTTGCTGTTATTTTCATTTTCTAAAGGCAAACCACGTCTATACAAAAAACATCTTCACAGTTTTTAATTCAATACACTTTGCTCAGATGCCCAGAAATCTACCTGCACTAAAGACCGACCAGCCAGGTTGAAAACTTTAGCTGTGAAATTAAATATCTTAAAATCGGGAGAAAACAGCAGATAGCCATACTGGTGTTCAGTTATTCTGGTTTCTCGTTCATGGTTCAGTAAGCAAATGACAAATGCAGCTTCACTGCACTGCCCAATTGCTCCAGCAGCTGCAGCTCCTCCTCCCACCAATCCTGACCTCCTCCATCTGAAATGAAAAAGCCCTTTTAATCCTCAAAGCATGGGCACAAGTCAATCTCAAACTTAGCACACTTTTTAATTTTCTTTTTAATTATCCAGTTGGGAGAATTATGCCCTCCTTGCTCAGTGACCTTTCATTCCTTCAAGATTATTTCAAGAAATCTTTCCTGGGAATAATCAGCAAATTTATACCACTTGCAGGGAAAACGTTTCTAGGCATCCAAGCAGTGAGAGGAGAGAGAGCATGATTTTTCACGTGCTTTTGAGCAGGCAGCTTTTACCAGGTTACAAAGTACTCTCTGCTCTGTAGGCCAAGTATTTTCTGGCCTCACACTGGTGACTGCTCCAAGTACAACTTTGACACATCTAACCAAACACCTTCCCAGAAGTCAGTCATCACCATGCTGAGATTCAGAGTCCTCAAGCCCCCACCTATGTGGAGACAAACCTAGAACAACAGAATTTCCTTCTGCTGAACTGGCAGAAGACGATGCAGAAGCTGACTGTCTATTGCTGCAGAGATTTTAATACCAATGATTGCGGACCAAATGTTGGTCCCGTGAGCTTTGGTCTCAAATCAGAGCTCGGCTTGCCATAGTCAGAGCCACAGGGATAAATCAAGTCATTACCGCCATTGATGATTTTTAAGTTACGCCAGCACTACTTACTCTCTGCCCACACACTAAACAACTGTATGCAACCCTGCATTTCATTCCCACACCAATTACTGATTTATTAATTTCACAACAAGCCTGGAAGTGTTTGTACAGACAGGCTTGCATTTAACCAGACCTGCTGGTTAACTTCCCGTACTCATCTTTCAGGCAGATTAGGGTGAAAATGCACACGTGCCCAGCAGTCCTGACCCACTTCTGTATGAACGTGCATTAGTAGATCACGCCTGGCCTGAGAAGTCGACGTGCCATCGCCAGTTCAGTCCTCTTACTCCACAGGGACAATCAGCAGAGAGCGGAGGTAAGCAGCACCTGTTGAAAGGCAGCTGGCGTCTAACCTGCATGGCATTTAGCACGTTAGCATGGAGAGACTCATGATGCAACTTAGTACAATTGCTTTGAATATTTTTCTCCATATGTAAGCAGTTAATTAAGAATATTCTCATATATATTCGATGTATTAAATATCCCTTCAGCAACAATGCGTAAGAACAAAAAGTGAATTCTTCTCCAACTGAAGTGACAGGAATAGCACGTTCCACTTTACACTGTACTGACCGCTCAGGAAAAGCGCAAAAAATGTAATATTCTGACAGAGTTCATGTTTCTTATAATAGTATTCATGTCAAGTATTGTTTATTGAAAGATTCTTTTCAGCAAGACATGCTTTTTATGAAAAGTATTTTGGCAATATTTAATGTAATACTTTTTTGTGATTTTTACTGCCAAAACTATCCCCCCCCCCCTTTTTTTTTTTTAAAGCAAGCATACTGTGACGTTAATATAGCACTCTACTGGTTTCTTCTTTGGGGGGCTTTTTTTTTTTCCCAGATGTCTGCATAGCACTACTTAAAAAAAATCACAATTATTCTTACTTAATTGGCATCACTTAAAATGCAAGAAGTCTTTGCAGCTACTATTTGGAATAATATAATTTAGTCATACATTTTGCCCTCAAACAAAATTTTCCATTTGAATAATTAAGAGGAGAAAAGGCCAATACAGATAGAGTCTCCTTTGAAGATACCCACATGCTGTGCTCTCTCCATAATAAACCTATTACCTGCCATTCAACAAAACATTATCTGTCACAACAGCACCCAGAACAAAAACACTAATTAGACTCGGGTCTTAACGCACTCAGCGTACTGTCCTGCAGTCTAGGATTCAGCAGGTTTAGGAAGCAAGAACAGTGCACAGAAGCGAGATTTAAAACTGAGCTAACACTAATGGCAAAATCTTTACCAAAACAGAACAGTCAAAAAAAGGCAAGGCCAGATATTCTTTGGGTTTAGACTCATTTATACTAAAAAACTCAACAGAAGGCTTAATTGATACTTTTGCTTGATTCAGTTGTGCCTTATTAGGCATCTTCATGAAAAGCATTAAATTTTTTTTGATCCCTTCCAAAGAGGAAGGCTCATTAGCAATGGATGTTTACAAGGCCCCTGGGCTGAAGATTATCAGAGTTCTTCCCCTTCTGCAGAAGGAGCTCTTCAGACCTATGTTTTTATGAGAAGGATCACACGGCGCCTCAGAAAGAGCTCAGGTTACCAAACTCTTCTCCCCATAAAGATGGGCAATGGAAACCGCAGCTCACTGCAAAGCCCAACCCCGAGTTCATAGACCTTAGACCTTGGTCTACTTCAAGTGGAGGGGCCAGGCAACACGAGATTATTACTTATACCGAGCCAGATTTGCTGATTCCTATGGTCTGAAATAAATACACTGCAAATTGAGCAGTTCTCATTCATTTTTCACTTTCTAGCTAGAACAGATAAATAGATATACTATCTTACTACAACAAAAACAGACCGCTTGGCTATTAAAAAGAAAAATAATTATCCCAGCATATTATTTTTTTTGCTTGTGTTGTAAAAGGCATCTACAGGCAAGTTAAAATAAGCTACATATAACCAACAAGCGTCTAACAGTCTGAGTACACCAGAGGACAGTCCTGTAGAATTACACTGATAACTGTAATGGTCAGCATAAACTCATGGTATGCCACATGCTTTTTGTCAGTCTGAATCCCAATTACTCCTTTGGTTTAGCATGCATGCAATAAAACGCTCAACAGGAAAAGGTGCTCGTTAAGCCTTTATCAAAAACTCTGTTACAATACAATCAAGCAAATGCTTCTTGAATTAGGAACATCTACCTCAACTTTCAGAAACATTTCATTTTCAATAAAAAAAATGAAAAAAATGTTGTAACTTGTGAAACAGCTTGTGTTTCAAAATATACCAAGGACAATATTTCTCATCAGCACCAAAAGAAAGGATGTGTTTTCTTAGCTCAGGTGTGGCAAGGCTCTGAATACAGGCATCTCCCCACAAAGGGGGAGTAATACACACAGCAAAAACTGTAGAACTCAAGATTTTTCCTGCCACAAGCACTCCACTGAAAGTCAAATCTTATTACAACAAAGCCAAATAAACACCATCAACTCTGGGACATTTTAGTTTTATTTAGCACACACAGTAAGAGGCTGCTAGCTTTGTGGTGCAGCATTTTATATCCATTCCAAGCTTGTAAATCAAGTGCAAGTCATGACATGGAGTCACGTTACCATTTTTCTTAAATAATCTGTACGACCTTGAATACCAATGAGAATACATAAATAGGCACCTTTTTTCCATAACAAAACAGAAACACTGAATTACATGCCAAAATTCAAGATGATATGGGTAAGTAATAAAAGGAACAGGGCCAGAAAACAGAAGCCTGCAAAATCACTACTTTTTGTGCTAGAAAACCACAAGCATCATACAGATGTGCTTCACAGGAGACTCAAGCAGTCAGATTTGCAGCATCTTCCTCCCACTATTAATACTGGATCAGCAGTGACTTTCAGAGCACGGAAAGACTGGGGTAAATTCACTAACAGCACGTTAACCACCTCATCATATAAACACAGCTAAGAGCACACTCAGTACGCTCAGCATTTCAGGTGCCTTTCTCTTAAAGTTTCCAAACTGTCCTTTATTCTCTTAACTTTTATAATCTTACACGCACATTAATAGCCAGCATACCACTAAAACAGGGCTTATTGCCCCAGGCTGCTATTTCATGGCCATGCAACAAATAAGAGTAAACCCAATTAAAATGCCTACTTTTAGAGCCCGAACTTACTCAAGGCATCGATACACGAGGTTAATGCCTAGGAATGCAAGTGCACAGAAACTTCCTAAAGTTGCTTTTTTACTTCTCTGCTATGACAGCATTCCTGTCTACAACGCATTCTCAAAATGCTTCAGCCAACTGTTCAAATGACTGCAATAATTTGATTTAAAAATAAATTCAGACAACAAATATGGGGGACATGCAGCCATTTGTGAGTCATTAGATTTCAAAACAGTCAAACACAGAGCCACGGTGAGTCAATCTCTCCTTCACCATTTATACTAATTTGAGTCCATACTTCAAGCAATTTCAATCAAAAGCAAGCATAATAGAAACAATGCTAAATTAACAGACCCTTTAGTCACAAAGGAATAACAGGCAAACACCTGTTAAATCCACACATTATTATTATATACAAGTATGCACACACACACACACACGTAAATAAATTCCAGTGTTGCCTTTATACTGCACAGCCTAAAAGTTCAAAAATACTTACAGGTACCGTGCTGCTCCTTGGAGCTCCTCAAACACACTTACAAGTGGACTAATCTGCTCCCATCTGCTCCTAAAAATACAACTATCAGACAGAGCTCATCTTCTCTGGCATTTCGCTGACGCAAGTACAAGACCAAAACATCACTCATTCAGAGAAGAAAGATATACTGGTCTCCATAATACACAAGATAAAAATCAGCTATATCATCACGTTAAGGTGCACACGACTCAGTCTTACCAATGCAATATATGGCAATTTTCTCGCATAGTTAATGATGTAGATTTTAGCAGAAGGGAAAAACAAAACAAAACAAAAACTCTGGCTGCCTGAATGCAGTAAAAAGAAGTTCAAGAAGCTCCCTTTCACCTGAATAGGACAGCTTTTTTCTTTTTTGAAGCATAAGAGAGAAGAAATTTCATTTTTTCCCCTCCTGGCCTCCGTAACTTCCACTTTACTGTTCTCGCCCGAAAACTGAGACACAAGGAGATTCAGACCATTGAATCTGTAATTATAAATCTGTGCAATTGTAGTTTAACACTACCTCAAACCCAGCCATTCCTCCACAAATGATACAATTAAGGAATGAGATAGGAAGAAATGGTATTTCAGTACTCTCTTGCTGCACAGGTTGAAGACGACCACACTTGGGTTTTGGGTCATCCTTCTCCAAACCCAGAGTTTGAAAACTGTTCAGCCCAACGCTGCACTGGGGCCACAGGCCCAGGCTGCACAGAGCTGTGAGAAAAAGTTTTTGAAAAAATTCACACCTAGATTCATTTCTAATAGAAGAACATGCAAATAACTGACATTTCCTTCCCAATACCTGAAAATGGCTGACTATCAGACTTTTCTTTTCACAATAGACGTTGTCATCAGACCAATAATAACAAACAGAAATATTTAGCTGTAATATGCTAATAAGAAAATATGCTCGCCAGTACTGACAGAAGTATTATGTGCAGTATCACGAAGTTAGCACAATGTCTTAATGCACCTCACCCCTGGGAATCGCTAGGGAACATGGCAAATAGCTTTCATTTTAAATGATTTATTTTATCCCTGTCTTATACTCCATCATGCTGCACATCTCTTTACTCATCTTGACTGTCAATATTTTCTTCCTGCAACTTTTAAGTAAAATAAAACACTGTAACTGCTGTCAGACCATTTCATGACCACTAAGGCTTCAGAATAAGAGTACCTGATACAAATAAATTTTTCAGCAATACATAAACCATCATCTTCAATGGAAGAAAAAAACATTTTGCACAGCTCTCTGCATTTTCTTTTCGTACCATAAGGATAAATGTCTAAGGAAGTGTTTGAAAGTAAGACAAATCCATTGAAGGAATAGCTCCAGAGAATCTTTTTGGTCTTGGGTTTTCCCACTATTTTTCTTATGTCATTCACACAAAGATACCAGCAGCACAGCTACAGCAGAATAAATTCTTCCAAAATCACCTTGCATAGGACACTGCAATGAACTGGAATAGCTCACAAGGGCGTGCCAGTTTACTTCCCCTGTACACACGAGGATCAGACAAGGTTAACTGTAATTCAGATTAGGTCATTAGAGAAGTTTACCAGACACTTCTTCAGGAATCCACACTAAAGATGAGTGAAGTTGCCACCATTTAGCTTTGAACAACCTACGCAGCACCCAAAGCCACACTCCACAGCACAGTAAGAGTCCTTTCTATTGAGGAAGTTGACAGTTTTGGCTATATTAGGGAAGAAAGAAAAAAAAAAATTCTCAAAGATTCTCAAAGAACAAAAACCCCAACAGTTCTTATTTTAAAACGTTGAAATAGTATCTGTACACAAATGCAGCATCTTCTACAGAGTCTCTGAAACACATACGGGGAAAACACAGTCATACCACTGCCTGTTAGGATTGGTTTCCCTCCTCACCCTCCCACCCCAAACACTGCCAGTACCTTAAACTTCCCCTTGAAGAAAAGCCTCCAGACTAGCGATACCAACAAAGATACAACTTTTATTTCTCTACTGGAATTTAACTCCCTGTTAGCTTCAAAAAAAGAAAACAAATTCTCATATTAGCAGTCTTAAAAAAAATAAATAAAAACCAGACAGTATGGAACAGGTAAAAATTCTCCATGCACATCTGGCTTCAACATAAAAATAAGCTTCTGTGGGCTAACCCAAAAAAGCTCCTCAGCCTCACTGCCTCAGTGTCCATCTGTCCAGTGGTACCAGCAGCACCACAGGGTCATGGCACAGCTGGCAGCACACAGCCCGTGATGGATGAAGGCTGCTTAAATTGGCGCTGTCACCAGAGAAAACATTCATCAACCTGCAGCTCAAATTACTCCATTTGAAAGCCGCTTTTCCTTTAGATTTGTTTCCCTACTGAAGATGCAGAACAGACATTCACAGAGCCTAATTTCCATCTAGCTCTCTTTATATCTAACTCAACGTGAGGGCCTGATGCCTTGAGAAAACACGCACTGAATCTAAGCCTAGCTAGAAGTAGGGTTTAGAGACAAGTGACAGATTGGGATGGATTTTAAACCATACGAACTTGGTTTCTTAAGGAACAGCAGGAACCCAACCGGCCCAAGAGAATCGAAGCTCTTAGCCCCTTCCTTTATCCCCAGGGCTCTGACAAAGACATTTTCAACTCTAATTCGCATCTCTCCTGAAGCCAAAGGCTTGTTTAAATCCATGATAAAAATCTCAGGGCTTGTTTAACCTCATTGCCAGCCTTTGGTTGAATTTCTTCCAGTGCAGCTCTAGGTTAATACTGCTCTAATTTCAAGTTGTCTGGATCATGACTTAAAGCTAGGAGTAGGGTTGCAAGAGCTCATCAACTACTAATCCAATTGTTCTACATTTCCCAAGGATTATTTTCCAGTTTACTAATCTGAGCTACTTGCTGCAATAATCCTTTACCTATAAAGGAATCACCAGGCAGATCAAGGTGTGCAGCCTGAGTCTCACTCTGGCAACGTGCAGCACATCAGCAGCTAATTGCTCAAGTATTTGTTCTGCTTCTCCGCTAGGTTTTACAGCTTGCATCAAACTCCAGGTGCCAGTAAAACCACTATCCAAACCAGCTCATTTTTTAAGCTTAAACTGGGTAATTTAAAGCACACTCAAGAATGGCAACGCCATGCTGCAATCTCAGAACAGAGGATACACAAGCATATTAAACTCCCCATGAAAACTGAGCATTTTGTATTTTTATTTTAGCTGGTCAAGTTCAACACCGAGCCTAGTGTTTACCTGGCACTGAACTCATACTAACAGGTATGAGCAAGCAATAAGATGGTAATAATTATCATGTAAAGTCTTCACCTTGTCTTAAATACATCTGGGGATTTCTCTTTCCTGCCAGAATTTTCTATGGGCTCTGCTGGAAGCTCTCTGCCAGGATCAGCCCCACGTCATCACCCACCTACAGGGCAGTCTGGGATATGTGAAGAACAGACCCCAACCTGTGTTAAGTATCTGTCTTCTGTATCTACAAAATGACAACGATGGCTTCAAAATGAAGGGACAAGAACGAAAGTGCATACGAGTCTCTGCCTACATGCTCATCTTTTATGAAAAAGCAAAACCTGCCAGTGACAGAAATGCACAATGCAGATATTTATAAATTATCAGTTAATTAATGAAACCTAATCAGAGGCTTTCAACAAGCTTTGTTTGGGCATTTTTCCGTATTGCCTACATCACTTGGTTCTGCCAAAAACATACCTTAAGACAAAAGAAAACTGCACGATGCTGAACAGGGCTCACAAGTCAAAAGCAACAAATAGAAATACATACTGCCAGGATCTGCACGGGGAAAAAATAAAAATAAAATAAAAAGAAGAACAACACACACAGCCACACAGCCCCCAAATAAATTAAAAGAATAATAATAATAAAAAAAAAAACCTCAAAGTATATCACGAGAACGGGATCAGACAAGAAAGAGAGAGCCCACCCCTTCAGGATCAGGGGAGAATTAACCTGCATTTCTTTACCCCGTTTACAAGCCGCCGGCTCTACCACACGTTATGTTTTAAATAGAAGAAATTTCCACATGCGACGACCGCCGAGGAACGGCGAAGGCAGCCCCGAGCCCCCAGCCGTGCGCCCGCCCGGCGGGCAGGTGGCTCCCACCGCAGGTGCCCACCTCAGGCGTTCGCCGCCCCCTCGCAGCCGCGGCCGCCCAGGCCGTGCCACCAGGTAGGGGCCCCTCCGCCCCGGCCCCGCACGGGCTGGAGGCAGGGAACGCAGCCAGGGAGAATATGGAGGGGCTGAACGCAGAAAAGGAAGGACGGAGGAGAGGGGGGCGCGGATGGCACGGGAGGGGGCAGGAGCTGCCAGGCCAAGGTGAACCGCAGCCCGGCAACATGGTGGAGGCTGCCGGGAAGCCCCTCGCCGGCAGAAGGGAAGAGGCGAGCCTCGGCAGGGCGGCGGGAGAGCAGGTGAAGCCCGCGGAGAGGATGCGAGGGGATGTTATGGCAGCCCTCCGGCAGGCGACCGGGATGGAGGTGACAGCGGACGGCAGGCGAGAGCGCTGACCACGGCGCGGCTGAGGAGAAGGCGCCATGGGGGAGGCGCCCGCGGGGCTGCTCCCTCGGGCCGGCCGGCAGCGCCTTGCCCGCGGGAGGAGGAGGAGGACGGGCTCACCTGCCATAGCTGACGGCAATGGCGCTGACGGCTGCTGCGGCGGCTCCGCCGGACCCCGCTCCGCTCGGTCGGCAGCGGCGAGTGCGGCGGGGCCGGGGCCGCCCCGACAGGCAGAGCACGGGGCGGGCCGGGCCCCGCTCCGCCCCCGACAAGATGGCGCCGGACGCTCCTCTGCCTTCCTCCCCTGAGGGCTCGGCTGCTGGGGCGGCTCAGGGGCGGCGGGGCAGCGGCCGGCACGGGAGGGTGGGCCGGGCCGCGCCATGAGGTGGGCTCCCGACCCCGCAACGAGGCGAGACGGGGCTCACCGGGGCGCATCGCTAGGGCTGGGGGGGGGAGGAGGAGGGGGGGGTCTCTCCCGAGCGCCCAGGAAAATGGCGCTCGTGTGGTGTCAGTGCAGGCTGCAGTTAGCCCTTGCCTTTGGGGTGAGGGGAGGGATTAATTTAAATGAAATAATAATAATCCAACTTTTATAACAGGAGAATGAAGAGAAGGCAGCCAAGGAAGTGGAGACCCCCAAAATAAGATGCCTCCACCACACACATATATCTGTCTTTTCTCAGATTTTTCAGAATTTTCAGCCTGGGGAGAGATGGGACGTGTCAGACGTGCAGCAGATTGAACCCCAGTGCAGAGAGCTGGGTGTTTCAGCCCCATGGCAGACACCTGCTGCTTCGATGCCCCACATCAGAAGAGATGGATGCTTCCTCTCTGAGCCGCTTGGCAAAATCTGAAATTCCTAATTGATTTTGATAACGGTAACTTGCTTTAATGTGGGTTTTGCCATTTCAAGTATGTGCAGTTCTCAGATGTGTTGAGATCAAACTGACTCACCAATCCTTTTGCCTCTTGCTGCCTTTCTGGGAAGCAACAGCACAGCCACCGCCTCCGATAATTCCTACTTTTTCTCCTACAACAAAATTATGCTTCAAACGGCAGAGTGCAAATCTACCGTAGGTGTCCTTGAGATAATATCGACTGATGCTGAGCTTTCTCCATAACCAGCCCAATTTGTTATTTGATTAAGGTGGCTCATAGCTGTAACAGAAACCCAAATCGATAGGAAGGCCTCTGCTCCCCAGACCAGTGACACTAATTGTAATCCATTGCATCATTTCACCCAGACCTGCAGTTCTTTGTTGATCTTTCAGGTCTTTGCCTTAATAGTTGCTGTTTGCAGAGTTCAGCTGCTCAGAGTGTTTACTGAGTATTTGCTCACCAGCTGTCTGACCCCTTCCATCCACTGCCCATATAAAGAGGGTTTCATCGGATCCTACTAAAACCTAGGAGCTTATTTTAAGACCATAGATTCTACAAGGCCTCTGGAGCGTTTGTGCTTCTTATACTTGTGCATCGTTTGGTTCCACATTCACTGAGGTCCTCTGCTTGTTAAGCTTCTAAAAGGCTTTCAAATGAACCATATGGAAAACTGTATTGGACACAGTCTCAACGCACCTTTTCGGCTGTATATGCTCTTGATTATGGATATCGATCCCTTAGCATTACTTAGTGCCTGGCTTTAACCCAAACATATACATATATTTAATGTAGCTTTTTAAATGTTAATAGCCTTTGTTTGTTAGGGCAGAGGAGCTTGCAGCTGTGATATAAGGGACATTTTAGTAATGCAAGATTGATTGAGATTGCAGCAGTTTCACTCTTGACAGAAGTTTATACTGGAAGATGGATTGTATGTATCCAGTGATTCAGTCTCCCTCTGAGGACTTCCTGTGTTCAGAAATCATTGGCAGAGCCACAGCCCTATAATTTTTTAATCTGGATTCACAAATAAATGTTCTAATTTTGCCAACCTGGCACCCCTCAGTTGAAGATAGCAGAGTGAAATATAGGTAAGCTGGCAAGAGAAGTGCAAGTGGCAAGTTCACATACGCACATGAGTCAGACAAATTTAGCTGATAAACAGACCTCATGGTCACAATAATTCCAAGGACAAGCAAGGGAAAGATGATAAAGGCGAATTTAGTGTTCAAAAAAAAATTGAGTTTGACACAATTAGACCCCCTGGAACCACGGGCTCAAACCTAGCAAAGCATTTTCAGGCTTTTGTTCCTATGAAATAGACAAATTACCTTCCAGGTGGCTTTCTGTGTCGTCAAATATCAGAAAATAGCCAGTTGGTCAGGGACCCAGAGCCCACTTTATGTGATCACACTGCCCTGCATTATTTTGCAGGGATTATTAGCATATATAATTTTTTGTTACAAAAATGGTCTTTATAAACAGTCACTTTCTACCTGAATGATTCACAGGACCATAAAGAGGTTGGAAGAATCAGAAATACAGGATATGCATATGCCTGTCCTTCATAACAACTGCGGGTTTAGAAGCTATCAAGGGAAATTAGTAGCCATTAATCATTTAGTGTGCAGACCTTTGAGACCTTAAAGAAGAAGCCTTCCCTTTGTAGTTCTCCTTTATATACTACACCTAATCTAGGAGATTATCTGAAGGGGTGAGAGGTAAGGTCCTCAGAGCTCACTTGGATTTACCTCAACAGGTGAGGTGTTGTTGCATCTAGACAGCTAGTCACCATAGAAGGCTTATGCCTGTTGTCCCAATTCAACCAGTTTAAAATACCTGTCTGTCTAAAATACATCTCCAGAATCCCTCCCTAACTGGCCTAAACCTTGTAAGTACTCCTAAAATGCTGAGTTTCCTCAGCTAAGACCAACAGTCCTGGACTCCCAGTTCCTCCCTCTGTTCTTTGTGCTAATCAGTCATTATGCTTGCTTTCATAACGCAGGATAAATATTATAGTATTAATGTAATCACAGTAGTAATGATTAGAGAGTACATGAACAAATAGGGTTTTTTTGTTGTTTGTTTGTTTCTTTTGTGATATTTGCCAGCTTGAATCACTGGAACATCTTGACGACAGCATGCAAGTAGGGACTTGATTTTGTGGTAAGGTTGTGCCCATGTGAAACTAGAAGTCTGCATAAGGGGAAACAGATGTGGGACAGTCGAGCCTTTAGGTTGAGCTGTGTGTCCTTCTCTGCAGCCAGAGAACACAATATTACTGCAATAGTCTGAGGTAACCTTTAATGAGTATGTTCCCCAAGCATGCCAGTTTTATTTTATTTGTTTCTTCATGGATCTGTAAAAATAAAATGGTAAGGACAGGACTACAGGTCAGGGTTTTCTTGATATGCAACAAGTGCGTTACTGGCATAAATTTAAATGCTGAAATCTTTTTGGCTGTCATCTCCTCTGTTTACTCAAAATTCCCAGTTTAAACCAAAATGTCACCTCAGTTTGGGCATGTGTCATTGATCTGAGTCTCCAGATCTCCAAAAAGAGAAAATCAAAACTTCACATCCAGTTATATCCAGAGATGATTGTTTTGGGTCTGGGATCCGTAGTCCATTTCCAATTCCCTATCTTGTTTTATGTTGTTAAAAAAAAAAAAAAAAGTGATTTGCCTTGGTCACGTTAACAATATTCTATGTGGATCCCACAGGTGGAATTCAGGAGTTTTTAACAACCCAGCATGGAACATCTATATCAATAATAGGAATGCCTTTTATGTGATTACACAAAGTAAAAATGAACCCCCTGGTATTTTCATGGCTGCCTAAGAAGACAAAGGAGAAAGTACTCTAGGAAAGGTAGTTTGTTACTCACCAGCAGTGATATTTTTGCTTTTTCCTCCGGAATATGGAGTTAGGGGAAGAGAATACTGAACTGGGCGGACCCTGGGTCTATAAGGTAAAGAAGGGAAGAGTGAACAACCCTTCTTGAAAATGCTGTCTACCACCACCTAGTGGAAAATACCACTACAGGTTTCTTGACCTACATATATTTATGGTTGATCTTGTGGACAGTCGTGACTTAATTGCTGTGTGTTTCCCCCATAGTGCTATATGTAATTAGCGTTAGCACAAAACTATTTCTTTTGAGGAAGTATTTTAAAAACTGAACAACATACTTCCTGATCTGCCATCAGAGCTAAATCCTTAGTTTTGTCATCTGCAAAATGGAAGCAGTAAGACCCAGGAAGAGTTTTATGAGGTTTAATTAGTGCAGAGTGCTCTTAGGTCTTTTGGTCCAAGGATCTCAGACTACTTTGGTCCAAGTACTCAAATTACTGAGGCTTCAGTCAGCGATCCAAGAGGAAGATGTACTGCTGTGCTTGCTATATCGAAAGATAAATAGCACGGGTTGCAAAGTTGCAGTTGCCAGAATTCATGTAATAAATCAAAAGGGGGAGAGAAGAAAAAGTCTGCATAGGTGCAAAATTGTTGGATCCCTACTGTTCACATCGAGATGGTTTTGCCTCTGGTAACTTTTGGAGAGAGACCTTCCTTCGCCTTTGTATATGCAAAATATTTTGTAAATGGAGACCAGATTCTGGCAGCCAGTGGGGTACAAACAACCAAGAAATCCTCCTGTGCTTCTGGCAATAGGGCTGATTAGACCATCATGGCCAAATAATATTCATTGAAACGTTGTCACTGAATGTGGGGAAGTGCAAGTAATAGGGAACATGCAGTAACACTGACTCAACTGGACAGCTTCAGATGAGAAGCTAATTTTCCTGATGCTATTACGTCTGGTACCTCAGGGGCTGCACCAAATAGTTAACAGGTAACTTGCTGACTCTGGTGTAAGGCCTGTATTTAGGAGAGGATGGAGGAGATAGGTTTAGCCACGTCTCAGAGTTCATTCCCAGTCCTCTTTTCACAAACAACTAGCCAAGGGAGAGTCTTTATATATTGGGAAGAATGGTAGCAGGAGCGGGCCAGGAAAGCAGCATGCATTTATCGTCCCTGTTCTCTTGTTTCTGCCAAGTTTTAGCTGCCAATACTGCTGAATTGCTGGAGCCTAATCTCCTGACCCTGAGATGTGGCAACAAAAGAAGGACTGCAAGAAGCCCGTGGCTGACAGCTCCTGACATTTTTGCTTTGCTGGTGCACATTCACACTGGTGTTTTGCTTGCAGCTACCCATCAGATGAAGCCTATGTCATTTGGAGAGACGGTGCCCAGGCAGGAGACAAGCTGAGTTTTGCCATCTTACATCAAGTTCATGAGTGGCTGTTGTTCAAACCTGCAGCAGTAAATGGCAGCTTCTGTTGACAAATGTGTATGGGCAGGATCAGGCCAAAAAGGGACTTATTTCCACTTTGTTTCCAAAAGGGTATGGACATGGTGCTCTGTGAAAATCATTTTCAAGTCCATTAGAGGAGTTTTGCAGCACAGAACAAAATAGGTTTCATTTGAGGCACTGTAACAGGTTGCCCAGAGAAGTTGTCAATGCCCCATCCCTGGAGGTGTTTGAGGCCAGGTTAGATGAGGCCCTGGGCGACCTGATCTAGTGGGCTGCATCCCTGCCTATGGCAGAGGGTTGGAACTAGATATCTTTGAGGTCCCTTCCAACCCGAGCCATTCTATGATTCTATGATTCATTAAGCCACCTCCACTGGGGGGTTCAAATGAAGGTCCTTTACTTTGCAAAGAACAGAAAGCAGCACTTGTGTGGTTGCTTACTTGTATCTCAGCAGAGAAGTGACAGCAGAGAGAGAATCCCTGTTTTAACTTTTTCATTGCCTGAACCCACTTGCAAACAATTTTGAAAGAACATCCACAGCGTGTTCAGAGGAAGGATGGTCTTGGATGTTGTAATTGTTTTTATCCTCTATATGCCCATGACTCATTTAGTTCATCACATGAATGTACGGTTACAAAAACACAGCAATGTCAGGAATGGTAGAAAAATGATTGTTGCAAAATCTAGCTAGTAGCAAAAGACAAAATAAATGAGTGTGGTGCTGAGTCAAAGAGGGAAACAGACAGTACCACAACAAGCCCTCTAAAAGCTTCTGAAATTGAACTGTCCGAATCACGAATCATGCTGGGTAGCTACTTCACGGGAATCGTCACTCACTTGGCTAGAAAAAGAACTCCCTGAGGCAGGAGGGAGAACTGGGCCCAAACCAAAGCACAATGGGCAAACCAAGAGCTGGAAATTGTCTGTGGCAATACTTTTCAGTTCCTTCTTTCCCTGACAGCTGAACTAACAACTTGTCACAGGAGTGCAAACGAGGCAATTATAGCAAACCTGGATGCCACAGGGCTGGACAGGCTCACTATTTATAGTTCCCTGCTGACAGAGCTTTCCCACTGTGCCACTGCACACAGGTTAAGGTAAAGTCCATGCCTTGAAGGGCTTACAGTCAGTCCTTTTACAAAAATAGCAAAAAGAAAGACAAGCAACCCCTTTTATGAGAACCAAGACTCAGAGAGATGAAAGGATGCAAAGGAAATCCACAGCAGAGCCTGGAACAATGAACTCCAACTTCTCCCCAGCAAATTGCCCTTCCTTTAGTTAACTCCATCCTGCCTGAAGTCCTACCTCTCCATTACTCGTAAGTAGTGCCAGACTGATACAGTGTCATTGAAGGTGAGTTTTTGCAAGTTCTGGGCTGTCTCCCCACTGTTAAATTATTTTCCCTACAGCAGATGTGGAAGAAGGGACGTGCACCCAGCCTACACTCCCTCCTATTTCAATGCTTCCCATCCTGTTGAAGGAAGGATGGGGAGCATTGGACCAGGACAGCATCCTGGTGTGCTGACCCTGCTGAAGGGATGTTAAATTCCCTGGAGAGGAGCAGGCTGTCAGCTTCAAGCATCCAGTGTCTCAGACTGCTGTGGATCTGAGTCAAAGACAGTCTCCTTTGTTTTATGTGGAGGGTTAAAACACAAGCAGGTTGTAAGTTGAACTCTGCAGTATCTTCTCAGCAACTTGAAATGTGGTTACACAACAAAGAGAAACTTTTACAAATACTTTTTTTTATTATTATTATTTGTAGTTGGAGACCATCCGCTGGCCTACTTTTACACACATTTGAACTGGCCACATTACAATCCTGCTGCTGTTCTTGTGCAAAAAAAAATACACTTGACCTGCAAAATCAAATACAGAGAAAATAAGATACTTGTCTGGAAAAGAACCACCCAAAACAGTGCTGAAGAAGTCATGCTGCTACGTGCACCGTTAGTATTGAGAGACAAGAAAAATGAATATTGAAGGATCTGGTAGACTTCTTCTAATGGTGTTAATGAAAATTAACTGGTAGAAAATGATACGGTGATGCTAATTAGTATTTGTATATTTAAGGACCTGAAAACTTTCACTTTTACACTGAATACACGGGTGTAAGAGTAAGAAATGGTCCTTGCTGAGGTGAGACTGCAATATAAGGAGTGAGTTGAGCAGGCTAGAAATCCCTTGTCCAAACCTCTTACACAGTCTGTTATCAAATTGACCCCTCTCTCTAATTGACATTAGTTGGTGTCAGCAAAGAATTTGGCCCAGTATTTCATGTCAGCTTTCTGGAAGATTTTCTAAACCCTGACTTCCTTTGCTGAATATAGCTTTTAGCTCAGAAGCTGATGCTGTTGTGTGCATGAAAACTCCCCTGGTAGCTGGCTTTTCGTTGACTGGTTTGACCACTTACATTAAAGATGATTGTCCTGGTTTCAGTTAGGACAGAGTGAATTTTCCTCCTAGTAGCTGGCAGGGTGCTATGTTTTGGATTAGGATGAGAAGAGTGCTGATAACATGCTGATGTTTTAATTGTTGCAGAGCAGTGCTTGCACTAAGCCAAGGACTTTTCAGCTTCTCGCTCTGTCCTGCCAGCGGGCAGGCTGGGGGTGCAGCAAGAGCTGGGAGGGGACAGACCCAGGACAGCTGACCCAAACTGGCCAAAGGGGTATTCCATACCATCTGACGTCATGCTAAACAATATATAGGGGTAGCTAGCCGGGGTGGGGGGGCCGGCTGCTCGGGGATAGGCTGGGCACCAGTCAGCGGGTGGTGAGCAATCGCATTGTGCATCACTCGTTTCATACACATTATTAGTAGTAGTACTATTATCATTATTATTATTATTATTATTTTCCTGTCTTAATAAACGGTCTTTATCTCAACTCACAGGCTTCACTTTTCCATTTCTCTCCCCCATCCCAGAGAGGGAGGGGGGAGGATGAGCGAATGGCTGTGTGGTGTTCAGCTGCCGGCCAGGTTAAACCACAACAATGATGCAACATGATATGACAAATGCAACCAAGCATTGGGATGCAGTGCAATGGAAATGCTGCATCCTTTTTGATGAGTCAGCAGGAGAGAGAGACAAGCTATTTGTCTTTGGTAACAGCACATGGAAAAGCACAGAGGTGAAAGCTGACCATATCTTTATGGCAGGGGGCGTGATACATTTGCACACACATCTCATGTTCCTTAAATTTCTATCAGCCTCTGTTAGTCAGACTTTGTAATATCCTACACAGAGTAGACAATTATTACTATATGTATCTTCTGTCTTTCCCTCCTTCAAGAAGCATGTTAAACTGGGGGAAGAAGACCTGACTGCGGATGTGTTAACTTCCCACTATCGCATCAGCAAGACTTGTGTGTATCACGCATTTCTCACTGACAAGCAAAGAAAGGCTGAAACCTTGCATGACAGGTTAACAGCATGATTTGCAGCAACAGCTTAAATAAATGGTTGCAGACATGAACAACTAGCAGGCAGCTAATCCTTTAAAGACTTAAGAGCAGCTACTGCTGCAGTCCAAGTAAATATTTCAAAATAAAATTAATTAGTGGTGACTGGTGGATTTTATTCTTTGTTTTGCAAGCCCAGACCAAAATGGTGATTCCTCCACAGAACTTATGCTTTCAGTGCCAAACCCGCTATTTTGCAGAAATGGAGCCTTCTCAAAGACAATTCATTGCAATTTTGTTCCTTACTGTAATTGTAGCAGGCCTGGAAAAGTTATAGATGAGTCTTGTAGGACCGTGTCACCTTCAGAAAGGCAAGTTCCAAGAGATGGAGGACAGCATCGTGGCTGTCCAACACAATACAATGTAAAGGAAGGAAATGTTTGCTTCCTGATTCTTGTCACGAGCAAGCTCTGTCCATGGCCACAAAAAAAGACCTCCTAATAATTGCCTTACTTCCAATTCAAAGAACTTTCCTAACACCTTCCTAGACACAGGTGAAAGCAGGAAGGCAAAGGCCTCAACAGAACATGTACCCAACTAGCACAAAAGAAAGTTTGCCTGAGCCTGGAGAAGAAAAACAGTCCATCTACAGCAGCAAAAGGTCAATGAAATTATTTGAAATCAGTAATTTCTAATCCACAAGCTTTTTTTCAAAGACTTTTTTTTTCTTCTACCTTGACCCTTGGCTCTATCTCAGAACAAAACTCTCTTGGGAAGGAGGAATCTGTCATGGCCCACTGAACTGTCTGGACTATTTTTAGTTAAATCCAGCATTCCTAAAAATCTCAAGCTGCTTGTGTATTAAGGAAGGAAGAAGGAAGCCCTGACACACACTGACATTTCACTCGGTGAGCACGGAACATGGCGTGCCAGCTGCTTTGCAGCATGCAGGCATCACTGGGGCTGAATGCAGAGCTCTAGGAAAAAGAACGATTTTTGCCTGCAGTTTTCACCAGGTAGAGAAGGGTGAAAATGAGGGAAGGATTGCTGTCTTCCCTGAGCTGGAGGAGGCAAACCAAAGGGTTCTGCTAGCAGCTGGAAGGCTGGAGAGATCTGAGGGTTGGACAATTTGCACTTACCTGCTAAACTGATGAGCTGCAGCTCCAGAGCACAGCAATGAGAAAATTGCCCAGTGGAAAGGCAGAAGTCAGGGAGACTCAGAGGTGCTTTGCAGGTGGAGATCTTGCTGGGAGGAGCAGGACAAAGGAAGGGTAAAGAGAAAGATTAAGGAGCTAACGAGCTGTTTAGGGAAAGACAGAAGATGCAAGGAGTGGTTGTATGAATGGGCTGATGCTTTGGACTTTTAAGGACTAGGCATGAGGGGGAGGAATGTGGAGAAACTCATTTAGACCTCAGCATAAGCGGAGTATAGCACAAATCTGATTAGAAAGGACAGAACTGTTGTGCCGAGTCATTTCTTCCTGCCCTGCAGGTTTTTACGTTGTTTTTTACGCTAAGCAAAATCCATATTGCTATAAAAGTAGCATCATAGCATGGAGCCTCTCCATGGCAAATGTTGCTGAATTTGGCTAACTGCAGTTGACAGAAAGAAAGCAGACCGCGACTGTAGGGTCTAATCTAAGTGTTCCTGTGTGATGGGTACCAGAAGAGCACTAGAGGTGCTGTTGTAGATTGCACTGTTTATTCAAACAAAACATTCATTTTATGGCTGTATTTATAGCGCATTGATTATATGCAGCATGCTCCAAGTGAGTCATCACATTCTCTCTCCCTCATTCTCTGCAGATGTTTCACACAATTTCTACTAAAATATTTTCAGGACTATGATCAGTTGCAAACCTGCTGGCCATCCCAGCCTCCTTACAACCACCCCTCTCCACAGACAGTCCTCAGCCCTCAAGGGGTGATCATCCAGATGGATGACATCCAGCCAGGCCTCCAGGGTCAATTTATAAAAAGAGGACATAAAATCACTGCTGAGAGAAGAGAAACAAGGTGTTGGAAACCCAAGATCCTGCTTGCTACACCACCACAAGATTAGTGATGGACCTTGCTCTTCTCCCTGTCCCATGAACTTCCATCAGAACAAACACATGGAGAACTTCAGAGAGAATGATCAACAATGATGCCAAGAAATATATATAGTACAAGGAAAGTTGCTGCTGAGAGTACTTACATCCCCCTTTCCCAGGATCTTCCCTGTAGAAAGCTCTCACAGGTTAGCTGCCACTGAGTGTTGGTGGGTAAAGGTTTGGCAGTCATTTAGGTGCTAGGGTCCTTGTAGGGGAAGCATGGGACAAGAGGAATTAGCAGTCACCTCCTCACAACAGTGAGAAATATGATGCCTCCTTACTAGGCTCTTCATATGGACAGATGCAAAATCACTGCACCTGTAAGGAGCACGGCTTTGTTGGCTCCGCTAACCTTAAAACAAAGAAGAATTGGGAGAACAGCATAGTGTGATAAGCCCTTCACAGATGTGGTTTCACTTGGACTCAAGGCTCACATGCAATAATATCTCCAGGCTGGTGAACTGCCACACCACTGCCTATATCACATCAAGCAATCTACAGAAAGACCATTTCTCCCTCTTCGCTCAACCATTTATCAGAACCATTTGCACAAAGCTTTGGTTAATTCTGGCTTTTCCTATTGCTCCTTTCTACTGCTGAGTGTATCTCTATGCCTCCTATTTTTGCCTTGTGATACAAAGAGTCCCTTTCAAGCAGGGCCCCTGCACAACCTTGGAGGTGCAGTGTTGGATCTGATGCTATAAACTCTCGCTGTCTCCCACTTCAGCCAGTGCATGAGTTGGCAGAGACTGTTATGATGTTTTTAGCAGCATCTTGAGGCGTGAAGCCTCTCCTGGAAGCCCACTGAAGTCAGACACAGACACAGACACACAGACACAGACACAGACACAGACACAGATTTCTAGGTTGGAAGAGACCTCAAGATCATCGAGTCCAACCTCCGACCTAACACTAAGTACTCCACTAAACCATATCGCTAAGCTCTACATCTAAACGTCTTTTAAAGACCTCCAGGGATGGTGACTCCACCACCTCCCTGGGCAGCCCGTTCCAATGCTTAATAACCCTTTTGGTAAAGAAGTACTTCCTAACATCCAACCTAAAACTCCCCTGTCGCAACTTTCGCCCATTCCCCCTCGTCCTGTCACCAGGCACGTGGGAGAACAGACCAACCCCCACCTCGCTACAGCCTCCTTTAAGGTACCGACAGAGAGCGATAAGGTCGCCCCTGAGCCTCCTCTTCTCCAGGCTGAACAAGCCCAGCTCCCTCAGCCGCTCCTCCTAAGACTTGTTCTCCAAACCCCTCACCAGCTTGGTCGCCCTTCTCTGGACTCGCTCGAGCACATCCATGTCCTTCCTGTAGCGAGGGGCCCAAAACTGAACACAGCACTCGAGGTGCGGCCTCACCAGAGCCGAGTACAGGGGCACAATCACTTCCCTAGACCTGCTGGCCACACTGCTTCTTATATAGGCCAGGATGCTGTTGGCCTTCTTGGCCACCTGAGCACACTGCTGGCTCATATTCAGCCGACTATCAACCAATACTCCCAGGTCCTTCTCGGCCAGGCAGCTTTCCAACCACTCATCTCCCAGCCTGTAGCTCTGCTTGGGGTTGTTGCGCCCCAGGTGCAGGACCCGGCACTTGGCCTTGTTGAACTTCATACAGTTGACCTCAGCCCATCGCTCCAGCCTATCCAGATCCTCCTGCAGAGCCTTTCTGCCCTCGAGCAGATCCCTCAGCCTGTGCTGAGTCCCTCAGCCTGTGTGTGGGCAGCAGGTTGACTCCTTAGCTCTATGCTTGAATGTCACTGCTTGGTACAAGTCTGTTGCCTTACTTTCCTTCTCACTGGGAACTGGCAGTGGGAGGTGTTAGAAAATCAACATTAATTATATATGGCGGTTTTCATCCAGGAGCTGTTGGTGGCCATCTCTCTCAGAGGCTGGCATTTGTACCGCCAACAGTGAGAAGGAGCCTACTGGAGAGGAGGGGAATGGGTCGTGTTCTGCCTCGGAAAGCGTATGTCATTAACAATGAGCCACTGCAAAAGAGGATTAGAGAAAGTCATTTTGGATTTAGCATGAGTGTTGAGGGCTCATAATTAATATCTGCAGCTACCCAGACTGTCTTCACTGCTACCTTGTTTGTTCCCCTCAATTTATTCACCTAGACATTTCAAACAGCTTGTCTGGTTAAGGGAAGTTTCCTCTGATGTGATTATGCTTGGGAACTTGTATTAGCTGTGCTCACTCCAGACACTTAAGTAAAATTCGTGAGATTGACCTAAAGGGAGTCTTTTCTTTTATAAATAATATGTTTGGCAGAATTTCTTTGGGACTGCTGGTAGCTCAGGCCTTCAGGGGACTCTAGAATCAAACAATCATACAAATACACCACACCACAGCAACAGAAAAACATCACTGAGGATATAAATTCAGGCACTCATAAACTAGAGAAAAGCCTTAAATCTGGGTGCCTGTTCTTGCTACAGAGCTTCTGTGTATAATAATATCCCATCAAACTATATAAATGCCAACTATTTTTTCTGAGACAGCTGCCTCACCGAGTGCCCAGAATGGATGATGCTCAATAAAGGAAACAGCTATTTCAGTATTATCCCCATTCATCAGTGTTCAGCCTCTGCCTTATTTGTCGTTCAAGCTCTGCTCTAGAACCAAAAACTTCTTCACAGGCATTTTCCTATTACCCTCATCAGTCAGCTCTCCCCAAACCCACAACAGACAATTTTACAGAAGGGGAACTGAGGAGCACAGCCATTAGCTGTGGGATTTGGCAGAGGCATCGAGCACACAGGGTGGAGGAAAGGATGCAGCTCCACGCTCGGGGAGCCGAGGCAAGCCAGCTGTGCAAATCATCCATGCAGGTCCATGGCGTGGCTGGAGTAGAAGGAAAGACTGTAAAAGATCCTGTTGTAATGTATCAGCACTCAGGGACTAGAACAAGGAATGGGCAATGGCTACATTTAGAAGAAAAACTGTGATGCCTTTATGTAATACTTTAACAAAAGTAAGAGCTGACAGCCCTGATTATCCTCAAACCTACCCAAAGGAGTACCTACCACTGCCATAGAGGTATGGACCAGAAACAAATGCAACAGTAAAATTTTCCAAATTTTCCAAAATGTAAATTAGTTTATTTTCTAAGAAAAAATGAACACCAGGTATTAGCTACACTACAGCTAGACAATAGAAGATTGGACATAAAAGAAACTTGTACCCTTGAAAGCCACACTTAGAATACACCACGCAAACTCAAAGAATTAAGTAGCCTGGATCTACATTTGAGTAGTCAACACACCTTTTTTTCCCCAGAAATGTCCATTCTGACTTTCCAAATTAGATGCAAAACATCCCTGTAGAGAGGAAATTTTCCCAGTGTCCGTTCCTCATACAGACAGCCCTGTGAGCACCAGGGTAGAGACTGATCTTATTTATACACTGTGTTGTCTGAGGATGTTGTTTCTGTTTCAAAAAATAAATTGCCAACCCTCCAGAAATGTCAGTATGTTCTTCACCTGTCCCCTACATTTACTTATCCCTCTCAGTTGCCCCAGGCTTCTCAACTTTCTGCATCCTATCAGCCCTTGAAGGCATCTTCTCCCCCTACTCCTCTTTTTCCATCTCAACTCCCTGTCCCCTTTCCCCAAACCAAACAAACCCACATTCTTATCCCCTAATAGAGGCTGATTCATGGTTTTGCGTCAGCAGCGACTTTCCTGGCCAGACCCAGCTTTAATTGAGGCATTCCAGCTGCTGCCAAGCAGTGTGTGACATCTGGGAAGCTGGGCTGCCACCGGCCCAGGGGCTGGCTGCGTCAGGAACGTGAGACGGGTGATGGCCAGGGCCAGCATGACGCAGCAGAGCAAGAGAGAACACACGTAGTTGTTGCCTTCAGAGATGGAAAGGCAAAAAGGAGATCCCGAATTCAATCAGTTAGTCCTCAGACTGCACCACTGGGGCACACACAAGCCAATTAATCAAGTCAAACAAGGGAACAGATGTAGGTTAAAAAAAGAAGACCTTGGCTCAGACTTTGAGTTTAATCTAGAACATTGGAGGAGGAATAGAAAAATGAGGAAGGAAAAAAGACAAAGTAGTTTTGCACTTTCAGAGCAAGAACATTTGTCCAAGAAAGTTTTCTGACCATCTCCAAGGACCTGCTGTGTATTTGTCCCTCTTTCTTTCAAATTTTCAGTCCACATGAGCTATGCCTGGCACAATTCTGGAGTATCAGTACCAGACTGCAAATCATATGTAGACACTACTCCCTGTTACATAAAAGGACTGGATATTTGGACACTGACACCAAGCTATTAGAAGTTTGGGGTCTTTGCACATTCAAATACTGCACGAGAGGTTCAAAAAGTGAATCCTGGACTTCTGAAGCAGCACATAATCTTGTCACACCTAGGACACTCCGCATTGCTGCACTAGAGAGGGTAATTCCAGGTTCCCAGCTCTGCCCCAAAGCAAGCCAAGGGTCCTGCAGAGCAGTTGGAGCTGTTTCAAAGCTGCTGGCTCATCAAAGTCTATTGCTGATTGTAACAACTACATCAGAAACTAGAAGCAGTAAGCAACAGCAGACTCAACTGAAGTATTAACCTCTTTGCCCAGGACCATTTTTAGCGCACACTGAGATCTGTGAATGCAAAAAAGATGAGCTTGTAATTTGTACACAGAATATAGTGAAGTTTATTCATGTAAAATACATATACTTGAGGCTTGCATTTCTACATCTTGTCACATACTTGTTCTTCAGGACACTTGGTTCAGTCCCACTTAAGGAGACAGTGAGTTTTCACTTTTGCATCAAGTACAGAGCTACCAATTGGTTTTCCCTGAATAAGGTATTACTGAAGCTAGCAAAACAATACAAACAATTTATTCAGTACAAACTATACAGATATTCTTTTCACTGGTTTAGGGAGTTAGTCACAATGTATCTAAACAAGGATAAAATGATCCCAAATATACATACAGATAGCTGGAATTCAGGTGTCTCCTATACCCACACCAGTCAAACCCAAGATGTTTGTTTTTAGATACTTGAATGCTGGCCCATATTCCAGTTCTTCTCCCTGTCTCTATTCAGTTTAAAATAAGCAAAATCCCACAACAGTCCTTCCTTTTAAAGGATGACAGTCTGATTTTGCCAAGAGTAGCAGTGGCATGGGAAACAGCTTGCTTCTGAAGAATGTGTTTGGTGAGTGCATAAGATTGGTCAGTCTAGCAAGGAGTTGTGCAGCAAATGCAGTTTGTATAAGTTATTTCATGCAAGTGCATTTTTCCCCTCTTGTACGCATATGATTTCCATTACTCAAGACAAGCATAAGACAAGTAAATTGGAAGCCCTTCTGATGGGCAGAGAGCAAAAGAGAGTTATGTGTGGTGTTTGTCTGCAACTCTAAAACCAAGCATAGCAAAGTCTCTCAAAAAAATAAAATAAACTCAATGAAGCACTTAGAAAAACAAATATCTTTACTGTTGAAACTGTCTGGCACAACTATTTTTGGAAAATTGTTAGAATTGCCTTGCCCAAGAATAACTTCTTACAAGCAACCAGCATTATGTAACCAAGAGGAAAAATACGATAAACCACATGTTCTTCCCACCTAATGTTGCAATACTTTTGGTCAATTCCATGTTTAACCCCCTTGTCCCCCCAGCTGAAAAGCTTGCAGCACTTCAGCACCGAATTTTGAAAACCAGAAGTTGCATCACGTGACTGATACACTTCATTTACAATCTTAACAGCTCCCTCCAATATCCAGGGTAACTAGCAGCTCTTAACACTAACCTAATTATAACGTTGTCAGGAACATCATTCAGTCATCAAAATCTGGGATATCATCATAGGAATAGCCCCGGTAGCCTTTGGAAGCGTAATATGCAATGCGCAGGTGGTAGAAGCCTGGGAGAAATACAAGGATCCCGATGATGAGCACGGGGATAGCACGGTCCGTTCCCTGCGTCAGACAGAAAAGCTGTGTAAGTGCAGTAAGAGATCCATATCAAGGTCTTTTCTTTTTCTCAGGTCCTGCCTCACCAAGCAAACTACCGCAATTATTCATCCCTAAGGCCTGTAAAATCCATCTCAAATCTCTCAGCTGTCTTCAGGCTGAGCTCTAATTCCTCTTCCAGGTCTGGGATCTGCTTGATGCTACAGGAAACCTCAACTGACCTTTTCCTTTAGGCTGGAGGGGTGGCTCCTCCTGACACTCATCACATGACAGAATTGCCAACCACAGGCTGAGTCCTGCATGCTTGGCTAAGAGCAAGCTCTCCTATCTGGGCCTGGACTGCTTCCGATATGGCCAAAATGCTGCTGTTTCCACAACGATCATCAGCAGCTGCCAACTGTAAAGCAGTTCCATACTGCACAAGGTAAAAGGAGAAGTGTGTCACAGAGAAGCACAATGTCAACTGCAAGCATCAGATCTGCTTTCAATGGATCATAAAGGCAGAGAGGGGAGAAAAACAGTGCTGTGTTCTATATAGCAATCAGGTATCCCTTAGAGAAAGTGGGGGATCTTTACTAGAAGTGTGATGATCCCAGGATTTTTTCACCAACACAGCAAGCTGACCACTGCAATGATGTGGCATTAAAATGGAACTGTACCACCAGGTAGGACAGAAATTCATCCCTTCCCGGCAGATCTCCCCTCCAGCTATGGACCCACTCCCAAGTTGCTAACTAGAGATAAAGGGCTCTACTGCCAGAGGAGCAGGCCCGTCAGCAAACACCAGTGTGGCAGGAAGGGGGATTACTTTCTTGTTTACAGGTCTTTTCCTCTGAATTTCTGCACTGAACATGATAGTTCTGGCAGGCTTTGGGAGGGGCAAACAATACAGAACTTGTAACAGAAGTGTAATCAAACCACTTACACCTTTGCTGATGTACCCTGCCAAGAGGAGGGCTCCTATGATAATGAGAAAGGTCCCAATCATGAAGAGCACGACAGCAAGTGCAATTGCCTTGTAGGGAATTTTTGGTGGGCTCTTCTTGAACTGGATGGAAAAGGGAAAAAAAAATTAAACAGCTTACCCCAGCACAGTTCTCTTCTAATCACGGCATAGATGACAGCAAACGAAACACTGCAGCAGCCCTGACACATGGCTCTATAACAGCCGCTCTGCAACGAACCCTGCCCACGCAGACCCTGTTGCCCAAGCTAGCATTTATACCCATTGCTCTGATTTTCATCTCCCTCCAAAGAAATGAATCTGACCCTACTAAACAAGAAATGTTGTTTCCATTTGTGCTCTGTGAGCTTTCTAGAGGAGAAAGACTGAAGTGGTGGCTTGTGGATAGGTTTGTACCTTTCCGGTGGACACGAACAAAAAGCAGTCTCGCATGCATATGCAAAGCTATAGCAGCCCCCACTAGTAGCTTACAGTCAGAGCAGCAGTACAAAGAAGTTTTCTTCCCTACTTTTTACCTGCAGGTCAATATATCCGTCATCAGTACTGGAAAGCTTGGAATACTTGACTTTACTACTGGGAATGCCAGCAGACAGATTCATTCTTGATGACATCGTTACAATGACGCTTGGGAATCAGCTAGAACCTGGAAAACAAAAACAGCAAAAAAAAATATCAGAGCAAACTGGATGATAGAGTCAGATGTGGATTATGTTTCCTAAGATAAGCACAGGAGCGTTAAGCCTCTACTAACCAAAAAAAATCCTTGTTCACTTTCATGAATTAAATCTTTTAAAATAAAATTTTGTATTTAAACCTAAAATAAAAGGCATAAATATAGCTGCAGACAAGTTTGGATTTGTCAATATTTGAAAACAAAATCAAATTACGAAGAATGTGTTTAAAACCCGATAGAAGTTCCAGAATAATATGCCCTGTATAAGCCAGGTCTCATCTGCAAGATCACACTTCCAGCAGTAAGATGTCTGACATCCACCTATTTCTAAACAGGGCCACTATTAAATACACCCAAACCAAAACTAAACAAAGCAGCTTTTCAACCAGCTAGATATTTTGCAATAAATCCATTTTGCAAAAAAACACTGGAAAATAGAATGAAATGGAGCTGTCATCCCTAAGATGGTTTGAGTCATGACTCAGTAGGAGCATGACAAGGGGATGGGGTGGTTAGCAGATGAGGCAACCAAAAAAGAGCAGGGAGCTAAAAAGCATAGGTCACTTGTCTATCTAGCTGCAAGGGAGGAAGTATTCAGGGTTGAACTTTATTTAGTTACACAGAGCCATACCCTGCAATTTCACTACGCAGCGAAGCCTAGCCCTGTGGTTTTGCTGCCAGCAGTGACAGTCCTGGGTGATCAGAACAGGGAGATGGGCAGAGCCAGCTTTCTTCTGTGCCTTGGAGCCTGTCTTCTCATAAACTGAAGCCTGGATCTGGCCTGCCAACACATCCCTGATGCACTGCAGAGCCATTTAACAGAGGCTGACAGCTCCCAGCTGCTGGTTTCCCCTATACAGGACCTATACATTAGGCACCTGCTCACCCACAGCCTTGAACCTGCACTGAATTCCCAAAGAGGCAGAATATACATTTCCTGCACTGCCTTCAACAACTTTTTTTTTTTTTTTAATTTCTAGAAAAGCTTGAACTAAAAAAAAAAAAGCATATTTCCCAACTGTTCCTACAGGAAAGGGATAAAGATGTGCTTTCTGTAATGGTATTTGACAGCTAAGGTAATAGCAACTCCTCAAAATATTTAGTCTCCATTTGAACTGAAATTCTTTGTCTCCCTCACATTAATAACAATATCTCCTTTTTCATCTCTGCTCACTACATGTTGGCACATTCCCTTGCCATCAGGTTTGTTTCTCTTTCAGTAAATTTGACTTCTATAAAACATCCAGCACCTTCCGATCTTAAATCCCCCTCAGCTATACCTTCAACTTGAACTTTTTTGCTTTTTCTATAGGAAAAACACATTTCTAACCCTATAGGTAGTAGGGGTATCACCCACCTACTGGGTGGTAACACACACCCTCAGCTTCTTTACACATCTTATTTTTACTTTTTTTTTCCCCTAAGATCATTGTGCTAAAATGCCCCCAAAGCCTCCCACATACCCATGGGGTCGAAGTGCAGAAAGGGAAGAAGACAAGAAATCAGCACGTCCAAAACCTGTCAGATTTCCTGACTCTGTTCCTTTTTGCCCCCAAGTTCTGTGGGGCTGTTTACTGCCTGTCACATTATTTACCAGGCTATTCCTAGTGGCTTCCCAGCAATAATTTTCAGTTTACACCTGCGTAAATCATTCCAGCCCTTTGCATTTCCTTTCTAACCAAGAAGAGGCTATGAAGCACAAAGCACTGCCTCGGACCTCATGTTTAAGGGCCGCTTTCAAGTCCACTGAGCTTTGCTCTCCTTGCGCTCAAGAACAGCAGAGGATCAGAAACAAGTTCACTGCTGTGCTCTTTAAGAGGCAAACAAATGGGGAGGCGTGCTTGCCATCCAAGCCCTCTAATAACGCTGCGTTACAGCTGTGCTTCATACGCAGCAGGAACCAGCACTGCCTGGGGCAGGACTTCCAGGGTAAGCAAAGGTTCAAAGGGGAGCATGCAAAAAAAAAGCAGTCATGGCACTTCAGGCCAAAATCCTGTTTATCCTTTTCATAGCAGTGATACGAATTTCTACCCTCTACACCCGGGAGTAAGGAAGGAAGGGGGATGTCATTTCCTGCCCCATTTGGGAGCTCAAACCTCAATGCTGGTGTGAGAAACCCATCTGATCCCCTCCCGCGGAGGCAAAATGGTTTCTCTGCCGCGGAGCAGGAAGTTCACAACATGTCTGACAACGCCCCGAAGACTGCATGCTGTGCTGTGAGTGGCGTTAGAGCTTTGGAAGGTTAACACAAGCCAAGAGTTACCGACAACTCACGCTGCTGGTCAAACCCATCACTCCCGCTGCCGCTTCTCCTCCGCGCTCCAGCCGCAGGCCAACCCAGGAAGTTTATTCTGTGCCTGTCGTTTCCTTCCAGGTTATGGCAGCGGCCGCTCACTGGCTCAGCTCCACTGAGTTATTTTGAGCCTTGCGCTCAGGACTGGCAGCCGAAATTAGAGCTGTGGGGCAGGTTGGCATGGACGGGCATTTTGGTCACCCTGGTCATGCAAGACCCATGGAGCACCAAGCTGACCTGTCTGTGCTTCCATGCTTTGGCGCTGCGTTTGTGACTGGTTTATGAAGCAGCTCATTCTTATACACATTGCTCCTACATATGCTTTAAAATGTTGATTTTCTAAAGGAAGCTCAGGACATAAACTTGTCTGCAGGGAGAGCACACCCCTCCATCACAGCTATGCATATGTAACAGAAAAAGTATAGCTAGAAAAGTATTTTCACAGAGTCATAGAATATCCCGAGTTGGAAGGGACCCACAAGGATCACTGAGTCCAACTCCTGGCACCACACAGGTCTACCCCAAAATTCAGACAATATGACTAAGAGCACAGTCCAAACACTTCTTAAACTCCGACAGGCTTGGTGCAGTGACTCCTTCCCTGGGGAGCCTGTTCCAGTGAGCGACAACCCTCTCAGAGAAGAATCTCTTCCTGATATCGAGCCTAAACCTCCCCTGTCGCAGCCCGACACCATTCCCTCAGGTACTATCGCTGGGCACTAAAGAGAACACCTATTTTGAACACCTGGAACTGTATTAATACAGATAAATCACAGCTGGGAATTTACTTAATCCAATTGCTCCAAAAAAAAAAAAAAAGGAATTTGCAGAAATTAGCATTGTTCCAATTCCTGTAAATCAATAAGATATGCACTGGATTTAGTGCCTGGAACACCAGATCTGAAGTTTCAAAGACCACCCCCCGTTTGTTCTATAAATTAGACTTTCTTGCCATGGAGAAAGGTATAAGCTTCAGTTTACCTCCTCAAACATGGGGAAGCAGCATTTTACCACACCTCTCCATTTTTTAATTTTTATTTTTAAAGATGGAGCAGCTGTTGTTTCTTCAGTATTTGGGTACAGCAATGGCAAAGTAAATATTCAGCTAATGTAAGGATTTAACCAGAGAGCAAATCATACACAAATCATACACAAGAGCATAGATACTGATGCTAAGAGACATTTCCTATTACAAGAAACTACTCAACTTAGTTGTTCCAGTTGCAAAAATAAGCAATTAAACCACAACTTATTTTTAGGTTCATGGGTAAAACAGCAGGAGTTCAGTAATCCCCACTACAGCAGGAGGTTGCACAAAAATGGATATGCTTCACTAGCACAGCTTTAAGCATCAGTAAAACACGGAATCCTTCCTGACTATTTCAACACAACAGATCTTTCATTCTTTGCTGAAGTACTTAGTTACTTGCTGCACTTGTGGGTACCACAGTGGCAATCCATCTGGGAAGCATTACATTTGAGGTAAAATAGCCTCATAATTCTGAGGTATCCAATGTTGTTCTGGACAACTCAACTGCTGCTGAGAAGTTTTAGGACAGCTGGGTTAGATCTTGCTTTCAGGGTGTTATTACAGGTACTGAATTCACCAACAACCTCAAAATTCAAGAGAATAAATAGTGTATGCTCTGGAAATATGAGATAAAGTTCAAGACAAAAAAAAGTCGTGCAGTGATCTACATGCAGAAGAAAACTGCAATGACATGTTTTCTAAGAAAGAATTGCTGCTATCAACGAAGTAAAAAGGGCAGGGAGCATTAAAAAATCCTGTTCCCAGGCTTTGAGCAGGCACTAGTTTCAATCACAAAAGCGCTCATCATTCTGACACAGCAGAATCTGTTTCTTAATCAGTACTGCCACCTTGTGAAGTTCTGCTAAATCAGTTAGATTACCCAAGTTTACAGGCATGCTCAATATTCTTGTAGATGACCAGTGGAAAGTACAGGGCCTCCTAAACCTGAATGTACCCACAGTACTTCAGACCCTGCAAACACTGCTTGCTAACACAGCACTGATCAAGCCAACAAGATTGCTTTTCATTGTTTCTTCATTCATGAAGAAATGGAATCACTGATTCACAATGAGGGGTATGATTTATGGGTTGCTTATAGCAATACAGTAAGTGAAAACCAGTAAGTAGCTACCTACCAAAACAGTTTTTGGATCCTGTTTTTCATGATCAAGCCTTCAGTACAAACCTTGTACTGTACCTCCATGAATGAATGATGAGAACAAAAATATAAATAAGAGGAATTGCTGGTGATCTAGGTGATTGCACTACTCTTGTCAACAGATGTGTGGGACAGAGGCACCAAAGAAATGGAACGTGCTCAGACCTGTCCAGGAATGATTTAACATCAACAAGCTAGTAACAGAGCTAAAACCAGGAAAGGTTCACACAGCTTTCTACATCAAGCAACTTGCAGTCACTATGACACTGTGGCATGTGTCTACACACCCTCAGACTTCATTTGGAGTGCAAGTGACAGCTACAGGATCAGTTCCTGCTGGAACAGGCAGCTCTTGCATCTGCAAAGCTAATGCATTTTAAGCAAAACATGTTCCACAAACCTCCTCTGCTTAAGGAAACAGTATCATTGATGGATTATTCAGACTGTAACTACCTCTTCCACTTCAACACATTTAATCAAGGTATTTGGCCACTCATGCAGGGGTATATCAGCATAGTTTGACAGAGCATCGATTAATCCATCCACATTTAAATAGTATAAGAACCATGAAATTACTTTATTTCCACTTTCCATGTTCCAGTTAGAATATCAGCTTCAAAAAATAAATGGATGGAGGGCAAATAAACTTGTGGCATAATTAAACAGCAAGCCTAGTCAACTATAGTTCCACAGCTGAAACTCTAGGAATCATCTTTATTGAAGTTAAATAATGCACTCTAACACACAACAAAAGGAGTAAGGTACTTCACCTAGAGACAGTATCTAAAATTACTGAAAGCACAGGAATAGACTAGAAAAAAATTTCCTGTTTCAAATGACACCAATATAGCAAAATAGCAAGTTGAAAAATATTTACAGAGCTATCTACACAACATGCTTAACAGTGCTCATTGGATGCTCCAATGTACTGAAACTGCTGGTAATATGGCAGACACCATTTCCTTCTCAAAGTCAGTTGTTCTCTCCAGGAACGACCAGATCTCCCCCTCAAGTCCTAGTCCAATTAAGAGCCTTCTTGTTGGTCTTCAATCTTTGGAGCCAGATAGTATTTTAAGTGTCCCATATCAGCAATCTTGTACTCCACAACTGGTAGATAAAAGAAATGCAAAAGATTCTTCAGAAGAGCCATTCAGTCAAGACTTGTTACAGTTCTAAGGTGGAATATTTTACAGGGAGATTTTCAATGAGATCTACATTTACTTACCCAGAGGAACATCTGCAGACATGCTGAGTGTTACTGTAGGTGACAGAGGAGTAGCTTTGGTAAAAAAGTTCAAGTACCGCAGAGCAAAGGTCAGTTGGACTGGCTCATTCATTTCTATTGTAACCTAGAACAGACAGATTAAAAAGTTTGGTAAATGCAAGCTGCAACAAATACTCTGAAGTTTCTCAAATAATTCAGCACCACAGACCCAGCGACACTTCATGCAAAGGCAGCCAGTGGTATTCCCCACTTTGCTCTGAGGGCTGTTTGCAGACCCCATGGCTAAGAACCCAAGGCTGGCAGGATTTGTTGACTTGGTTCTATAAATCAGAGAAATATGTGATCCAGTGGCCCACCTTTAGCCTCCAGCCATATTAGTAGAAAACTCAATGCTGAAGACACCACAGTAAGCATTAACTTACAGCTTCTTCTTCTTTGTCCACATTACTAGTCTGTGACAGCTTGATGTTTCCATTTCCTAGCTCTCCATTAGCTGAAAATTTCACACCATCTTTTGCACAGGAGATGACAACTGCATCACCAATATGGCTGAGATCTCTACAGATGCGTGCAAATTCAGCAGAAGGCATTTTCACTACACAACTATATTCCTGTTCCTGTAAAGAAAAAAAAGTGACATAATTAAACTTTTACCAAGAAAACTGATATAGTCAATACACTAAAATTTATGTAGTCTTCAGGAAACAAGTGTTGTTACAATCTCAAACTGTGTCTGACATGAACATGGAAAAACACACCAAGAAACAGTCATTCAACTACTTACTGGAATTCCAAGCTGCTCCACATCAAGATCCATTAGCTTCATCTCATAATCAGAAACCTTTTCCTGATCTAAAGAAAAAGCATAGTTTGACCAAGTGTTTCAAATAAACTACCAGTCAGGATCTAAGTTCTCCCCCCAACTTTTTACCAAAGTAAAAACACTTAAGTGTGACAATAGGATCCACCTTGCTTGAAATCTAAGCAACATAAACAGCCTTTTGTAGGTTGTAAGAGGAAAGCTGCCAGCCAAGATGTGCCTAAGAACATTTTTATGTAGCATAAGGAAGATTCTCTTTCAGATGAAGCACTGGTCAAGTAGACCAAGTTCCCATTTCCAGGCCATGTAAGTTTCAGGTGACTCCTCCCATTTCTGACCACCCTCACAACCAGCACATACTGCTCGGTCTATGATGACTGCCTAAATTATCCTGGTAGCAAATGAGCTCTCCAATACAGGACTCACTTGGTGCTTCAAACACGAGAGCCAATGTATCCGCATTGTCTTCTGCTCTGAGCGTTATGATGTCTTCATTTCCGGCACATTTCAGTATTTTGGACATGCTAGGGAAAAAACAAGCAGACCGCTCATGGGATTGCAAACAGAGAAGAAACACCAAGACAATTACCTATTGTGGAGTGCTAAAGCAAGCTTAACGAGAAGCTGCCAGCAACCTCGGGTGCAGCGAGGCTGCTCTAGCCTCCGTGTGCTACACACGGCCACCGGGCCGTTACCGAGGCGCAACAACCCCCGTGCAGAGGCTCGTCCACCCCGCCCGACGCCGCGCGGGGCGGGCAGCGGGGGGGGGGGGCTGCGGGCGCCATGGCGCCAAACCGCCGCGCTTTCCCGCCACAGCGCGCCGCGCGCATGGCGCCGCCCGTGACGTCACGGGCCCCGCGCGCGCTGCGAAAAACGGCGCGAGAGCTGTGAGGAGAAGGGGGAGGGGGGGTCGCGCAGCGGGGCTCCGAGCGCCCCGAGCCGCTCCTGAGTGCGCGGGGCCGCCTCGGCCCCCACGAGCCCCTCAGGCGCCGCCTCCCCCAGGCCCCAGCGGGCCCCGCTGCCCGCAGCGCCGCAGGCCCGGGCCCGCCCCGCGGCGGCCCTGCCGCTACCTGGAGAGGTTGACGCCCATGGCGATGTTGCGGTCGCAGCGGTAGGTGTCGAAGCCCTCGGAGCGCAGCGTGAGCTGCACCAGGGAGACGTGCGACGAGTCCATGCTCTGCAGGCTGATGCCGCCCGAGCCCAGGTCCCAGCAGGCCTCGGTGATGAGGTCCTTGAGGGCCTCCAGCACCCGCTTGAGCACCGAGCCCTGCACCAGCCGCGCCTCGAACATCCTGGCGGCAGCAGCACCGAGCAACACCCAGGAGCACCGAGCAGCACCGGCACAACACCACGAACGCAACGCGCAGCCGCCGACTGGCGCCGCCCGCCGAGCCGCCCTTTTATAGCCTCCTACACTCCGCCCCCCTCCGCGCCGCAGCCAATGGCAGAAGGCTCTCCGCTGCCTCCGCGGGGCCCGATGCTCGCTCACGTGACAGCCTCCCCGCTCGCCGAACGACCCCGACGCCACTCATCCCCCTTAGTCCCGCCCCCTCGCCCGGCGAAAGCCAATCAGCACGCGGCTTACAGAGCGCCCCGGCGCCAGCCCCACCTCCGCGGCCATCCCGCGCCCTGCCATTGGCCGGCGGCGCGCGGCCCGCGGCCTCCCCCTGGCGGCGGCGGCGGGCGCGGAGCGGCAGCGGCGGCGGCGGCGGCGGCGGCGGGCGGGGGGCGGCGGCGGCGGCGGCGGCGGCGGCGGCGGCGGAGGAGCCATGAGCGAGCTGCGGCAGCGGCTGGGCCGGGAGCCCGAGGAGAAGGTGGGGAGCGGGCCGGGGGCGGCGGGCAGCGGGGGAATCGGCGGCGGGCGGCGGGCCTGCGGCGGGCGGGCAGCGCGGCCTGGGCGCCCCGGGGCGCGTGGGGGGGGACCCCGGGCTCCGCCTGCAGCCAGCGAGGCCCAGGCCGGGCCGGGGAGGGCTGGCCTGGGGGGCTCTGACCCCTTCTCAGGGGGAAGGCTTCGGTCTGCGCTGTGCCATCCCCGGTCCCCGCTGTGCCATCCCCTGTGCATGCCCTGTGCTGCAGCGAGATGCGCGTTCGCAGCAGAACTCGGGTAGTTTAATGTCATTTTTCGGTTGTACCTTTGTGAAGAACAGCCCTGAGAAGGGAATTCGGCCGTTTTCCTGCAGCATCTCTTCTGTTTAAAACCCAAGTGCAGTCGGGTGCATCGAGCTTGGCCGTCAGTGAGTCACGACTTCACCCTTGTCGTCTTTACTCATGTGCCCCCCCGGCGTGTAAAGGAACAAGAGGGATGAGCAGTCAAGCAAAAGAAAGGTTTGCGACATAAATGATACTTGCAGGCTCACAGAGAGGGACCCTCTCTGTGGTCCCTTAAAAAATAAACCAGGAGGGAGAAGCAGTTCTTCACTGCCTTCCCGTTAAATGCGTGTATTTTGGGGCAGCCC
Source organism: Cygnus atratus (assembly GCF_013377495.2). Classification (NCBI taxonomy): domain Eukaryota; kingdom Metazoa; phylum Chordata; class Aves; order Anseriformes; family Anatidae; genus Cygnus; species Cygnus atratus. The sequence continues at coordinate 5,368,493 of NC_066388.1, forward strand.
GATGCTTGTCCATTTGCCCTTAGTAGCATCATATTGATGTGTTTCCTCTGCTGATGCATGAAGTACACGATTCAGAGAAGGGTGAAATCATCATGCAAAGCTGCCTTTGCAATTGAGATAATACACTTAATGCTGTTAAATATTACATTTAATGCTGTTTTGAATGCCAGGTTAACACCTGCCAGACACTGCACAGTCAGGTTTGGGTAAGCTTTATTGTTCTGATGTCATTAGGGTGGGAATTGGAACAGAAAGCTCGGACAGCATCAAGAACAGGTTGCCTTCATGCGGATCCAAGGTTTCTGCCTTTTTGTGACTGTTACGTGAAGTTGTCTGACATCCAGATCTGCCGACCTCCATAAAGACAGAAATAGGACCGCTTCTATTTCATTGTTGTTGTGCATGCATAGAGCAAAACTTGACCTCTAAATAAGCATATTTGGCTCAGTTGGAATTTACTTTGCAGCAGAAAATCTTCAGGGACTTTTATATTCCAGAACTTTTGTGGGAGTTGGAAGACGTCCCTCAGAAGCCTGGAAGTACCAGTGCAGCTTAACTGGTATGCAAACAAACTCCCTCGGCCAAGCTGCGATCTTGCTTTAGCTGCTTGTGATGTGTTCCTAAAGAAGGTCAGAGGGCTGCTATTTTGAGTGCAATCTTATCATCTTCAGGCAAGTATGCTTTTTTTCATATAATGAGCCTCCTAAAAGGCTCCTCTAATATTACCTTGGAGTTGATGACTTGAAGTACCTTACAAGAGGGAGGGAACATTTATGTCATACTGCTCATCCTAAAGTAGCTAAGATGAACTGCAAGAGAAAAAAAAGAAAAAAAAAAGATGTTTTCAACCAATGAGCAACAGCTCCTCTGAGGTGCTGAACATGACGTCTCTTACCACTAGCAGGCAGTTACAGGAGGCAGAGAATTTCCCAAAACTGCTAAAATCAAGCATGGTAGGAGGTTACCTGGTAACAGCAATACTGCCATTAGAAAAACTATACAGCATTGCATTTTGCGTGGCAGTATACTTGAGTGGCAGATTTTTCTTTCTTCCCTTGAGATCAGGGTGTTGTGTATTTTAGTGCTTGGGAAACGCCTGGCAGAGTCTGGGAATAACATCAGAATAAAACCAACACAGCAAAATTGCTTGTGCTCATGCTGTTTACCAGTGGTCTCAGCCTGCCCGGTGCATTACGTGCCAGTATCGCTGTCAAGAGGGGAGATTCCCATTTCTGCCTTGTCATTCAGTTGGCATTGCCACAAAAAATAATTTAGCAATGCGTGTTGTATTCTACAAAAACTTGTGTCTTCTGAAAAGACCTCTCAGCTTATTAAAAGGAACAAATTAAAATGAGGTGTAAACAATAAGGCTGGTTTCAAGATTAGACCCAGAAAGTTGTATTTTGCACTTGTTTTCACTTTGCTCTGTTTGGATAATGAAAGAGGGAGGCTGGTTTCACTTTCTGGTCCTCTAACCCTTGTACAGTGTCACAGCTTTGATGTTTTCCTCCCTTCTGGCACAAAACAATACTTAGAGCTGAAACTGTGCTGCTTCAGTTGAGACCATTGGGCAAGAACCTTTTAGAACCAGTTTTTGTAAAACTGTTGTGCAGCACACACTCTTTGTTCCAAAAGGAAGAAGGCAACATCTGTTTGATCAGTGAACTCCGTCTGATCTCTCTAGCTAAAAAAAAAAACAACAGGGAAGCTTGTATTGATATTATTTGTTCTTTTAGCCGAAATAACTTAAATGCTGTTAACTGTTGCTGTTCATGTGTAGATATTTGAGCTTAGATGATTGAAACAGGTTCTAGTTTATCATTTCCATATAGATTCCATCCTCCCTTGCTCTTTGTAGACTCTTCCCTTTGCTTGGCAGACTCATTCTTTATGTAAAACAGGAGGTCACTGCCTTCTGTCCTGTGCTGCGTGCATCCCACGCCATCACTTTTTCCCAAAGACAATAGGAAAGGTGTAAAAGAAGATTGTTCCACAACGCACGCACAGCTCCTGAACGTTTCTGCTGTCCTGAAAGTTTCTGCTGTTTTAGAATCGTAGAACGTCTTGGGTTGGAAGGGACCTTAAAGATCATCTAGTTCAAACCTCCCTGCCACGGGCAGGGACACCTCCCACTAGACCATGGGATGTTAGGATCGTTTCTCAGTAGTGGCTTGTGCTTCATTTGACTGGACAGGGAGAACAGAGGGTTTTTCCTGCTCTTTTTCCTGATCGTGTGTTTTCCTGATCTGTTAGAATGGCTCCAGAGGAGGGCTACGAAGTTGGTCAGAGGGCTGGAGCACCTCTCCTATGAAGAAAGGCTGGGAGAGCTGGGGCTGTTCAGCCTGCAGAAGAGAAGGCTCTGGGGTGACCTTATTGCAGCTTTTCAATACTCAGAGGGGGCTTATAAAAATCCAGGGGGGTTCTCAGGCATCTGTCCCGTGGGAGGGGAGGAGGGCAGGATGGCTGAGAGGCAGGCTTATCTGGGCTGCAGCTCACACCCTTACGTCACTTGTGGTTTTGTTTACCCACCCCTTTGTCACCAGCAGTCAGTGTATCTCTGGAAAATACCATCCCTTTTCAGAGGGGTGGCAGCTGCAAAAGCAAACGGAAATACTCTGTGCAGCCATGGTGCTGGCAGGCATTTTTGTGCAATGGCCCATGCAGATGAGTTTTTCCACTGGGCAGCGTTTGGCACCTCGTCGCACCCACAGCAGCCGGGCATTCTCATTTCTTATGGGAAAAGAGGTGGCAGTGGTTTCAAGGGGTGTTGTTTCGCTGACATGAGGGCTTGAAGAGCAGGCATATAGTGTGCAAGGGTGAAAGGTTTCCGTGCTTCAGAAAGGATTTGATGAAGAGGGCATTTTTTTATTTTTATTTTTTTTACAGCTCAGTGGACTGGTGACATGACTTTTTACCCGGATACGTCCATATCGTGTTACAAAAAGCAATGGACTCTGGTATCCAAGCCTCGTGATTCTTGCGCTTCCAGGCATTTTGCAAGGTTGCCCTAGTGATCTAAAGTGCCTTGAAGGTGCTGAGCGAAGTAAATGCTGGATGTTTGAATGCTGGTGCTGACAAGTAACTGTCCCTTAGGTCTGGGAGAGTGAAGGGCTGCCTGGCATGTGCTGGAAAGGATGGAGGAGCTCCAGTTGTGGTGTTTGGCTCAGGAGAGGGTGGGTGCGGAATGTAGAGAAATAACAGTGCAGGAGCCATGAAGACTTAAATGGTTTCGAATCCTGTTATTACCCAGGTCACAGGAGAGCTCCTAGTTGTTGGGAGTTTGTGATATGAGATGATGTTCTTGAAGGACCAAAATGAATAAACCACCTCAGTGATGCCTCTCTTCCTTGTCACCCATGGTTAAAAGAGGCAGAACTACAAGCCATTTTTCAGACCCACCCCAAGGTTTTATTTTTTAAATAGCTCATAAGATTTTAGGCTTGATAATGAGCATCTGTTTGTCTGGCTTGTGCTGAAGCATGAGCCTCATTTATTCTTTGTAGATAGTAACAGTCTCAGGTCTGATGTGAGAATACATTTCAGCCTTTCTTGCTGTTTAATGTTCAGTTTTATGTGTTATTGCCAACAGGAATGCATTGCTATCTGTCACTGTTAGTTGTGGCAATGAGAAATTGGACTGATTACATTTCTGAGGGAGCTCATTATAACTGGCTGTAAAATTTAATACCTAAGCCAGCTTCTAGCCTGCTGTGGAGCTGATGAAAGAACTACAGGCTGCTTGTAATTTCCTTCAGATGGTGGTTGACTAGACCACTATTTCTTTTTGCAAAATGCACACTCTCTTCTGAACTGCCCACTTCCTTGCACATTTTTGGCGATGCCAGAGAAGTTTAATCCCAAGAAGATTTTGTCATTTGAAGGACTGGATGAGTCCACCTTGAGCTGCAAGGAGGTCCTTTCCTTCCCAGTCTGCAAGGAGGTGTGTGCAGCATTCGTGCATGGTAGAGCAAGCACGGAGACTGTCAACGCTGAGGTTAAACCCTGTTACTCAGCCCTTTGGAAAGGACAGAGCTGGTTTGTGTTTCCCATCCTTATTTAATGACTAGATGATTTATTTCTGTCTGGCCTGGAGGGCTACATTTCCTAAGCTCATGTCTCTCTTGGCAGCATCTGAAAAGTTGCCGTTACCTCCAGGCAGAGGGCTGACCTGTTTTCTGAAGTGTCTCGCTGGGTCTTAGTGGATCTGGGAGCTTCTTACTGAGTTCCCTCTCTTGCTGCCCCAGTGGTCTACCCTCACTCACTGCTGTGTCTTGGCATCGTATGCTGTAAAGTCAGTGTGGTACAGGGTGATTGAGGAAGGCTGTGGCACACCTGTGGCTCTCAACAGGTTTTCGTGCTGTCTCTGGCCCGCCGTTGCAGGATGAGGTCAGGACTCTTGCTCAGCACTCAAATGAGCTGCTTCGTACGAGAGTCGCATCTGCTTGCACTGCTGAAGCCATGCGCTTGCAAATGGTACGCTGGGGGCGATTCTCGGGAGTGGAAGGATGCTTGGTGCTGAGAAGAGGAAAGGTGGGATGAGATGTTTGTGTTTCCCTTTCCAGCAGGGCCGTGCCATATCCTTCCCTAAACAGAGGGCCGACTTTCCTGTCCATCAGCCACATACCCCACATTATGTGGCAAGAAAACCATTTTATCCTCTTGCCTGTTTTTAATGAGCAGTGGTGTGCACCAGGGTAGACTACACCTGCAGATAAAAGCCTCAGGAAACCAACTTATGTGAAGACACAGTGTTTCCAAGAGGATGATATGTATTTACTTTCTTAAAGAAAAGAATACTGTCACTTTTCTTTGTATTGGGCAGGACACATCTGCAGAAATCTGAGGTGGTTACCTTGCCTATCGGTAGCTCTCTTGTTTTCACCCAAAACGGGTTAGTATGTGTCCCTGTTGGTGATCTGCTTCACATGAATTTTCTCTGATTTACATTTTCTGGGACTATAAAGGACCATGAAGATTAATAGATTTCGCTTTAGAACAAGTCGTTCAGTAGCCCGTAGGTTTATAATGATAGCTGTGTCTTCAGAAATCTGTTGATTTGGGTTTGTGAGAATTACATGTAAACATACCGGGCCAAGTCCTGTATGCCTCCTTTCTTTGATTAGTTCAAATAAAGCCAGCTGGAGTGATTGATGGAGGAATGTGAACAAGAGGGTGGCATCACGGTTGGACCAGATGGTCTTGGAGGTTTTTTCCAACCTATGATTTTCCTGATTCTATGATCACCTTACAGTCAGCAAATTAACTAGACTGGTAAGTTGGTTTTTTTTTCTGATTAGGACTTGGAAAAACATATATAACTCCAGAGGAATTGAGGGTCAGAAGCCATCAGCTGTAGCGTGATACAAGCTCTCATTTCGGATGACAAAAATAGACTTTTCCTGTATTAACCTTCCGATACAAATAAGAGTATGTGCTGCTGCAGAGCTGTTGGTGCTCTCTCTTGTTGCTCACAGCTCTTCAAAATAACAACAGATCGAAATGTTTGCGCAGAACTGTGCAGACGCAGCTCCAAGGTGGGGTAGCCTCTTCCAGACATGGGCTCCAAAAGGCACTTAGGAGATTTATTTCTTGTTTCTGTATGTGTTTTTCTGTCTCTGCAGGGACAACAAAGTCTGCTGGTTTGGTAAATGCCGTGAGAGCAGAGAGGTGCCAGTTAGATCCGGGAGAACGCAGCACTGAAACCTACCTCCAAAACATCTCTGTCAAGTGTTTTAGAGGGGGAGGCAGGTTGCTTTCTTAGCAATAGGAAATTCTGGGGGAATGACAGAACTGGCAATGCATTTTTGTACTCTTTGTGTACAGTAGCTTCTCTGAAGGACTTGAAGGCTGATGCATTTACCTTCTTGATTTCCTGGAATAAACAGAGCCTGGTGTTTGTGCTAATTTGGGGGCCAGGCAGAGGATTAGCCAAATGAATCACAGGGATGTGCAACTTTGCATGAATCATATTTGCTGACACAGAGATCAGGGTCTTTTATCAGGCAGTTCTGCTAAAGGCAAACTATGCAAACCCCGGTCACATCCCAGCAGTGAGCTGAACTTGCTTGTGTTCAAAACGAAGCAGGCAACATCAGGGATATGAGATGACAATGGGTGTTTTCTTAGATATGTCAGCCTCAATGCAAACATTCATGCTTTTTGTGGTGTTACCCACTACTGGTCTCAGTTTATAGGCATGCCCTAATTTCTGCATGCTTTCAACTGGGGTTTGTTTTGCGGGGTGGTGGAGAAGGGAGTCCCATATCAACACAGATGAACACTGACCTTCATCACTGGTTGGGTTTTCAGGAATCGAGCAGGCACTAGCGTGGTGGGATATTTTGATGGAGAGATGTGATAAACTTGGATTTAATTGCCCTGAGGATAACTGCACTGAAGTTCAAGTGTGTTCCCCTAGACCTCCCTATGGCACGAGATACTTTGTGCCCACTTGGCTGGGCTTTTCTAGAACCTTGGCAGAAATCAAGTGCGGGCACTTGTGCATCTTTCTTCTAGTGGTAATGGTCTCCGAACTTCTCTCCCCTGTGTCACCCTTCTAAGCTTTTAAACATCTAGAAGAGAGTATTTTGTAATTAGGGAGCAATGGGAGGATGTTTTGCCTTGATGTCACCTTGAGGACAGAGGTCTTTGTGGATCTGTTGGGGTGGGCTTTGTGGCATGGCAGCTGTTGGAGATGAGCACTGCCGTGCAGGTAAAGCAGCAAGGAAGGGAGAGGAGAAGAGCAGACAGTTTTTCTGGACGTGGGACATAAAGCTACTTTTGCAAAATATGGAGATTTTTATAACTGAGGCTGTTGGGTTTGTATCCATTAGACTAATCATGTTGGCCTAGGTCCTGCAAACGTGCTCAGAGGTGAGAATAGCAGAGGCTTTAATACAGTTGGTCACTGTTGTTCTAGGTGTCAATTTTATTGCCTCAAAAAGCAACTTTACTTTTCTCTTTAGCAGTGCATTAGCAGTCTCCATCACAGCTTTTTGCTAAAGTCTAGCAGGAAGTCTAAATAAAGCAACGCCTTGCTTCAAGGAAGGTGCACAAATAGTGGAATTTCTTGGACTAATTTAATCCACCAGCATTGAATACTTAACTGTATCTCTGTGTTGGGCAGATTTTTTTGGCAGGGAGATAGCTTGCTTGTTTCTATGACAACTGAGATCATGTCATGGGTACTTAGGGAAAAAAAAAAGCGCTCAGCTTCTGCTGCAAGAAAGCCCTTTTGCAATGTGAGCACAAATTTTGTACTGCTTGCTTACAGGAGTTAAGTTGTTTAAAGAAAGCTAAGACAACTGGTTTCTCCATGAATCTGTCTTAAGCGTGATACAATGTTTGTTTACAAATTTTGCTGAGACCTACTGATCTCACATGTGTATGGAGCAAGTAGGTATCTGTTTTTTTTCACATCTGCTCTGGTTCACCAGGCAAGAGAAAAAACTCACAGAGATCTGTAGGCTTTATTCTTTCTTCCCATTGTTATTTGTGTAGAAGTCAACTAATTAAGGTAAAATACACATTGCTGTATCTTGATTGTATTCCTGCATTAGTTATTCTCCTGATTCTTAAAGCAGTTTTCAATATTTGAGTTGACAAATTGAAGAAGGAGTCATGGGTTTGCTGAACAAGCAGATTTGCATTAAAAAATTGCCCTTATATTAAAAACTCCATATTGCTAACAAAGCCACTAAAAGCTACTGCATCAGATAGTGTTTTAGTAGACTTAATGTGTACCCTTTAAAGGAAATGGGAAAAATAAAGCCAGATTCCAAGGTAGCTGGATAGAAAGCTTGTTTTATTCTTACTAATGGGCTTTAATTGTTCCCCAGCTCTGCACCGTGCACACAGATTTCTAACATCTCATTACACATTTGCACTCTGTGTGCTCTGCCCTCTTTCTGACTGGGAGGAGAGAGGCAGAGCATGTTTCACCTGCTGAGCTAACAGGAAAAAACCAAGAGGGCAGGACGTGGTAAGAGAATACAGGTTAAATACAGCTGGAGACAGCTACGTCTTGGTGCAGTAGCACCAGTGGGAAGTGGTGGGGTTGCTGAAAGGTGATGGGGCTGCAATTTTATTTCTCTGGGCAGCGTCTGGTTGAATGAGACTTAGGTTCAAGATTGCAGCATTTTTAGGTATGAGTGTTGTGCTGTGTTGGTTGTGCTACCTCAAAGTCACAAGAACCTGTGGCTAAATAGCTTTGATTTTAGGAAGAATCTTAAAAACAACAACAAAAAGGCACAAAAGATGTCTGTTGCAGGGTCCAAGGATGTTGCAAGGCCCAATGGCTGGGAAAGGAGACAAGTGGTGACTTCTAGGTTAACCTGTTGCAAGTCTGAGTCTCTCTGGGCTTTCATTTCAACTGCAGAGATTGGAGGAAACAGCACAGAAGAGGCATTAGAAAGTTGGTGTTTCTTGGGGGAGCAGCAGAAACGATGGCAGAACACCGTCTGTTGGACCCAGCTTCCCCGAAATGCTGTTTGTGCTGCCGCTACTGCACACACCCTGTTCGCAAGCTCTGGCTTAACGTAGCCCAGGCCTGCTCCTCACAGTCACAACCTCTGTGGAAGCAGCAGCTCTGTAATGAGCTTAAATTTTCAGCGGTGATAGCCCTTGGTGAGCATCGTTTGGTGTTGTCTGTGCCAGCTTGCATTCTTGCTGCCACAAGCCGCTTTGTGAAAGCGTTGCTGCCTGATGATTGTCCCTCGTGGACGGGGATCTGTCTGGCTCAGTTTGAGGGCTTGTGAGATAGTGGTGGGAATGCATGGAGGGTGTTACAATGCTGCAGCTGGATTAAGTAGCCCAGACCAGGGTGCATCATGCCCAGGCTTTAACAAGTTACTTAGCACCCTGCTCAGCTGCTTAAACTGATGGTTTGTGAGCTGATGGTTGCAATTTGCATAAAAGGTGTGAAAATCATGTCAATTACTGAGTGCTCTCCACAGCCTATATCTGGCACAACGTCCTATATAATCTCATCACCCCATTTCAGGGAGAAATCTAAGTAGGGAGAAAAGCTGATTTCTGACACTGCTCAGTTGTTTTCAAAATTAAGGTGTTAAAATGTTTGTTAGCCATCGGTTTGACTGGTGATTTCTTCCATCAGAGGAAATGTTTCCTTCCCACTCCCTTCAGGCTTAAATTGAACAAGCAAGACATGCACCAGGAATGAGTCCAGCATGTAACGTTGCACCTTAACAACGTCTCTTTATCTTGACAAAACTCTTGGTTCCTTTCTTTGGAATCTCTGGAAATAAAGTGGCAATGTTTGTTGGGGCTTCGCATATTGCATATTTGTTGCACAACCTCTCCAATTCCCACTGCTGGGAGTGAAGTGGGGAACAGTGGGACGCATGCGCTCTTGGACTGATTCCATGAGGCTTTGCTCCTGCTCTTAGGGACCAACTAATTTCATGTCACGAGGTATGGTTTAGCATTGCACTGAAATCCAGTGGATCAGGTAACTGATTATCTGTTTTACGTCCCTTTAGCTTCAACATCGGTGTCTGTACAAGAAGCCATTGGCTGGGCTGTGGCAGAGATCTGCTCTGCCCGCCCCAGCAGCTGTTAGGTTGCAACATCAAATTCCTCTGTCCCTTGAGCTATGCAGATGCTTTTATCCTTCCTTTTCTTGGCCAGGAGTGGAAGAGAGGAAAACATCAGTGCTCTTTCCCTTTCTTTTGGTCTCTGAGCACTTTGTGAAACATCTGATCCTATGGGCTACAAGCAAGGAATAATTTGCCTGCTTTGCACTTAGCCCTGCAATGGTAGTGCTTCGGGAATAAAATGCAGGGAGGCTGGCTTGGACCTTTTATCGCGTGACTAATGAGACTGGGACTTACACAAGATGATGGATACTTGGACTGCATTAAAATTCTACTTCACGTTTTTGGTTTTAGAGTAACCACCATCATTTGTACAGGCTAAGTACCTAAGCAATTCCTTACTCACTTGATTGGAATCAGCTGCGTTAATTTTTCTGTTTGTAAAATGGGAAACAAGAAGCAAAGATCCCTTTTGCTAAAGGTAACCTACAAGACCAGAAGGAGAAACTGAGCTTGGTCAGGCAGGATGTGAAGCTCTTCTCTGTTATTCAGATTGCTTGTAGGGGAATTCTTCAGAGAATTCATTTCTTAGGGAAAGCGTAGAGAAAGCATTGCAACGTGAGACGCAGACAGTGGTTAAAGACAGTGCACTGCTTTCCCCAAACCTGCTCAAGAACAGTGCCCCTCACCTGTGCTGTGTTGTAGGCTGTGATACTCGTGGTCTTTGGGGAGTTTTTATTACTTCCAGTCTTCGCTTGCTGCCATTTGCAGCTCCCTTATGGATTTGATCTTTTCAGTGGTCCCAGCTAAATTGCGCTGCATCTCTCTGGAAGTCTGTGGGACCAGGGGATTTTACAGGTCAATCACAGCTGAAATAAAGCCAAGCTGTATTTCTTCACCAGCTCTCCAAACCCTTGCAAGTGCCAGCAGAGGAGTTTGTTTTAGCTCTCCTCTTCATCCCCAGTTAATGAGAAGGGAAAGAAGCAAGCGCAGAGCCGGGCAGGGAAGAGGCAGTGCAGGGTGGGACTGGTGAGATGCTGGCGCTTCACTCGCCCCCAGAAGCAATCCCTGTCACATTTTTTGCTGTCTCCATCTGACAGAGGCTGGCTATCCTTGTCTGTTTTAAGAACCAGGCCCACAGCCATGGATACCTTACGGATGGGGCCTTTTCTTTTCCCGCCTTAAAGGAGAGAGCTGCTACTTGAGTCTTACTGCTCTAGTGAACCACAAATACCCCTCGATGTGGTTACAGCAAGCCAGTCCCAGGGGATGCTTGTTTTGGTTGGGTCCCCCCTTTCCGAGCATGGGGGAGCCTGGAGGTGGCCCAAAGGGACGAAGTCGCTTTGGTTGCAGGGCTCCCTGCGCTTTTCAGCTTGACTTCCTTGTGGCTTTTCCTGCAAACACACTATTTTTTCAGTGAGTTTTAAAATAGCCCATGCTCAGAGGCCTGGGCTCTGGCTGCCTGAGGCACAAGTGCCCCCCTGGGATTGACATTTTCCTTCCTTGCTTCAAGTAGTGTCCAGGAGCAGGATGACGTTCTGCTGCTGAAATGAGGGGCAAAGCATGCACGTTTGGATCTGTCCTCTGTTCCTGAGCTGGACTGGAGGAAAAAGCCCTGAGGAGAGGGCACGGGACTGCGTGGGAGCCAGGAGGTCATTTGTAATCCTTTTTCCACCGCCGGCCTCTGGCACAGCCTTCAGTAGCCTCCAGCCTCACCCTTATTTATTTACCCCTAAATACAGGACTTTGCTCTGAGCTAGGTGCTGGAGCAATAATACCAGGGGCAGGGAAAGCACATGCTATTTCTTTCCGCTACAGGTCTCTTCTTTGGCCAGAAAGGATGGTGGGGCCTGAGCGATAAGCCATGTTCTTCCTCTTCAGCTTTTTGGGGATGGGCTCAATGTTATTTTTAGTGCTTGCATATTAAGTTTGCACTTGAAAAGTCTGTCTGGAAGCCTTGAGCCTGTCTACTTGGAGGCCTTTCTTTCTGTGTAATTTGGGCGATGCTGCATACTTGGAGATCTGCCTGGGGACTGAGAGACCTTGTAAAAATTCCTGCTAACAGCCCGTGTCCCTTAAGCACTTCCTGCACTTGGAGATACTTCTTAACAACGGTGAGGCATCTTTAACAGTTCAGAGGGAACAGATCATTTGGCTACTGCTGAGGGTGCTAGAGAGTAAAAGCCATCGTCCAAGTCACCTAAAACACTTGATGTTGTTTCTCATGGGTATAACCTCATGAATATTTTCTTGCCCTCTTTCGTGTATGCAGAAGCAGACTGGCAATAAGTATCGCATCCTGTGGGCTGGTCTGAGTTTCTTCATTGTCGTCATTGTACCTTGTTAAGCTCTTTATCTCTCTTTAAGTTGCAGGAGTCGGAGTCTGAGAACAAGCTGGATGGAGAGACAGCATCAGACAGTGAGAGCAAGTCTGAATTTGGAGGATCACCCCCAGTGCCAACGTCGGATGACACTCCAGAGGTCCTGAACAGAGCTCTCTCCAACCTGTCCTCAAGGTAGCCCTCACTGAGCGTTTCTGCCCTCTGCTGCCAGGGCCCCTGCATCTTCACTGTGGCTTTTCTAGCCCTGGCAGCATGGTGATGGCTGATGGAAGCTGAATAAGCAGCTCCCAGTAGTGCTGTGCTCTCCTTCCCTGACATGCAAACAGGAAGGCCGAGGCCACAGGAAGCAGAAGGTGATGGCGATGTTAGCGGGGAGAGCAGAGTGCAGCACTCAGGGCTGCTGTGTGTGGGAGAGGACCGGGGCAGAGGAGTGCTGCGGGAGGGCAGCCTTGTTGTGTGCTTAGTCTTGAAAGGTGAAAGGAGGCCTCAGTGGGGCAGAAGACATTGTGTTCAGCTTTACTAGCACTTTCAGTACTCAACTGTGGTGGTTTTAACTGCTAGTGTGACCCACTTCTGTAGGAACGCATGAGAAAAATGTGCTGATAAGGACAAGATCTAAGAACAAACTGGGAATGGCTTCTGCATGCGGCTTTGGGGCAAAAGCCCTTATTCATATCACAGGAGAAGGCATTTCTCCCAGATGTCCTCTGTGGCTGGGAGAGATTCAAGGCAGGATTTCTTGGAGAGTAGCAAAGGTACGACACATCAGGACCCATGTCTCCTCTTGAAAAGAAGTGCAGGGAGGGGTAACGATTAATACGTTATTTGAACTAATCATGCAGCTTGTCCAAGGTGTGGGAAACCTGTAGTAGAACAGGGACAAACACTTCTCCCATCCCATTTCAGTGCCCGTGGAGATGCTCTGTTCCTGACTAATGTTTTCTGTATTAATGACATTCATAGTAAGGAAGATTGAACTGAACTGTAGCCTTGCAGCTGCTGCAGCTGGGCCTTGATCAGTGAATCAAGGTCTCCCTTTGCTGCTTTTTGGCAGCACCAAAAAGAAATTTGGGGTTTCCAGGGCTCAGTGTCCTGCTTATGATGCGCAGAGAACAGAAGTGCTGTCCTGCTTCCTTACTTTGTTTTGTCTTTCTCTAACTTCTTTCCTTCTCTGTGGCCTAGATGGAAGAATTGGTGGGTAAGAGGCATCCTCACTCTGGCAATGATCACCTTCTTCTTCATCATCATCTACTTGGGACCCATGGTCTTAATGATGATAGTAAGTGCTCCAGAGAGATGCCCTTATGCTCACAGCAATAGGGGAGAAGGTTGCTGGGACCATTGCTGGGGTTGGCAGCTCAGAGACTTGTATTTTGACACATTTTTAATGTCCTTGAGGAAGGAGGTATTTAACAAAAGTGTGTTACAGCTTGCTGCTCTCTCTTTGTGCAGGTGATGTGTGTCCAGATCAAATGTTTCCATGAGATTATCACTATTGGCTATAATGTGTATCACTCATATGACCTACCCTGGTTCAGGACGCTCAGCTGGTGAGTAGGGTGACTGCTCCCCTCCCCATGCTTGTGTGCAGCAATAATGCTTCACCTCGTTGCAGACAGGCAGCAAGGAGATCATCTGGCTACCTCCAAACCAGAGACCATGGGATTGCTGTGTGTTGACCAGTGTCATGTGTTAGCGGCTCTTGTAAGAAAAAGCCCCGCTAAATCCTGATACATCAGTGTCTTGAAAGAGCCCATACTGATAAAGTTTGTCCCGTTGTTTATGAAGTGTGGATATTGGAATCCCATGATCTGTGCAAGGGACGGTGTTGACAGCCGTCACCACTAAGAGACAGACATAGTTGCGTGGGTGGGTGGAAGTTTGTAAGTGGTTGTGAAGCAGGGCTGAACATTGGGACACAGCTGGGCTGAGCAACTCTGTCTGCCAGAGAAGAGAAGTCTGGGGAGAGGGCAGGAGCAGTGCTTTTAGGATATATGGGCTGTTTTCTTTTAGGATGCATGAGCTCACAGAGGTCTGTTGAGGAGTGCCACCTAAAGGCAGACAGTCCTTGTGCATCAGAAGGCCAAAACCAAACCCAGACAGTATGATCCATGGCAAAGTGGAGCTGAGTGATGTAGCTGCTAGTTGAAATGAAGGTGATGTTTCTAAACTGGGGGAAATAAAGATCTGGCTGTCACTTGCAGGATGTCTGTTTGCAGTGTGTCAGAGCAATACAAAGACCTTAGGAATCAGCCACTTTCTGTGTTTCTCCAGGAGCCTTTTAGAGTTCCTGCTAATGAGCATCTGCATTCTCCACAGGTACTTCTTGCTCTGCGTTAACTACTTTTTCTATGGTGAGACTGTGACAGATTATTTCTTCACCCTGGTTCAGAGGGAGGAGCCCCTGCGAATTCTCAGCAAATACCACCGCTTCATTTCTTTTGCCCTGTACTTAACAGGTAGAGACCACATTTTCTGGTGGTTAAACTTGTCTGGACTGGGAGGAAGAAATCTCCTTGAACTACTCTTGTCCTGTATTGTATCCAATGCAGTATCTACAGCAAGTTATCTCTGCTCTTCAGTGACGTTGTAAATTGGCTGTGTGGTGACAAATCTCTTACATGAGGGTCTGTAGAAGGAGACTCCCTAAACTGTATGGGACAGTTAGGCTTGATGTTTACTTGTCTAAGTATAATTTGAAGGTGACAATATTTTGTGACTTTCAGATAATAGTGCTTTGCTCAGAAAAAAAAACAAACCAAAGCAAGCAACCAAAAAAAACCTAAGGAGCTGTGCACTATTCTCTCTTAAGGGGAAAAAAAAGTATTTCTTACTTTTGAAGAAATGTCCCCCTCATTCACTTTTCTTCTGTCTCTCACCAGGTTTCTGCATGTTTGTCTTGAGCCTGGTGAAGAAGCATTATCGCCTCCAGTTCTATATGGTAAGGTTAAATACAGGGACTGGCTGCCCCCAGTTGGAGGCAGAAGAATCAATAATGTAGGCTGCTTGAAAATGTTATATAGATAAATATGTTCCACTAGATGCTTCTGTGCTGGCTGTGCATCGTAACACTGCCTTGAAGAAGAGTTACTGCGAGCAAACTGTTCGTTTAGGGAGGTGTCCTGACTGAATTTCTTTGTAGTCGTGCATTCTTTTCTTTCTGCACTGGGGGATGCTCTTAAGAAACTTTCTGCACGCCGAGATGACTGCACAAGGCGGCTATTCGACTCTTGTACTGAGGGTGGATTGCCACGAGGGTGTATTGGCTATGTTTCCCTTTTCTCAAACATCAGTAAGGTGTTGCTCATATTTAACTGTCAACACAGTTAGTTTTGCTTTTCAGTATAATCAGCACACAGGGGTGCAGCTTGGATATCCATTGGCCTTTTGTTCTTCTCAATTAGTCAGAAAGCTGAGCGAGATGTATGAGAGAGGGGTGGGCTAAAGAACACTTGGTCTGGCAGAAGCCTGCCCAGTGAAGGTCAGCTCTGGGCTTGAACTGAAGAACATGCCTATAAATTACTAGGGATAACTGTTCCTTGCTCTTCATGCCTCTTGGTGTTTGTTATGGTGAAGGTGCATGCTAGAAATGCACATGTGCATGAGCCATTCTCTGTCTGAGAGGTAGCTAACAGCATCTGATTTGTGCCAGTGATGTGTGTGAGCAGGGTCTTTAGGCAGGCTGGACTGCATGCTGTCTTCTCTTCCAGTTTGGATGGACCCATGTGACGTTGCTAATTGTTGTTACCCAGTCGCACCTCATCATTCACAACCTGTTTGAAGGAATGATATGGTGAGTTGCCATGTGTTCTGAGTTGCTTTGATTTCTGCAGCCTTATACAGATTATCGTAGAATCATAGGATGGTTTAGGTTGCATGGAACCCTTAGAGATCATCTTTTCCAACCCCCTGCCGTGGGCAGGGGCTTCTTTCACTAGATCAGGTTGCTCAAAGCCCTGTCCAAACCAACTTCGAACACTTCCAATGATGAGGAATCCACAAACTCTCTGGGTAACCTGTTGCAGTGTCTCACCACCCTCATTGTAAAATATTTCTTCATGATATCCAATCTAAATCTATCCCTTTTCAGTTTAAAACTGTTGGCCCTTGTCGTGTCACTGCAGACCATGATAAAAAGTCTTTCCTTGTCTTTCTTATATAAGCCCCTTCATATACTGAAAGGCCACCATAAGGTCTTCCTGGAGTCTTCTTACCATGTTCTGAGTTAAAACTTTTTTTTTTTTTTTTTTAATAAATGGCTAAGGAGAGAAAGTGCTTCCTATCAGGGACTAACCTGTTCAGAATAGAAAAGCAAAAGATTGAATGATTCCTCAGCAACTTAGGACTTGCTTTGTGCTATTTGCCAGTATAGAGAGCTGTAGAGAGGCATCTGAATATTGCTCCGGGATGCAGGGACATTTCATGCAGTGCTTGGCCTGTGTAGGTGCCTTCTCTCTCTGTCCACTCATGTCTAGCAAATGAACAGGAGAATTCTGCTCAGCACTCGATTTGGGGTAGAGCTGCCAGCATAATGTTAAAAGCAGCGCTGTGAAAGAAAGGAAATTGCAGTGTGGCACCTTCACCAGCTTACTACAGTTGCAATACAGAGGGGAAGCCCTTTTCATGGTGGGGCTGTCAGGCTCCATCTTCCCCAAACCAGCAATGCCAGGAACTAATTTTGGCTGCTTTAGGATTGCATGTTTCCGTGTGCACCTCAGCTGTCCCAGAGTGCTTTGTGAGCAGCCTGCTTCCAGCGAAAATGCAGCCCCTCTGGGAGGAAAGGAGGTGGCTATCTAACAGCATGTCGTGTGACAGAAGAAGATGTGCTTAATTAAAACAGGCCATTCTGGGTACACAACGTGCTCTTTAGTCCAGAACACTGGAGTAACCCCCAGATTGCTCTGAGAGCTTTAAGCCATTTTCTACCATGTGAGATTGCATTGGATAGGGAGGTGTTGATATGATGGCCCTGCAAAACATCTTTCAAAACAACTATCCGTTTAGTGAAGTTGGAATTGTCTGATTTTGGCACTTCCCAACGGTTTGATTCTTCTCCCATCTAGGTTCATTGTCCCAATTTCCTGTGTGATCTGCAATGACATCATGGCATACATGTTTGGGTTCTTCTTTGGCCGCACCCCACTCATCAAGGTATGTAATTCTATATTGGACAAAAGATGGCATTTTGGCTTCTTTAGGTCTTAGTCCTGTGTTCTGATCTCCATTGGTGTGACTTATTACGGGTCTGAAGCAAGTCTCCAGACGACTTGGTGCATGCCCCAGTCTTTGAGGTTGTGAAGTGACATGAACCATTTCAGTCCAAGATGTTAGTGTCAGGTTCTGATCACAATCTGTTTGGTTGTTGGCACCAATTTATATTTAGCTCAGCAATTCACAAGCAAGGAAGGGCTGCACAGGTGTGTGGTAGTGACCATAAATGCACAGTTTGTAATTATCCCCTTCTTTTTCTCCCTCTGGCAGCTCTCCCCAAAGAAGACCTGGGAGGGTTTTATTGGAGGTTTTTTTGCCACTGTTTTGTTTGGATTGCTGGTAAGTAGCAATCATGGTGCTTATTTTTTTGGTCTTTTCCCTATGTAAGGTGACATGGTTTTGGCTAAAAAATGCACCCAAGCTTTAAGCTCTACTGGCTCTTCTCAGAAACTATGTTTTCCTTACTGACCAGAATTTGAACTGGTGGATGGTTGTGTTATGTGCTTTATGCAGATTCTGCAGATGGAGCAGGGTATTGGAGGAAGTTTTTGGTCCCTGTTAGACCCCGTGATGTTTCAGTAGAATAATTGTCCTTGAAACATTCTCTCTTGTCTCTTGAAGGGGAGAGACTATAGTATTTCCACAGATGCTGTACATGGGTAGCCAAAACATCTGGGGCTGCTGTTGGATCAATTCTGTGCATCATTTCAAAGGCTGTGTGGGGAAATCAGTGCTCTTCGAGTATTCTTACCTGTTTCTGTGATAATCTGTGTGTCTGGTTGTGTCCGTCCACTCAGCCAAATAGTGCTGCCTGTCTCAGCCTGTTTGTCCAGGGCTCTGATCACTGCTTGCTGAACAGATGCACTTACTAAACAACAATCCTTCCTCTGCCTTTAGCCAATTCCTGCTTGTCAGGAAAGTAATCTTCTTAATGAAGCTGGGAGTGTGGCTCCCTCCTCACTGTGTCTCCTTGAGTGGCCTTTTCCCTTGATTGCACCTCTGCATCATTGCTCAGGAAAATATTAATCTTGCTTTCTCTTACTGCATCTTTTTTTCTCTCTCCTTCAAGCTGTCTTATGTGATGTCTGGGTACCGGTGCTTCACCTGTCCCGTGGAGTTCAACAATGACACCAACAGCTTCACAGTGGACTGTGAGCCATCAGAGCTGTTCCAGTTACAGGAGTACAACATCCCCTTGGTGCTGCAGTCCGTGGTGGGCTGGGTAGGACTCTGTCTTTTGATTGAGGTCTTATTTATTGGGATAGGAACGTCAGGAAAAGAGATCAGGGCTTTATTTTGCTGGTATTCAAAGGAACGTGACAAGGGATGATGGTACATCCAGAAGAAGGGTGAATTCGGTGATGACCTATGTGGGTTTAAGACCAAAGCAAGACCCAAGTCTGGTGGGACATGAACCCATTTGAAAACTAGCTGGTCTAAAGCCTGGTTAGGACAGAAAGAAGGGCAGGAAGTGAGCAGTACTGTTCTTGATGGAAATCCTTCTCTGATGTGTTTTTTTTCCTGCAGAAGACAGTCCGGATGTATCCATTCCAAATCCACAGTATTGCACTGTCTACTTTCGCCTCCCTTATTGGGCCATTTGGAGGCTTCTTTGCTAGTGGATTTAAGAGGGCCTTCAAAATTAAGGTGAGGACACCCAGGTTCTGCAAGGTCATTTACATTTTTAAATATAAAGTTAAAAAGCAGTTGCTGCCACTCTAAGCAGTCTCTGTGCTCCAAGGAGTGAGTGGCAGGTTGGGAACTTTGGGAAGGGAGAGAGTGTCACAAATAACATGGGGGGGGCATGATACAATTCATTATAACTGATTGGGTGTGGGGAGAGACCTGAAAATTTCAGCTGTGATATTCTAAACACTGCTTTGGTGCAGAACTTGAGGTAGAGGAACAAAAACCCAGTCAGGATATTTTGCAATGTGAGCCTTCCCTTGATGCCTTGCAGGCTGGTTTTCATATAAAGAGTCTCTGTGCAGCTAAGATGACTTGAAAGGCAGAACAGAGTTGCAAGAGATAAACATTAGCCTTCCTTGACCTTTGAGTGATAGATGAGTTAAGGCTTTATGTCCCTCAGGCGCTGGCGGCCTTCGCAAAGGAGAAACTTTTAAAACCAAGGAGAGGTCAAGCAGAATTTCTTTTTAGTCTAACTTTTGCCTTCTGGGACAAATTAGAGCAAGGATGTGAGTGTAGTGCCTGGACGTTCGTAAGCAAGTACAGGTAACGAGCATTTGAAACTTCAATGTAATCCTTTCTGCTTTGCTTAGGACTTTGCCAACACAATCCCAGGGCACGGAGGTATCATGGATCGCTTTGACTGTCAGTACCTGATGGCTACCTTTGTTAATGTGTACATCGCAAGCTTTATCAGGTATCAGTTGTTTCCCAGTGAAGTTTGGGGGCTCTGTCAAGTTCAAATGACATACAGGCTTGCAATACAAGACTGTTGGTATCCCCATGAGATTAACATCCAGAAATACAAGACAAAGAAAGAGGGGGACTGGGGGCTTGAAAAAGGGAAGCATGTCTCAGAAGGATCATGCAGAGATGGGAACACAACCTGTTTTCCTAAGGTCTGTTATTTCAGTCCTCTCCTCCATGTCCCTTCTGCATACCTGTGAATCTTGAACAAGGTTTCCCCTGAACTGATCAAGCAGAAAAATCTTAATTCTGTTGCGGTGTGCAAATGTTTGGTAACCAAACACAGAAGAGAGCCCATAGATGCACAGAAGATGTACTCTAGGAGCTGAGGAACTGAATTTATGTGGCTGCTTGGCTTTTTGTATCTGTTAATAGGGGAAAAATCCACAACCCTCTTGAAACAGATTTGATTTGGTTGGTTACAGTTCAGCATCACATGCCTTTTGAATCCATTTCCACATCTCTGAAACAGAGTTAAGCTCCCTGGGTAGAACCACTGAAGGAATGGGCAACATGTCTATTATTTCAAGCCTGTTTTTTGGATGAAATTGCATTTAGATTACCAGAGCATTGAGACTTAGCAATACAACTCACTGGTAATGATTGCTTTTGTGTTTCAGAGGTCCTAACCCAAGCAAACTGATCCAGCAGTTCTTAACCTTGCGGCCAGACCAGCAGCTTCACATCTTCAACACGCTAAAAGCACACCTTGTTGACAAGGGTATGTTAGGTAGTTTGGAGGATGCATAGACAGCCACGTGATTGGAATGGGACTGAAAACGGACAAGCCTCCCCAAGGAAATTCCTGGCTTGCCTAATTCAAGACAATAACAAGGCCTCATTTCACTGTAACTTTTCTTCCTTTCTTGGTAAATGTTTGCATTTGTGTTTGTTATTTTTTTATATAATATATTTATATAGCTTTGGTTCAAATGAGCAAATCTGAGTTTGTAGCTGGAAAGGAATTAAGGCTTGGAAGGAGTTGGGTGAAGTAAGAGGGTACAACTGTCCTCACGGTCTGTTCTTAACCTTCGATGCATGTGGGCAGAAAGTTCAATTTCCTGTGGGTGCAGGGAATACACAAAACATTTCCCGTACAATTGCCTCTGCGCATGGAAGTCAGCAGGGAAGGTGAAGCTGTGCAGCTTCCCTGGCTTTTGTGCCAGGTTGCATTCATAATGGCAGCTCTGGAGACCATCATTTTGTCTGGCGGTAACTGTGACTGCAATGTTCATTTTCCCAGAAAGCCACATATCCGTCTGTGTGCAGACTCCTTGGAGGCTCTGCATGGCAAGCACAAGGCTCAGTTAATTGGAAGAGAACTTTGTACTAATCCAGCTATGTTTCCTCTGCCCAGCCAGGCATGTGTATCTATTTTCACTTGCTGTTTCTGCAAGTACCTCCCACATTCTCCTCTTATGGCTGGTATTTTGACAAAGAAGATCTTTTTTAACCTATTAAATTGGAAATAAACCGGGGACAAGGAATTAAGAAGCTGATAGTTGCTCATAGGAATGTGGGAGGTTCAGATTGCTTCAAAACTGAATTGAGTAAATAGGTTTTAAAGAACATTGAAGTTTCATTGAGTAAATCCTGCCAAGTAAGAACAAGCTTTTAAATAACCTGGTTCATTTTTCCTCTGTCAAATAACCTTTAAGAAACATTGAACCACACTTTTTTTCATTTCTTGATCTTTGGAAACCCCACACTTGGATATTTTACCTAATTTGGAGAGCAGTTTCCAACTTGGTGTTGTTTCTGAAGTTTGCAGGTTGGAGCTCCAGCACCCTGCTGGTGCAGTCAGCTGGGTATTTCATTTTTCTTTCAGGGATCATGTCTATCACCCATTCGTTACTTGAGTTCTGGATGTTGTGCTGCTGAGTTTTATCACGGTCTGTGTTGCATTTCAGTCTGGGTTCATTCACCTGCAGGCTTCTGTCCTGCTTTGCTTACTAAATCTTGTCAAAAATAGGTTGCACTTAATAGTTGGAGGTTTTATCTAAGTACCTAAGTACTTTCCTTTATTTTGTCATACTTTTTTATTATTTAAAAATGAGAGCGCTAGAGATTGTAAAACTTTTTTTTGTGATCAGACAGTGAAAATATCTTCAGTTTATACTAGACCTTATGCAGTGTTCCCGTATACAAGGTGACTCTGATTTTACTTCTTTCCATAGTTTGTGCACTAGAGAGAGAAACTTTACCTTATTTTAACCTGGGGAACGAGTGACAGGGAAAAATAATACAGAAGTACATTGCTGTATTCAAACAGTTGCTGATATAAACCTTATACACCACCACCACCCCACATATGGAGACATGTACACGCTGCAAACTAGCTAAGCATCGATGGAAAATAAAAAACCTGAAAATATTTCATGGTTCATACTCTGTATTCTCATTCTGCTGTTGCTTTCATTTACCCTAAAGGAGTGGACAAGAGAGCACGTGTGCATGTGTAAATACATGAATAGATACCAACATCTCTTTTACATTTCTATACAAACCTTTCCGTGTCATAAGTTCTGCTTCATCTCCGTAAACAGGAGCTGTGGGGCAGAAGTGTGTGCCCATTGCACTGCAAATACAGGTGTTGATCAAGATTACGGATTGTGGAGAAGAAGGAACTGTTTCCACAAAGTATTTTCAGCATGGTGCTGACAAAGGTCCTGGCTTCTGGGAGAGGCCAGAGCCACTAAGACAGAGACAATTCGGGATTGTATTTGGTTAATACCAACAGTGTAGAGGCTTTCCTAGACTAGTTGTGGAGCCTGATTTTTTTCCAGCTAGAATCAGGAAGGGATTTATTTTGTGTTGACTTAGAGGATATTGGTCCAAGCTCCCCGGAGGGGAGAACTAATGTGTTTCCATCTTGCTTCACCCCAGAGAAAATGTTTGGACTGCATTTTACAATAGTTTGTCTGAGTTTAACTAGGCAAAGGGAGGACACTTGAAAGAGTACTTGAACTGGGAATAGATGTGGAAGTGACAGGGTTTTGCATAGACCCTGAAAAGCAGCTTTCCCTGTGGTCAGACAAGCTGGTGCTTTTCTGGATTCTCCCTGCCTGATGTCAACATCTGCCAAAATCCCTTGTACTGCCCTGTTGGTTCCTAAGTCAGTCATCAGAAGAAGCTACAGTGTTGATAAATATTACAAAAGTGTAATAATACTCTTTATAGCAATGCATTTTTCACATGGGTCTCTAGCCTCCTGCTCATCTTGCTTTGAACCTTTTGTACTTCTTTAGTTGTAATTAGTGGGGCAAAAACCCGAAACCTTTGTGCATGCTTTTGATTTGAGTAGCATTTGGGTCTTTTTTAACGGTGCAATGCTGGATGTAGACACTGGAGGGCAAAGCAGCTGCATTAATGGCTTCACAGTGCTGAGAGAGAAGCTGCAGCAGTGTGGGTGGTTTTCTGCGCAGCTCTATTACTCTTACTTCCTCCCCAGCAGTGCAGTGGACAGCTGGTCTTCCAAACCTGTTTTGATCTTGAAGGGTAAAGATATGTGGAAAGGGTTTGGCATCCTGCACTGAAGTTTAGTAAACTGAATGGGAACAGTGCATCCATTTGGGAAATGGAGGAAGAAGGGAGGGAGATGAGGGATGATAAGATCATCGGCAAGCTGTATAGCTGGTCTCGCTGAAAAATACTGGTGAGCACCATAGCATGTCCTCTGTCATGCTGAGACTATGGCTGGTAAACCCGTTTGACTTCTGCACCACTTCTGGGAGTGTATGTAGTAGCGCTGGTCAGCTCTTAGTGACAGTGTGCTGCCTGGGGGAGCGTTTGGTGAGTTTTCCCCATCACCCCAGCCTGGGATTGGCTTTAGTTTGCTGTAAATATTTCAAGTTATACCTATCAAGTTAGAGGAAATGAAAAACTACTGTTACTGGCTCTAGCTGTTCCTAAAGGAGGCGTTAGCTGTGATGCCAAATGTGCGTACAGGGATGTGCAGCAAGACACATTGCAGCTCTTTGCATTGCATTAAGCCTTGCAGGACCATGGCCATGCTGCAGCTCTTGCAAGAATGTAGTTTTGGAGGGAAACTGATGTAGCTAGTGCTGCTGGAGAGGCCACGCAGGCACCAGGGGCATCTAGCTAAGGCAGTGCAGGGATTCTCACGTAATGTTTCTCCAGCTGCAGAGCTCGAGCTTGGCATTGCACGGTAGTTTTGGAAGCGTTCATCCTGCTTGTGCCCAGCAAGAAGGAAATAACTGGGAAAGCAGACCAGTGGGGGATACTGCATTGGCTGGTGTGGGTGCTTGGGTCAGGAGAAAGAGAAAAGTGGGATTTGTCTGATGTCAAGCCTATGAAGGTAGGAGTGCTGCCTCGGGAGGGGACAGGTGATTTGGAAACCACCTCCTCACAGTCAGTCACTGTTTTTCCAGCTGGAGCAGACAGAGATGGATGTGAGTGTATTTAATAAGCAAAGAGCTGGCACATGGTAGAAAGGTGCTTTCGCATAGTGTGACAAGCTGGCTGTCCCAGTGAGGTGACTCTAAACATTCCTGGTGTTTGCTGGTGGGTGAAGGTCATTTAGTGAAATGGGCTGGACGCTGGTCTGCTCACAGCTTGAGCGTGTAGTCGAGCATTTGGCTTACCCTGATGGGAATTTGCTTCTTTGAGTTTGTTTGTAGCCCAAATTTGTTTATAGATCAGTTGCATCGTCAGGCTGGGGCCTGCAGTGCTCACTGAAACATTAAAACCTAGTTGCTGGGTATGGTGTCATGTCCTGTACCCATCACCCTGCGTTATTCAGATATTCTTTGTGGTGATGGGCTCAGGATTCTGCTGACGCTGATCTGAGGGGGCAGCCTGTGTGGCTTGTGAAGCCAAAAATCCCATAGCATCAGCCAACACTTGGCTCCAGGTTGGGAAATGCCAGTATCCTAGACTTTAAGGCATCTCCTGTTCCCGATGCATGCAGCATGTCCCCCTGAGCACGACTGGTGGGATCCAGGCACGCGTCCAGGCCTTGGTCTCTTCCTTCCCCGCCTCCTCTGACTGGCTTGGTGCTATAGGAGGAGGGCAAAGCTGTGTGGAAACCATCACTGTGGCTCATCCAGACCTTCCTGGGGACAGGCATGCACCGCAGAAAGCATCGCGTGACAGCTCCTGTGGTTCCTGACCTCTGTAATCAGCCCCCGAGCTGCTGTTTGTACTACTGTAATTTTTGCGTGCTCCTGTTCCCCAGACGTGATGTGTTTCTACCATCTGCTTCTTTCTCTGTGCATTGTTCTTTTGATTAATGTTTTAGCTACACATGTAGAATTGCCTTTCTTTGACCGAATGTCCGAATGTGATATATTGTATATTTTAAAGTATTTACCCTATTTATATACCATATGTTACTGTTAAATAAATATAAGTTCCATTATCTGTAGTGGAGTTTTATTCAGTGCCGTTGGCAAGTTGGGGAGATCCTGGAAACCTCCTTTCCATGCTCTGTAAAAGGAGCTCAGCCTGTTTTGAACGATAATCTTTGTATGCCCTCATTTGTTGCCCCATATAGTTCGCCTTCCTCAGGGACTTCCGAGAGCAGACCTGGGGTGGATGCAAACATGTGCATGGAGGCTGCGGACAGACTGAGCACGCAGGTAGTGACCATCTGTGTCCTGCACGAGGGACACGACTGGCTGGCTTTCCAGAGTGGTTTGGAGTGGAATCAGCAATCAGATCACCCAGACTGGTCTCAGTGAAGGGTAAGGGAAGCCGTGGCACCTCTGTGCCCTGCAAATCAGCTCGTTTTGTCCTAAGGTTTTTGCTGGGAATGTGGAAACCTGTAGGAATTCTGGTTAGCATAAATTATCGCTTCATTTCAGCCATTTTTCCTGACTTGCTTGGGTTAGGAGGACAGAATCCTTCTGTTTACCCAGCAAAACGTACTATTTTTAGCTCTCGTGTTATTTTGACTGTTTGACTTATCAACTAAGCTAAACCAAGCAATCAGCAGCCTTCTCTTTGCTTCCTGTCACGCTGTCTGGGTATTTTGAGACAAGTTAATCTTCCAAGAAAACCAAACTATATCTTCCTTTACAGCAAACTTGCAAAATTGACTCTAAGGCCCCAAATCTTGTGCTGCAGTACATCTTCCCTGGAGGAACTGGCTGGTTAAAAAGAAAATTGCTGAGCAGCACCATGCAATATTCAGCAGTCCTCTGAAACAACTACATGTTGTTACTGAGAGGTCTTGAAAGATGCCTCAGCATTAAGTCTTTTTGAAAACAGACTAAGAAATCATTCTCTTACATATTACCAAAATGCAACTGAATAGGTAGCTGTGTAATTCAAGACGTCGCCTCTAATCCCATGTGTGCATGTAGTGGCTAGGTAGTGAATGGAGAGCTATGTTAAAACATGTTTTCTTGACCTCTGCAGCAGTTTTGCCTTATTCTTCTGCCACTGAAGGAGTTTTCTTGCTGCAACGCAGGTTTTCCTGGGCTGGCTGGCAGCAGGGCAGCGCGCATGCCCACACTTTGCCGTGAGTCAGCCATGTCATCTGACAGCCTCTGTGGCCAGCGTCATCGCTGCCTGCGTTTCAGCTGTTCAGCTGAAGATCCCCTTTCGTTTCTCCTCATCCTGTGCCAATTTCATCGAATCAAGCATCCGAAAGAGCAAAATCCCGGTGTAAATCCTGCTGCTAGCACTGTGCTCCATACCCACCAGGGCAGAAAGCCTCAAACCAAGGCTGCCTTTGCCACAAGCAGGTCTGTTGCAGCCATGCAACCCTCCGTCCAGATGTGTTTTCCAGGAGATCCTGATAGAAGAGGAATGTAAAACAAAATAACAACATAGGTTGAGATTTGCCCTAAGTTCTCCAGGTGCATTCAGCCCAGGAACAGGCTGCCTGATGTGGTTTCTAAAGAAAAAACCCAAATCCTGTAGATGTGCGTTCATTCCCAAACCCAGAGGCATAGTCCTGGTACTTGATGGGACCAAGCGGGTGGCAGCTGGGATGGCTCTGTGGGTGCTGGAGTGCTGTGTGGTGCTGGAGGGGGCTGAGCTGCTGCAGTGTAGGCACACGGCATTGGTCTGAGTTGTACAGTTTGGGGCTAAAACGCTTGCTGTTTACTTTCTGGAGGAGAGGAAGGTGCAGCATGACATCCTGTTCACACGGGCAGGTGGAGAAAGGCGGCTGGGTGTGAGCTGCTGCCGGGTTTTTGTTAAAAACAAAAACAAAACAAAAAACAAAACAAAAACAAAAAAAAACAGGTTGAAATGAGAAAAAAAAAAAAAGGATCTAATGCATGACTCCCTAAATTGCTTCCTGCTGATACTATGAAGAGGAGGAAAAATTACCCTAAATTCAGGGCCATCTGCTCAAAGTATGGCAGAAACAGGGTTAACGCAGGCAGCTTGGTCCGAAGCAGACTATCGGGGTTAATCTAGTTCAGGCTCGGTATGTGCCGAGCTTCTCGTTGCGATAGCGCTGCTTTCCGTGCTTTCAGCAGTGGAAGACGTGAGCTGGGGCTCGCTGAGCTGGATCCAGCTGCTGCTCACAGCTGCAAATTCATCTCTTCAGCTGCAATTAACCCAAACTAGCCCAATCTGGCTGTGAAATCGGGCAGTGGGGGCCAGGTCCAGCTCCTTCCTTGAGAGGCACAGCCTGAATTCACGCTATGGCAGTAAAATAAACGCTGCCGTTGCAAGGAGCTTGGTGCATCCTGGGCGTGACGGCAGGGCTGCGACTCAGAACAGGAACCGGCGGCTGCATCCTCTTTCGCCCTTGGCTCCCCAGGCCACCATTTCTGCTTCTACTTGGAGCAACTTCCCTTTCTGCAGGGCCCAGGCTTTCCCCATGGGGGGGAGGGGGGAAGGGAGATGGAGGCTGGAGCCCCCTTAGCCCTTTGGGGCACATCGCCCTGTCCTGCAGCCACCCTAGATGCTTTTTTGCTCCATTTGAGTGTTGGTGAATGCAACAGCCCTTCCTTGTATTTGTCCTGCATCTCACTCGCATTGCATTGCAGATGGCTTTGCAGACATGCAGCTGTTTGTCTCCTGGAAATACAGCTTTAAATGGCATAGGATGCAATATGCCTGCTGCTGTGAGTGTGGTCTGTGTCCAGATCCCCTGACTCTCGCTGGGCAGCTGAGCTGCACTTCTGCTTGTACCTACAGCCTTTCCTCCAACAGCAGCCCCATTTCACCCCATTTTGATTCTGTCACTGTTGCAAAAACCCTAAACCACTTTTGGGGACCATTCAACAAGCAAAAAGCTGCCCATGTCTCCTGGACTCTGCACTCATGGACGTGTTTGGACATTCGGGGATGCTGTCCTGTAGTGTTTGGCCGTGTCAGCTTCACTTTGCTGCCGAGCAAAACATTTCCTGAAACCCCACGCTGGGCCATGCCCTTCGGCAAGCGCTTTTCTAGTGCGACCACGGTGCCGAGGACACCCACTTCCTCAAATGCAATGAGCAGTGTGCTGAGAGTGGCCCCAGCCTTTTGGTGCAGGCTGGGGCCACGCTGCTGCATCCCCACGCAAAGCGGGGGAGCAAAAAGTGGAGCAAAAAAGGCGCTGTTGCCTCCGCGGTGTTGGGGAAGCAAGAGAAGAGCTTTACAGGAGAGCAGAGCAGGAAAGGACTTTTATGGGGTTGCTCGCAGCCGCTCGCAGATGAGGGAGGAGGAAGTACGTTGGCAAATCAACCCTCGCCGAGCTCTTGTTCTTCGTGGGGGGAATCGCACCCCGGGCGCAGGATCCCTGTGGGGCTACCCAAGCTCCACTTCAGCCCGTCTCCTAAGTGTGCTCCCTCGAAAAACAAAAATAAGCTCTTTCTGATCCAAAATGTCCCTCAAACTGCCGCGGAACTGGGATTTCAACCTGAAAATGGATGCTACGAAAATAGGTACCGTGACTGCTTCTTTATGCCCTTCTGTTCCTGCTTCAGCCTTTCAGAGCTGGGATCCGCAGGGTGCCCATGGCTGAGCCCAGCAGTGATTCCAGCTGCGGCCCATACCCCAAAACCTTTTGGGCCTTGGTGGGGGGACCTGGCCCAGGCTACTGCTTTCGAGACAGCAGATGGTTTGCAAATGATTTGTAAGAAATTATTTGCAAAGCTGCCACAGGGATGCTGCATGAGTGTGGCTGGGGCTCTGGGGACTGGAGCCGTGGGGTGGCCCAGTGGGGTTGGGGACAGGGTGACAGTGTTGCAAATCCAAACTCCAGGTTTTGAGGGGATTTAAAATACAGGGTCTCATTTTGCTGAGCAAACCTTGGAGGAGGTGGAGCGCAGACAGAGAGGTGTAGGCTGGAGGAAGCAATCCTGCTCTTGCTCAGGTGTCTTCGCCCACCCCAACGTCACTGGTTTCCTCTCACCGGTGGTGTAGAGCCCTCTGACGCCCGCGCTAGGCTCTGTGCTGTGGTGGTGGCTTTGCTGCCTGGTTTCCTGACCCTGCCCAGGTTTTACGTGGTTCCTGTCCACTCTGGGATCCATCTCCAGCATGACAACTACTTAGATGCGTCCTTGGGAAGGAGTGAGGGGTCCCTACAACAGGCTCTGGGGCCAAAATACGACCTGCTTCGCATCAAGCAGCCAGGGAGGGGTTTGGGGGGCAAGGATGCAGCATCTGAGGAAGGGGCGCATGAGCCCAGCCCTCCGCATGCACCAAAGCAAAGCTCCCTGGTGGTGCTGGCACCGGTGCCAAAACAGTCAAGGCAAGTGTTGGTGGGGGGATTTCTCCTGACACGGGGGGATTTAACTGAGCAGGTCTCCACAGTGCTGAGCTCTTCCTCCCTGCACCTCACATCAGCTTGTGGTGTTGTCCTGGCCAGATTTTCTTGCAAAGGCCGTTGGGACTTTTATCCAGAGCCACTTTGGCTGGGGCTGCCCAGCCATTGCTTCGCAGAAAGCCCCAGACGATGCAGTGCTGGTCCCAGTGGCTGCTGCTGTGGCCAAGCTCAGTGGTGTGCAGGATAGGGCCCTGGGAGTTGCAGCTGGACAAAATGGTGCCATTGCGTGCACTTGCTGGCTTGCAGAACAGTGGTGGGGACCTCCCCCCCCCCCCCCCCCCCCCCAGACATCACAGAAGCATCCTGGATTTCTGCATTGCCCGTTCTTAGGACAATTGGCTTTTTTTTTTTTTTTTTTTTTTTTCTCCTGTGGAGCATTGTGTAAATTCAATCAGTATCTCAAAAAATAAAGGGTCAGGGGATGCTGAGGCTGCTGGCTGCCCACAAGGAGATACAGCAGAGGTGTCACACAGGCTTGAACCCGTGTTGTTATCAGGAATTGCTTTTCGGTAGAAAATTCACTTGCAATGGTATCTTTTTTGTGGCGTGCAGCATGGCCCCAGGCTGCGATGTGTGTGTGTGTGTGTGTGTGTTTGCAGGGACCTGAGCTGCAGGTGCTGCTCTTTGCAGAGACTCTTATCATGCTTCAGGGTGTCTAGCCCATGGGACCAGCCACTGCCGTCTGCAGGGACGTGACTCACTTGTGGAAAATAATCTCATATTAGTCACCATTGCTTTTGCTGGATCCTCCCAGTTTCTGGTACTTCCCTCTACATGTCCCTAGCTGTGGCCATGGCACAAGAGGCTTTTGAGAACCCAGGGACAGCTTGCTGGCTCCTGTGTGCTTCCTCACGTTGAGACAAACACAAAGCTATTT
This sequence comes from Cygnus atratus, assembly GCF_013377495.2. Classification (NCBI taxonomy): domain Eukaryota; kingdom Metazoa; phylum Chordata; class Aves; order Anseriformes; family Anatidae; genus Cygnus; species Cygnus atratus. The sequence continues at coordinate 5,398,643 of NC_066388.1, forward strand.
ATTTCCATGAAACAGAAAACTACATGTGCAGCTGTCATTGCAAAACCTATTGGAGAACATTTACTGCTTTTTATCGCACATACCCAACATCCTTCAAGAGGGATGGCAGGGAGGTTGTGTGCACGAGAAAAGGATTTGGAGCAGGGACTGGTGGCTGTGTGGGCACTGCAGTAACACCCGATGCAATTTGTCACACTTCAGCAGGGCTCCTCCTTTCTGGGAGCAGCCAGCAGGATGCAGACACCCCACTGCGGCCAGTCCCCAGAGCTGGAGGAGGAGCAAGGATGTTTTGGAGGAAATATTCAACTACAGAGGTGGTTACCGCAGGAAATGCTTCAGGGGGCACCGTATTTGCTTTTAGGGGCTCTTTCCTGCCCTGCAAACACAGCAGGGATGCGCGGGTGAAGGGCTGCACCCAGGGGAGATTGCAAGTGGTGGGACAACCTGGGGGAAGCCAGGGAAAAAGCCTCACCCCAGTCCTGCATGAAATTTTCAGCACGTGAGCTGGGTATTGCACTGGCCACAGAAGGTAGAAACTTGGAAAAGTGGTCAGGGAGGTAGCCGCAGCCTCGGTAGTTCTGGTTTTGTGAACACAGAAAACTTTCCACCAGCAAAAAATAGCATCACTGTCTGCAAAGGCAAGATCCCCGCAGCAGCTCCCACTGCATGCCTCTGAAGTGGGGATGGCTGCTAGGGAGGGATCGCGTGACAGGTATGAAAGATCCTGCAAACTGCTGATTTGGCCTTAAGTTAGCCCAAAGTACAGGGAGAGCTCTCTCACGCAGAGGGAAAAAAACATCTGTGTGTATCGTGCACATGTGAGCATGTGATCACAGCTAAGCCATATGTGGTTGCACCTTGAATACAGCATTTCGAGAGTGCTGATGCTAAAGTAAAGGGGACCCAAATGTACCACACCATTCTTCATGTGCCAGGGAAAACATGGGAATGGCTGCAAACAGGGAGAACAAACTGTATTTCCAGCAAGGACTGGGCAATTTAAGCTCAGGACTGAAAGCAGGAGGAATGTCTGCGTAGCAGTGCTGGCTAGGTCACTCCCTTTACACGATGCAGAGCCCTGTTGCAGTGGTGATGGGCTGAGGGGGAGGACGGTATCACTGATAAAAGGTAATAAAATGTTGTCTTTTTTGTAAAAGACACAATTTCTCCTTGCAAGCCCTGGGCCACTGGAATATCAAAGCTGCTGGGCTGATCTCTTAGTGGAAGATGAACACGGAGCTGGTGGATGGAGACATCCTGGTTGGGACCAATCCTGACACAACTGCATCCTGGATTCCCACCCCCTCGGGTGCAAGCACGGACCCTGCCAGTTGCTTTGCAACATCTTTGTTTGGGGTTAAGCCTCAGTGGTGCTCAGTACAGAGACTTCATTCTGCTGACGTTGGTGCTTATTAAACGTAGCATCAGCATCTCTGTTTCACTGAAGGGAAGCTGAGGTGCTGTGATCAGACAGGAAACAGAAAGCAAAATTCTGGGAGGTGATCTGAGTGCCATCAGCTCACGAGAGCGCTGCTTTCTGCAGATTGGGGCTGATGTGGAGTTGTCTCACTCAGGATTCTTGCCAGAGTGATGGGCTGTGGTTTCTGCAGAGCAAAGAGCAAAGCGGTCGCGAGAGGCAGGCACCTCGCAGCCCGCATTCCAGCCCTGTGGACCATTCCCCTGTGGAGCCAGCATCAGCTACACAACATGAAAGAATAGGATTTAGGAGGAGGACCGATGCTGCTTGTAAGCAGTTTGCTGAGAATTGTGTTCGTATTTATGAAATTTGAGTAATGCAGATGTTTTGGCAAAGAGCAAAGAAGCTGCCTGCAGCTGGAGGAGCAGTGTGGAGGAGCCGTTTGGTTGCTGCAGCAGGGCAGTCCCTAGGAGCAGGATTTTTCAGGGCAGCAGGCTAGCAAATCCCTTTCAAAGGTCCTTGCTCACAACCACATCCTCTGTGGGGGACATCTCACGTCAGAAGATGATGAGATATAAGCAGCATCCTTACCATGCATGCTTTGAAGGATGATTTTTGGATTCACCATCATTTTTTAGAAAAGGATTTGCAATGCTGTGGTGGTTTCAGTGGGCAGGTGAGCTCAGAGCTTCCTGCCCGTGCTGGGCTCCAAAGGACGAAGGTAAAATGCAGTGGGGTTTCTTGCTCTGGGCGATTTGGAAGGGGAATCTAGGAATGGTCCCAAACTGCAGCACCTCTGAAGCAACTGCTAACCATGCAGTGATAAATGCAAAACATTTCGCAGGTCCATGCTCCCCGTGGGTGTCTGTGTAGATGCAAGATGCACTGGTCCCAAGCATCACAAGGCCATAATTTTTAATTTTTCACTTTTTTAAGCTTATCCTTTGAACATGGTCAACAAATTCCCAACACTCACAGCTAATGCAGCTTTTGCAGCTCTCTGCTCCACTGACTGACTTGGGGGAAAAGTGGGCACTGGGCGTCAGACCTATGGGATGGCTGTGGCTTACCCCCGCGGTGCTGCACAACGCCACCTTTGCAGCCCAGTCTCCACTGTCCAAATCCTGCACTGCAGGACTTGGCCGCGTGTCACTGTTTCTAGCAGGGCGGGTATCTGGAAATCACCATGTGCAGAGACTAGCAAAGTTGAATTCCCCTGTAGTCACAAATTAGTTTTACCCCACACCCATAAATGCTCACCCAACCCAGCTGGGTTGGCATTGGGGTCCTGTAGTGCCTGGTCCAGAGGCAAAAACCAAAGCATCCCTTCTGGAAACGATTCCTCCCAAGGCATTTACTATCACAGAAGCATTTGGAGGTGCCACGAGGCCACATGCTGGTCCCTGGTACAGATCAGTGTTACCAATGGGAAGCATCTGTGCAATGGGAGACCGGGGGTACCACTTTGCCCTGCTGGTAAATCCATACCAGCAATTTCCTCCTCCTTGACACTTTCCAGTATCCTTGCAGGAGGTCAGCCCCTTTTGCAATGTCAGGCAATGCTCTTCCAAAGCAAAACTCTATTTTCCAAACAGTTTTCATTATTTTTTTTAAACCTGGCTGGGTCATTTTGGTATTGCTGCTGCAGACTGTTTAGGGTGGGGATAAAAAAACAAAACAAAACAAAAAACCACACTTCCATTAAAAAAAAAAAAAAAGCTAATGATTTTCTTCGTGCTTGCAAGACAATTACTCCCACGCAGGAAAAAGGAAGCACACGCTGACAGATACTGCAGCCACTTCCTTTAAAACTCGATAGCCAGTTTGCTTGGTGCAGGCAGAGGGGCAGAGAGCCGCTCTCACCATCGCAGCTCGGTCGGCCCTGCAGAGGGGTCTGGGGTGGCTGGGCCCCCTGCATCCTCACCAGCCCGTCCCTCTCTCCCCGGGCAGCCCGCTCCAAGAGCGTGATGAGTGGCGAGGCAGCAGCTGTCCGGCCAGGCTCCCCCAACCCGCTGGAGCGGCCCCTGAAGATCGGCTGGCTGAAAAAGCAGCGCTCCATTGTCAAGAACTGGCAGCAGCGGTACTTCGTGCTCAAGGGCCAGCAGCTCTACTACTACAAGGACGAGGATGATGTCAAGCCACAGGTAGGATGAAGGCCGCCAGCTTCGCAGGTCCTCGGCCTGCTGCTTTCCACTGCTTTGCTGGGTGGAAACGGTTGGGGATAGGTCTGGAGAAGGGTTTTTAAGAGGTTTTCTGCCTTGGGGTGGTAACAGAGATGAGATGTCCCAACAAGGTTCTTTGTCCATGCACTTAAATCCACACAATGCTTGCAGACCCTGCTGGGGCTGGGCCTGCACAAACCACTGCTCAGGGAAGGAAGGTGTGGGAGCACTCTGGCTGGGAGGACATCAGCTTCTTGTCCCAGTTTATATGGATCACTTTTCAGGTTTTCAACCATTTTCTCCACGCTGTGACTTTATTTCTTTATTTGAATTTCCACCATCTTTTCCTTGTTTTGAGAGTTTTCAGGGAAAGACCCTCCCCTTTGCCGGAAAAGCCATTCTCTGTAGTTGTTGTTACTGATAGCAAAAATAATCCCAAACTGACAAAAGCTCTCAGGGGGCAGGCAATCATCAGATCCTGGGTGTGAAAGCACGGGGCTGAGGCAGTGGGGCACATATCCTATTTCTGTCTCTGTTCTCTTTTGGGGGTGATGGGGAGGAACTGTTTCCCTAGCTGTAAATGGGGTTGTAGAAACAGAAAGCGCTGCAGTGAAGCTTATTGCTATTCATGACACTTTTGGCAGCCCTTGCCACTGTCCTGGCTCATTTCACGCCCTGCTGACCCCACCAACAATTTAGCTCGATGCAGCTGCAGTTCAGGCTGTTGGAGCGCTGACACCCAGATCCCCACTGCCCATGGAGCTCGGCGGCTTTCAGGAAGCTGAAATTACTGAGAAACCCCATTTCTGTGGCGTGGCCCTGCTTCCGGCCGGGAGGTCTCCACACTGACTCACGCACCCACTGTCCCCATGTGCCTCGGCTGCTCCCCACCCATCCCCGCCCCCGGGGACCGAGCCACCCAGCTCGGACAGGTCAATCTGGGGAAAGACAGACCACAAGAAATGGCTGTTTTCTGCCTTTTTATTTATTTATTTTCCCCCCTCTTTTTCTCCTTTTTCTTCTTTTCCTGCACTCCACTCCTCTCCTGTAAACTTTTTGGTTTGGATTTTGGTTTTAAGTGACACTGTGTTAAATGAACAGTTTTACTGCTCCAGTGCAGTGGGAAGAGAATGCTCTGGTGTATTGCCATGTTCCTTCTCCTTTGCATTTTCCTCCTCTACTTACAACAGGGGTTAAAAAACACAAGAAGGGAAGAAAAAAAGAAAGAGGGACATAAGCAGTTTTTCTCATTCTGAGGATCACTTCATCAGAAAAACTGGCATTTAAGCATTATTGTTTGAAGTCCTTTTTAGCACCTCTCTTATGAAGAAAGACTGAGAGAGCTGGGAATGTTCAGCCTGAAGAAGAGAAGGCTCCAAGGAGACCTCATTGCGGCCTATCCGTATTTAAAGGGGTCTTATAAAAAAGGTGCAGAGCAACTTTTTGCCTGGGCAGATAATAATATGACAAGGGGGAATGGCTTTAAACTAAAAGAGGAGAAATTTAGATTAGATGTTAGGAGGAAATTCTTCACTCAGATGGTGGCGAGGCACTGGCACAGGTTGCCCAGAGAGGTTGTGGATGCCCCATCCTTGGAGGTGTTCAGGACCAGGCTGGATGAGGCTCTGGGCAACCTGATCTAGTGGGTGGCGTCCCTGCCTATGTCAGGGAGGTTGTAACTAGATGATCTTTGAGGTCCCTTCCAACCCAAGATGTTCTGTAATTCTATGATTCTGTGGTACTTAGGTGATATATATATATATATATATATATATATATATATATTTGCCAAGAGAAAAATTGTAATGAGAAACTGAGTTCCTGCAATCTGTTTCAAAGGAGGACTTTGATGCTCAGGGCTGACACAAAGCAGTGTCATTCTCACAGAGATGGGTCATGGGTATTTTCAGCTCCTGCTCTGCTTGGTCCTAGGGCTGCCTGTCTCTCCAGGGAAGCACCATAAAGGAGGTAGCTGGCAACTCAGAGGAAGGAGGGAAATTTATCTTCGAAATCATCCCAGGTGAGGATGCTTCACTCTACTTTTTTGCCTGCTTTTGGGATGGACTGTTCACCCAAAATCACTTGGGCAAGTCATTTTGCCTGCCTTTTTACTCCAACTTCTTTTCAATGCCTCCCCAGCATTGCATATGAAAGCTGATGTTGTCCTTTCAGAATTTACATGTCAGGATGTCCCATGCTGAGAAGCCTTCCCAGCCATAACATTAAGCATTTTCTATTCCCTTCTTGCAAAGCTTCAGTGAGGGTGAAACATAAGAGCACTGCTTCCTTTCACAGCCAAATAGATATTACTGGGGAAACTGGGAGCCAGAAACCTTTAGCAAAGAATCCACCAAGTTGTCTTTTTTCTGTCCAATCCTCGCTATACATTGCCTATAAATGCTTTTTGCAGGGATCTCTGGAGATCTGAACCGGGCAGGGCAGGACACCTGTGTGCTCATGGCCACTTCCCAGTCCGAGATGGAGGAGTGGGTTAAATCCATCCGACGGGTGCTGGGTTCAGCGTCAGGAGGTAAAGGGGAATGGGAACAACTCTCTGAGGGATGTTTTCGTAGTGTCTCATGCTCCGTGTTGCTTCTGTGCAAAAATTTCAAAGCTGGTCACATAAATCCATGAAAATGGAAAGTGGAGCGGCAACTCTAACTTGTAATGCCTTGGAGGCCTTCCCTGAGGCTGGACCTCATGGTCTGCCGAAAACACAGGCAGAGTTAAGCAAATGGCAGTCAAGAGTGAATGGAGATTTCCAGTCTCCTTTCAACCTCTTTGGGGAACTTCCTCATTGACCTATTGACTTCAGAAAGCGTCGATCCTGAGGACAACTCCTATTCAATGTGTTGGGGAAAGGCACTGAAAAAAAAATCTCATCTTTCATTTTCCTTCTTTGCTTTTCCCCCAGCTTTTCTCATTCTGCTTAGCCCTCCTTCCCCCATTTTCTCTGCAAACTCTGCCTTAGACACGATTGCCCACTCCATGTGCAAGCAAGGCTTGTGCTGATGGGGTCCTCGCTTCCAGACCCTTGGACACTTGTTTGTGCCACTACTAGGTTGTGGTCACGGAGGGATAAAACATGAACCGATTGGAGAGGAGCACAGCTTCAATTTGCCACGGTGGGCGATCCCCGCAAAGGAAGTAGCTAAGCTCGCTCCAGCCACTTTTCCTATACAGATAAACTACCCTGGCTTCCTATAAGGTTGATTTATCCAGACTTTTCCTATGGATGATAAGCAACATCCACCAGACAAAGCAGGCCTGAGAGCCCCGTTAGCACTTCTGCAAAAGAGATGGTTGTCCTGAGCCTCTCCTCCTCCTCTCTGTGCTTCACCTTGACTATTTAGAATCATAGAATGGCTTGAGTTGGAAGGGAACTGAAAGACCATTTAGTTCCAACCGCCCTGCCGTGGGCAGGGATACCACCCACTAGATCAGGTTGCTCAGGACCTCATCTAACCTGGTCTCGAACACCTCCAGGGATGGGGCATCCATAACCTCCCTGCAAAACCTGTTCCAGTGCCTCGCCACCATCTGAGTGAAAAATTTCCTTCTACCCTCTAATCTGAATCTCCCCTCTTTTAGTTTTAATCCCTTCCCCTTTCTCCTATCATTATCTACCCGAGTAAAGAGTCTTCTCCATCTTTTTTATAAGACCCTTTTAAATATTGAAAGGCTGTGATGAGGTCACCCCAGAGCCTTCTCTCCTCCAGACTGAACAGCCCCAGCTCTCTCAGCCTTTCTTCATAGGAGAGGTGCTCCAGCCCCTTGATCATCTTTGTAGCCCTCCTCCGGACCTGCTCTAACAGCTTCACATCCTTCTTGTGCTGGGGGCTCCAGACCTGGACACAGTACTCCAAAGGGGCCTCACAAGGTCAGAGCAGAGGGGGACAATCACCTCCTTTGACCTGCTGGCCGTTCCTCTTTTAACACAGCCCAGGATACAGTTGGCCTTCTGGGCACACGCTGCCGACTCATGTTGAGCTTTTCATCCATCAGAATCCCCAAGTCGTTCTCTGCAGGGCTGCTCTCAATAAGTTCTTCTCTCCTCAATAAGTTCTTCTCCCAGTATATGCTCATGTCCAGGATTGTCCCTTTTCTACACTTTTTAAAAATGGGAGTGATGTTTCCCTTTTTCCAGTCACCAGGGACTTCACCTGACTGCCAGGACTTTTCAAATATGATGGAGAGAGGCTTGGCAACTACATCAGGCAATTCCTTCAGGACCCTGGGATGCAATGATTTACATCATTTTGATAACGGTTGTGTCCTGTGCTGCAGCTGTATAAGACGAGCAACAAGCAGCTCTGACCTCCTGAAGCTCCTGCTTGAATAGAAGTTTGGATGCTATTTTCATTTGCAATCCAAATGTTTTCTGCCTCTAAACTGAAATGTGCTGTGCCCCAGGGAAGGCAGCTTTACTCATCTGAAATTAGGATGGCCTGAGCCAGAAATGTTCAGGATGTTGCCCCTCTGGCTTTAATATTTCATACCAACTCCACATCTGATCCTTGCTTAAACTTCGGAGGCTGACACTTCTTCTAGCCTGATAAAGTGATCTTATATGACGGAAAATGTGAATTTACAGTAGTACAGAGAGCACTGAGGATAGTAGAGGAGTCAGGCTCTACAGAGCTGCACTTCATGTTGATATAGAGATGAACAGACACCGAAACTTCACGCTGTAGGTTTTTGGCTTCAGTGCAAGCCAATACAATGTGTGCTTTTAAAACAACGCCCTGCACAGCAGAGGTTTTGGCAGGAGCTCACCTGGAAGCCGCCCTGCGTGAGCCAGCCAGTTGTGAGCTTGCTGCACACCAACATGCCAAGCAGCTGCAAAGTATGAAGCAGCATCAAAACCAGCTCCAAAATCTTCGGTCCAGGAGCAGTTCTGCAGGGCTGGCCACCACCCTGCAATGACAGCCACCTTCTGGGTGGGCATTGTGTTGGTACAGGGAGGTTTCCTGAAACCAGCCACTCTGCCAGCTTGCAGTTAAATGAGCAATTCAAAATCAGCTACCACAACAGAGGGCAAAACAAACAAACAAACAAACAAATTTAAAAAGTCATATGCTTTTATTGTACACAATTGACAAATTTATATATATTATTTAAAATCATAAGCAAGTCTCATATAAATGAAAAAACCCCACTACTGGGCAGGTGCAGACAAGCTTTGTGGTTCCAGATGAGGGTGTTTACTTGAATTTTCCTGGTCTGGAAGATCCACCAGGATTAGTTCAGCCTTCAGAGCATGAGGTGAACACACCACAGGCACCGCCATGGAAAAAATATGGTAGAGGACCATAGGACCCTTTGCCATTACCCCAGAGCCACTTTGAGTTGGGATTCCTGTGCTGTTACCATGCCTCAGGCTCCGAGGAGGAAGAGCTGGGATGCAGGCTGCTGCCTTCCCACCTTTGAGCTCTTTTGCTGCGAGTTTGGGAGGAAAAAGCCCTTGCTCCGAAGAAAAGGTACCACCTGCTGTAAACACTGCTTTTTTTTGCACAGGGGAGTTCTGAGAGGGTGAGGAGAGAGGGGAGGGGGAAGGAAAGCAGTGAAATCAGTAGGACTTCTAGCCCCACATCTTTGCCAGACTCCCCTTCTTAGTTCCTAGTGGTTTCCTGGGCTTTGTACATCCTTCAGGTTTGCACAATGTGCTCAGTTTCCCTCCATGCACCAGCCTTTTTGCTGTTCCTGCATCTCTGTCAGCACCCTGCTTTGAGGAAGGCAAGTGGCATGGTGTAAAATAAGAAAAAAAAATCAATGGTCATGGCTTGCTTTTAATCATTTTGAGAATGTAATTATTTGGAGGAGGTTTCATTTTGCTATTATTTCTTTGGAAGAAATTCTGTTCCCTTCTGTCAGCTTGCACTACTTTTGCAGCTCCTCACTGTTAGAAAGAAAAGCAGGTGCTGCTGTCGCCTCTGCACCTGATGCATGGTGGTGGGTAACTCACCTTTAGCAAAGCTGTTGGGCTCCTTTAACTCCAATGTCCTTTTCCTAGCGGTGTTTGGCCAACGCTTGGCAGAGACCATGGCCTATGAGCAGAAATTCGGGCAGCACCAGGTGCCCATCCTGGTGGAGAAGTGTGCTGAGTTTATCCGGGAGCACGGCGTGAATGAGGAGGGCATCTTCCGCCTCCCTGGCCAGGACAACCTCGTGAAACAGCTCAGGGACGCCTTTGACGCCGGGGAAAGGCCATCATTTGACCGGTAATGCTGGATTCTTCCTCTCCTACTCAGCTAGGTCTAATGCACCCTAATAACTGGGGAACAGCAGCCTAACCCCTTTGCAGGAGCCCAGCAATGCCCTGGTGGAAACTTGGACCCTTCAGAGGGGCTCAGCACAGACAGAGTGTTCAGCAGACACCTCAAAAAGCAGGATTGTGATAAGAGATTTATGGAAATCTTTGAGGAGGAGTTTAGGGACACTCAGTCCCCCCACAGTAGCATTCCCAGGACCAGCCAGGAAAGGAGACAAAGGGAAGAGCCTAAATAGCCCAGGACAGAGGTTTGAAAGGAGAGCAAGTAAACAATTGTTCAGGGAAGATCCTATAGCTCATAGGAGAAGTCATTTCTTTCCCTGCCAACCCACTGGCACATTTTTCTCCCGTTGCTTTTCCCTGTGACACCATGCAGAAGTGAGAGAGAGATTTTGGCTGTTGTGAAGGCTGATCCCTCCTGACTCCCTTCCTCTACATGGCTAAGAAGAAAGAGAAAACCACCTAAAGCCAAGAGAGCTGCCCATCGCTGCCTGTAGGTCTCAGGGAGGCTCTGAGGAGAGGTGTTTGCTGCTGCTATCCCTATCATACCCCTGTGCAAAGAAGAAGGGGAAAAAGAAGAAGAAAAAACCCACCCACAAACTGCCAGCCCTGGTGCATCTCTTCGTAAAGCTGTCCCTTGATTGCTCACAGACCTGCTGCCCCTGCACTGCCTCATTGTCTCTAAGGGGGTTTCCCTCCTCCAAGCCAGACCCTACCATGTGCTTTTGTCCATGGTTGTAGGAGGTATTGCCCTGTGTTCCCCACTCACCCGTGTGGTTGCTGCATGGCTTCAATCCCCCCTTTATGCTGGTGACAGCAGGGAGTCCATCTCTGGGTCAGCTGGCAAAGACCAGGGCACCCAACAACAGGGACCCCCCTCCTTTTTTGTGAGGAGTCTGCCTAAGCAGAGGACAGGGGCCATATCTCTGTGCACCTGTCCCTAGTCGCAAAACTTTTTCTGTTTTTATCCTGGTTTATGCAGCTCTGTTAGGAAAAAACCACAGCACTTTTACCCATATAATCCGTGTGCTGTGCAAGGCAGAGCCATGTCTGCTTTGTAAGTGTAACCAACCCAGCCCTTGTTTTTGCAGCTGAATATTTCTTTTTTTTCTGTGTGCCTGAGTCCTGTTGCAACCTGTATGGGGGTCATAGGAAGGTGAAGCTTTTATTTTTTTTGCAGAACTGTGTTTTGCAGCAGGGCATGGCAAGGGAGGTTGGCACTTCTCCCAGCACCCTGCCATGTTAACCCTGTGCTGCAGGGCTTGGGATGAACATCACTTTGGTACGACAGGGTGATCACAGCCCCCGTGCACTTCAAACAAAATGTTTCCGTAGTAGTGAGGTAGGAGTTAGGAAGGCCAACAAAAGGGTTTCCATCAATGTGAATGCTGCAAGATGCTGGCTTTGCAGCCAGTTTGGGTTTGCACAGGCACATTTGCGTGCACAAGCACGGCACAACTGGGTGGGGAGAGTTAGAAAACTCCTGGTGCAGCCCAGGCATCAAGGATGTGTAATGGTATATATATGTAGGCCCTACAAAAATACAGCTCTGAAAAAATTATGCCATGACTATGTGGGTTTGTTAAAAAAATCATAGGATTTTAAAAACCTCAAACAATCCTAAAAATAAATGACCTGGGGGATTTTTGCTAGAAGTTTATAACAGTTTAGCAACTTCAAGGTAGGTCAAATTAGAGGCTTACGATCTTGACAGTGTCCTTTTGACATAATGTAAACTACATGGTATGCAAAGCTGCAAACATCTGGCCCAGCAGAACATCTTCAGTAATTGCTGTCAATCTTACAAACCCCAGGCAAGCTTCGCCAGCTCCATGCAGAGCGGGGAGCGCCTGCCAAGCATGTGAACACCAGACGGTGTTTGCATGCAAACTCTTGTGAGTCAAATGCAGGCTGGGAAGGCTCAGCCCGGGTATGAACACTGGGGACCTGCAGCAGAGAAAATCTCCACCAAGCATTTATTTTCCTGCCAGCTGGAGCCATTCCCCGGCTTGGGGTGCCCTGTGAGTCTCCCCCAGCTTGCTTTGGCTTCCGTATTTATAGTTCTCTGCCTCCTGCATCTATACACAGAGCTTAAATACAGTCCCCTGCTCCTGGGGCAGGGTAGGGTTTTTTCACTGTCTTGGTCTGATTTTGATGTGTGTGGCTCTCACAGGGACACGGATGTGCACACCGTGGCCTCCCTGCTCAAGCTCTACCTGCGGGAGCTCCCCGAGCCGGTTGTGCCCTGGATACAGTATGAGGATTTCCTGCTGTGCGGCCAGGCGCTGGACATGGATGAGAGAAAGGTAGAGAGCTGCATTTGTTTCTCTCCTTCTGGCCTTAAAATGAGCTGCACTTGTGAGCTGGAGTTGCAGAGTGCATATTTAGCTGTGCATTATTAGCTGTGTAATTACTGAGCTTGGAAACCTGAAAAAAAAATTGAAAAAGAGAAAATCTCCCCAAACCAGTGGAATTTCCCAACTTGGGAACATGGGCTTATCAACTTTAAATCTTAAATTTCAAAAGCAGATCTAAGAGCTAGTCCACTGCACTTTTCATTTGGCCCTTGCAGCAAACAGCAAGTGTGAAAACCAGCAGAGAAAGGAAATGGTACCTCCTGCAGCTGCCGTTGGCCTGAGCTGAGAGTGGAGCTGGCAGAGGGCTACAGGCGAGAGCAAGGACAGAAGTGGGGGTCTGGGAGAGGACTGCAGGGGTGAGAAGCAGATGGGAACTGTCTCTTCCTAACGTGTTTTGGTGGAAAAGAAGCCACCCGTGCTGCGAGAAGGTGCTCAGGAATCCTGTTCACAGGAAAATAAGATGGGTACCATCCCCAGTCAATTGAGGTCTGTGAACTGCCGTGTTCAGCCCTGTATTTCAAGGGTAAATGTTTCTTGTAGCTTGTTTCAATTCAGGATATTTGGGGTTAAACATATACTAAATGTTCCTATACAAGAAATGGGAGGCCATTAGGCGTTTTCCCAGGTGCTCAGCACTCACTGCTGGGCTGGAGGGGACCTGTGCCTTCCTTCACTGCCAGGCAGCAGCGGTGCAGGGCAGTGGGCTGCCTCTTCCTGCTGAGCAGTGTACAAATGCGTCACAGTGTCTGTGCTGGGTCACCCAAAGAAATGTCGTTGCCACGATTTCACTTCCAAGGCAAGCAAATGCCAGGTGAGACCGTACAGGGATGGCTGGAGCAACAAAGAGCCTCTCTTAAATCCTTGTACACCCGTGAATCTTTACAGAGCTATTCCTTAACTTGCATTTAGGGTCATCAGGAACTTCTGGAGCAACTGTCTCTCCTTCCCAGAGACAACTACAATCTCCTCAGCTATATCTGCAGGTCAGTCCTTTGCATAAGGTATAAAGAGCTCAGATTTGGTGTTGGTGAGGAGAAATATCATCCCAAATTGAGGCTGATTCCTCAAGTGAGACCTCTCTCTTCCAAACTGTGTGTTGTTTCCCCTCCTGAATTTTGTTAAGGGAGAGTTTCAGCCATGGGGATAAACACCTCAGTGATGTCTGAGCAAAAATGCATACCCTGTAAACCTCAAACTTACTTACGAACCCCTGAGAATAAAAATCAGGTGTAGTTATTTTTAGACAAAGCCTTGCACAGTGAAAGTCAGGTTTCACCCAGCCTGGCCCCAGGTGAGGTGTGATTTCTCTCTTGTTATTAAATATTAGATAAATTGTTATTAAATTAAAAATCTTGTTATTAAATATTAGACTTTTTTCCCCTCTACTGTTTGCATTTTTTGAGGGTGTGCATCACATATCATCACATGGTGGTTTTCCTACTGGCACCAATTAGACCCAGCTCCAGCATGCAGCTATAAATCACCTGTATGCTTCTGTCCTGTCCTTGGGATTTAGAGGAAGAGGACAGATTAATTCAGGATTTTATCCCAGTGGATGTCTAAGACTTTTTTGCAGAGTCTTTCTTTTCTGACTGGAAATGTTTGCCGTTGGATTCTGGCAGGTTTCTACATGAAATACAGCTGAACTCTAGCGTCAACAAGATGAGTGTGGATAACCTGGCAACAGTCATTGGAGTGAACCTCATCAGACCCAAGATAGAGGATCCTGCAACTATTATGAGAGGTAACAGGGACTCCTGGAATAATTGGCATAGGAGCACCTGATATGTTGAAGCACTCAGTTGCATCCACAAACTTAAAATTAAAAAATTTCTAAGGTAGACCCCTGGTTATAAGCCAGACACATGCCTGGGTACAGTAAGTACTACAAAGTAAAGCTAAGGACTAGTTAGGCTATAAATGTGCTTGTGGTGTCAAAAACCCTTTTGCAGTATTAGTTGCACTACTTTCCCCATAGATTTTTAGTTATTAGTTGCACTGTTTTCCCCATAGATTTCAAACAATTCAGGAATTTGCTGAAGTCACCTTTCTTTTGCTTAGAGCAGGGAGGTGTGAAATTCTTCTTAGAGAAACAAAGGAAGCTCAAAGAAATTACTGCTTAGTTTAGCCAAACTCTCATCCTGTGGGCATGGACTGATGTAGCCAAACTAAGAGAAGTATTTTGAGGCCAAAGACTGCTCTGATTTACAGGCAGGATGATAATGATACTGGACATCACATGCAAATTTTCCAGACATTCATATACCTGTTGGTATAACTGATGCTCTTAGTTTGCTTCTTGAGCCAAAGCAGCACAATTTGTGTTTTGGTGCAGCTGAGCAGACTCTCAACTGTTTTGGTGTGACATAAAATTCCCTCCCTTTTTTTTGGTTTTATGATCATGCTCTCTGTGCTCACCTGCATTTCTATGTGCATATCCATTCTGGACACCAGAAAGACCAACCAGGAAACACAGCTGTGGGTGAAAAAATGCCTGTAACACTGGGTTTGCTGCTAATGTGTCCCTGACTTCTTCCAGGCACTCTGCAGATCCAGAAAGTGATGACTGTGATGATCAGTGACCATGCAGACCTCTTTCCCCCATCCAAGGATGTGATGCCCTCCCCACCGACCCAACAAAATGACAAGAAAGCTCCCATCCCACGCAGCTCTGTGGGCTGGGATGCTGCAGAGGACACCACGGTGCCCAGGGCAGACAGCTTGATCCAAAGGCAAACGGTAAGGGTAGAATTTTGGAGAATAAAACATGAATGCAATAAATGGCTGACTAATGATTATGGGATCTAATGGGTCAGCAACCCACTAGGAGTGCTTGCTATTAATAGGGTAAAGAACTGTAACTGTCATCCCTGGTAATACAAGTTCTTTCCTGGAAAACAAGTTCATTCCTGTGGAAAACTTACTGTTCTGGAAAGAATGATTTTTTTTTAGCTAACATCTTTTAGCTAAAAGGAAGAATAGATGAAGTCTTTTCTGTTCATGCTGGTAAAGTGAAAACATTGATGGTTAAAGGCTTTTTTCAGAAAGAAATAATTTCTGCAGAAAGCTCTTCATAATGGAAAACACGGTGCAATTCAGAATAATAGTATCAATGAATCGTGGAATCACAGAATCACAGACCGGTTTGGATTGGAAGGTACCTTAAAGCTGATCTAGTTCCAAATCCCCTGCTGTGGGCAGGGACACCTACCACTAGACCAGGTTGCCTGAAGCCCCATGCAGCCTGGCCTTGAGCACCTCCAGGGATGGGGCATCCACAGCTTCTCTGGGTAACCTGTTCTGGTGCCTCACTGCCCTCTCAGTGACAAATTTATTCCTTATGTAATCTAAACCTATCCTCATTTTTGGTTTAAAGCCATTACCCCTTCTTCCATCACTACACTTCCTTGGCAAAGAGTTCTTCCCCAGCTTTCCTATAAGCCCCCTTTATGTACTGGAAGGCCGCTATAAGGTCTCCCCGGAGCCTTCTCTTCTCTGGGATGAACAACCCCAAATCCCTCAGGCTCTCTTCATAGGAGAGGGGCTCCAGCCCTCTGATGGTCCTTGTGGCCCTCCTCCGTACCCATTCCAACAGGTCCATGTCTCTTTTGTACTGGATGAAATACAGGAGGAGAGCAGAGTAGAAGGGGAGAATCACTTCCCTCAACCTGCTGATAGAAGTAAATTTTTATGGAAAACTTGTGGCCATTCCTGTTGGCATGTTAAAACATCATTTGTGAATATTGCGGTCTCAGCAGTCACTGCCCACAAAACAGGATGAGGCTGTCCTAATGCCACTGCTCTATTTTTCAGAGAGACAACCTGAATGCCAGCAGTGCTCCCAGATTGGCTGTCAGCTCAAGTGCACCCAGCGAAGATAACGGCATGCAACCCTCCAAAGATACACTGGGAATGTGGAAAGCACAATCAAGGAAAAGAACTCAAACTTTACCTAACAGGAAATCTTTCCTGACAGCTGCTTCTCCAGCGGAGAAAGGCAACAATGACAAAAATGACATATTTGCCAGTGACTTTTGGAAAGGCTCCCCAGGGAGCAGCATGTGCTCCGTACCCTCTGAAGGACATAAGAGAACGTTATCCCATGATCTTTTCAAGCTGCTCGATCTTCACCGGGCTTCAACTTACGACAACGTGCCTACCTCTCCAGCAGAAAGTGATGAAGGCAGCAGCTCCAGCCCCATCCCTGCAAGCAGCAGCTCTGATAAGGAATTCCAACCCTGCCCTAGTCCCAGCCACCAGTCAAAGGAGCCGTCCAGTCCTGCCAGCAGCCCTGCTGAGGTCTCCCAGCCTGCTCCAGAGAGCAAGGAGTTTCTGCAAAACATGATCCTGAAGCTGGAGAAAGAAATGGAGGCACAAAAAAATGACTATGAGGAACAAATTAAAAGGTAATGTGCTGCGGTGTGCTGCCTTGGGGAGAGTATGAAGTCTTCAGCTGATATTATTACAGCAGCAGTGTTGCACAGGATTATTTACCCATACAGTATATAATAGCAATGACTAATGGTAAAATACAGTCTTACAGTATAGTATCTAAAATTAGATGCTCATGTGCTGTACTCTCATGACATAGTTGCTAATGTTAGTATGTTATTGCAATGCTGATACTCTATAGTTCTTTTTACACCACTGTATATAATATTTCTGCAATATTTATGTCATCATAATTATTGTTATTAGTACAATATTGTACTATTTTACTATCCAGAATTAGTAACAGTATTATTACAGCATCAGATGGTTGAAGCCATCATCGTTACTATAGCCTCACATATTGTTAGCATATTATTATATATCACGTGTATTGATTTATTGCATTATCTGATGTAGCCATTGGTGGTCAGGTGGTCAGATCACCTCTGTCTCGCTTTACTGCTTACTGGCATGGAGGTCAGACTCCCTGAGAGCCAAATGATGAATTCCCAGCGCTCTTCTGGGACCCAATCCTTTTCTACTCTGTTTCTCTTTTCAGCCTTGAGAAGGAAAACTATGAAGTCTGGGCCAAAGTGGTGAGGCTGAACCAAGACATTGAGAGGGAGAAGAAGAAGTCTGAGGAACTGGAGCTGAAGCTGATGAACATGGAGCGTTCACAGGAGGACTTGGAGAAGAAAAACAAGATGCTTGAGGAGGAGATAAAAAACATTGCTAAATCCAGGAGCAAAAATGATGCCAAAAACAACTAGGTGAAGACACTCAGGTGGGCACAAACATAAAATGCAGCTGCATGAATCCAAAGGAATTGCCAAGCAGTATTAGAGCCAGGGACTTGTATTGTCCGATGTCCTGCTACTGACCGTGGGCTAGTGTAGAGGATGGAGCCCAGAAGTTAGAGCATAGTTTAGGCTCTGAAACAGGAAATTTCAAAAATATTTTTTAGCTTTTTTTGTGTGTTTTTTCAACTCCTCTTTTGGCTGCTCAAGTTACCTGCAGAACTGGCCAACACCTCTTGCTGCTCAATCAAAATATCTTGCATGCAGGAGTTCAGGTTAAGGATACATGATGGCTTTATAAAAAACACAAAAACAAACAAAAACCATCAAGAGTCCTTCTTGCCAGCCAGCTGGCTCTTTGTTGGAGACACCAACAGTGCTTCTGAGTGGAACAAAACATCCATAAATCCTGGATTTGGGCAGACGGAAAAGCCCCAAGGTCTAGGGTGGCACAGCTCGTCTCACAGTGTCCCTGGATGCTGTGCTGCAAATACTGTCAGCAAAGAAAATGAAACATTTGCATTAATACATGCACTTGATTATTGCTCTTATAGAGCAAGAGATGCCCAGACAGCCTATCGGGTCCACCGAGAAGTCTCATACTGCATCACTTGATGTGCTGTGCCATTGATATCAAGGCTCTGGCTGTAAAATCACAAGAATTACAAAAAACTCATTAATTAAATGGTTGTTCAGTTATTTTAAGTCACTGATCTTTATGGTCATTTGTATATAGATCCAGCACAGCTGCTGTCGAGGCTTTGGTGAGCGGTTTCACACATCTGTACACAGAGTTCTTTGTGCAGCGGGAGTCCACCAGCAACTTTACCCGGTACAAAAAATGGATCTTCTGCCATTTCCCTGGCAGTTTTCACACAGTAATAGATCTGGATTTATTTCCTGCCTCTGTTTTCATTTTTCATTATTTCATCATTGTAGAATAGAATTCCAATGGCCACCTCAGTGGAAACCTGGGTTTGCAGCACAGCGATGATACTGGATCTCTCTCCATCACTTGCTGCTGTCGGCATAAGAACTAACTGAACCCGAGGGTCTCATGGTGCAGGTTTGGCAAATTGTAAACCTGTCGCTTTGGCTGCTTGTTTTCCCACTCTCTGCAAGGACTACAATGCTACTGAAGCTTTGGTGTAGGAAAGAAAATAACAGGACTCTGAAACCTTTCACTTATTTATGTTCAGAAGGGTGACCCACAATACACAGCCTCAGCCCAGCCATCATGGGAACAGAAAGGGGATCTGCAAGAATTTTGAACTGAGACTTCTAGGACCAAATGCATGCTTCTGTGCCAAGCACAGTAGGAGTTAATGCAACAACATTGGATTACTGTTACTGAGGATTTGACATGAAATTTCTGCTCAAGACAGGATGCAGACCTACTTGGCAGAGCCTGCATGAGAAAAAAGGACTGGAGAGTGAAAGGGATGCAGAGGAAACTATGTGAAAAGAGTTAGATGGGAGTGGGAAAATGTTAATAGAGAATAAAAGTCAATATTGGGTATACTGCACTTGTTGCTGTCAGCCTTGTTGTGGGGGAGTTGTGTAGCCCTAAAACCGAGCCCAGCTCCTTAGGCTCAAGCTTAGACTCAGTTAGCTGCATTGAATCCACCCTTGCTCAGCCATGGATGAAAAGTACAGGTAGAGGAAAGGTTTGTGAAAGTTGAGCTGCATTTAGAAGTCTGACCTATAACCAGCTCATTCCACCAATAAACTCCGGATGGTTTTCCTTTCCTTAGGATCCCCAGAGACTACACAGATCCTCACTTCCCTGCCCTCAAACCATCACACCAGGTAATTATTTTTTTTCTGGAATCCAACGTGGGATGACTGCAAAATCACAATGCCTTCCTCCAAATTGAGAGGTTCCTGGTGCAAACTGACCTACATCCAAGGTCATCTGCTCTTGCAATGATCAAATCTGATCAAAATGTTTCAAATCTGAAACTTGATAATTGGAGATCTCAGCAAGGATCACAGTAGCCCTTTGCATTGGTCAAGTGGGGCTGGTGCCCACAGCCGTATGGAGGGATGGGCATCATGAAGAAGACCCCAGGGAGGACAATGCAACCTCCACAAGGCTTAGTCACCTTTAAAGCTGGGCTATCCAAGCCTCACTATCATATTGCCCATTGCCTGCATGCCCTGAATGCTATGGCATCCCAAGACAACACATTTTTTGCATCCCAAAGTCTCTTTCCGGCATCTCTACCACCATTGGCACTGCAAGTCACAGTCCCCCCCCATGCACCTATGGGACCCATGTCTTCCCAACATTCAGATCAAGAGGTTTCCAAAATGCCCGTGAGATACATTTCACTTTCCATCATTTCAGAGTAACTTGCTCCCATTCATGGTTGTTTTCTATGTGATTTCAGATGACCTTAAGAGTGCTGCTTCAGTGTTTAAATATTTTTTTACCTTTATAGGGATCTTGTTAGTAATCTGTCCATGAGGCTCAGAAGCCATTTAGAGAGACACTTCTCTATCGGGTCTAGGAGAAGCGTCAGGAGCATCTGGGCTGGAAATGCCATACGCTTTTTTCTGTGAAGATCAAAAGTGTGAAGAGGCAAATAATTCCTTCGTGGCTCACAGTAGACCATAATGACGTGAAAAGGCTTGGCTGCAGCTCAGAAGTCTCTGTGATTAGGACAAGTGCATCTTAATTTAGTATAAACTGCACATTCCTCCACTTCCGCTGCAGATAGGCAAAATAACCTCTATCAAACCACGTCTGTTTCTGAAGAGCAGAGTAACTTCTTTGAAGATATTCTGCCCATTAAAAATTGAAGTGTTTATAGTGGCTGTATTTAAAAGATAGACTTTCCAATGAGGTCAGGTGGTCTGGAAATTCCCAAGTGCACAGGGGAAGCAAGCAGCCTCTGGGAAGCAACATGGGCATCTTATGAGCTGGTTATGTGAGATAAGAATTTATTTTTATTTAAAGAAAAAAAAA
The DNA here is from genome assembly GCF_013377495.2 of Cygnus atratus. NCBI lineage: Eukaryota > Metazoa > Chordata > Aves > Anseriformes > Anatidae > Cygnus > Cygnus atratus. The sequence continues at coordinate 5,419,049 of NC_066388.1, forward strand.
GTAGGCTTTACCAGTAGAAAGAGATAGCAATATGTTTAGAAAAGCACAGACCTGCCCCTGTGGACAGACCTGTGGAAATTTTGCAGCCTCAAGGGCACATCCTCTCTGCTCAGCCACACAAAGCCCAGAGCTGCACCTGAACACTGGCAATACCCAAATACTGCTCTGGATTTCATGTACTTCCAGAGCTTCTGTTGGGGACACCAGAACATGAGATCTCCAAAAACTGAGTGATGCAAGGCCTAGATTTGCCTCCTCCTTTTCTTTTTGCAGGCTAGCTATGAAACCTTTTAGGGAAGGAGTAGCAGAGAATGGCTCTTCTGGTCCCAAAGCAGGGGTTGCTGCTCCTCTGTGCTGCAAAGGACATTAAAACACTCACAGAGGGTTGCTTAGGGGCTGCTTTTCACTTCAGCAGGATTTAAGCATTGATTCTGGAAGTGTGAAACTGGTACTATCATGTAAAAATACATATATATATACATATATGTATATATACACTAGAAAAGGATAAGGATAAAGAATAAACCCAGCAGAAATATCTATTTCAGTCCTGTCCTGAGCATCATAGATTTGGAAGGTTGCTTCACCAAAAGGGCTTTTTTTTTTGCCCCCTTGGTCCTTGCATGGCATAGCCATAGGTCACAAGAACATCCCCTTCAAGGAGATGGGAGAGCATGAAGGATAACCACAAAACACCCATGGGGTTTTCCTTTCCCTTTACATGTGAAAAGTATTTCCAGATTAGAGCAGACCTGAATGCATCTCAAGCTGCTAAACCATGCATTATGGAGTGCAATCATGTCTTATAGGACATAATTTTAGTCCTGCTCTCATTATCTAGCATTCTTTGCCTTAGAGCAAAAATCTATTTTGCCCTTCTTAGGTATTTATCGTATGCATTTAGTAATTCACTTCCTTGTATCCAGGCATTTGGTAGGTGTGAGGCAAGAAAGTGAAATTATCCTTCCCACACTCTTTTCTTTGGATCCCGAGCCAGTCACACTTACGCTGACTTATCCCCTCATATTTTATCAAAATCACATTTTTGGCGTGATAGTAACTTTCTTTTTTTAGCTTGGCTACTGCAGAAAATAGCAAGTTTCTGTGGGAGGCGAGGTGGATGTGTGGGAAAAGTGTCCAGCCATTATTCAGGGTGTCTTACACAAACGGATGAAAAACAGCGGGAACATGTTGTTCTCCCCAGGAATGAGAGAGCAATGTACGTCCTTCCCATAAATGGGAGCTGAATGATACCCCTAAAGCAGGCTGCGTTTAAGAATAAAAGACTGCCAAATTGAAACTTCTTATATAAATAACTCTTCAGAAAGGTGGGGAGAACGAAAGTCCACAGGCCTTCAGCCAAGCCTTGGAAGCAGTCGCACAACCTCGCTTTCTCTGTGTTTTCCTGCCACCTTGCTGCAGCACAGGGGTGCTACGGCGCCAGACCGTCCAACTGGCCCGGAGGAACAGCAGCCTCCAAGAGGCTTTGTCACATCCTGACAAAGTGAAGGCCAAAAGGGGGGCAGAAGGAAGCTGCCAGGGAAGAGACGGAGCACTCCTTTGGAAAAGTCCTCATCTATTCTAGCATGAAAATCCTGCAAGATTGGGTATTCCTACTTACGCAAGCAGATGAGTGCCCCAAGTGCTCTCGTGATGAATACTGCAGAAAGGCTTCAGCTGGGACAGCTTCTTCCTTGGGTAACTCTCATTGCCAACAGCTCACTGTGTGCATGGTCTCCACATTCATTTACCATTCTGGCTGTTGTCCTATACAAGAGTTTTCTCCATAGGTAATTTCCATGAACGGAAGTGCTTAGCAGTTGATTGGGAACTTGGAGTCTAAAGAAATATAGCTTATACTTTCAGCCAAATACACTGGCCAGGTAACAGCCTGAGTGATGTGGGTTTGGGTGTGATTTTCCCAACTGCTAGGCTCTGGAGCAGAGCAGAGAGGACTGCCGCTTGCGAGGCACCAGGGTGTGCTCAACCTCAGGCACACAGCCTACCAAGCTGAAAAGCCCAACACCCAACAAGCACAGAGCTCAGCAAGAAGAAAGCATCCTGTTTACTCCTTGAGTCCACTATGTATGGAGGATTCAAAATAGCCATTTTTCATGCATGGCCCTGTCTGAAAGGTCCTGCTGTACCCCATGTGCAGCCAGATCCGGTGAACCCCGTCAGCAGCCGCTGGTGCAGCTTCTGAAAATTTGCTTTATCATGTGTAAAAACACGATGTGATATTTTGGCCTTCTTAACACAACACACTGATAACAGGAACTGGGAACAGTTTAACATTCTTTTAATCTCATCAGCTGGCCGAGATGCTGTTTGCCACGTCCAGGGAGCTATTTCCAAATGAGTGTATTTATAAACCAGCTAGTGAGGTGAGGGGCAGGTTTTGACCTCTTGTTAATGAAATAAAGATAAACATCGGCTTGGCATCTGCTTTCTGACCATGTGAGAGGTTAATTTTTCCTTTCCACAGCAGCATTGCCTTGTTTCATTCCTCACCTCCATGATAAGGGTGGGCACAGGCTGCCGTCCAGCCTGAGGCTCCCCATGATCTCTGCATGCTCTGGATGAGGTCCGCACTTGACGCCAAGGGCCAATGCAGGTTTTGAGACTGTTCCATGACACCTTTACCCTGCCTGTCCCTACCCAGGGCTCAGGGGATAGATTTTCTACCACTGCCAAGAGTTTCTTTTGCATGAATCCACCTTATTGAAGCTGCCAAAAATCTGATGCTCGTTTTAAGTGCTAAACTCTATGGAAATGTGAATCCAAAAGGAATGAGGAAATCAGCCAAGCACCCCTAGGACAGTTGTTCCCAAGAGAACACAGGCCACACTGAAGAGGGAAAGTTCAAACACCCACTGGAAACTGTTGTGTTTTCACACCCTCAGAAAGGAAGTTTCCATAGGGGGAGTGGGAGCATCCTGATCCCTTGCTGCCTTCTTCCTATCCGATGTAAAGAAAGCTGCATGAACAAGTCTGAAATGGGGTTAAATTGCATCTAGATGCAGAAGACCTGGAATACAGTCTTAGAAAAGCATGAGCACCATAGGACTGGATGTTTCCTCTAGCTGGCAGTGATAGAGAAATGGATTATGGTCAAGGATAGCACAAGAATTTAAGGAAAAGCACCAGGATATTAAATTGCTGTCATCCACTCTGACCTGCTTCTACTTACTCAAATATAAAGCCTCACTAATAATGGCAAGCAGAATCATAGCAGACTCTTTCTTCCATTTTATTCAGCTGCTCAGAAACCACATGCAGGAACTCTGGCTGGGACAAAGCTCCCTGGCATCTTATCACGACATGGGGCCATAACATGGTGAGAATCTATACTGTCTATGGAACACTGGTGTAGGGCTAAAACGATTAGATTGCTTTTTGCTTGACCTTCCATGTATCCTAGCTCCACATCCCTTTAGCTTCAACATGGGCAAGCAAGGAGTCCATTGAAGGTGACAAGCCAAAGGAATTTGCAGCAGAGTGCTCAGTGATCACCATTTGAGCCAAAATAATGAGGTCTTCTGCCTTGATGAAAGTAAAGCCATTGAGGCAACAGATTTTTTTTTCTCCAAAACTCAACACAAATGTCATTATTTGAAAGCTTCGGAAAATGTTTGCAGAGCATATATGAAGCAGAGCCATACAAAGACTTGGGAGTCTTGAATCCCAATCTATTCTGTAAATATTTTGGTCGTAAACTATATTGCTGATCTTGCCAGATAACCCTTCCTTCTATTAACTTTATACTAAAGGTTTTAGACCAGAAGTGTTTACAACATTGGTGTCTGTGGTGAAGACACTGGTTTCTTCCCTGAGAGTCAAATGATGCAAAAGCGGGATGTTTACAAGCAGAAGATGGAAGTGCAACTCAGATGTCCACAGAGGTCCTGCTGCTTGCCAGTGGCTGCCCAGTCCCCCAGAGGCTGCTGCATTCCCACATATGTGCTGACCGCAGTGTGCAGCAGGGTCCAGCTTGGCTGACAACTCTATCTTAAGCGTCACTCCTTCCTCATGGAGAAAGTACAGGGGTTAATGCATCTCCAGAGTGCTCACTGAGGCCCTCATCTAAATTGTTTTTCTGTCCTGGAACTCATTAGCATTGCATGCAGCACCCTGAGCCATGTCAGGAGGGAACCTGTGGCAGTCCCCATCAGGAAGGACATGTCCTGCGAAGCATGGCCCCCTCCCTCTGCCGTTAGCTCACTGCTCAGGGCGTGTTGCTTATCTCCATTGCACTAATTAGGGAGGACAGAGGAAGTGCAAGATATGCAATCAATATTATTGGGCTAAATCTGCAGCTGGTGTAGTTCATTGGTTGGCAGAGGAATGCAAAAATTAACAATGTGAGCTAGAGAAATCCCAAGGGAGAAGGAGTGAGTTCAGATAGGAAAGCAAAAGTGGTTAACTTTAATCACTGCTATCCCTGCAAGAATGACTTCAAAACTGGTGCAAAACTATAAGTGAAATTCTGGATAGCAGCTTAAACGTGAGTGATGTCATGCTACTTTGTGCCTACCCCAGCAGCAAACAACTGATGTAAGCCAAAATCGAATCTGCTCAACAGCTGGGTCAGCCCATTAGTCTCCTAAACGTGTTTGTCTCAGTTTCCCACAGATCCCTACTCTCATTTTAACCCATGGGGGAATTCAGATTGGAATTTCTTAGTGAACAGTTATGCCAGCTACAAATAATTGTACAAATGCTAGAAAGGGGTAGCATTTTTTTTTTTCCTACAGTAAGATACTTGCTCTGCTTACAGTTCAGATGGCATGTTTCAGGCTGTAGGGCTCTCTGTATCAGTATCTCAAGGTAGACATCTAAAATCTGGCAATGGTAGAAGCGAATGAAGCACATTCAGTATTATAGGATAATTGGTTTCGCTTTCACACTCTGCCAAATCTTTGTATTTCAACTTTGCCTGATTAGCCAGTGGTGACAGCTCAGGAAATGGATTCCACCAAATCTTGCAACAACTGATCTAAAATGCTCTAATCTCTGGAAAGATAAGGAGTTGCTACAGCAAAGCCAACATAAACCTGAGAGCTATGGAAGGTTGGATTGTTGTTTAGCCTCTGTTGCTAGTTAGCTACTGTACTTGATTTCAAAGACCACCCTGTATTTAAACCTTCTCACTTAACTCAACACATATCTTTTCAACACCATCTGAGGCTCGGCATCCTGGATAGCATCAGCCACACAAAGCTGAAGGACATTGTCTGGGGAGCTCAGCACTGCAGTGAGCATCCCCTCATCCTAAAGTCACTGCAGATACATCAGGCAGCAGCTCCTGTGAAATGTAGTTATTGCTAATATCGAATTAATAGTACTGCAGCTGCTCATTTAAAATAAAATACTGTGTATTGTTTTCATTGGCCGTATCTTGGGCCGTCATAGAAAATGTAATATTTGGAGCTAGGGAAAAAAAAAACTCCCACTTCTTTTCAGGAAGCATTGCTCTATGTCACGGAAATCCATTCCTCTCATATCATTTCCTTTATTGCAACCATGTTGATTACTTTTATCCCCCATATTTCCTTTGTTTACTTTAAAAAATGCAATCAAAGGTCCGGCTAAACCCTTGAAATGCTGAGCAGGAGGTTGATCAATTTGCCTTGTAAACAGAATCAGATTGGGCACATATCCAAAAGCGTAAAACAAGCAAGCAAACTTCCTATTTCAAACGTAAGCTCATTTGGCGTGCGCTGCATGTGATAAATTACTGTGTATACGTTAGCAACTATCTTTTATATTTTCTGGCATTGTTCGCTCCAAAAAGTAGTTCAGTTTGCTGGAGTAATGCAGCTGTATCCTAAAGAATTTTGTCCACAATGCTGTGTGGTGAGATGAGGTTGGATGTAGAAAATTTCACTGCTAATTGCTTGCTGAAATTCCGCTTTTGTTGATGTGAAGTGATGCCTTGAGAAGCAGTAGAGTGAGTTGGCATTTACTAACATGCATCTGAAAGCAAATGTGCTCAGCTGCTGCAGAAGATCTTAGCAAGACCTCAGCATGGAGAGCTGAATCACCTTCCACTATTCATCTTCTTGACAGGGATATCAAAAGTTGGACTTTTTCCTCCATTTTATCTGGGAAAAGTAGCAATAATTCTAATGGCTGCTCCTTCTACTGTTTTGATAGCCTTTGTGTTTCCTCAGAATGTCTGCTCCTGTGCATGAACTGCAGATGATGCATGCTGCAAGTCCTGGTCACCAGGGAACAGCTTGCAGAGATGCAGCCTGAGAAAAAGCATATCTTTGAGTGAAAGTGGTTGCAGAGTGATAGAGGGCCATGAGGAAGAGCAAGGCAGGGGAGAACGGTTGGAGGAGAGTGAGGCAAGAAGCCCAGCAGCCAGATTTGTGCCCAAAATGTGCCCAAGGTTCACAGGTCATTCAAATGTTCTGCAGTCATTTGAAAGCATGTCCCTGTATTGGGGTGTGTAAGTGAGATAACTCTGATAAACCTGCCTGCTCTTTGAAAATTTCTGGCTTTATAGTTCATGGAAAAAGATTTTTATTTTTTCTCTTGTATGTTTCTATTTCAGTGGGCTTGTAGTGCAAAATGTACCTTTTTCTTCTTATTGAGAAGATGTCTTTAAGGGAGCTTATTTGCACAGCAGTGAGTTTTAAAGTCTGTGTTTATTAGGAAATGTCTGGGGGTGTTAGGCCATAAGCTCAGGTTCTCTTTGGGTTAGGGCTGTGTCATCTACATGAGTGACCACACACGGGTGCTTTGCACTGCTTCTAAATCAGTTTACTAACAGGTGGACACAAACCTGCCTCATTTTGGCTGAAGGAGGTTCAAGGTGGACGCACTTGGGATGTCTTTCATCTGTCCTCATTTAGGCTTCTGAACTCTAGAAATCAAAGCACATGTGTGTGGCCCCTTTACTTGCAGGTAAGAGAAAGGGGTATCACCCTGCACTGCCTCTCCTCATCCAGCATTGTTGCCTGAGAGGGCTCACGTGGTTTCTGTGTCATGACAAGGCTTAGCCTCAAATGTTCCCTTTCTCACACCTAGGTAAATCACACCTTGTTACCCTGTTTGGGTCAATACAAGAGAAAAAAACACATTTCTACCTTAGACTTAGAAGAAGGAATTGAGGGTAAGGCATGGGTCATGATTTGTGGCTGGTTTCTGCTTTCTGCAACAATGGCACCTCCCTAACAGCTCTTCACTCCTGACATTGCCTGTGCTAGAAATACACAGCTCTGGCCAAAATGCCTGGGCCAAGCACTAATATTCAACAATAATACGTTCCATATAATAAACTTCTTCCAAGGGGTGTTGATAAGAATTTCCATTTTTAGTCGAGGGCAAACGAGCCATTCAGTCTTTATTGGTTGCTGTTGCAATTGAAGAAGGAGCAGAAGCTAATTTTTTTACTTTTCCTGTAAATAGTGCATTAATGAAGACAGATGGGTCAGCAGTATAAACAAAACCTCTATCTCAAGCTAGTTTTGTTCTGGCTTTGTTTCCCGGTATAGTAAGCAAACCACCACCACCCCGGTTCCCATCCTATTAACAGTGTTTGCACTCCAAATGTTGAACTGGGTTATAAGGAAGTTTAAATTAACCCTGGGCTGTAGTTTTTCAAATGCATGAAGCAGATGTTCAAGTGCCAGGGAATCCTCCTTTCTTTCTCTTTTTAAAAACAAGTAATGGATTTTGCTGGGGTTTGGCTCAGTGTTTTGGATAGAAAATGAAAATACTTTGCTGAACCTCTTCCATTGTGCTGTAGGTAAGCCAGGCACAAAACTGCAAATGGCTGTTAAAAACTCCTTTTTAATTTAATTTAATTTAATTTAATTTTATTTTATTTTATTTATTTTTATTTCTAGGCTGCTGGAGCTTCTGGTTTGCTTTGGTCTCTGAGCAGTTTAAGAAGGGCAGTGCAATATCCGGAGCTTGGGAGAAGAAGATAGACTTAGGTTTTGGCTGCAGTATTGGATGACGGTTGCTTTGGGAGATGATTTTTCCTAAGTTACCTCATTTTTGGGGAGGTTGATCCTTATGCTTTTAGCTCCAAAGCTGCTCCTCACCTGTCAGGGCCCACTGTCTTTGGTAAGAGAAGAGACATAGGTCCATGATATCCTTTTTTTTTTTTTTTTTTCCTACAGAGACTTACGTTTTGGCACTTGCAAATGGGAGCAGCAAAGATTTGAAGCTGTTTGAAAGCCTGCAACTATAGAGGCTTTCTCTTCACAGACCAGAGTGTGTTGAGGTTTATTTGCAATCTTAATTTTGGAGTTTGGTACATTTGCTTTACATGGCCTAAAGGAAAAATTAAGGACCTTAGAAGCAGAAGAACACCCTCCTTGGAAGGGAGACAAGGCTGGTGTATGTGCCAAGGAAGGTGCTGAACAGCGATGTGGTGGCCTGGGCCAGCATAAGCCACTGCCAGGCTGCTGCTTCTGCAAGCAGTGCTGTGGGGAGAGGTGATGCCCTGCCTCCCTGCCAGGACAGCACGGGGCTCTGCCCCTTCTGCTCAGGCTCTGCCAGCTGTCCCAAACAGCCCATCTGCTCAAAGCAAGCGGTCTGTCAGGGCCAGGACAGAAAAATCAGTGCTGAACTGCCAAGCTTTAATGCTCAGAATGCTGGGAATTGGTATCTTCCATCACCCAGGCAGGGCACAGCAGCCAGAGTGAGCCTGGGCTCCAGGAACTGTAGCCAAGGAAGTGCTAATGAAAGAAAGCTTTGGGGAGAAATTTACTTGAGTAAGGTTTAGTCCATGTGCAGAGAGCTAAGAGATATGGATCATTTAAGGGAACCTCAGACTTCCAAGTGCTTCTTGAAATCTGGCATTGGTGCTGCGTTTGCACAGGAGACACAGATGTCATGATTTCTCCAAAGGCCCAGAAATGAGTGAGATGTCTTGAAGTTCATGCTCTTCTGGAGGCATCATGTGTGTTGATTTAAGAGTAGCAATCCAAGACCAAAGCTGTAATCGCAACTCCCTTGCTGATATATTATCCAGGCTTTTCCTCTCTTGTTTTTTTTTTTTTTTTTTTTTTTTTTTTTTGTGTTCCTTCCCCTTTGCCTGTTCTGTCTATTTTGACTGTAAGCACTGCCTGGCATTTTATTCAGCGTTCACCACAACAAGGATTTCACATCTACTTACATTGTCATACATATTCATTTAGAAACAGATGAAAGTGAAAATCAAATTGATATTGATTTTGATGAGAGAGGGTTGCTGCCTCCTTTGGTTGCATGTGATAATTCAGAGATGGATGTATAGAAAGATACTTCCATACAGAAGTCACATTTTTCCAAACCTTTCTAAAATTACTTTTTGCTGTTAAGCTTTGTCAAACATCTGCTAGTATCAGATCAGAATGATCAGAAATGAAAGGAAAATCAATGCATTCTTTTAGAAACAGAAGAAGTCACAGTACTAATGTAGATGGATGGAAAGAAGGAAAAAGGAAGAAGTGAAGAAACAAAGAAAAAGTAAACATGCACTAGGATATTCTTTCAGGGACTTCTCACTGACAGTACCAGAACATACAGCTTGGTAGCACTGTCTCTTGTCATACACTCACCATATTATTTGTGTGCCATATTTATATGGACAGGTGTGTTGAAAGCTAAGAAATAAGAAGATTCTGACTTTGCAGAAACAACCTCAATTTGCTACTTAAGGAAAACTGTTTATAAAATAGCAGTGCCCAATTTTATGTGCTATTCTTCCTAATCTCTTCTATCTTAATACTTGAACATCCAGCAAACGTCTTTGCCAAATTGTTTTCAAAGGTACAGTAAAGGTAAGGTGAGGTTTTGCTAGTAAAGCAGGCATACAATCTTAAGAGGTACACATTGAAAAAATGAAATAGTATTCTCCATAGTTTCAAGATGATGAACAACACAGTTGCAGCTGAAGGATTCAGGAGATGCTCAGTTTTCTCCTGAAATAGCGCAATAGGATATTTTTGTTTTACTGCTGATGCTTTACTGTTTTTCTTCACAAAGACTGGCTGAAATCCCCTTTGATCATTGTTTCATTATAAAGGTTACTAATACCAAAAAGCTGGCTGACACCTGATCCTAAATAGGTACATTAGATATTTCTATGTTCATACATGCAGGTTTCCTTACTGATAAAACTACACGCCTACCCACATTTGCACTGTACCATAATTCTCTGCATCCCATCAACTCTGCTACAAAACGTCCTGTGACAATAAGAGAGTGTGAAAGCAGCCACTCTGATTTGCTATGTGGTCACAGGGAAATTTATAGTGATTGTGGGTGATTAGAGTGGGTGACATTATTTTTAAGGCCTAGGGCCTCTTACATGCTTCTCAGAAATGTTAAAGGACAGCGGTACAAAAGCACGCTGGCCAGATCACTGCCACAGGAACAGTTGCAGAAAAGAGATGATAAAAGCAAATGTCGGATTATCTCCCTAATGCTGGATTATCACTCCTAACAAGGCGAATGGTTTGTCTTGGCAAATGGCTTCATAGGAATTGTGGATAGTTTTGAAAGGTTCTGTGTGGTGACACTTCAGCCGTTGGCTGCAGCAGTTCATGTCAGCAGAACGAAATATCACACCTCTTATGAATTCTTTTAACATACCATTAACTACAGACTAAGATTGCAGAGTAGCTCAGGGGAAAGGTCTGTGAGCAGTGTCAGCCACTTGCAGGGTGAGATCCTGAGCAGGTGTAAAGTAATATAGCCCCGTGGCACAACTCACTATCTGGAACCATGCAGCACAAGAGTGGAGTCTGTATAACTCTACAATAAACTACATAGCTGACCACTTAAAGCAATGATACCACTGCAAGAGTTGTTATACACTGAACAACACCATACATGCTCCAGAATGCTGTTTAAATTATTGCAGTGAACAGTTCTGTAAGAAAGGGAGATAACTGTGGTATACAGTATTTACAGATATGTAAGGCAGAAAAAAATCAGCAACTGCAATCTCTGTGCAGCACAACTCAATAAAGAGATTCCATGTACAACAGTATCAGTACAAGGTTTTTATCCAAGTGGGATTACATACAAGCACAAAAATAAAACATTCTGTATTCTACATTATAATACAAAGGCAGGCAGTCAATAAATAGGTCAATAAATTATGGGAAGCACAGAAGAGTATGTGTGAAAACAGGTATGTGTGAAAACCAGGAAACTGTTTTTAGTTGGTGCATGATAATGTCTTTTGTGTTCATTCCCATGAAGTGTTACAGTGATTCTTTCAAAGGCCTTTATCACCTCCAGTGAAGATAACTTTCCCTTAAAAGTGTAAAACAGATGCAGGGACAGTACAGTAGGCTCTGGTACAGGCTAAAAGAGTCAGCGTCACTTACACTTTCCCAAGAATCTGACAAATTTGCAGCTTAGTATAAATAAAGTGACGGGTCTATTGTTTCTCAGCTCCGACACCTTCTTATCACCAGGATTTTTTGCAGAAGACTGGAGGAAACATGGCATGTGACTCCATCATATATAGTTTAAGGGGGGGGGGGGGGGGAAGGGGCAATACCTTTATGATTTGACAAATTCAGCACATATATAAAGGAAAGATCCTCTCTATCTAGCTGGTGCAAAGGGGTTTCCTTTTCTGTCTAGCTCTGTGCAGACTCAGTGCAATACTACTTGGCCATTTGAATTGTATTAAATAGGTGTTTTGTATGTAGCTTACTGGACTGGGTGGGGGGACTAGTTTCCTAACTGGTATAAACTGGTACAATTTCAAGGATTCAAGAGATTTACTGCTCTTATTTCTGCCACCAAAAGCTCTGACCCTTGAGGGACAGCACATGGCTAAAGGAACAAAGCCAGTGCTGCTTTACACAGGGTGCTTTTGTAATAAACATGCACAGGGGGAATTTCTTGCCATTGCATGTCAGAGCACTGCAGACACCTGGCATTGCTCCTGGGCTCATTGCTTTAGTAAGAAAAATGGGAAAGGGAATGGTTCCCTTTTGCTCCAAATGCCAAATCATCCCTGCCATGATATCTTTTACTTTTAACTGAGACAGGGAAAGATAAAAGAAAGGATTAAGAAAAAAAGAAAGAAGTCTAAAGTCTTGTTCCTTAGTGATTTAGGAGCCTGTGTTCTATCAGGTAAGATCTATAGAGATAAATTTTCAAAGAAAAATCTGATCATATAAAGATCCTTATAAAGATTTTATACACAAATAAAAAATTTAGGAGTGTATAGTCCATAATTTTAGCAGTTCTGGAAAACTCTATAGATGCCAATCAATATTTACAAAGTACAAAAATATGCCTTGATTCCTGTGAATTTGAATGTGCCCCTTCTGGTGTGAAGAGCCTACCCAAACAACCCAGTGATCCGCACTATGCTCTGATATGAAGAGAGACTTGGCCATAATTTGGGCAGCAAAGAACGGCAAGAAGCAAGCAATGGAACAAAATATACATTCCCTACAGTCATATGACTTGCCAATTCCCCATGACAGGAAACATACAATTATCTGTACATGCCTCATTAAATAACCTTATTAAATAAGAAATCTGAAATGTACAAATTTACAGACTGAATCATTAAATACTTCCCCTGTGCACTCTCCTGTGCATGTGTTCCCTGCTACTATCTGCAGCCACACTCTGATACCACCATGCCTTCATATTTGAACTTGTAGGTGACCACCCCTGCATCTAGGTAGAGAATAGAGATAGGATCAAGTTTGGTTGGCACGCAGCAGGCCTTGGAGGCTTTCTGGGGATTCTTTAAGTGAACTAAAGTCTGGACAATGGCATGTTTTGTTGGTGTGACATGCTCTGTCAAGGGGTAGGCGCATACTCCATGGCACTCATAAGCTTCATATCCCGCTGGAGCGATGATCCAGGAATCCCAGCCAATCTCCTTGAAATCTATGTAGAGTGGAGTCTTTTTGCAGTAGTTGCCTTTTGCATTCCTCCGGATTCGGGCAGTAGAGTCATATATGATGTTGGAACGCATCTGGAGCAGTGCCTCCTCACCAGGGTGGCCATGGAAATTACCAACCTCCAGGTTCTCCAAGTCCAGGAGCTGCTCATGGTCTATCATTTCGTTCAACTCTTGCTTCTCCTCTTTTTTGTCATTGCTTTGGTCATCAGAGAACACAATCAACAGGGGCACATGCTTAGCCTCAGAGTTGATGTCGATATCGAGTTTCCCCTCTCCATTCTGCTCCTCCCCTTCCCTGCTCTCAATATGAACTTCCAGTCGGTGCGTGGTCAGCCCTGCCCTTCGCCAGCGCCTGATGGCTTCGGTGACCTCAAAGCTTTCCCACTCACTGCTTGTGCCATAGATCTGTCTGGATGCCAGCGCCACTATCTTTCTTTCTTCTCCTACCCCCATGTGGTCGTTTTCCAGCACTTCAAAAATTGTGACTTTTCGGTCGAGCCCATCATAGAGCATTTGGTCCCGTTCTACCAAGGTGTAGAGCCTCAGCTCTGCCATGGTGATTTCTTCATGGTGAGGGATGGACACATTGAATAGAAGGGGGTATTTCCGAACTCCTGTAATACCAATTGGGTGGGAAGCCAGATCTGGAAATGACAAAGATCATGCATTTTAGAAGGGTCAATACATCCAGTAACACATGCACTGAAGTTCATCTGACATGTTTTGCCTTGCTGGGTTTCAATGAAATAGTTTCAGGTGAGTGTTTTTTCATCACTTCCTAAAACTGTACTTGGAAAAAAGGCCAACTTCATTCTAGGTGTTTAAGGACAGAGAGATTGCAGATATGATAAAGCCCATAAACTTGGATTTAAAGATTCTCTTTCTGCTCCATGTCTTCCAGGGCCTTCTTGTCACCTGGAAGGATTTCATGTTAAAAATGTGTTGCCTAATACTGAAATGATATCAATTCTAGGTTGTTCTGTGGTACCTGCTTAACAAATGAGGAAAAACAGCCAGTGTAGGAGAGGAAGGGAAGAAGGATATGGCACTGGAGTGAACATGAGACAGATAAGCTGCATATGCAAGAACAGCAGGCTGTATCTTGGTCTGCTTAAAGTTTCTGTGCTAGCAACTATTCCCTTCCAGTGAAACGTCCCTCACCAATGGAGAGGGGCAATCACAAAGGGAGGAAAAGTCTCTTGGGAAACTGTAAAGGCTCCTGGTTAGGAAGAACAGGCGGCAAACACCCAAAGTGAGCTGCCAATCAACAGAAATCCTGCTACAGACTCAATGGGTTTCAAGTGAGCAAAGTCAAACAGCTGTACTCAGTCAGGCACTTTCGGCAGCTTTAGTTAATAACACGTGTAAGAAGAACATAATATCTGCTTGTCATTCAGACTTTCTGTCCTATCTGTGTTGTTTGTTTATACATAGGCAATATGCATTTCTTCAGGCAATGCCCGAATCTTAGCTAACGACTATGTATCTGTGGCTGAATTACTGTGCTGTCTACTTGTAACTCAGAAGACAGATTAGGACGTAGACACTATGTGTAACATTTCTGCAGAGGCAAACTGCTTGTGATCTACTACTATCTTCATCTCTGACTTCTCCAGTTTTGATATGTTTGTAGAAAAGTGACACTGATAAAGCTGCGAGTATTGGCCATGCTCCATCAGTGCACTTAAGCAAGCAGTTAACTTAAGCACATGAGCTGTCCTACTGACATGAAGAAGGTTTTGAGGCACCTGTCTTTTTCTTTCTTTCTTTTTTTTTTTCTTTTTTGCACTTCCATCCATTCATTAAAAAAAAAAAAAAAAAAAGTGCCATTCTGCTTGCATCTCTCTACCTGTCTATTGATAAGGTGGAAGCTGAATACGTTCCGCACTTCACCAGGGTAGGAACACACTACACAGGGTAGGAGAGCTGAAGGGCAATGCTATTCAAGCACAGGGTTGCTTAGCTTTAATCTCTATACTGAAAGTAATTGAGTAATTGTTGGGATTTCCTTGACCTTGGTATGCTAAAGCAAGTCTTCAGTCATTACAGATGACAACAGGGTGGAGAAAAGCCACCTGACTATACAGAAAATGAGCATGAGCAATTCACTAGGATGGAGGGCAAGGCTACACCACATGTAAGAACATGGGTGAGCCCTAGCAGGGCAAGAAAAGTGTTCATGTGTAAGTCAGGATGTGACCTTGCTCTTTAATTAGAAAGCCCATGGGGTGAAATACCTTATTGTTACCAATAGTAGGGTCAGGAAGAGTGATCTGGAGTCCATAGGAAAAGAAACATTTCCCTTAAGACCTGTACTCAAGTTTTAAGAACAGATAGAATATTACAGCCCCATTTGCAATGGAGACATTATGCATGGGTTAAAACAAAGAACTACTTCCAGCCATGCAACATAACATCTTTATAACAATAACAGATTTAATATAGGAATCAATGAATAGTAATGAAAATACCATTACTGCCAGTTTTCAGTAGGCAGGTGAACAAATTCCACGGGATAATCCATTTCTACTGTCTTGACCACTACAAGTAATTCATTTCTCTATCAAAAAAGTTATTTCGGCATGAAAGAATGGTTCCCAGTTTCACAAATTTTCAAGACAGAAAAAAAACCCCACACATTAATTGCATCACTCCTTTAATGCATGTGTTTATGAAGCTGTGTTAACATCAGTATCCTCACTTTGCATCTTCCTGTTTTGGATCAGAAGAGGTGAGAGAAAAACTGAAATGACAGACAGTTACGCTAAGTTTACCCTATCTGGTACGGAACTTTTGCTGCGATGACAAAGACATTGAATGTGATGCTTACAGAAAGGCACAGAACTGTGAACCACTACTTCTGTTACTCAAGAAAAGGTCAGTCTGTAGAGTTTTCAATGCTGCAAATAAGAAAGAATTTTGGTCTTGCCACTGGAATAATTTCAGATTTACATCACTGAACCACATTGTATTTTATTGTTCAGCATAGTTTAAATTTGCCAAATTTTATCACATTTATTTCTTCTGAATAATGCAAAATGAGAAAAGAACAATAGGCATTCCAGCATATGTCTGCATTTATGCTGATGCACAGTGACAGGCACAGCTCTTGAGGTGAATAACTGTTCACCAGTGGGTGTAACTGGTGTGCCATTAATCTTTCAATAAATTCCTCCACACTGGAGAAAAGAATACATAAAGAAGATTTAAACCACAATGCAGTGCCTCTACAAACCATAAACATGTTGCCAATAAGAAGTGTCTGGGCCTGGCAGAATGATAGAGCAGAGCAGAACAGAGCTGATGGATTTTCTCGTCACATCTGTGTTGCCAAACTGAAATAACTTGTGCACCATCTCTCCTTATACTTCATTATTTTTAAATTGCAAATGTTAGAAACAAACAAACAAAAGCCAACCAACCAAACAAAAAAAACCACAATGATATTACCTGATACACTTCATTAATTAGACTAGTGAAGTAGGAGAGAAATCCCATGACAGTTTGAATAGTTGCATATATCTCTAAGTAGTTAAAAATAATTAATTAAAACACTTGTATTTGCCAAGTGGAATAACTGGTATTTGGAAATAGTTAGCTGAAAAACATTTTTACCTGTAAAACCTGTAATGATGCAAATAGCTATTGACAAGTTATTGAATGTTAGCACTGAAACGTTATCTTGACCTTGCCGAACTGAAGGGAAATGTTGAAGCAGAAACATTTTTTTTTTTAATAGAAAATATTCTACTCCCCTAAAGTAAAACCTAAGCGTTATCCAAAATTCTGCTTCACGTATTTCTATGTATTTTCTGAACTATGCTCAGATGTCAGAGGAAGAAAACATGATGAATCCTGTGAAGATCAATAACGAGAGGATATTAACAGAAAGCCATATTTGGTTAAGCTCTCAATATGAAAATACTGCACATTTGAACAATGTGTAAAACAATTTCTTGCCTTAATTTCAAATATTAGTGAAGGTATCCAGTTGAAAATCAGGCAGATAATTGCAAAAGATGGGTGCCATTCTAGGGATAATGAAAATGTACCCAAATTATAGTTAGTGCCATACAAACACTAAAGGAACATCTTCTTCCCCCAAAACCTTACGATCTCAAAAGCAAAGGACAAGGGATCTATCTTGCAGCAAGTGGTATCTGGCTTACATTGGTACATACAGTATTAGTTGTCTATTTCCAATGGTGGCCTCAATGAATGGTAATTTTTTCCCCTTAGTGCAGTTCCTGCTCAATGCCTTGTAAATACATTTCATGTTGACTACAAGGGTGCTTATTTCTATTTGCTTCCTCTAGAGATGCACATATCTTACCTTCATTTTTGAAGCTCCTAATAATATTTGCGGATGGCATAGATGTCCTATCAGTGGCAAACTTGTTGTACAGCTCTAGCATGTACTCTGGTGGGTCCACCTTGGCCGTTTCATGCAGGGGAATGTCAGAGAGGTTCAACGTCTTCAGGAACTCATTCTTCATATTCTGAAGCAGCGTGTTGAAATCAACACCATCCTGCTCGGACAGGATCTCATCGAAAAGAGGCACGTCTTCCTCCAGGGAAGAGTGCTCCAAGCTCAGGATGGGACTGCAAGCAGCAAGGTGAACCAAGAGACAGAGGACACCCCACAGCTGGAGGACTACAGAATCCATGGCTTCGGCTTCGCTCTAGTCTCCAACCACACTCAACAAGCTCTAGCTCTCGTGTGGGCTAAGTGGCGGTTTTATCCCCTGGGTTATATGCCGCTTGTGTCACAGGGAGATGACAAGTTTGGAAGCTCTTGTCTTGAAACTTGTGATCCGTCCTCTCTCTCCCCCTTCCCCCTCCCCAAAACCAGGTCTCAGTAATTGGATATGGCTTGCTCTCTTCTATGGTCGCCTTGCCTCTCTTATCTCATGTAGTGTAAGCTGTTCACCAGATTTGTTGCTATCTTGCAATCCCCTTTCCCTTAATGAGCGTTTTGTAAACATTTGCGCTAGGACACTAGGAGATAGGACAAGTTTCTCCTTGGAGAGGAACTGCCCTTACTTTCTGCCTCCTGGTAGCTGACTTCCTTTGGCGTGCGTGAACAATTTCATCCACACAGATTTCAAGCTAACGTAAATTCTACAGAGCCTCTACTGAAACCTATGAATTTTGCACCAAGGGCAAAGAATAGCTCCTTTAAGGTAACAAATCTAGCTTTTTAAAAACTAATATAAAAATAAGTTTTAAAATTTCACTTCTAAAGGAACCTCTCTGGGAAAAGGTCCATTCTTCTGTGCCTTTGCAGCACAGGAGGGGAGCTGCTGGTACTACAGCAACACTGGGGTCACAAGGCCCTGAATGCAGAGAAGCATGTGAGCTCAAGATATTTGGGTGAGGAGGGTTTCTCACATTGCAGCTATAAAGCTGTGCTTTGCAAGGGCTTCACTGGGAAAAGCACTTTGCAGACAGTGAATATGAGTCAGGGAAGATCAGAGTATGGCCTGTAAAACTGAGCCCTTTTTTTTATGCAGACACCATATTACATGCATAAGGCACTGTGTTGTTTAGTGATTAAGGACTTTTATTTTATTTCATATTTTATTTTATTTTATTTTATTTTATTTATTTTCAGTGCTTATTTTTGCTATAAAACACTCTTTCCTGATCCGAACATTAACACTGGTTGAATGCTAGTGCTCAGTGCCATGTGCCATATAAATGCTCAGAAACAGAGAAAGTAAAGAAAAATCTTTTCTTCCTTTCACATCTTACATATTTGACTTGGGAGGTTATAGGTTACAGTTACTTTTTATTTAGTCACAAGACTATCCAAAAACTATTGAAAATGCACAAAGGCCAACAGACTACTGACTTCATTACTCACCTTTGCATGACTTCAAATAGCTCAGAAGTACGATGTGGGGTATCTGGAAACGTTTTTGCCAAAAAGGTGTGCTAAAGTTGTTTAGTGGCTGATGTGCAAATTTCAACAAAATGTGAGCATCGCACATGCAAAGAATATGTATATTTTCTTGAGCAAGTTGTTATATAACATTGTTGTTATATAACATTGACCACTTAAATCACTTCATTGTTCAGACTTTTTCGAAGTGGCCTTGTTTTGGCTACAGGGCCAGAGCTCAGCTCCTCTCTAGTAGACAACTTCAAGATGAAGGGCCATTTCTTCTCATTATCACTGCAAAGTTTTGCTGCCAATAAGAGCTTTACCAAGAGCTTTACCAAAGAGTAAACCTAAACTGATTTGTTGATTTTTCTGGACTCTGCTTTTCCATTCTGGCTAAGCATATCCAGTGATTTGCTACCCCATCTTTGCAACTTTCTTCCTTCTTCAATAGCCCAAATCTGTCACTGGCAGAAATGGCCACAACTCCAGCTGACTTAATTAGAATGATACTCAAACCATGCTTATTTAAAGTAATACTCTCTATTTTTATTTTTTTTTCATAAATATCAATATCTTTGTCAAAGTCATGTATGGTATTGATGTCAGGTACATCAGCTAGGCCTTTTAACCTGGCTTCATTCAACTTTTCTCCTTCTAGGCATGGGAAACTTGATAATAAACCAAAACATATTATCAAGGTCCCTGTTACTGCTTAGCTGCATTGGAAGTTGATATTTGAGCTTAGGAAGATTAATTTAGATCTCAGTGTGGATTTCATGGTTATCTGTACAACCTTATCTATAAATCCTCTTCAGCCTTATGAAAGACTTTCTCTGAATATTGTGGCTTTCCAGAGCTAAGCACAGAAAATCTTAGGGAAATTTTGGAGCTGAGTTGAGGTCAGTTATGTTAATTAACTTAAAAAGAAAAGCACAGCCTTCTTGCTTGTGATTCATCACCTGACTATGCTGAGCTAAGGTCCATATGGCTGTAGGGAGGGAGATTAACAATGAAAAGTGTGAGAAAAGAGTCAGGGAACATAGCCCTAACTCTTTTCTTCAGTACAGTAACTGGCTACTGTAAAAGGAGATCTTTGAGATGCTTTGTCATAGACAGGTGAACAGGTAGTACATTTGCTATAAAAGCAATAGTACCTACAGAAGTGGTTTCAAAAGGTCCTTTTTATGCTTAAATATTAATTTCAGAAATGCACTGACTTCATATATATAAATGTATATATTTTTCCATGAAGGGTGTAAGCATTTCGTAGGAGCTCCTGCTTGTTGGAAGGCAAGAGGTGCTGAATCTTCTCAGCACTTCACAGCATATGGCCTTATACTTAGTGCTTGCTCATATCTGGTTTTCCTTCTCAGACAAGCATGAATAACAGCTTGAATGCATAGGCAACAGCAAGCAGAGATATGCCTTTCAGAGCTTGTAGGCATTGGGATCTACAGCATTATAGGGCCCAATTCTGAGGGTTTTGAGTTTTCTGCGAGTTTTAGAGCTAAAGGTTTTAAATTTAAAAGCATTTTTTGAGTATTTGTACAACTGAGATTTTTCGCTGAATCTCTGCCCTTGCTATGAACACTGGTGATTCTGAGGAGTGAGCCTTAAGCACACATTAAGTCAGTCTCCTTTCTATTATTCTGTTAATCAAACAATTCTACAGCCAGAGGAGTTTTTCCATGTTCACTCCACTTTCCTACAGTTTAAAACTTAGCCTGCTGTGCAGCTTTGGTTTGCTGGGTGACAAAAATGAACAAGGTTACTGTAACTGCTCTGGCAGTGACATAAGCAGAGCTGACACTGCCTTCGAGCAGAGGCTGGGCTACTGACCTCTCTAAGCCTTACTAAGTCCAGACATTTTCTGTGAATCTGTAAGTTCACACCCTGTAGATATAAATATGTAAGTAAAATGTAGTGTGCACACAGCGATCTGACATAAATTCCTTAACCCACAAATATGTCATCTTCATTCAGTGGCTCATGAGAAGCACAATCACTGCTCAGACATTCCAGCTGTCTTTGCATTTCCACTCTTGTTTTGATAACTCCTTGAACAATAGCATACTGAAAGGCAATGCAGCCTGCTGTGTTATATACAAACCAGCTTTCACTGAGTTTCTTAGCTTACTCAATTTAGATCCTGTTGGGGATCTGCCAAATGAGGAGAACCCATAGAGTACATCTGATATAAAAGCAGCTTCCTGTTTCCGTAGGTTTTAGGCTGATTAATTTAACATGATTTTTTTTTTCCAGAGTTGAAATATTTAACAGAATGGCTTTATTTCATGTCACTGAAATTAAAAGGTTTGGTCTTTTTTTTCACATGCACTGCAATTTACATGTACAATAAGTATCCTGGAAAGGAAACTACCCTCAAGAAATCTATGCTAAACAGATTAACTGAGGTAGATGGAGAGAGAGAACATTAATAGACATTACTGTATAATTGTTATTAAATTTTGTAGCATAATTGATGACCCCATTTCGTGAGCAATAAATTGTGCATCAGGCAGGTAGCGTTACAGAAAGGTTTCTTGGCCTTCATTCCTAGGAAATTTGGGTTCTTTTCCCCAGAGAATTCAAAGCTGTACATGGGAAAATGTAGCTAATGGAAACCTTAGCCTTTGCACTGATCCTGACAGAATCAGGGAACAATATTCAATGCAACTATGGCATTGTTTAACTAATGTCTCGCCCTTCCTGTTCGAGCTGGCTGCTGGTGGAGGTGGCACTCTAGATCGGACACTCTTCATTCTCATGCCATGAGACCTGGAGGAGGTGTGCAGAGAGAGGGCCGTTTGCACTCACAGTGCTAAGCAGCTCGGGCAAGAACGTGAGCGCGGTTGACACAGCGGTAGCCGAGGCTACACGGCAACTCCTGGGAACAGCTCAGCTGTCGAAAGGGTCAGTCCTGAAGATTGTGGGTCTCCAAAATAGACTCTAATCTCAGGCACCATGCAGCTTCCTCCAAGCTGATGCCTCTACGGCTTCTTCTGTCAAGAGGCAGCAGAAGAGCAGGGGTTTGAACAGGAATGTGTGAAGCAAGCTCAGCGCTGAAAGGCTAGAAAGTGAAGCAGAGCTTTACGAAGTGCCAAGGTCGACGATACACCATGATTGAAATGGTGTGATGCTCCTCTGGGTAAGAGGAAGTTGGGAAAAAAGAATGTGAAGTGTTTTTTAAGCATCCTTACCCTTCCTTAGTATGATTTTCAGCATGGAGAAAAACTTGCTCTCACTAACACTCAGAAAGTGTTGGGATGTGGAACTTTTTCCAAGAGAAAGTGTTTAATGTTTGCTTATGTGTCCTGGGTTTTTGTGACTTAAATGGTTCCTCAGTGAATAAACAGAGAGCTTGCCAGTTAGTTACAAGAAGTCACGTGTAATTTTTCCACGTGTAAACTCAGTCAGCTGGATTTTGGTTCAGTAGTGCATAACAACAAATTTCATAAGATTTACAATCCAATTTTATTAGATGTTAAGGTTTTTTAAACATGAACAAATCGTTTCTTTTCTTTTTTTCTTTCTATTTTTAATCCTTCTCCCTGATTCATTTTTTGAATAGATTCTATTGAAAAGACCACTCCGAAAACATATAAAAGAAAACCCAAAGAGATTAAGTTTTCAGTAGAGGAAAAGAATGTAATTGGTCATGGTTTAAATATAGAAGCATTGCTGAAAATCAAATATTCCTTACAGATTACTCTTTAGTTTGTTTGTTTGTTTGGTAATAAAAAAGAGAGAGATTTGATGAAAAAATATCTGATTAAATAAATCATCTATTGGTTAGGGGAAGGATATTAAAATATTGCCTGCTCTGTTTATAAATGAATATAAATATCACAGGTAAAATTTGGGCTGGAATATGGAGATAAGAGCTTTCCATTTCAGATTTCACAAGGGAAGGCTTTGCATCCGGTATGGTCTTTTAGGGACTTTTCTGATAGATCTTTAAACTGTAATTTCAAATCCCCATATTTAGGGCTGGAGACACAAGAAACCAAACAAATATTGGACATTTTCAGTATCCTATGACCTTGAGCAGCTTTACAGTTTTCATTTAAGCTTCACGTTTATTTGTCATGGAACATTTCCATATTTGCATGTGTAATACATAAGAAAAAAAATCTGTCCTGCAAGAACGTACACTGTATATAAAGAAGAAAGAAAGAGAGGATAACAAAAGGGATGCATCCTTGTTTCATAGAAGAAAATTTTTCAAACAACTTTGAGTCAGCAGTCGTGCCTCCATTTCTGGAATTCAAAATGCAATGCCCTGCTTTGCCACAAGAAAATACCCCCTGCCCCTCTCCAGCCTGCTCTTGCAAGTGATTTGCATTATAGCACACGGGAACTTTTGCTTCTGTGCTAGAAACTTTGAGAAAAAAATAATGTCAAGCCTGAGAGTCGTTTCTAAATGACACTGAGAGTTCTCATTCTCAGACACATGACTTCTTTTGCCCATTAAGTAATACAGCATTAATAAAGGAGAAAGGATGTGTTTTAATGGAAAAAAAACAACAGTGCCTTTGGTGACGTTAATCACCCCTTAAAAACACAGATAAATCTAAAAAAAGCCCACATATTTTTCCACTGCATGGTGTTAAGAGGTATAACGTATCTCTATCACAACACTTTGATCAAATGTCAACATTCAGACTGAATCAACATTAAGACATCTTGTTTGGAAATTTTCAAAATTCCTGCTGAGCACATCTTCAATCCTTTCCAAAATCTGTATAAATGCAGGGGTTTTGGTTCAAAGCTGCTCTCTAATCAGGATACCACTGACTTATATGCCATTTCAGGGAAGTAGGAGAGTGATGCAAGCTAATGCGCTCTAGCAAGCACCCCAGCATATGATTTGAAATTTTCCAAAATACAGACACAAAATTATTACGAATATGGCCCACAATTGTCTCTGTCAGGAGATAGCTGTGGCATGAGGCAACTGTTGGATGTGATATGGTAGATAAAGAAGAGTGTGACACTGACAGTGTGATGAGCTTGCAATGGAATAACTAAAATTAGTTTCCGTTCCTGCATCTGCCTGAGTCCTTGTTCCTGTATGCCTCAGTTCATGGCTGCTCTGGATTTTCTTTCCATAAATGGGCTGTTCCCCAGCAGCTCTCTGTTCTGATTTCAGATGGCACTGGAAATCGGAAAGATATTATTTAAAGAAAGAGTGGGAAGAGAGAGGCGTAGCAATGTGTTAAAACCAGAGTGATGGAGAAAAAGAAAAGAAAACAGAGAGAAGAAGGAAAGACATTGTGCAGCCACAACAGAAGGGAACTACTTAAACTGTGTCACACAGCCTCCTTGTGACCTTTTGGAGACAATATTGAAATGCACATCAATAGCTCTATAAGGGAAGCCAGTGGCATTTCATCTTCATCAGCTATTTCCAGGCAAGTGAAAAGGCTGGGGGACACACTAACAAGTAGGGCACACAGACTACCTGCATGACTGCTGTCAATTACCTTTTTTTGTTCTGTTTTTCCTGCTGAGGTGGCAAAAGCTCCAGGCTCTAGGAAGGGAGTCCATCACTGTGCATTTGCACAACTGCAATCTGGTCTTAGCGGCAGGTCATTGGCCATGAGGCGGTACAGATAAATAATGATACGCAGAGATTTTTCAAGCTGGCACAAAGCCTGAGTAACTGAAACAGAAAGAAGAGGACTGGAAATAGCTGGACACTGCCTTCTTGTCAGTGTCCTGTCAGTCGTATGTGGCAAATTCACTGCAAGCATGTGGCTTCATTTTTACTGTGAATCCCAGCTCCCTGTGTGCTCAATTCCTTGAGCACTATTTGGATGAGCTACCATTATCCAGTGTGATTGAATTTTCTTTATATGTAATTGGGAAATTTGTGCTAGCATGCAGTCATGCACATAACTCAGTCTTGTGTAGTGAGAGAATGATACACAGAAATTCTTAGATCCTTACATGAGAAAGACAATGCAGCCCCTTGCTTTTGTGTCTGCTTCTGTACATTTCAGCATTTAATCTTTCTTTTTTCCTGCCAAGCTTCAAAACACATCAACACAGGCGATAAAAATGTTTCCACGAGCATAAGTATTTCCAGGAACACTAAGATAAACATTTGCTTATATCATTTATGAGATGGGGGACACCTCAAGAAATCTATTGATTTGTCTCCCCTCCCATTATTTGTGTATATACACAGATGGAGGCTCTAAGTAATATAAAATTTAGTACCTTTAAAGGTCACACAATTTATTTGGGCTAACAATTCAAATCCAGTGGGACACAGTTGAAATGAAATCAATATCTGAGATCTTCATAAAGAACCTGATTGTATTGCAATGCTAATGAACAGCAGAGTAGGCATGCTATTTAATACTAAAAGTTTTGACTCCGCTGGCTTCTTATCATACTTGCTTCACAGCACAGCTTAATAGAAAAAGGTCAAGAGAAAGTTTTAATTTTACATTGTTGAAATTCCTTCTCTCATAATCTAGTTATTTTGTGAAGCTTTGGATTCATGTGGGTGTTAAACTTTGGGCAACCCTCTGAGCAGCTTCAGTGACACTGACAAAAGCAAGACTCCTGAACAAAACTTTACAGAAATCTCCCAAGTTGTTCCCCTTTGTCAGCTATGTCCAAGTGGACTGTTTGAGGAATAACATTCTTTTCCTTAATGACAACTCCATTTAAATACTTCCAAAGCCCTAAAAGGATAGAGCTCTTGGGAACAATGACTAAATATATCCTGTCCCTGTTTTTTGGAACTATAGATTTTTAATCTTGAACAATGGATTTGAAGAAAACAGGTTATGTTCACCAGAAATTATTTTGATTAATAACTCAAAATTACTTAATTAACAACTAAACATAGATTCTGGTAGTTTGTTGATATCTCAGTGCGAGATGGTAATTACAAAGCCAACAGCTTGTATTCACCTCAACAAAACATGAAGAAAAATGAGACAAGCGTGTCTAATAATTGTTCTGTTTATTTTATGTTAGGGTTGGCATCAAAAAGGAAAGTTAAGTTCTATGTGACAGTAGAAGAGACTGATTCAGTAAAAAACAAACAAACAAATAAAAATTGTCTAAATCCACCCTTAAAAATTGAAAGAATTAAAATTAACATTTCAGTTTCTGTAATCTGATGATTGGAATTATAATGGATAAATTAGGATGGTCAGCAGCCTTTCTCAGTTATGTTTGTCATGCAAATGAATATCAAATTCTGTCTTTTCCACTTAAAAAAAAAAAAGTGTAGAAGTTCTTTTTATTTTCACTTCAAACACAGCAAAAATTCCAAATATGGTCTTGTCCTCCTAGACTCTATGGTGTTTTGCCTTCTATATGTGCTGGTTATCAGCAAATGAAAGAAAAAAAAAGTTTTAAATACTTCTTATATTTAGTGCAGAAGAAAAAGGTAATGATTACATTCCCTATGGGGAAACCTTCCAGAATGTTTAAACTCATGGCTTTTTGTTGCCAAAACTACCAGAGAAAGGCTGGGAAAAAACTGTTTTGGAGACATTCTTTTTTATGAAAAAGTTAAAAAAATTGAGAGAGAAATATTAATAAAAATTAGTTTTTGTCATACAGTCTACTTTTCTAAAGGGAAAGAGCTTATGTATAGCCCAGGTATAATTGCATAGGGTTTGCTTGTCTGTTACTGATTTTAGTTTGGCTTCTGCAACTTTACTGTTTAGGATGCTCAGGATACATATATATTTGTTAGCATTAGTTAGAAATTTGATCAAATGCTGCTAGTAGCTCAGTTCACAACTGCTGATTTTCCTCACCTGAAAAAATCTTACAAGACCAACAATAAAGTGAAAGACTAATTCTTCTCCAAATTTAAATGGCATATTAAAAATATGACTTTATCTTGACCACTTAAAAAAAAACAAAACAAAACAAAAAAAAACACCACAATGGGCGGTGAAAATGAGAGCCCCTAGGCAACTGCTATAAGCAGTTATTGCCAGGATGCTTTCCTGATTGATACACAAATTGTTTTCTGATTAGCTGTCCCATCAGTTTGAGTCCATTCTAGTGGCAGTGCGTGCATAAAAAGACACCTCTCCCTCTCAGGTACTAATTAAACTGTATTAACAGTTGTGATGCTCGGGATCATGAAAATACATTTTAATTGGAGAATTTTTAATGATTCTTCCACTTTTTAGAGTTTTGTACTGACAGTTCTATCCTTCTTGTTGTGTTATCTCCTTCACAGCTGTTTAACATCTATGAGCTGTGCATAAACACTCTTCTATCTGAAGGATCCCACACTTCTGGTGTTTCCTCACTTTTGATTCATGAGACCCCCACGTTTAGGATTGCAGCTTGTAGGAGTTTGTAATGTGCTTTAAATCATGCTGCACATCTCCCAGTTTTTCTCAGAGCGGCTTGGCAGATAGGAGTGTCTTGTGAAGCGCGGATGGCAGCTTATCTTACTGAGAGCATGGAACAAGCCCCTCACAGTCCCTGGTGTTAAAGGGCTCTACTTATCTGGAATGAGTGGCAGAGTGCCCTGGCTCGGCTCTCAGTATATTGCACCCAGGGACATTGCTTAATGTGATGCTGTCAAACACCTCCTGGTGTGCTCAGGGCAAATTTCTGATTCAGGGAGCTTCTTTAGGTGAAAACAGCCCCTGCTTCCTATCACAAGGGATGGAAAGGGTTAGTGGCTACCACTGTTGGGTCAAGCCTTAAAGTCCTTATGTCTCAAGTTAAGCACATTTTTAAATGCCTTCCAATTACTATTTGACCATCTGTACAACGGTGACAGCAGGAGAAAGGGGAAACTCCACAGCAGCTGGCATGGTGGCAATCGCAGCATGTATGCGATGGGTGGATGTGTTGTGTCCTACCCAGGAACTGTTGGGCAGGATTTACAGCATGCAAACAAATAAAGGCCTTAGCTGCCTTTATAGTCTGGGCTGTCCTGGAAGCCTTCAAAACCGTAAGAGCCTTCTCAGAAAAACTCATTGCACTGCTTTACCCCTCTACCCTCCGTTATATCCCCTCATCAGCTCTCATCCTAGTACCAGAAATTACAGGATAATTTTTAAAGGATACTTTCCCCAGTCTGAGCATGGCCACAAATGGGTCTATATGATACATCCGTTTTTCTATCCAACAAGAAATGGCTGGATCAATTAGAGGACCCACTCATTAGGTCTGTTTCACCTTACTCTCTTTATACACACCCTCAGAAAACTAAATAAAGTGGGACCTTTCAAGTCACATGAGTCTGTCTACCTCTCACTGAGCTGTGAAAAAGAGCAAAGGAAAAAAATTGCAGAATAGGAAGAGAAATGCTAAAAACAGTACATGGTATGGCCACGATGAGCACCAGAACAGCAGGACCTGCCTGCAAGGAGTAGAGACCTGGATACAGAACTCCAGCCAGCCTGCCTGCCCACTTTCTCCCCTGGCTACCTCTCCAAACGAAGCAAAGCAAAGCAAAGCAAAGAAACAAAAACCCAACCAAGCAAGAGTGCAGAATTCTTCTGTGGAGTATTTATGCCTGAGGGAGGAGCATAGCCAAGCAGGAAGAGCAGAGGTAGAGGCAGATGGCAGGATGAGGTTTGTTAGATTTCACCTGGTGACAACAGGGGTGAGAAGATGAGGAAAAGGAGATAAAGGGGATACAGGAGTTTTGGGGCTTCCCCCCTTACCTGGGCTCATGGTTAGTGTGTGATTGGCATTTGTCAGATTTATCTTAATCCTTTGCTGTATTCCTGTTCTGAAACAGAAAAAGGTTTCACTTAAATTGTGTGAATCTTTGCTACTCACATTTCTGGAATTGTGTGAATCTTTGCTTCTTACATTTCTGGAATGTTTTGATCTCCAATTAGTAAACCTTCTACAAATGTAATGCTTTATTAGATAAAGGGATAAGTGTACATATTGTAAAAAGAAGAAATGACAAATATTATGAGAAAGAGAAAAATTAATTTAGTCAAAAAATGGGACTTAATTGCACATGAAAACAAAAATCACACTGGTTTGGAAATCTGAAAGAAAGTATTCTAATCTTCTGCAATCTGACCCAGCACTTTCTTCCTGAGGAACATGTCTCAGGTTGACAGGGATTCATTTTATTTTATTTTTGTCTTATGGTTTGCACTTAATCAGTGTTTTTACTAGCACAGAGAGAACAAGCTCTCACCTAGTAACAGTCCTGGACACAGATTGTAATAAAAAAACCTTAACTGTTGAGATTGCTGTAACAATTTGCCATCTAGTGGTCAATCAAAATCACACCCAGTTCTTACAGGCCATCAGAATTTGATTATGTGCCTTGGAATATCTGGCGTGGCTCATGGGCCATGACATTCTCTTAACAAGTGATTTTGCAAAGCCCTACTCACCTCCTCTATGAACAATAACTTAAGACTTGAGTACTTAAAATTAGGCACCTTGATTCAAATTGTGCGCATACTTCCAATTTACTGGGATGACTTTTTCTTTTTGCATGTAGGTCCTGCCATGTTGTTCGCTGTTCAACTGCAGCTATTTGCTCCTGACTGGTTAGAGGTTAGAGACACGCTCATGAGGCAAGTTCTTTACTTCTAAAACTAAGGGATGATTTTTTTTTCCCGTTACTATACATTGTTAGTATAAAAACGGTGGGAAGACTTAGCAAAATGAGGACAATCAGACAGCACAATTTTTCTTTCAAATAGTGGGCTTGATTCTCCAGCCCAACTTCAATTTCATCTTCAAGGGAATTCTGTCCTATAAAGCAAAGTTTGCTCATGTAGACAGCCATCCCTCTTCATTACTCAATGCAAACTGGAAGCCTTTTTCTCATTTATTAGACAAGTTATCTGTTTAAGAGCTCCAGCCACATGGCCTGGGCTCCAGAAGACAAAGGCAGGGACTGGGAGAATGATGAACTGTCCAGTGTAGCAGAAGGTCAGATTCGAGACCATCTAAGGAACTTGGAGTCACACAAGTCCATGGGACCAGATGAGATACATCTGCAGGTCCTGAAGGAAGTGGCGGATGGAGTTGCTAAGCCTCTCTCCATCATATTTGAGAAGTCATGGTAATCTGGTGACGTTCCCACAGACTGGAAGACAGGAAACATAACTCCCAATTTCAAAAAGAGAAAAAAGGAAGACATGGGGAACTACAGGCCAGTCAGTCTCACCTCTGTGCCTGGCAAGATCATGGAGCAGATCCTCCTGGAAACTCTGCTAAGGCACATGGAAAATAAGGAGGTGATTGGTGACAGCCAGCATGGCTTCACTAAGGGCACATCGTGCCTGACAAATCTGGTGGTCTTCCATGACGGGGTTACAGCATTGGTAGATAGAGGAAGAACAACTGACATCATCTACCTGGACTTGTGCAAAGCATTTGACACTGTCCCCCATGATATCCTTGTCTCTAAATTGGAGAGGCATGGATTCAATGGATGGACCACTCGGTGTGTAAGGAATTGGCTGCAGGGTCGCACTGCAAGGGTTGTGGTTGACAGCTCAACGTCCAGGTGGAGACCAGTAACGAGTGGTGTTCCTTAGGGGTCAGTACTGGGACCGGTGCTGTTTAACATCTTTGTCAGTGATATGGACAGTGAAATTAAGTGCACCCTCAGCAGATTTGCTAATGACACCAAGCTTTATGGTGTGGTCAACATGCTAGAGGGAAGGGATGTCATCCAGAGGGACCTGGACAGGCCTCGAGGTGGGCCTGTGCGAATCTCATGAGGTCCAACAAGGCCAAGTGCAAGGTCCTGCACCTGGACCTGGACATTCCCAAGTACAAGCACAGGCTAGGTGGAGAATAGATTGAAAGCAGCCTTGATGAGAAGGACTTGGGTGTGTTGGTCAACGAGAAGCTTGACATGAGCCAGCAATGTGTGCTGGCAGCCCAGAAAGCCAGCCATGTCCTGGGCTGCATCAAAGGAAGCATGGCCAGCAGGTCGAGGGAAGTGATTCTTCCCATCTGCTGTGCTCTCGTGAGACTCCACCTGGAACACTGTGTTCTGCTCTGGGGCCCCCAACACAATAAGGATATGGAAGTATTAGAATGAGTCCAGAGGAGGGCCACAAAGATGAGGGGCTGGAGCACCTCTCCTACAAAGACAGGCTGGGGGAGTTGGGGTTGTTCAGCCTGGAGAGGAGAAGGCTCTGGGGAGACCTTATAGTGGCCTTCCAGTACCTAAAGAGGGGCCTACAGGAAAGCTCGGGAGGGACTTTCTGTCACGGAATGTAAGACAAAGGGTAACAGCTTTAAAATAAAAGAGGGTAAGCTTAGATTAGATAAAAGGAGAAAATTATTTACTCTGAGAGTGGTGAGGCACTGGAACAGGTTGCCCAGAAAAACTGCGGATGCCCATCCCTGGAGGTGCTCAAGGCCAGGCTGGATGGGGCTTTGAGCAACCTGGTCTAGTGGGAGGTGTCCCTGCCCATGGCAGAGGGGTTGGAACTAGATGATCTTTAAGGTCCCTTACAACCCAAACCATTCTATGACTCTATGATATACAAAAACCTGCCACTCCTAATTTAAGCAGTCTATTTCATGTACACGGTATTGCTTACCAGGGTAAAAGTTTCTGGGTCAATCTCTGATTTTAAAATGATTGCAACTGACAAAACTGTCACAACTTGACCTAGATAAATAGTCTTGCACACTGGGAAATACCCAGAGGCGACAGTGGGGAAGTTCTCAGTGGAATGGCTTCAGTGGTAAAAAGATCTTAATATGCAGGACAGGTGTCTAGATAAACTGGTGTCCTTGGCAGTGAGGGACCGTAGATGCTTCCTGCCCACTGATATGCATAAAGGATCAAGAAAGGTTAATTGCAGCAGACTTGGAGATGTGACTGGAATGTGTGCTAATTCTGCCATCCCAAAATACTTGACATATTTTAGCTGCCTGTCAGAGTGCATCCAATGATACCATTGCTGGGATTCCAGGCACGCCTTTAAATACTTCTTTGCTTTCTTTTTTTTTTTTTTTTTTTTTTTTTTAAAGCTGAAAGCAAATAATCAACATTATTCTGATTATCATATCCTAGGATAAATATTGTTTTCACACACAAAAGCTGCCCATGTACATGTACACACATAATCACACACTCAGGCACACCCAGACACACTCCCAATGTGCTCTCTTCTACATGAAATATTTTTACCACTTTTTATAGAACAAGACTAGCTGAAAAGCTAGCTAAACTTCCAGGACATGTATTGCTTGGATGGAAAGAAACTCTTGGAAAGACCTGGTAACCTTCAGCGTAGTAAGAGTCACATCCTGATACTCTTCCTTTCTAGACTCCTTCCACCCATATCTCTATAGCATCTAAGCTTGTGCACTGGCTCCATTCCTCATTTCTGTGATAGATCTGAGTTCCAGTCCTGGTGGGATCACCACAGCACTGCGCGTCCCCTGATGCAGATATACCAAATGCCTGTGCTATTTTCAAGGTGTTAATCTTGTGCTTAAGGCTAATAAGCCTCATGCACGATCCTCTCTGCATGTCAACCTTTGGCAGTTGTCATTAGGATAAACACTCTCCTTTGACTGTGAGCATAACTGTCTCTCCCATTGTTTCTGGGAATGGTCACTGGCTGCTGGCTGCTTAGCAAGTGGCTGCAATCTTTTGTGGGTTCCTCACATGGAAATCAGTAGGCATTTTCTATCCATTCCAGTGGGAGATCTCAGGAATCCAAATATTAAAATATTCTTATCCATAAAGCTGATGAATAGCTTATAGAGGAACCATAAAGCTGTGAATACCTAATGAGCTCTGTGATAGCAGGTGCTTCATATTATGTAGAACATATGCTTAAGTTCATACAATCATAAAATCATAGAATATCCTGAGTTGGAAGAGACCCACAAGAATCACCAAGTCCAACTCCTGACTCCACATAGGACTACCTAAAAATCAAATCATATGTCTGAATGCATTGTCCATAGATGTCTTGAAAACCAGCAGGATTGGTGCTGTGACCACTTCCCTGGGGAGTCTGTTCCAGTGCTCAACCAACCTCTCAGTGAAGAACCTTTTCCTAATATCCAACCTGAACTTCCCCTTTCACAGCTCCATGCTGTTCTCTTGGGTCCTGTTGCTGTCACCAGGGAGCAAAGGTCAGCACCTGCACTTCTGCTCCCCTCAGGAAGAAGCTGTAGGCCACCACGAGGCCTCCCCTCAGCCTCCTCTTCTCTACGCTGATTAATCCAAGTGATCTCAGCCCCTCGTTGTACGTCTTGTACGTTGTTGTACGTCTTGCCCTCTAGACCCTTCACCATCTTCATAGCCCTCCTTTGGACACTCTTTAACAGCTTTATATATTTTTTTTACTGTGGTGCCCAAAACTGTACACAGTGCTCAAGGTGAGGCCTGTCCTGGTTTCAGGTAGGACAGAGTTAATTTTCCTCCTAGTAGCTGGCAGGGTGTTATGTTTTGGATTAGGATGAGAAGAGCGCTGATAACACGCTGATGTTTTAATTGTTGTAGAGCAATGCTTACACCAAGCCAAGGACTTTTCAGCTTCTCGCTCTGTCCTGCTAGCGAGCAGGCTGGGGGTGCAGCAGGAGCTGGGAGGGGACAGACCCAGGACAGCTGACCCAAACTGGCCAAAGGGGTATTCCATACCATCTGACGTCATGCTGAACAATATATAGGGGTGGCTAGCCGGGGTGGGGGGGCCGGCTGCTCGGGGATAGGCTGGGCATCGGTCAACGGGTGGTGAGCAATTGCATTGTGCATCACTTATTTTGTACACATTATTACTATTATTATTATTATTATTATTATTGTTATTATTTTTCCTGTCTTAATAAACTGTCGTTATCTCAACTCACAGGCTTCACTTTCCCATTTCTCTCCCCCATCCCGGAGAGGGAGGGGGGAGGGTGAGCGAACGGTTGTGTGGTGTTTGGCTGCCAGCCGGGCTAAACCACAACAGGCCTCACCAGCACAGAGCAGAGCGGGACAGCCACTTCCCTTGACTGGCTGGCAGTGCTGTGCCTAAAGCAACCCAGGGTATGGTCAGCCCGTTTGGCTGCCAGGGCACACTGCTGGCTTGTGTTCAACTTGCCGTCAACCAGAACCCCCCAGATCCCTCTCCGTGGGGCTGCTCTCCAGCCTCTCGTCCAGCCTCTCGTAGCCACGGTTGCCCCATCCCAGGCGCAGAATCCATCACTTGCTCTTGTTAAACTTCCTGCAGTTGGTGATTGCCCAGCCCTCCAATTTGTTAAGATCTCTCTGGAAGGTCTCTCTGCCCTCAAGGGAGTCAGCAGCTCCTCCTAATTTAGTATCAGCTGCAAGCTTACTTAGCATGCATTCCAGTCCTGCATCCAGATCATGTATAAAACATTGAAGAAAACTGGCCCCAAAATGGAGCCCTGGGGAACCCCACTAGTGACTGGCTGCCAGCATGGTGTAACCTCATTTGTAACCTTTGAGCCTGATCTGTTGGCCAATTGTTCACCCATCTTAGTATGTATTTTTATTCTTTTATCCAGAGGGATACTTTGAGAAACAGTATTGAAAGCTTTGCTGAAATCCAGAAAGATTACATCAACTGGCTTCCCTTGGTCAACTAGATGGGTAACCTTATCATAAAAAGAAATTTAGTTAGATAAGCAGGACCTTCCTCTTGTGAACCTGTATTGGCTGTGACCAATAGCTATTGTCTTGCAGATGTTTTTCAATATCTCCCAGAATAATATTCTCCATAACTTTATCAGGCACTGAAGTGAGACTGACAGGTCTTCTTTCTTGCCCTTCTTGAGAATTGGAACAGTTTTTGCCAGTTTCCAGTTGACTGGGACTTCTCCAGATTCCCAAGACTGTTGAAAAATAATTATGAGAGGTCTCTCAATGACATCAGTTAAGTATTAAGTTATAAGTAAAATGAAAGCTATATTTTTCCTTCAGATCATGAAAATTCAGTCCAAAATCTTTGCTGCCAGGCTGTGGATTTAAAGATTGAAAATATTTTCAGACTACAGTTGTTTAGTTGTTTAAGGCAACCAAGGGACTATATTTCCAGGGACACTTTACCTGTTGTTGCTGCCTTATAATTCCTTGGTCTTTCCCTGTAGTCCACCAATAAAATCCATCACTTTGCAAAACAGTTAAAAATAGATTAATTATGGTATAAAATGGATACATAAAACACATGGCAAATTGTTGCATAGTGAGCAGGAAATAGCACTGGCTAACTACAGTATCAAATAGATAAAATATCAAAATTCTTTTTCATGTGTAGGTCCTTTTCTTTGCTTTTGTTCAGAGCTGTGTTTACATTTCTGTTTGTCCTGTAGTTACAGTTACCAAACTCTGAATTAATTTCTTCTTTCTTCTTTCTTTCTGGTGGTGCCAATATGTTTGGGTTCAAGGTCTAAAATTCAAAGCTATAACGTGCAATGCACGTGCTCCTGTGAAAACAGACCAAACTCTGAGAAACAAGGGTAAGGGGAACGTGAACATATGAGTAACATGGTGTATGATTCTCCCTGCACTTTCTTTTCTCTCTGTTGTGAGGTACACCACAAAAGGTGCATCAACATTAACGAATTTGCCCCCAGGGTGCTCCATCCAGAACATTTTCCTCTAAGCTGTGCAGTTTGACAGTAGAGGTGCTGTGAGAATTCATGGATGGCTGAAGCATTATTCATAAAACAACAAACACAGTAGCCTAAATGCAAATCTATTGCCAACAGGCCTGATGGATACAGTAAGACTGTGAACTAAAAGAAAAGCTAGAAACATTCCTCTTCCATGTTTGACTACATGAAACATAGAAACGCTTTATCTCCCTAGTTCAAAAAAAAAAAAAAAAAGTTGTGGATAATAAGGTATTGGAGCTTGTTCTGGACTTCTTTGTAGAACCATTTACTCTAGTATCAACTGCAAATCTACTGCGGAGTTGAAGTACACGCTAAAAACATTTCAGTAAACTTTTAGGTATATATGTAATATTTTCTAAACCAAAAATACAAGATCTCAAATATGTACATAATTTAAATGAAAAAACCATTAAAACACATGAGATTCTTCTAAGCCTTAAGTGAAGACTGAAAAGCTGCATTCAGTTCCTGCCTTGGTCACAGGCAACTTCCGTAGAATCATAGTATAGAATCATAGAGTTATTTAGGTTGGAAAAGACCTCTAAGATCATAAAGTCCATGATAACATTCAAACTGTACAGGGTAGATTGTGCTTCAGTTTCCCATCAGCAATATGAAGGCAGCAATGCATCCCTTATTTTGCCCATTTAGAAAAGTCTTCAGAATCTCTAAGCAACTACTGAAGAAGAGAACAGGACTTTTCATATGAGTATTGCTCATTATCCCTGGGTCAACAGAAGATTTTAGCACTGCATTTTTATAACTGTGCATAACCACCCTGTTGTTTTAATTAGACTTCATTCACTAGATGATCTTTGAGGTCCCTTCCAACCTGAGCCATTCTATGATTCTATGATCACAACTACAAGTCCTATTTCTACATCTCATCAGTAGACTTCACTTCAAAATACGGCTAAACAGACTATCCTGTATCTGGCGCACACACAAAAATACTCATGGATTTAATTATCTAAGTCTGACTCTCAAGAAACATTCTCCAGATCACCAAGAACCTGCAGACTGTTGTGATTCGCCCAAAAGAATAGTTCTACCATAAGATGATAAAATGCTCTTTTAAAAAATAGCAGATGGTTTGACTAGGAGCCTGATCGGAAAATAACAAATTGCAGACCTGCGCCCAAAAGGAATACCTTGCCCTTTGGCAATTATTGAAGTCTCCAATAAACTGCATGTATTCAGTATTCTGCTGCAAAATTCACTCTTCTTCCAAGCACTGACGTGCAAATACAACCATTCACTGAGATCCATGGGAAAAGCACACAGGTAGCACCAATTCTACCTCATCTTGTATTTTAATCCTGAGATATAAACTGCTCTCAACAGGTAAACTTCTCCAACATATGAGGGGAACTCAGCAAGTGGCCACAGCTCTGTCTTACACACTGGCATTGTGTGAAAGGATAATTTTATCCCAGGTTACAAACTTTTTAAGACTGGCAGAGTCTCCTCTATCTAGGCTTGAAAAATGCCTATAACAAAGGGTTCTCTCTCTATTGCAGCTGTTCAAATTGCTACAAATTTTCATTAGCCTCACAGAACTCAAGCTTCTTTGCAAATCCTAGTGTAAATCTGTAAGAAATCTAAAAGGTATTGCAAAACAATGGCTTGTTATCCAAAATCTGAAATCCTATTCAACAATGTTGAACACAAATTTCTAGAAGTGAACTTTCTCAAAGTGTCAGGTTTAAGATATGGGGCTTTGTTTCAGACTCATCTGTAAAAATAATGTTTAAATGAAATCTGCTTAAAGATATTCTGAAGTGCTCCACTGACATTTGGTAAGATATACTTGCTCCCTCTCTTTATCTATCTGTTCATCCATTTGCTTCCTCTGTCCCTCCCTTCTTCTCTCTAGTAATCATATGTAAAGTGACTCTGTCTGAAGAGCATGGGTGCTGATGTGAAAGGGAGGTTCTCCACCAAAACCACGTTCTTTTACTCTTTCTTCTTTGGCATGAAGCATATACCAATGCCTATCTCATGTTGCAGCCTAAGTATACAAATGCACCAAAGTGAAACACATCTTTTCTGGAGGAAAATTTCTAGAAAGGCCTAGATTGTTTCTGTTCTGCTTTTGAATGATGAAAAAAAGACAAAGCATTTGAATTACTACATTATCTTTATTTGTAGAGCATACATTTTTTGTCTTCAAAGCTTAGGACAGGTAAGATATGTTTTTTTCCAGTTTAAGAATGTTTTCTATCACAAAAGCACACAGAGAAATGAGACATTTCCATAAAGCAGAACCGTAAAAATTAGGATTTTTGGAGGCTTTCACAGATATTGATGCCCAGAATGGTTGGAATTCCTGCGCTGGCACAGCTATGAGAATTCAGTAGTGCTAAAAATGAAACAACGACAAAAAAAGATATTTTCAGTGACAAGATCCCTGTATCCAGAAAGGAAGAGTCAAATACACAAATTCATTCTCAGTTATGGCCCTGCTCAATGTTCCTGTTGGTCTCAGTTGATACTGTATAAAACTTTTATTGTGTAACTCAAAGGGAGAAAACACCTGTATGGCTTTAAATCACCTCTGTGCTCCTTTCCCATCACCTGCATAGAGCAAGTAGCATGCTGTCAAATGACAGAAGATTTGTGGGACCACTGTACCATTGGGGTGTACGATGGGTACAACTGCTACACAGTGGCTTCGTCTGTGACACTAGGCAAACCACTTTGGAACAGCTGTTTCAGATATTTAGATGCCTAATGATGAAAAATGGTGCTTTACTGGATTTTCCAAAGCATCCAAGAGCCTTACTCTTTCAAATTTTCTTAGAGGTTTACTCTTCCCTAAAACAGGGCAATATGTTCCTGCCTCACAAAGGTGCCACATGGATTTAGGTTTAAGATAGAAAGGTGCACCATACACTGTAATGGAACCACAATGTTCTATTCTTGCTACTTACGTTGTTCAGTCTTCACAAGCTTGTAGAGAGGCAGACCCTTGCAGAGTTGTTCAATGGGTTTACCATAGAGAAACCAATCCTTGATATCTCCAAACAGGGAATTGCTGGCTTGAAACTGTACCCACACGTTTTGTGGAGAATACACTTTCTTCATAGTCTAAAGAGAAAATATTAGACACCATCAGTAATGTAGCTTTGGTTTTATGCTACTATGATGCCATGCTACTATGGTATCCATTGAGAAAAATGCCATGATCTAAAATCACCTTCCTTTGCCTCATATAAAACATTAGCTAAAGAATCTACATGTTTTTAAATACCTTTTTTTCAATCTATTCAGAAACAAAATGCACTAGATACTAATTCTTTCAACACAGTGAAACTGAGTTGAAGTGATAATTAATAAATTGCTAATTGGCTGCAATATAGTCAAGTAATTTTCACATACATTAATCTTCCCACTCCATAAAGGCACTCTGAAAAGCACAATGAGAAGTTTTGCTATAAATGCACTATTGTTAGTCTGTCATAAGATGGACCAGAACTCAAGTTCATCTCCAGGCAATGCTTCCAGTCACCTTTATGAAACCTTTGCCTGAACAGGAAAACCACCGTCTGGTCATAGTAAACTGATTTCTAAATTCTGTTCTGCAAAAAATAAAAATTAAAAATATTTCAAATGATGTCAAGGACAAAATCTTAGCATACCAATGAAAAAAAATCAATAAACCTTGTGTGATCTCACATTGAGGCCACCCCAAATTTGTCAAAATACACCATTTCCTCAGGCATGGGATCTTACAGTTCTACCTATAATGACAATCTACTATATGCAAGGTGGGTCATGATTGTTTATTATTTTAAAATGATGTTCTATATGATATTTCCTTGAAGTTCTATCTTGTTAGATCTGTTTCATCATTGCTAACCCAGTAAAAGACATTCCTAAGAACAACTGTTCTTGAAGGCAGAATGGAGGGATCCCATCATACCATGTAACTTGTACACAGTAGTCTTTCTTGTGTACAGAATAGGTTTCTCTACAAAATCACCTTTTTCTCAAAAGCCAGGCGTCCAATTTCTTGCAGCTCTGGGATGGAAGCCTCAGATATTTTCAAAATAAAGCAAGCATTTCGTGAAAACAGCCTTGTTGCAACATATCCCTGTGATTAAAAAAAAAAAAAAATTAAAAATAGTTACCACTGGTGTTTGTTGATTCTCCCTAGTTTTTAGGGCAATCTAGAAGAAATACGAAGTGGCTACGCTGACTGTCATGGTGGAATGACTCCTCATTTCCTCATTTACATTGTCACCTTTGGGGAACAGAAGCAGCCTGCTAACATTAATATCTGTCCATAAGACTTGAACAATCTTTTCCCATGGACTTCTGCTTTATTTGCTAACTTTCTATACATGAGTGTATACAGCCAGCTCTTCACTCCCTTGCATTGAGGTCAATATTCTTCTCACTTTCATGAATGACTACCATGTGTTTTACTACAATTCTCTTAAAAAACTTCATCATCATATGTGTGAAAGAGAGATTGCATAAGAGGAGTAGAAGTGATGGGAGCCTTCAATGAAACAGTGTTTCAGGACAACTTATGATGACAATGCACTAAAATAATTTCTCTGAGTATATTAACTTCCTTAAAGAGATTGTTAGAATCTAGTCAGATTCTTAGATTTACTTACATGACTGTAGTCAAAAATAGTGTCAGAGGAGTACATGCCAGAACGGACATGGACGTCAGCAACGTTCTTCTCATTGCTGATAGTCATAGTTGCAGTGACGTAATCATTGTCAGGTCCGTGCAGGACAAAAGTCTTTGGTAAAAAAACCACAAAACCATTGTTCATCTGGTTTGCACTTTTAAAGACACAATATAAACAAATGTTTTCTCTCAAATGGACAATCATGATTGTTTTATATACATGTGAAATCCATTAACAACTCTCTAGCAATCTCAAGAGGCCCTTGTGGTGGAGACTAATTATGAGAGATTTTGAGTCAGGGTGAGTGGGAAGGGGACAGGCCTATACTGCAGGCTTTGGAAAACAGCATGTGGCATCCCAGTCATTATACATGGCAGCAGCAATGACTCAGAGAAGACTAAAAGAGTCTTCAAATTTTAGCTTGAGCTAAGGGGACCTATGCTCCACAAATTTCTTGTCACTGCGCAGGTGCACAGAACTGCCTCTTTGGCTCATATGATTGTCACCTGTGGTAAAAGCTAATTTTCTCTGTGCTTGGTAATAAGCATCATTTTAGCTTCTTCTGTTCTTTTCTTCCTATTAAATTCCTCCTTTCCCAGGAATTTAAAACATTTTAAACAAATACATGCACTAGAAGGCTTGTCAGTCTACTTACTTGCAATGCAGAAGTTTGAGTCCAAAAGACTCCCAGCAAAATGAGAATTGCAGCCTGTAAAAGGAATAAGCGTTCTCACTCAGAAGAAACAACATGCAGTGTCATACACAGATGGACAGAGTTAGACAAAAAAAAACTTTGTTTATGATTTGAGGGAAACAGCCATATTTTCAGTTGGAAAAATTACCCAATCTACATGTGTATTAGTTTAAAGCAATTACAGTTCTTCATTATAAAATTCTTGCTATCAGTCTTTCTTTTGCCTGTAATGGTAAAAATGCAGAACAATCATGACATTTTATGCTTCTTTCAAAAGTCACACCCCTTGATAACGTTACTTCTTTTTTTGTCTCAAAAGTGGGAATTATTAAATCATAACTAAATCTCCTGCAATCAAGTTCTGCGTTCTTCAATCAAATTATGTTTCCACTGACTTCAAGGAGCTTACTGCACACACAAGAAACATAGGTTTCCTACTGAACAACCAAAAAAGAAAAACAAAAAGGAAAAGAAAAAGAAACCACACCAATACAGAGGTCATATTAGCCCCAGTACTGTACCGCTAATTTGAGCATCTTCCTTTCTATACTTTTATTTTAAAAGGAACTTTTAATAATATAAATTCAATAAAAATGTATATACTTACAAATCCATTCATTTTTCCTTCAGATTAAAAGCAAGAGGCTGCAGAAAGTAAGAATGCAGGAAAACTCCAGAGGCCTTCAACTTTTATATCTTGCAGTAGGTGTGGGAAATACTTGACAGAACTGTTCTTCGTGATTAGAACAAGTCCATATCTACATGCCATGTACCTCATATCTGAAATTTTGGTCTGGCATAGATAACTAGATCTTGATATGTTAAAAGCAGTCAATACATCAGCTTTTGTGAGATTAATCACTCTCCAAATGGCTATTATTTACTGGTTTAAACTTTACAGGAATTTCCACTCCTGATAGTTCCATTTTTTAATATTTAACAGGATATTGTCTAGAATTAAATGGCATCAGGAACTCTGCTATTCATTCATACAATATGCATTTTGTCTTCTTAAATACAATCCCTAACAGCCTGATAGTCTGCAGACAAAGCCTGGAAAAAAACACAATCACCTACGTTATGCTGGGTTATGTGCCAACTACTAAATAGACCACCTTTTCAGCCATTTCTTCTATCTAGCATATGCATGATCTTTTCTAACAAAAAGTGCTGCTCATTTTTGAACAGTTGCCATGATACATATCACATGCATTGAAATTAGTGACGTAGTTAGGAATAATGATTGTGCTTCACAGACAGAATCTAGTTAACTGCTAGCCTAGGAGGGAGTGACATGAAACTTCAGAGGATGTGTGGTTCACACAAGATCATAGAACAACAGTTACAACTGTTTTCCGTATTTTATGTCAAATGTCAATGACCACATGATATTGCCATGAGGTATTCTCCTGTGAATAGGACCTTGCCTGGACTTCTCATCTCATCTCATCTGTGACTCCACATCAGCTAGAGCAGATAACCTTGATGAATCACAAATTACTTTTTACTAAAATGTCTTAACTAGGGCCTATTCCTTCAAATAAAATGAAAATTCAGCCTAAAAGCCAACAAATTTCTGTAATCTGTCAGAGAATCACAGAATGGTTGAGTTGGCAGGGAACATCTGGGTACATCTGGTCCAGCCACTGCTCAAGCAGGGCCATGCAGAGCAGGTTGCCCAGGACCATGTCCAGACAGCTTTTGAACATCTCCAAGGAGAAGACTCCACAAGCTTTATGGGCAACCTGTTCCTTTGCTCCATCACCCACACAGCACAAAAGTGCTTCCTGATGCTTCGATGGAACCTCCTGTGTTCCAGTTTATATCCTCTTGTCCTGGCACTGGGCACCACTGGCAGGAGCTTGGCTCTGTCGTCTTTGCACGCCCCCCCTTCAGGTATTTATATATTTTGATGAGATGACCATTTAGCCTTCTCTTTTCTAGGCTACAGTCCCAGCTCTTTCAGCCTTTCCTCA
Organism: Cygnus atratus; assembly: GCF_013377495.2. Lineage (NCBI taxonomy): Eukaryota > Metazoa > Chordata > Aves > Anseriformes > Anatidae > Cygnus > Cygnus atratus. The sequence continues at coordinate 5,461,734 of NC_066388.1, forward strand.
TAGGAGAGGTACAAGGGTCCCTTCATAATTTTTGTGGCCCTACGTTGCACTCTTTCCAGTATGTCCAGGTCTCTCTTGTACTGGGAGCCCAGGACTGGACCCATTACTACAGGTATGGCCTCACCAGGGCTGAGTAGGGGGGAAGGATAACACCCTTTAACTTGTTGGCCACACTTTACCTAATGGAGCCAGGAATACTCAGCCTTCTTAGGGGCAAGGGCACACTGCTGGCTCATGTTGAACTTGGTTTACACCAGAACCCCCAGGTCCTTTTTAGCAGTGCTCCTTTCCAGCTGGGCGCTCCCAGCATGTCCTGGTGCCTGGGGTTGTTCCTCCCCAGAGGCAGTATGTTGCACTTTCCCTTGGTGAACTTTGTGAGGTTCCTGTGAGGCCATTTCTCCAGCCTGTCCAGGTCCCTCTGGATGGCAGCATGACCCTCTGGTGAATCCATCACTCCTCCCAGTTTTGTGTCATCTGTGAACTTACTAAGGATGCACTCTACCCCATCGTCCAGATAATTAGTGATGATTTTAAACATTCATCATTCATCAGGAATTAAAAAAAAAAAAAAAAAAGAGGTTGTACAGAAATTATCTCTGCAAACACGCCTCAATATAAAAAGGAAATTGCATGCATTTTCTTTATAACACACAACTCTATGTGGAAAATTTTATCTCAAGTGTGACAAAGCTCTGCTGCTAAGCAATATATCAGAACATATATATAAACAGATATGAAATTGTGACAAGCATGGTTAGATTAGATTAAATTAGATTAGATTGATGTTATCCTGTTGAAAGCTGGCCCTGCCCCTTCTTCTCAAACGATTCTTTGTTTGCAGGATTACAACCTTTCACAGAAGGGTTCAGGCACAAGCTAAAATTAAAAGCTTTAAAAAGTCTTAAAAGTTTTAAAAATTAAACTAATGTTAAATTAACTTCTAGTAATAATTATGTCTTCATATATTAATTTCTTCTGAGAAACTTTTGTAGCATTAAAGCATGAGCTTCTGCTTTCTTAAGCATCAGTATGCAAGGCCCCACATAAGAGCAGAGCAATAAGCAGTATTTAGTGAAGACGATTTATAACAGTAGCCATGATCTCATGACTTCCACCTTATATTCATTGAGAATGTCAATTAGTCAGATAAGCCCAAAGATAAAAGATTAGTTCTAAAAAGCATTTGACTAATTAACATTATTGCAAGAGAGAAAATAATTCTAGTTGTCTCATGTCTGTAACTCAGGAAAAGCCTAGATATACCTCCAATAGGAAAGCCCTGCTTTTTGGAGACTTTTCCCTACACTGAAATTCATACTTCTCCCAATAATATAACTGAAATTAGCATGCATTCATTTGGAATCAGAAATGTCCATGACCATGCCACAGTCCTCTAAGTGCCCTTATATATCAATTAACTGAATTAATGAGCTGCATAAGAAGAGCTATAAATCGCTCTAATTTTCATGTACACAACCATCACTTTTGCCTGCCCTCAGTCAGAGCAAGGTTTGGGTTAGGAAGTAGCCACTCAGAACTTCTCCATGACACTCAAATTTCAGGATGATACCCACTCTCTCAAGGCAGTCTTATTGCTTTGGATACTTTTGATCTAAGTGAAGATTCTCAAACTTCTCCCCACATGAAGTGACTGTTACATGTGCAGATTGTTCATATCAGTATAGAGAAGTCTGGAGGAAATGGAAACTTAGTAATGTTCAGAACAAGCAATATATTGTTACAACATAGCAATGCATATTGTCACAGGAAACTTAATTTCTCTGGTATTTTCATAAAGCCACATATTTTCAAATACATTCTAATTTAAACCAGTAAAACATGATTAAGTTACAGAATTACTCTTAATCTATGCAAAGAGATCTATCTATCAAGCAAAATTGCAAGAAAAATTTGACCCATTATTTGGCACCATCATCCACTAAAAACATTTAAAGAAAAGACCCTTGGAAACAGTATGAAAAGAATACTTGTATAATTACAGTTCATGTTTGATTACCAAACCGGAATTTCAACATATAAGGGAGATGGATTTAATCAAGTTAATGTGGGAATAATACTATAAAAACAAACTCTCTTGGTGACAAATTTTATTTTTTTTCATGTACTTTTGATAAATATTTGCTCTATCAGGGAGTGAGCAGGTAGTGGGAGAAAAGTAAAGAATGAAGTAACACCTCAAAAAGCAACAAAATTCTCTATGCTTATGCTGGCTTCAGCTGGGCATGTCACACACTGGATCAAGATGGGGTGACAGAGTCTAGAAAAATCTATGTGCATGGACAGATCAAGCAGAATTCAGTTGCATTCAGTAATTAAAAAACAAGCTTCTAGGATCTAGTAAAAGCACACCCTCTCTGCCCTTTTTCCTGGCTTCTACAATTGTAGTTAGTTTTGCAATCTATTCTAAATGTCAAATGCTCTAGCTGTGTATGTTTCCCATACAACTACTTAAGTAATCAAAAGTTGATGGAAGATTTGGAGATTCAGGCTTCCAAATGTGACATGTTATTATAATGGCCAAATTGGCTACGGCTGTTAGAACAAATGGACCAAACTGTTTTCCAACTCATTACTAACACCACCACAGGGACTACCATTATAGAGTTCGGTTTCTCACTGCCTTTCTCAAGAACTAGTTGATTGATTAAATTTCCAGAGACTTGGAGAGGATTTTGTGACATTCATAACAAACTTTCTTGTGTATTTTGGATCTTTGAGGCTAACAACATACCTGTCCCCATACAGCATCCACAAACCAGACTGATTAGAAGAATGAAATATTTTTGCTTAGTAATTTAATACTTCCATTTACCATATTTTACACCTCGCGCAAATTGCAAGGTGGTAGCAAAATGAAGATGGAAAACATTTCTTCCACTCACCCACAGTGCTGTAGTCCAAGCAAGACATCCATTAATGACAGTATGATGAATTGGGGCCCTTACTGGTATAAATGAGAATTGGACCTCACCTTCTTAGTTAAAGTGAGATTCCCTGGCCTTGTCAATAACAGTTGCAGCAAAGATCTTCAGCAACTGACAGCAGTGGAGAATTTTGTTCAGAGACACGAGTTTGTGAGAGAGTCTCCATCATGTCATTCTGGAAATGCAAAGGAAATGTAAGGGTGCAAACCCATACTGAACTACTTTAAGGTGCAGGATTGATACACAGAGAAAATGATAGAGCTGCTACTAAATAAGAACTGCTTTTTGAGTACTTAAATGAGTACTTCTTAAAGTGCTTCTTTTGTAACAAGCACAGGTAAGAAACAAATCCAAATTATCTAAGGCTATATATGTATCTCTGTATATTATACAGCAATGGAACATTCTTGGGCAACAATACTCAGACATCTAAATGGGTCAATCAAAATATTAAATAAACATTTGCAAGGTTTCTGCAGCAAACAAGGCAAATAAACTCTTTCTGGGGCATGACTGTACATAATTATCAAATTCAGATGAACTTTAAAAATATACTTTCTAAATAATAATTAATATAAAATGTCCATTGTTACTGCTTCTCCCTTACCTATTTTCTTATAATCTCTAGTTTATGGTCCCTTTCTAGAATTAGCCTTAAAAGGCTAATTACAGATTAAATTACAGATTAAATCTGTAATCACATAGTACTTTTGTGAAGAGGTTCTGTGAAGATCCAGAGACCAGGCCTCAAGACTGGAAAGCAGATCCTAACAGCAGAACAGTGCAGAAAGGATTCAGAAAGGAAAGCAAACAAAATAACTCAATAATTTCTATTATATAGATCCAACCTCATCATTTCTGGGGACATGAATTAAAATATTTTAAACCAATGGAGGTGGTAATCTTGCTATTTTTAAAATGTTATGAACTATGAATTAAAAAATTAGGCTGAGTTCTTTGTTATACAGGCACAAAATGTCACTATGAATTTTATTAGGTATCCATTTTCTGGTCCTGATTTTTTTTCCTTTTAGAAGTTATTATTAAATGCTTTGAACTTGCCATTACAAGTTTTCTTTCATCTTCCTGTATGTAATGAATTCAATTAGGCTAATATCAAAGCCTACTCTTATCACAGCACTTCCACAGGAAACCCGTCATAATTCTGTGAACAAAGGGCACTTGCCAAGAAGGTAAACCCATTTTACTTTGGGATATTACTGTATAAGAAGTAAGAGTACACATCAATTACCAGCAGAAACTGCCTTGCCTACCGTCAAAATGAAGTTCACTGTAAGTACATATATCACTTTCTCATAAAACTACTAAGGCTGCAGAGTTTTTAAACTATTTTGAGTCTTTCTTGGCAACTATTGAACTATCACTGATTTATGTAGGGTTTACAGAATAAAAAAGGCCAATTGGATTGTGACTTCATGGGTGAAATTTCACTTTTGGCAGTGATTTCTCTCCATAAGCTTACTCAAACATGAGAGAGGAAAGTGCTCTGTTACAAGGGTGAGAGGCACATATAAAATCTAGAAAGGGCAATATTTTCTCATTCGTAACTCTTAGATGCAAGTCAATAGTCTTACCAAGTTGTATGAAGTTATGGCACACCTGCCTGTTGAGAGCATAAAGAGAGGAAGCATGAGTTTTGAGACACTCCAAGTGCATGAGCATGAAGCATAGAGGTATTTACAGCAGTCTGAAATTGCTGCAGGAGATATTCCAAAATGTTACTGCTAAATACTATGAGTCACACTTGGATCTCACTGGTAAAAAATTCTCCTTTGAAGTCTACAAAATTTGTGACCAATTCAGTTATTTGAGGGATTGTCTCCAAGAGAACAATTGTTCACAACAATTATTATTACAAAAGAATTTAATATTAAATCTTACATAAAAATATACTGGCAGTAGTTTTGACCCTAGAGAAATCTGAGCAACAAGCATGTGAGTCACTGAAACTGTAGTTTTACAAAGGGGTAACAATGTGTAGTATCACTTTTTTTTTTTTTTTTTTTTTTTACGGAGAAGATTGTGCCTACCCTTACATTATTAGCTCTGTACTTAGAGGCATAAGATTTATGGTATGTTCCAGGGACAGAGCTGTACTTCACAATAGATGTGCCTGTATGCTGCATGGGTTTGCTCCATGTCTGAAACTAAAATGTTCAGAGTGAAAAGTTCACTCTTAAAATGAAATACTTCAGTCCACCTGTTTCCAAGGAGTGTACTGAACTCGGGCTAGACATTTTAAAAATTACAAAATTTAAATTATCTTTTTACCTGCACAGCATATACTGCTAAGAGTAAGAGTAATTTATATGAATTGATTACCTGACTTATGGTCATTTTAACAAAAAAAATTCTTCAGCATATTTATATAGTCACCAGCTTCAGAAATTGCTGATCATGTACATAAAGTTAAACAGGAATTCAAACTTATTTTGAGACAGCAAATAACTTGATGCAAGATGAGCAGCTGCAATGTTAAAATGTTGTGAATTTCAAATATTCCTTTCAGATTGTGATTGCTTTTCTTGGAGTTCTCCTGGCTCCAGCTCCTGCCGATAAGGTAAGTATAGTGCTAGATGCAATTATACACTGCTCTCATAAGAACCAGTGGTCTTTAGTTGTAACATCTGTAAAATATAATTCTGAAAATGAAGCTGTATTCAAAATTTGACACTTAGCTTGAAACTGCATTTTTTATACTAAAGAAAATATTTAAGTGGTGATATATCAGGCAAAAAATGTCAGTTTCTAGGTATGAAATCAGCAACAAATTCTGTCTTGAGATTAGCATAAATACTGTAAAGTATTTATGAAAGTAATTGTGTGGGGAGAGACCAATGGTAGCATGAAGGATCTGACCACAAAATACAGTGAAATACTATAAATTACTCTCTGCCTGCAAATTCCTCCTGGGGAAAGGACAATAAGGACAATTCATACCTTCCTAGAAATTTTTCTTCCAAGTTGAACTCTGAATACTCAGTTTAGTTTTTAACTTTAAAGAAAACCATCCAGTGTTTAAAAGTAAATGTAAACTTTTCCACCTGGTCTAGTAGGCATTCTGTACAGGGTGGCAGGGAGGAAGGAATGGAGCAGTAATGTTATTAAAGCTTGTCTGTCTTCACAAGGTAGATGCCATCAGGTATATATCAAAAACAGGGCTTGATAAAGCCTGAATGTAAGGTTTGACACAAAAGTACTAATGGCTTCCCAGCCTCCCCTCTGAGGCTGGAATTTATCTCCCTTTTACTCTGGTCTCCAAGAGCAATTATTTTCCAAAGCATGGTTACTACATCAATAGTGTGAAAGTCAAATGAGAATCTCCAAACCTAAATCCTTACCTTCTTTAATCTTGTTCAAAAATCAGAACAGCAAGGAAAACATTAAGAGGTACCATGGTGAATATTCACACTATCCTTTGGATGACACTGCAGTCGACTCCGGCTCAAATAAGCACTCGGAGATCTGGAAAACTGTCTGGGACACCAAGACTGTAAGTGGCTGCCACCATGGCTCAAACAGCTTTTTCACTTCTGCTGTGAAGATTATGGTGAAATTTGGCAGTGGGTAGAAACTGGTGTTACTTGGTCGGTCTCTTCTTGATTAAAATGTAAGATACATAATAACGGCCAGAGAAAATCCTAGGAGACAATCAACCAAGTAATCAAGTTGTACAACTCGATTCCATGAATTCAGCAAAGATCATACAAAGCTGCTTTTTCTCAAGCAGCTGAGAAACCTGAGTTAGTACTTAGATTAGCACTGGAAAAGAATCAAATGTTTTTCAGAAACACCTAAGCTTCGTCAGTGAGATTTTAGAAGAGATGCTTTAAAAATGCTCTCACTTAACCATTTTATAAATTCTGTTGCACTATATGCTGCACTGATTTTCAACAGCGAATTCCTTCACCCGGCCTAAGCAGGATCACACACATAGCATTAGTGCTGAAGGCAATTTATTTTACCTTTTATCAAAGCCCATTGTTAGTCTCCATGACACATTTACCTAAACAATATATTTGAAAAACATTATTTTCCTTCCTATGATTATTTGCATGTTACCTTCCTATGATTACGTGTATGTTATAAAGCCTTTTATTTCTTCTTTTTATTTGTTTATTTAGTTCAGTGCTTCTCTCTAGCAATCCACTTCTCTTTCACTGAATATTTCACTGTATATATACTGTATATATATATACTGCAACAAGATAAAAGTTTTTGTTATTGTTTTTTTTTGTTTGTTTATTTTAATAGGGCTACATTGCAACCAAGGTATTTACAAAAAAGACCTGCATCATTAGTAAAGCTGACACAAGATTCTTCCCTGCTAATGAACGATTTTCTGCACCACCTCAGGGAGACAAGGTAGGCTGGTGAATGAAAGTGCTGAGAAAGCTGATTGGCTGCCTGTGAAAAGCATTTGTTCTATACCCACAAAAGGAAGAAAAAGATCATAAACTGGAGTTTCTCAGCAGGACTGAGTCACTCTCGAAGTTTAGTCTCTAGTTTTCTTAAAAGCTGCATTGCACTTGAATAATTCCTTCTCCATTATGAAAGTGTGGATTTGATACTCTTTTTTTTTTTTTTTCTTTTCTAAATGCTGTATTCTATTTGTTTCTTTAACACTTAGGAGTCTAGACCTCAGCACCTTCCACCCAGAGTGAATCGTTACATTATCTCAAAAAACAGACTCCATAACTTGCGCCCATATGGAGAACGCATTCAAAATCTGTGCCAAGGAACACCCTCTTACTTTGCTTACCCAACCCCTGGTAAGTATACTAGGAACTAGCGTTTTGTATACCAAAATAAACATTAATAAGATTGCAAATAAGGATTAAATAAAGGTTTAAGTGAAAATGAATCAGCTAATTATTGAAATCCTGCGTTTTTCTATTAGTTTTTATAAATCAGTGAGTGCATAGTCAAGGGAAGAAAAGCAGGTCTGCCACTCTCCTGCATACAAATGGGAGATTGTGCTACTTCAAGAAGGCTCTAGCTGCGGAAGAGAGTCTGATTTTTTTCAGGCAACTTCATGCATATATATACACTGCATGCATATATATATATATATATATATATATATACTTCATGCATATATAATATACTGATGCCCTAGGTACCACAGGTGCAGCCACAGTACAATTTTGAGACTCAAAATCCAATTTGCAGATTAGACTTTTGTCTAAGAAGATTGCACTAACAGTTGCTTGTACTATACATTCAGAAAAAGCACCTAGATTGTTAATCTGAGATTTTGGTAAATTCGACATTTTCTGGGGTAAGAACATGCTGTTAGAAAAAATTCACCTATGTTGTTCTCCTATTTTCTCACTCCAAATCTAATCAGCCTTTTTCTTTACTTTTAGGCTCAAACTTTTTAAGGGAAGATGTCCCATGTTTGAAAGCTAAGATGAAAAAAGTGTTATTTGTTTACTGTGGTTTATAGATCTTTTCCTGGTTAAATTTGGAAGAAGAAATTAGACCTGTGTACCCATGAAGATGCTTTTTCTTCTCTTTTTTTTTCCTTCTTTTCTTGGTAATCTTATCTTGATCATATTTTCAATCATTTATCTGCCTTCTTTTCTGCTCTCTGTGAAGCTTAGTGTCTCTCAGTAAAATTCATCATTAACCTGCACTGGTCTGTGCTGTGTTTTTACTGATCCTTTTAAAAAGTAGAAATAACCCCAAAGAAAAGTTCCTAAACTACCATTCCTACAAAATCCCATTTTAGGCTTTTAAATCAGATCCTGTAGTATTTCCTAATGAGATTTCAAATTACCATAAGAAATTTCTCAGCATTGCTAAAAGCAAATGGTGTTACCTACTGCATAACTATATTTGAAAGAATTAAATACTGTGGTATGAAAGCAAGCGTATTTCTGAGTTATTTTAATTTATCTTATTACTAAAAAACTACATTCTACAGTGTTTTATAAGAAAAAAAATTATAAGCATTGCAGTGAATTATAGCCAATTGAAAATAGGCACACTATTGCTCTGATAAACACAGAAATCAAGCTTTCAATAACAGTATTATTGCGCGTTGCTGAAATGCAGCCTGTAGTTGAATACAGGTGTTATTTAACAATGTTTCTCAAATATTTAACACAGGAAATAAAAGAACATACCCTAACCAAATAAAAGCACAGTTGGAAATTTTAGAATAGAATTGTCATTAGGCCAAAATTAAGGCAGAATGGCTGGGACTTGTTTATACCGCTGGTCTGAAAGAATAAATTCAGTAACTAGGGCTGGCTGGATGATATCAGATCTTCACCTTTCCTCCTTGCTCAGATGTCCTGTCCCTAGAATTTGAGGCAAGTTAACCTATGAGACACCTTATCATTCATGAAAGTCAAGGGTTACTTTACAGAATCACAGAAGCACAGAATGGCTGAGGTTGGAAGAGACCTCTGAAGATCATCTAGTCCAGCCCCTTGCTGAGCAGGATCACCTAGAGCACATTGCACAGGATGGCATCCAGGCAAGTTTTGAATGTCTCCAGAGAAGGAGACTCCACAACCTCTCTGGGCAGCCTGTCCCAGAGCTCTGTCACCCTCCCAGTAAGGAAGTGCCCCCTCATACTCAGCCTGAACCTCCTGTGCATCAGTTTGTGCCTCTCATCCTCTTGCTAGGAACAAGTGAAGAGAGACCGGTTCCATCCTCTTGACACCCTCCCCTCAGATATTTATATACATTGATGAGGTCTCCCCTTAGTCCTCTCTTTTCCAGGTTAAACAGGTCCAGTTCTCTCAGTCTGTCCTCGTACGACAGGTGCTCCAGTCCTCTAATCATCTTAGTAGCCCTCCTCTGGACTCACTCCAGCAGCTCCATGTCCCTCTTGTATTGGGGAGCCCAGAACTGGACACAGTACTCTCCAGCAGGTCACCTCCCTAGCCTGTATTGGTGCTTGGGGTTATTCCTCCCTAGATGCAGGACCCTGCACTTGCCTTAGCTGAACTTCAAGATGCTACCCTCGGCCCAACCCTCCAGTTTGTTGAGGTCCCTCTGAATGGCAGCACAGCCCTCTTGGGGAATCAGCCCCTCCTCTGGGTCAAGGATGCATCAGCCTGTCCTGTTCAGTAAAATGTTTGTTGGCTCTTTACTAGTTAACTGAAATTAAAACCAAATCTTGACTGTCTGCACCCAAAAATATTTTAGCACCTCCAAAGAAAAGTAACCATATGGCTGCAGTATTTAAACAAAGCTTCTGTCCGACTTGCCTGGGGTTTTTGGAGAGAATTCCTTCCTCTTTTCCAGCTTTATCCTGCATTTTCCCTGAGATAAAGCAGGCACAGCACTCATACTTATCTGATAGCTTGTCACTGGGAAATGTCCCTCCAGGGGCCTTCTAGCCCCTGAAGACTATGAGCCAGACCCTGTGGCAGATGATGACTCAGAGTCCCATGAGGCAGCAGAGATCAGAGTGGGCATGCAGAGGACAGCAACCTTGCGAGGTCCAGAGATACTCTCTTGCTCAAGCCAGAGCCTCAATAGCCTTCTCCCTCCACAAAAGAAAAATCACCTCCAGTTTACATGCAGAAAACATTGGAAGCAAGGTCCAGCTTCTGGATATGCTACTTTTAACTTCATGCACATAGTTCCCAGTTACTATATTATTACACATTGCAATGCCTTTATCCAATGAAATTGGCCTGAAAAACATCAGTTAACCCTGTGTACTACAGTATCATTTCACAAACTTTGTAGATGAAAGAGAACTGCTACTGAAGCAATTAAATAAAGTATTTTTGTTTTCCAGACCTTAGGAATTTAATTTCAGTATTACATTCTGACTGGTTTCTTGCTCTAATTAGGATGTCATTACATTTCACAATGTACATTAGTCAAGTTTAAACTGATCCAGGTTTAAACTGTGAGGTCAAAATAATAATAATAATAATCATCATCATCATCATCACAGTAAAATGTCTGTGTAAGTACAGAGATATATAGCTATTATTAACAGTGCAGAAAATTGGAGTTGCTTGCAAGAAGAAATCCTGCCCAACAAGGAACAGGCCTGTACTTTATTGGCAAACACACTTTCCATGATACACAGTTTAGATTCTTTGAGGGCAAGCCATAAGCATGCCACTTCAGCATTACAAAGCAGAGGGTTTTAGCTTGTATCTCTATTTTTCTCTTATCCCACAGCAGGCAGAATATGAAGATTCAACTGCATTTACATTTTAAAAAAACACCTGAAAAAATGTATTGACAGAAAAAAAAATCAAAATCATTTGAGTTTAATTAAAAGGCCATAAAATAATCTAATAAATGAACTTGAATAAAATTCAAGATACCGAGAAAACCTGATGTTTTATTATTACTATTACTAATAGAGGGCTTTATTATTACTATTATTACACACCAAAAAAAAAAAAAAGATAATATTCACAATTGACACCCTCAACAAAGGGTATAACACCAGGCTTCAGGGAAAACCAAACCAAACCAAACCAAACCAAACCAAACAACAAAACCTCCACAAACGTAAATGAATATGGGATCCAAAGCACATGCCTGGGCTACTCCCACCTCAGGCTGCTGAAGCGCGACAGCCCCTGCCCTCGCTGCTGCCTCAGGAGGGTTTTTCTGCCATTTTTCGTGGTCCTTAATCCCCTTCCTGTCACACACCCGCTAACCCCTCAGAGCCCCCCCTCCACACACACACATCCCAGGAACCGCTTCAGGGCAGCTCTTCTGCCCTTTGCCTCCCTTTTCTGCATCTCAACAAAGACAAGCTTTTTCATTCGTCTAGCAAAGGTTTCATTCCTGTCAAGCAGTGTGAGAAGGCAGTTTCCTTCACATTGCTTGTCAGGGTTTTTCTCTCCCCATTGGCGCCACAGGCAAGTGACAAGTAGTGTGGTCTGACCTCACAGCCCCCAGAGAAACCTACATTTTCTGCCCAAATCCATACAAGCACTGTTGTTTGTAAAGAATCAAGAATGTAACCACCATTTTGCAAAACAGTATGCATCAAAAACCTCCCCTAGGATTTGCAGACTTGACTCAGTTAAACCAGAATTTGATCTAATATTGCACTTTCATCACAGGTTAGAAGTGATGGAGAGAGAGAAAAATCCCTTATTTTTTTGAAAGATGTGCTGAATTGGGGTTGGAAAATAATTTTGGAATCTTTACAGTGATTCCCTGTTATAGACTCAGATTGCACTGATTGCACCCAAATCTAACAGATCAAGTTGAGACAAAAACCAATTATTCAAAAACCACCCTAAGTGAATCATCCATTCATACAAGAAACATTTACTTCACCACAGAAGATAAGCTGGGGCAAAGTGAAAAAAGTTATTGTTGCTACCTAGAATAACAGAGACACCTGTAGACTTATATGTTGTTGAAATGTCCCATTTATCACGAAACAATTTTCAGTGGCAATGTTGCATTTGAGCCATATATTTTGGTGAACCCTGTGATTATTTGGTAAAGTACAGTATGTTTTAGATGGTGCAAAGGCTCCAACTTATTTGTATTCTGTCTAATGTAAAGTTATTTTTTTTAAACCTTAGGTTATCTCTGGTCCCCAGTTTGATGTAGATTTTCAAAATTAGATAGCAAATATGTCAGAAAGTTATCATAAAACACATTTCCTTTTTCACTGCAAATGGATTCTTATCTGATAATTTTGTCAGACTGGCAGGTCAGAATTTGCAGAAGTACAACCCCTATATTTATGAAATAGTTATAGCAGGAAATAACGTCCAATGACATACAAACTTGGATACAAATTACTAGATAATTTTATTTCAATACTTACTCATTCCACGCCTAATTTTGAGGACTAGCGTATATAAGGTGGACGGTTCACCTCAGTCGTTCCATCTGCACTTGCATCAGCTCTGCAGTCAAAATGAAATTCACTGTGAGTATACATGCTATTTTCTTCTTATAGACTAAAACTCTGATTTATAGCTATTGCCTTTATACCTCCTAAATGCCTATGTCTATTTATAGTAGAAAGTTACTCTCTGGGGAAATTTCACTCCTCCAGAGGTTGCAGTTTAGACCATATTAACCTGAATAGATGAATTTTTGTAAAGGTTTAGCTATGCACTATTCAACCTATGCTAACCTTAGTGTGGTGTCCATTTTTGTCAATAGCCTTTTTGCAAATCTGGAGCAACACACTGTGGATCAAACCACTTTCTTGTGATGCCTATGCAGAGGAAATTTAAATTCTCTCTCTTCACTCTTGTAAAATATCTGTATATTATTATATAGATCTCTGTAGCAACTTCAGATTCAGCTCTTAAAAATGTAGACTACTAATGTGTACTTAGTTTGCATTATTCTGGGGTAAAACAAGAATGACTCACTTTAGGTGACTATTGTAAATCCAGTATGAAAGCAAAAAATATTCAAGGAGTACACTTCAACATCAGATTAAGAAAAAGCCACTATGATTCTCATGACAAGATCTGTCAGCCAGACCTGCAGCTACATTTTTATGTTTTCAATGTTATTTTCAGATTGTGGCTACAGTCCTTCTTGGACTCTTGCTGACTCCAGCTCTTGCTGAATACGTGAGTATAGTGACCAAATTTTACATTGATGCTCTGTTTATACATTCCCTGCTTCTTGAATTTCCCCCTGCCTTTAGGGAAAAGGAATCTAAGATTTTTTTCACGCATAAAACTCTGAAACCACAGATGACAGTTGTAAAATACAGAAAGTATTCACTGAATCTATTAAAAGATTCTCAGAGCTACTAAAGAATGCCTTACTCTTCTGTCATTTTGACAATATGGTGGTTGCTAAAGGCGTGATTTATGAGCCAGCATTTGCTATATTATAGCACTGCTCTTCTAAAGCTTTGGGGAGATAACTGACTACCGCTTGAAAGTCTAAAAATGTTAATTTTGTCTTCTAGTTTCAGAATGTGAAATCAGTCAAGAAACAACCCTTCTACAGGAGAATCGACATTGGCATTGGCTACCAAATTCTGACCATCGATAGTGAGACCCTTGTGGCAGTTATTGAGGACAAAACAACCCATGAATCATGGAAAACTGTTTGGAACTATGATACAGTGAGTGGCAAAGAGCATGCTTTTTCAGAAGATTTATGAGGAGACTAGCTCCTAGAAAGCTGACCAAAATAGACAGCCTGTTTCTTTATTCTTAACATTTTGAGTCCAAGTTTTGGGGTAAAAACTTTCTATGTTCATTACTTTGATTTTTAATACAGGCTTTATTTTGATCTCTGTTACTGAAAAACTGAATTCCTAAGTCTCAACCTTTTTTATACAGGGCTTTATTGCAAGCAAAGTATTGTCAGAGAATGTCTGCTACATTTCTAGAATGGACAAAATTGTGATGCCTGCTCTTTCTTCAATTGCTGTACTTGCTGAAGAGACTAAGGTAAGATAAAAAAAGGGGCAGTAACTTGTAAACTTGAACAGTAAAGAAAACTAAACTTTAAGTATGGGATATCAAAGAGCTATTTTCAACAGCTTTTAAAACAATATTTTTTTAAAAGCAATCTACATTCATCATGAAATTGTATCAATTTCAATGACATTGTATATTAACATAATTTGAAAGCTTTGAAAAATTAAAATATCTTGTTCTAGATACTTGCAAGGGAGATTTTATTGTTTTTGTCACATAGCACTTAAAATAATTTTATAATGATCTAAAGGATTATGTACTTTAGATTATCTACTTTTTAATACTGTGTTGTATTTTAAAAAAATTAGTTTTTTAGCACAATACTCTTCATAATCTGACATTCTTTGTATAAGAAAAGAATTTTCGAAACTCTAATTTCTAAAAATACATTTTTTAGGAAGCTCTAGTTTGAGAACAGCAAATAGTCCAATAACAACAACAACAAAACATTTAGCTAAAATGTCAAGCCCTCATAAAACTTTTTTCAAAGAACTAATGTCCATACTAGTATAAGTCCAGCCCACAGAATTAGTGCAAAATTTTCAAAAATTTCAGCATTCAGCATATTAACCTTTTGTAGACATAGACTCCTCCTAAAGTCTGAGAACTAAATCCTTATAAAAATCCAGGCTTTAAAGGGAAAGAATGTGTGATGGGGAAGAAAAATGGGGTAGTTATATAAGTTCAGGTTTGAGCAAAACCTTTCACCCCTAAATATAGTTCCAAGCTTGCTTTTACTAAGATGTATATCTGTGCCCTCTGAAGCCCTCTCAACTCACTGCTTACCAGCAAGAAGGAAGTGTATTTGAGTGGGCTTTCAGGAACCTTTTGATAAAATTCCACAGTAATTTCGGAAGTATAGAACAGTCTCAGTAATCCCTGCTAAGTGTCTCTTAACTGTGGAGTCCATCAAGCTGTTTCTTAAGAGTATGTTTTCTCTTTCTTGAGTAGACTAGGTTGTTGGAAGTGTCATGGTGATGTCTTTTTTCAAAAGAAAAAGAGTAGGTGCATTCTACCCTCCCACTCTCCCCCCAGTCTACATTTTCTCTGAAAAAGTCTAAGTTCTGTAGTATGCTAAGAAACAATTTATTTTAGGAAGCTTTCAGCAATATTATTTTTGGATGGCAAGTTACAAAGATGGTTAATTCTGAGTCATTTCAACAAAAAATTGCACTTTCCATTTTGGACTATTGCTTTGTGTGTGCTGTTGTTTGAATCTCCATTTTCCTTTGAGGTATAAGAGAGCATCTGCCCATATTCAGTTCAACCTCCGTATTAATGGTATGATCCAGAACAGGAGTCCTGTGGCTATAGCTGAATAATGAAATACAAACTAGCAGGAAGCCTAGGTCATAAGAGAAAATCAGGCATACAGAAACATTGTCTAGAGGACAAAGTAGGAAAATATATTTGAAATTCACTGGAAACAAAGCACCCCGGAACAGTTCAGAGAAACTATCCCATTAAAACATTCAGCAGTTCTCAAAGCGGTCATAAAAACTGCTTGCGAATTATATTAATGTAAATACATCTGCCAACTGTTGCTACTGCTCTGCTTGGTTCCAGTTTTAGATAACTGATTAGATTTCTTCTCTTTCCACTCTTCACGTATCTCTAGGGTAAGAGGTTAGTAAGTGACTAAGAAAATACTTTGGGGGGAAATCCGTGTTAAAATACTGTCTGTACTTCTCTTTTCCTATGCAGCTACTTAGTGAAGTTTTCCATTCTCTTTAGCCTGCTTCCACCTTGACTCCCTTAGAAAGATCTGTCCTAGGAATTGTCTTCAGTGCTTACTAATGTCTCATATTTTCACAACATTTTAGAAGACTATGCACTAAACAGAGTTTTGGTAGAACATCAAGCATTCACTCATCATTCCAGAAATAGGAATACGCATAACATTTAATGGATCAAGGCACTGATCTTGTTGAATGATGTTATTTGATGTTTAGAACGTGAAAGGCGAAAGAGTGATTTCAAAGGGTATCAGATACGTCATCTCAAACAGACGTATCCGTGACCTCAATTCCTATGGACCAGAGATCTACAGTCTGTGCAGAGGACTCACAACTTACTTGGCTTATCAAGAACAGCAGCAGGACCAGGGTAAGTGTGATCATACAAGTTTTATGTGTAACTAAGCAAGTGATTTTTTTCCTTCAGAAATACACAAATGCTGCTGTTACAACTAGAGACAGGCACAAATTAGGAGTTGCAGGAAGGGCTCAGTATCTCTGCAGTTCAGGATTAGAACAATGTTGAGTTACAAACTCCAATAAAATATTCTAATCCAAACTCTTACTACTCTTTTCACTAAAGTTTAAGGAAGCTTAAGTTTTGGTCCAGAATTTTGCACATTGAACTTACCTGTAATGCCGAGGTAAAGCGGCAGCACAGTCTCAAAAACTACTATCCTTCACTTCAGAGATTGCTGAGAGTTTATTGAGGAAACCCACCATTAAACAGCTCCTGTTGAAGTCAAGCACTTATGTTTCCCAGTATTAAGCCAAGCTGCTTCATTCCCTGTAGGTTTTTCAGAGGTAGAGTGATTACAATGTAGGAGTTTAGTGGCCTCAACTTTATAGGCTTGTTTGATAATGTCAAAGCCTGACAGGACCTATGAGGTAGCACTAACATAACTGTACAATACACAGTAATATATACTAACAGTATAGAGTACTATAGTGCCCCTTAGTACTAGAAAAGGTAGAGAATATTACATAGCATATCTTTGTGATCCTTTTTATGAGTTAAAGGTCCAATTGTATTTGGTGACTACAAAAGAATCTTTCACTCAGAAGTCAGTCCTGCAGCATCAGCAAAGTACTCTGAGTCTTATAGCAACCTGGTTGTTTGCAACCAGTATCATGTGAGATATGCTCCAAAGATCAGGCATAGGATGTTGCATTCTGACACAGCAGTATTTACACTTAGTGCTGCTCAGCTGGCTTTCATAATTGCTTTGATATTTGAAATGGCCCAATTTGAATAAGAATGCAAGTGCAATGTCCCAGGTATTAAGGGCTGCCAATCAATGAACAGATCATTTAAAAACATCTTGGATATTAACTCATCGTACTTTCTTTTCTTTTTTTTAGGATCCCAGGTTTGGTACAACCAAAACTCATGCTACAGACTTGATGTCCTGAATCTTTTGGGCATTGACTACTGTCAGGCTCAGAACGTTTGAGCATCGTACCTTTCTTGAACCTTATAAGAATGCTCGGTAGCTGAACAAAGCCATCCCTGATGATGTTCTTCCCTGACATTACATCTTTCAAGAGTTTTGTTCTTCATGATTCAGATGTTGAAACAGATCAATCGGTGATAGTATCTTTCAAATAAACACCTTTAGCATGGATGAATTGTGGCTAATTTCTCATTACTACACTCTTTACTCTTTATGATCTATGAAAGCTTCCAGAAAACAAACAAACAAACCTCCCAAATCATAGAATGGTTTGGTTTGGAATGGACCTTTAAAGATCATCTAGTTTCAACCTCCCTGACATGGGCAGGGACATGAGTGGTGGTTTCACACTGGTGAATAGTTCAGCACTACCGCACTGCCCTCTCACTCTCACTCCACAAAAAGACAGGGGGAGAAACTAAGATGAATAGCATTAGCGGATTAAGATAAGGGAGATCCCTCACTGAGTACTGTCATGGGCAAAACAGACTCAGCACAAAGGAGATTACTGTAATTTATTGCTTACCAATAGCAGATTATAGCAGTAAGACCTAAAAACAAACTAAAAATACATTCTCCCCCGATTCACCTTCTACTGCCTCCTACCCCCACACAGCTCAGGGGAACATAGAATGGGGGTTGTGGTCAGTTTATAATGCTTCATCTCCGCCACTCCTTCGTTGTCACACTCTTCCCCTGCTCCAGCATGGGGTCCCTCCCACGGGATACCATCCTTCCTGCACTGATCTACCACGAGCTTCCCACAGACTGCAGTTCTTCAAGAACTGCTCCAGTATGGCTCCACACCAGAGGATGCAGGCCTTCAGGAACACACTGCTCCAGCATGGGTTCCCCATTGGCAGCAGCTCCCACCAGACCTCCTGCTCCACTGTGAGTGCCTCTCCACAGGCTGCAGTTCCAGCCCAGAGTCTTCTGCATGGGCTCTCCACAGGCAGCAGTGTGGTAATCTGCACTGACATACAACACTATGGGCTGCAGGGGGACAGCCTGCTCCTCCAGGGTCCTCTCCAAAGGCTGCAGGGGAGCTTCTGCTCTGGCACCTGCACCACCTCCTGCCCTCCTGCACGGACCTTGCAGGGTTGTTTCTCTATATCTTCTCACCCCTCTCTCACAGCTGCTGTTGCACAGACTTTTTTCCTTTCTTAAATATGTTCTCACAGAAGCACATTCAAGGTCATTCATTGGCTCAGCTTTGATTAGCAGTATGTTCCTTTTGGGGCCAGATGGAACTGGTTCTTCCCTGACATGGGACATCTGGACTCTTCTCACAGAGGCCACTCCTGAAACCCCAACCCCTCCCAAAAACCTTGCCACATAAGCCCAATACAACAGCTTACACTAGACTAGGTTGTTCAAGGTCCCACCCAACCTGACGTTCAAAACTTCCAGGGATGGAACATCCACAGTTTCCCTGGGCAACCTGTTTCAGTGTCTCACCACCCTCATAGTAAGGAACTTCTTCCCAATATTTAATCTAAATCTACTCTCTTTTAGTTTAAAACCCTTAACCTTTGTCCTATTACTAAACACCCTGGTAAAAAGTCTCTACCCATCTTTCTTGTAGGCCCCCTTCAAGTATTGGAAGGTTGCAGTAAGGTCTCCCTGAAGCCTCAGAAAACTTTCTGAGGGTGCACTCGATCCCACTGTTCATGTCACCAATTAAGATATTATACAACATTGGTCCCAATACAGACTGCTGAGAGACAAGACTCGTCACTGGTTTCTAACTGGACATTAAGCAGTTGACCATAACTCTTTGTATGCACCCATCCAGACAATTCCTTCCCAACTATCCACCCGGTAGTCCATCCATCAAATCCACGTCCCTCCAATTTAGAGACAAGGATGTTGTGTGGGAATGCATCAAAGGCTTTCCGCAAGTCAGGGTAGATGACATGAGCTGTTCTTCCCTTGTCCACCAATGCTGTCACTGTCATAGAAGGCCAACAAATTAAGTCAGGCATGATTTGCCCTTTTGGAAGCCATGTTGGCTGTCTTCAGTCACCTCTCCATCTTCCATATGCCTTAACATGGTTTCCAGGAGGATCTGCTCTGTTAACTTACTGGGTACAGAAGTGAGGATGACCAGTCTGTAGTTCCTTGGATCCTTCTTTTTACCCTTTTTAAAAAAGGGTGTTATGTTTCCCATTTTTGCTCTCAATGGAGACTTTGCCTGACGACCACAGCTTTTCAAATATGATGGAATGATGGATAGTGGCTTAGCTACTCAATCTTCCTGTTTCTTCAGGACCCTGGGATGCATCTCATCGGGTCCCTTAGACTGTTCATATTCAAGTTTCTCAGGTCTCAAACCTGATCTCCTGCTTGGGGTGGGACTTCATTCCCCCAGTCCCTTCCTTGAAGTTTTATGACTTGGGAGGTATGGAAAGAGCAATTGCCAGTGAAGACTGAGGCAAAATATTGAGTGCCTCAGCCTTCTCATTGTCAGTTGTAGTCAGGTCCCCTATCTCACTCATCAGAGGTGCAAAATTTCCTTTATCTTTCTTTGCTGTTTTATGTACCTGTAGAAACCCTTCTTGTTATTCTCCGTATTCCTTGCCAAGTTCAGCTTCAGCTGTGCCTTGGCTTTCCTGATCCCATCCCTACACTCCCAGGCCATATCCCTATAATCTTCCCAGGATGCATGCTCCTGCCTCCACTGTCTATGCATCTCGTTTTTGTATTTTAGTTTGGTTAAGAGGTCCTAACTCAGGGATGCTGATCTCCTGACTTCCTTACCCAACTTCTTGCATGTTGGAATTGAGAGCTCCTGTTCCCTAAGAAAAGTGCCTTTAAATATCTCCCAGCTCTCTTCTGCTCCTTTATCCTTGATGACAGTTTCCCAGCAGATCCCATCCATTAGACTCTTAAACAGCTGAAAGATTGTCTTCCTGACACTTAGGGCCTTGACTATGCTTTTGCCCTGCCTATATCCCTCAAGATCATGAATTCTAGTAGACCTGCAGCTGTTACCCAGACTACCCCCAATCTTGACCTCTCTAATAAGCCCTTCTGCATTGGTGAGCAACAGGTCCAGTAACACATCTCCTCTGGTTGGGTTTTCTATCATCTGGACTAGGAAATTATCCTCAAGGCACTCCAGAAGAGTGCTTGCAGTTTGCCTTGCCACTTTTCCAGCAGATGTCAGGGTGGTTGAAGTCCTCTAGCAGAATCAGTGCCTGCAAACATGTTGCTTCCTGTAGTTGAAGAAAGAACTCTTCATCAGCATCCTTTCCTTGGATCAGGCAACCTGTGGTAAACACCAAACAAGAAGTTCCCTTTTCTGGCTTGATCTCTAATTTTTCACCTATAATCCCTTGAACTGTGCATTGCACAGAGCTGTGACTGAAAAACATCATCCCCATTTTTTGTGTAGAGGGCAACCTCCACCAACATTCCTTCCTTGCCTGTCCCATTTGAACAGTTTATAGACATCGATTGCAGTGCTCAAATCATGTGTTTTATCCCATCCAGTTTCAGTGATAAGCTGAAGTCAGCATAGGGCTCAGCCCCCCTAAGAACATGACAAATACAAAATTTGAAGAAATGCTTTTTCTAGTCCTCTCAGGAAAGCAAGCCAGCCATGAAAAACTAATTCTAAAACCTCAAATATCCTGTCACAGCCCACTCTTCACCTTGACTTAATTTTAGGGGGACACAGAGAAAATACTGAGGAATTTGTTTCTTTGCCAATTATTAGAATTACCATGAATCTTCACGAGGCGTACAGAACTGCTTGTAGAGCCTAACACATTTCATCAGAGCTGTCAACAACTACAGACAGCTGCTTGAAAATAGGCAAGGAAAGCTAAAGAGGCCATTGCCATGCCACAAGAGTGCACTGGGGAATGTTGTGTGCCCTGTCCAACAGGTACACAGTACATTGGGTGTGAATTGGCTGAACAGTAGGACTCAAAGGATTGCAGTGATTGGGAATGCATCTGTCTGTCAGCCAGTCAATAGTGGTGTTCCCCAAGGCTCAATCTTGGGGCTGGTTCTGTTCAATTATTTTGCCAATGATCTGGATGCAGGAGTTGAATGCATCTTTAGTAAGTTTGCTGATGGTACTAAAATGGGAGGTGCTTTTAACTCTGTGGAGGGATTAGTGCCTTGCACAGCAATCTAGACAGACTGGAGCATTGCACGATCAGCAAAGGCATGAAATTTAACGAAAACAAATGCCAGAGTCTGCACCTGGGACAGCATAATGCCGGACATAAGTACAGGCTGGGAGACAAGTGGTTGGAGAGCAGCACAGCAGAAAGGGAGCTGGGGGTGCTGCTTGACAGCAGGCTCAACGTGAGCCAGCAGTGTGCATTGGCAGCCAAGTCTGCAAACTGCATTTTGGGGTGTGTATAAACAGAATAGCTGTCTAGTCAAAGGAGGTGATTCTCCCACTGTGTTTAGCATTGTTTGGCCTCACTCTGGAGTACTGTGTGCAGTACTGGGCTCCTCAATATAAAACAGATGTTAAGATACCTGAATGTGTCCAGAAGAGGGCAACAAAGCTGGTAAAAGGGTTGGAAGGCATGTCTTATGAGTAGAGGCTGAGGACTTCGTTGTCTTAGGTTGTCTTGTTTGGAGGAGACCTCATTGCTCTCTACAACTTCGGGGGGGGGGGGGGGGGGGGGCGGGGGGTGGAATAGAGAAGGAGGTGCTCATCTGTTTTCTGTGGTATCTAGTGACAATACACATGGGAGAGGCTCAAAGCTGTGCCAGAGAAGATTTGGACAGGACATTAGGAAAGCTTTACTGAGAGGGTACCTAGACAATGGAACAGGCGCCCCATTGAGGTGGTTGATGCCCCATGCCTGTCTGTGTTTAACAGGCATTTGGCTAACGATCTTAATGACATGTTTTAACTTTGGGTCAGCCCCAAAGTTGTCTGACAGTTGTACTCAACCTTTGTAGGTTGCTTCCAACTGAAACTATTCCATCTAAACCTTTAGACAGATATTAAAGTATCTGATTGCACCTCCTCTACCTTTTTGAGCCCATTGGGTATTCTCAAAAGCCGGCTCTTAACACAGGGCACACCCATAAGGGTGGGCAAACAAAGTACATACATTACAAATATGGCATAGAGAATTAAGACCTTCCACAAAATAAATAAATAAATTAATTAAAAAAAAATCTTGTTTATTGTGTCATGAAAGGTAGAATGAGAAGGAGAATACAATGAATTTGTTTTGTTAGGGAAAGAATATTCTCAATATTTGTACGATTTACTGAGTTAATATATTCCTAAAATAGAGCCCTCTAATTGTTTTTCCACTACATAGTGAGAACTGGCCAAAGACACCACAGTGAACACTCAGAGGGATGGAGTTTTGTTTCAAAGATGCATACACAATACAACACAGTTATGACCTACATAAGACAGTGCAAGATTCCCAGATGCTTACTCCCAAAGGCCTCTAACTCAGCCTTGAAGGTGCAAGAAAATGGGCTTAGCTTTCCTTCGTTAATGCTGCAATGGCACTGTTAAGAGAAGTGAAAGATGTATTTCATTTATACTGCCAGAGCCATGTAGAAGGAGTCTTTATGCTTTCCTGACAGTTTACCCCAGATCTGTATTTCCAGTCTCTCAGTAGTATAAATTTGAAATGAATCAAGCCAGGAATACAATGATGTTTCTGCTGAATTAACTAGGGCATGTGACAGTTTGTCAGACTTATGTCAGCACTAAGAAGACAAACAATGATCTGTCTACTCTGGCCCAACATGAAACCTACTGTTAAAAAGTTAACATACCATTATTTATTTATGTAACAGTGGGAACAGGAGTAGGGCCAGTAAATACTAAAGCTTTAGCAAGACAAGTTCCACATTGCTCAAAAGATTAAAATCACGATAATTTCTTCTGTTCAGACAAAATAGTCAGGATGTCCTCAGTTATCCAGGTGCATATGATCTGTGTTTAAGAACACCATCCCTCAATTTCTATTACTTTCTTACTTTAGAGGCTTTATTCTATAGCAGTTTGAGAGGATATGGAACTTAGGAACATCCCAGGCAAAAAAGTTATCTGGATTAGCACACATCAGTCCTAGCAGGGGACACAAGGGGGAGACTTAAATGTGTCTGTTGTAGTTCATCTCCTTCCTTTCTGGGGACATTTGAAGAGGTGCTACACTCTTCGTCTTGTAGTAATGAATTGACTGTCCACATATTTCAAGCCCAAGAATTTACTTTGAATCAGAGCTCTCAAAGAAAGGAAGTTCGTGTCTAAAATGCTGCAATCGTATTTTTCTTTTAGAAGCTGGAGCAAGGTATATGTAAAGAAGCTGAACTGCCTTTCTGAACACTTGATGTGTTGTAGTCAAAAACTGCATTGGAAGAGTTATGCTCCAGAATAAATGTCAAATAGAGCAGTGTTCATGTAATGACTGATGCTTGCTGTCTGGTGGACAGTGTCCCTACTGTGTCCCTTACTAATGAGCTGGGTAGCCTAGAAACACAAATCTATCATCAGGCATATGCTGTACCAAATCACAGGAATGTTCTTCTCAAACAGTAACTGGATTCTGAGCAAAGAAGGGCAATACTCTAAGGAGAGAGTTCTGTTCTTGGTCACCAGAAAAAAAAAGGGAAGCTGCCCAGGCAATTTATATCACGCTAGTTGCTCCCTACCTGAGTATAATTTTCAAGAAGCTTTATTAGATTTCAGTGTTAGATTTTCAAATTGAATTATTGTTAGTAGACCTTCAAAGCAAGTAAAGTCCCCTAATGAGGGACCATTACACAGTAACCAAAGGAATGGGACAGTTAACTTGAGTTTATTCTTCTTAACATGGCAATTAATAGCTTTTATATAAAATGTAGGAACCTGTTTACACTTGAGTATTTTTGTCCGTATACTGAGAAATAGCAGAGGAGAAGAGAATTTAATTGAAAACACAAGCTAGCTTGACATCATGAAGATATGCTAATATAAAATAACTGTATGTATTAGCAGAGAATGACTTGGAGATCTTTTTTAAGGCTTGAGTTGGTAAGAATGTTGTCATGTGAATGATCTGGCAAAAGGGATGCCTGGAAGAAAAATGTGAAACTTGACAAATGGTCTTCTACTTACCTCACTTGTATAAGCTGAATTCATTTAAAAGAGAAAGATGAGAGGCAGAATCTGCAACGTAGAATGGAAAAGATTAAAAGCAATTCCTATATGTTCTGGAGATATTTTAGCTGCCTAATGTGACTAAGCTTGCAGGACTTGAATTTGCACCTCAGTTTTCCTAGTTTTCCTTAACATAATTCCATGGAGAATTAATTTTATCATCATTTCTTAAGACAACTACAGCTGTCTCTTTCTTTGTCTGATTAACTTACCTCCACCCCTTCATGTCTTTGCCCTTTCTTTTCCACTCACTTTGGGAACCAGGGATTCTCAGAGCCTCCCAGAACTGCAGCTGAAAGTATTATAGTAAAAAACATTTGTCAGAAGTTTGAGGCTATTAAAACCTAAAAATACCTTAATTCTATTTCCAAGCAGAATACAATGATAAACACAATCTTCAAGAAGATGGGCTCTAAGTCTTGAATTGGCCTTACATTCTTTTTTTTTTTTTTTTTTCTGGGTAGATACCACTTTTAGCTAAACCACCTGGATAAAATGTTTACTTGTCTCATTAGGAATTGATGTACAGCATGTGAAATATTTTCTTTTATGTATTTCTCTATGTATTTCTTGTCAGCCTGCGCTGTGTCTTTTCAGTTTATCCTCCTCCTAATCCTGTTCATCGATCTCCTTTGGGTATTGTCCATTGCCTGTGTTACTGCACCTATTAGAGCATTCTTTAGTTTTTTATGGAACAAAATACCGAAGAGTATATGCAAGGTGCAAGTTTGGCTTTTTTAAATTCTAAATTATTGTATGTCAGAGCTTGG
Source organism: Cygnus atratus (assembly GCF_013377495.2). NCBI lineage: Eukaryota > Metazoa > Chordata > Aves > Anseriformes > Anatidae > Cygnus > Cygnus atratus. The sequence continues at coordinate 5,487,218 of NC_066388.1, forward strand.
GTGAGAGCTCTGGAGATTTGCTGTGCACTATTCTCTGCCATTAAATGTCACCTGATGGACTATGATAATCTTCTCCAGCGCCAGTGGATGGTATAGGCTGGAAGACTTGTAGTGAGGCTGGTCTTGCTACATTTGTTCTCCAGAATTCCCCTTCTAGCAGTATGTAGCGAATGTGTACATGTGCTCCAGGAGTGGACTGGTAGGCACAGACTCTGGGCTGGGCTGACAAGACATAGCAGCTCCACCTGATAAAAAACAAAAAAGTTCCTATTGAAGCATCAGGTATATTTATTTGAGTCCTTATCTTAAAACTGTTTCTTCAAATAGTTTGTACTCCAATTCTGTATTAAGCATTGCAGGTGTATTTTTGTGGTTGCTGAGAAGCTTCTTTGGTCTGTTGCATGGCTAAGTTTCCTTTTCTTTCATTCATACATGTTTGGCATTAAAACACATACTACTACTGAAGTTTCTTTCTTCCTTTGCTGGAAAGGAATCTAAATAGAGAAACACTAATAAGAAGGCAAAGTAGGGCATGACAATAGCATAAAGGCTATTGTATAATGTATTATGGGATATTGTATAATGACTCAGAAAATAAGTGAAAATCTCTCCTGAATATTGATTCTTGCCTTTATGCCACATTTAGACTTATCCTGAGCAGAATAAGACCTGATGGTATGTAAAGAAATTAAAAACTTAACCGACTTAATTGTCAGGGCTGATAAATAGCTTTGGTTAATGCAAATGGCTACTCTCTGATTTGTTTTTCTGCCCTTAAGTCAGGGCTTGCATTCCCTCTACCAAAGCTATAGGATATCCTGCAACCACCTCAGAAATCTATCTGTATTTGGGATATGTGTCCAGGCAGTCTGTAATAGACTTACCACCTGACAGACTACTGACAGGCAACTTGACACGGGCTTCATGAGCAATAACTATGACAAAATGGAGAAATCTTAGTTATCAACTCTACTAGTACAGCTACCATGGAACACAGTATCTTTCTCTAAGACACCGACAATTTGAATTGGTTTAATCAAAATTGCATTGAAAGCATATTAATAGACCTCTTTTATTATTTTTTTCCCTTTTTCTTTTTCTGAGCTTGCCAGAGGAGGAATACCTACATACCAAACCTACATTTAGTTTTAATATTATGACCTGTGGTTGAAGCTATCTAGGTTTGATTCAATAAGAAAACACATACATATCTGTCCATTTCCAATAACAAAAGCTTTGATATAGAAAAATTGGAGATAACAGTCTGAATGACTGCTTTCAATGTACAGTTTGCCTGTGTGAAAGGGGTAAGTGAATCATTCAAGCCTAGGACCTGAGTTAAGGTGCAAGCCTAGGACCATGGAAAAGTCCTGTTTTCATGGCTTGCAAAGCTAGATATTTCTCAAAACCGGGAAAGAACAAGGTTGATATTTTGAGATGGGTAATTTATTTTCAGGACACTGTTCAGCCTCTAATTGAAAGTTGCAAATTAGAATCATCTTCATAATCTTAGCCTGCATGCTTTTTTGCTTTCATTGTTTATGTAAATAACGTTAGTTTTCAATTTCAACAGAACCATGAGGACTGCTGAGAGGCACAAGCTATGCTGATGTTAGCCTACTCCTTCTGGATATGATCTTGTGTGGAAACATTTTCCTGTTCTAGACAAGAAATTCTCAAAATGTGACATTATTTCAGTGGCAGCACCTCACTGATGTGATTGACACTCCTGCTACCAAACAGTTCTGTTCTAAGCTTTGGTTCTCTTCAAGTCTTGACTTCTGTAACAGCAAAAATCCAAAGGAGTTTTACTTGATGAAAATCTGCTATCCTGGTTTTCCTGTGTTATTAAAATAATCTTTTTGTCCTTCTCTTTACCCAGTGCTGCCAAGTCTCCATATAGTTTTTTTTTTTTTGTCATCAAACCTGCTCCCATGGAAACACATTTACAGGGAAATTGCTCCAAAATTACATTTCTGTAACAATAGCTATTTTACTGTGGGGCATGCTTTTCAATGGACTGCAGTTGAAACACATAAGAGAAATAGTGGCTGAATACCTAAAGAAGGGACCCCCGGACATCAAAGAGCAGTCTGGGTGGTGCTTGTATAGGAAAATGTAAGATTTCTTACTAGGTATCGGTTACAAAAAGGAGTTGAGACTATGTGAGACTGAGTTTGTGACTTTCAGAAAAAATAAAATTCAGAAGAACTTTTAATCCTTGGCACATGTTCACTCTAGATGTCCAGTTTCAGCAGTGAAAAGATACAAAGACAATTTCTGTGCTTGCCCTCAACATCCAAAAGAGCTGGCAACAAAAACTCAAACCTCTCAAAGAAAGGCAAAAAGGAAATGGACTACACCAAGAACCTGAATATTGTAGACCTGTCCAAGTGTTTCAACAGAACAGTGGGCAAGACTGTACAACTGATTTGTTAGATGATCAGGAATGGAACTTCTCCTGTCCTGTGGGCTACACACTAGATTCAAGTACCTCCTGTGCTTAAAGTTCATAATGCAGTGAGAGATCAGACACCATTGTGCTGACACTTGAGACAGAAGGGAATCATAGAATCATAGAATCATAAAATCGTTAAGGTTGGAAAAGACCTCCAAGATCATCTGGTCCAATCATCCCTCTACCACCAATGTCACCCACTAAACCATGTCCCTAAGCACCAGGTCCAACCTTTCCTTAAACAGCCCTAGGTGACTCCACCACCTCCCTGGGCAACCCATTCCAATGCCTGGCTGGTCCTTCTGAGAAGAAATTTCTCCTAATTTCCAGCCTAAACCTCTCCTGGTGCAACTTGAGGCCATTCCCTCTAGTCCTATCACTAGTTATCTGCGAGAAGAGGCTGACCCCCAGCTCCCCACACCTTCCTTTCAGGTAGTTGCAGAGAGCAATAAGGTCCCCCCTGAGCCTCCTCTTCCCCAGACTAAACAACCCCAGTGCCCTCAGCCGCTCCTCACAGGACTTGTGTTCCAGGCCCTTCACCAGCTTCGTAGCCCTTCTCTGGATACGCTCCAGGGCCTCGATGTCCTTCCTGCAGTGAGGGGCCCAAAGCTGAACACAGCACTCGAGGTGCGGTCTCACCAGAGCAGAGTACAGGGGGACGATCAGCTCCCTGGTCCTGCTGGCTACACTATTCCTGATACAAGACAGGATGCCGTTGGCCTCCTTGGCCACCTGGGCACACTGCCGGCTCATGTTCAGGTGAGCATCGACCAACATCCCCAGAGCCTTTTCCTCTGCACAGCTTTCCAGCCACTCTGCCCCAAGCCTGTAGCTCTGCTTGGGGTTGTTGTGGCCAAAGTGCAGGACCTGGCACTTAGCCATGTTGAACCTCATCCCATTGGCCTCAGCCCATCAATCCATCCTGTCCAGGTCCCTCTGCAGGGCCTTCCTGTCCTCTGGCAGATCAACACTTCCTTATAATTTGGTAACATCTGCAAACTTATTGAGGGTGCACTCAATTCCCTCATCCATATCATCAGTAAAGATATTAAAGAGGATGGGCCCCAACACTGACCCCTGGGGAACACCACTTATGACCGGTCACCAGCTGGATTTCCCTCCATTCACCACCACTCTCTGGGCCTGGCCGTCCAGCCAGTTTTTAACCCAGCAAAGAGCGTACCTGTCCAAGCCATGGGCTGCCAGTTTCTCCAGGAGAATACTATGGGAGACCGTGTCAAAGGCCTCGCTGAAGTTTAGGTAGACTACGTCAACAGGCTTTCCTTCATCCACCAGGAAGGTCACCCGGTTATAGCAGGAGATGATGTTGGTCAGGCAGGACTTGCCTTTCATGAACCCATGCTGACTGGGCCTGATCCCCAGGTAGTCCCGCATATGCTGCATGATTACATTCAAGATGACCTGTTCCATTACCTTTCCTGGCACTAAGGTCGGGTTGACAGTCGTGTAGTTCCCTGGGTCCTCCTTATGACCCTTCTCATAGATGGGCGTCACATTAGCAAATCTCCAGTCATCTGGGACCTCTCCAGATGACCATGACCACTGATAGATGATGGAAAGTGACCCAGCAATTACATCCGCCAACTCCCTCAGCACCCTCGGGTGGATGCCGTCTGGCCCCATGGACTTGTGACAGTCCAGGTGGAGCAGCAGGTCTCTAACTGTTTCCACCTGAACTGTGGGGGGTTTCTTCTGCTCCCCCTCCCAGACTTCCAGTTTGTGAGGCTGAGTACCCCGAGGATAAGCAGTCTGACTAGTAAAGACAGATGTAAAGAAGGGATTAAGAACCTCAGCTTTTTCCTTATCCTGTCATATCCCTATCCTAGTCATGTTCCCCCCTGCAACCAGTAAAGAATGAAGATTCTCCTTGACTGTCTTCTTACCGTTAATATATTTGTAAAACATTTTTTGTTACCCTTTACCATTGTGGCCAGGTTGAGCTCATGTTGGGCTTTAGCCTTTCTGATTTTCTCTCTGCATATGCTGGCAACTTCCTTGTACTCTCCCCGAGTTGCCTGTCCCTTCTTCCCACCAGACATAAACTCTCTTTTTCTATCAGGCACTCAGCAAATGTTCCCTGTTCAGCCACACTAGTCTTCTTCCCCAATGGCTCATCTTATTGCACACAGGGTCAGCCTGCTCCTGTGCCTTGAAGACTTCCTTTTCGAGGAGTGTCCAGCCTTCCTGGACCCCTCTGCCCTTCAGGACTGACTCCCAAGGGACCCTCCCTACCAGCATCTGGAACAATTCAAAGTCTGCCCTCTGGAAGTCCAAGGTAGCACTTTTACTGACCTCCCTCCTGACTTCACCAAGAATAGAGAACTCTACCATTTCATGGTCACTCTGCCAAAGACAGATCTGCAAAAATGTACACTGCAAAAATGTACAGTTCTGAAGTATGTGAGAATATATCTGAAGCAACAGTTCTTAGCAGGATGGTCATATTCTCCATGTTTACAGCACTTTGAAAAGAGTGCGTCAGACTGCAAATCAAGCAACGCAGTAGGACTTTTTAAATCCCATTATATGAAATGTAGTCAATAAATTTGAATCATTCATTCTGTGCAGCTTTGCTCCCTCCTTCTGGGCGTGTGTGCTTATCCTTTTGCCTTAAAACCAGAGGAAACCAATCTGCAGATAAAACTAATATTGATTTAAATGAACAGCACTTCATCACTGTTGTTTGTGTATTCACTTGCTCGAATCAAAGTTAGTCACATGTTTCTAGATTGTCATTAGTACCTTATTTAGACTTAATTGTTTCAGGGTTCATGCACTTTAATGTCTTCCCAGGGAGAATTAGTGCTGTCTAATTCTACGATCAAATTTGACAGCCTGATAAGGAGAATACTGAGTTTGCATTCTTGTAAGACACAGGGAACTGAGAATCCTGTGTTGTGGTTTGGACTTGGACATTAGAGCATTTACAAATTTCAGCCTCAGGTTCGTATAACAGTTATTCGTTTGAGAAGGGAGGTCAAATTCAGCCACCTGATTTTCAGAAATGCTAAAAAGAGAAGGCTCTAGTGATTTCCTCAACATTTGATCAAAGCCCAGGAGCAGTGGGACTTGGGCTGATTATCTTTGTTTAAATTCGATTACACAGAAAGAGACACCATAGCATATGCCCCTTTGAGTGGAGTACACTGAATCATGTCTAACTGTAAATGAGTGTAAGAAACAGCTGCAGAGGTATTGCAAGGATTCTCTAGCACTGACGAAGTACGTGGAAATGGAATATATATAGAATGCTGAGTAGAGGAAGCAAGGCTGTTGAGAACTGCATAGCCTTGGCCTCAAGTTGCGCCAGGGGATGTTCAGGTTAGAAATTAGGAGAAATTTCTTCTCAGAAAAGGAGGTTAGGCATTGGAATGGGTTGCCAAGAGAGATGGTGGAGTCACCGTCTCTGGGGGTGTTTAAGGAAAGGTTGGATGTAGTGCCTAGGGACATGGCTTAGTGGGTGTGACACTGGTGGTAGACGGATGGTTGGACTAGATGATCTTGGAGGTCTTTTCCATCCTTAATGATTCTATGATTCTATGAAAACACATAGCACTAAACAAAGGGGACAGCAGATTGCTTTACTGTAACCCCTACTGCTAGGCTGTTTTAGGTAGAAATAAAACTTGGAAAGAAACTGCATGGTCTTCTTTGATTATGGCAGAATTATTTCCTACACCATATTTTCTCCTGTGTTGTTTAATTTCAATACATCACGAACAATATATTTGTCTGTTAAGCCTGATATTACTGTTCAGGAAGGTGAGATGTTACATATAGATGCAAAGAGTTAGCAGATTTTCTTAGAAAGGCAATGGGAAGAATGCTAATCCCCAGAATAATAATGTAATACAGCATTACATGTTGCAGCAGAGACAAAATTAAAGCACAACTAAATCGGAAAAAAAGCAAGACAGAAGGGAGTTATTGATTCTCTTGAAAAATTAGAGCAATCCAAGGAAGAAAAACCCTCTTGGCCACTGGGTGTCAGCCTTGAATTATATGTTATAGGATGAACAATTTAAATGTAAAAGCACACCACTCATTACCCAGAGTAGTCCCTTGTCCTACACAACATCAGACAGTATAGCTCTGCTGATTCCAGTAGAATTATGCTGATTTGCACCATCCATGCATACGTTGAGTGAATTTAAGTACTTATCTACACTGAAGACAGGGAAGTAATTCCTGTACAGTGAAGATAAATTTGTGATAATAGTATCAATGTTGGCAATTCTTTAGGTCTCCTTTATCCATGCAAACTGCTCTAACACCTTCCTAAATTGCCATGAAAACTGAGGAACGTGATTTTGAGATCTTGACAGAAGCCGTTGTCCACCATGTAAGTCAGATATTGGTGATCTGAAGGGAACCAAAACCAGCTCACCACCTCAACTGTGATCCCCGCTACCTCTCCAAAAAAGACACAGGTGCTCCAAAACCCATACAGTGCTGCCATGTGTGATGTCTCATCTCTCAGCAGTGCTGCTATTACCACTGACAGAACCAGCTTCCACGCCGTTTCAGAAAAGGCTCCACTGATACATATAGGGGAGTAGATGATAAAACAAACAAACAAACAAAATACCAAACTGCTGATGCCACTTCCCCCATCATTTTCATTTGCAAGTTTGAGTCACAAACCAAGGGCATGAGCTGGAGGTTAATGAACCATTGAAATGCTGCTTGCAATTGAAACACCTTGCTTGTAATCTTCTTTCACACAAAGAATACAACACACTATCTCTCCAAGAACCGACAGGTCTTTCACACAAAGCTATGGTCTTCAAAATATTTTTTGTTCCTAGCATTTTTAGTGAAGGAGGGGCAGAAATTCCAACAGCCCTCCTGGATTTCACTTGGGCTTCCTACTATGAAACTGCTTTTCTCACAGTGTCTCAATAATTTTGCTGCTGTTATGCATTTCATAAACTAAAAGACACTTTCTTAAGACAGACACATGAAGAGGACTAGCCCTGAAGAACATCAGTGACAAAGCAGAAAGCACAGCATTTCACTTTGTCAGCAGCTTGCTCCATCTCAGTGTTCTGTGCTTCATCTGATGACTCACTTGATGGCTTGCTCCTAAGCTCTGCTGGGCCTTCTGTCAACTTGAACCCACGGCTGCATAGGGTATCTGATCTCCTCCACCATCAACCTTCTTCCCTTCTGCTAGCTTCAGGCTAGAATTATTTTACTGAGTACAGTATTTTTATTCTATTTTAAATTGTTAAGTATTTGTTCATCTCAGAGTCAGTCAGAAACAAATAAAAAGGAATAAAAATATATAATAAATATATATTATTATAAATATAACAAAAAAAAATCCTCTTCTCATGAGAGGATTTGAGAGGGAAGGATGGATGCTCCCATTCCTGGGATCTCTAATTTAGTTCTTATCTCCATTGGGGGTTGCTCTGTCTTGGGAATGGTCTTATCTTTGAGTTGACTTGCTTGCATTTTGGAGCTTGTGGTACTGTTTGTAGAAGAAGACTGAAAATGTGAGTGCAGCTGAAGCTGTTTCCTGGCAAGGTCTGCAGGAGGAGGGGGATTTAGACCCTGGTGGCTGAAGTAAGCTTGCTAAGGATAGCAAGCAGGAAGTATGATCACAGGCAGAGGCACTTCTTGGTATTTCTCAAGACTGAGAAAATAGAAAGGATGAAATTTGTACCTTCTCACTTTAATTTTTGCTAAGCTCCTCCAAGTTTTTAAGCCTTTAAGCTTCAAACTCAGATATAGCCAATGAGGGAAATGAAAATACCTCTGCATAGTGCTGCATGACTGCTCTAAGAAAGCTGCTTGTATGTTCATACCCAAAGCCACTGTAGCATGTGCTTTGTATGCTCGGTGCACAAACGATGTGCTTTACATCCAGAGACTCCGGTTATCTTGCTTTTTCACCACAAGGTGGCATTATCTGAGCTTTTCTTGGGCAAGAAAAAAAAACCCCATCCTTAATAATAACCATAATAATGGAGGGGAGAGGGGACCGGGAGGGGCGGGGGGGGGGGGGGGGTGATTCAAACCCTCTCTGTCTTTTCTGAAGTCTGTGATAAAGCAAGATCTGTTAGGCAGCTGCTGCTCCTGTTGGAAAACAATGGTGCTGCTTTCAGAGAGCTGCAAGGGAGACTAAGGGTCAAGTCCCTTTAAAAAAAAAAAAAAGTGAAATACAGTATTGTGCATCTTGAAATCTGAAACCAAGAAACAGAAGTGCAAGGGAAACAAGGGGGAAAGTCTTGCAATTCCTGAGGGCAACTGTTCCAAGTGGAGTTTTAAGGAGTAAAATACCTGTATATACAGTTAAAGGTTATTGAATGGCTTTTGTGGAGAAGCCTGTGAAATAAAGGAGCCGTGGAAGAAGACTTTTCTTTTTCTCGTCCTCTCTGGATATAATGGCTATTGCAAAGCAAAGCATCTTCAGATTTGGCTTCAAATGGCTCTTCTTAGCAACTTTTATGATAGCCTGTGATGGACAAGGTGGAAAGAGAGAGAATGGTGGTCCTGCCTGTTACGGAGGATTTGATTTGTATTTCATTCTAGACAAGTAAGTCGGTTCTACTCTTCTATTTGAAAGATTTCTTTTTTTCTTCTGGCATGAACTGGAATATCATATAATGATACTGAGGAGGTTTTCTTCAGATTTTGGTTTTGTAGAAGTCACTGTGTCCCCAAGGGACCTGCAAAACTCCTTACTATTCTGTCATTGTTGTTGTTGTGGTAACTTTGGTAGATCTAGTATTAAATGCAATTGTGCTTTGTAAATCAGATAGTTAGAAGTTTTGTTGTGGCTGATACAAAAGCTTTATTTTATACTTGACCCTGTAGTTTCTTAAAAGAACAGTTGGGAGAAGAGCAGAACCTTGGTCGCGCCAATTTCCCTATGAACTGTGAAAGTTGAGGCACTCATAAAAGCAGAGCTGGGGAGTTATTGCAGGCATTAATTTTGTAGCTGAAAACATGGAGAAAATGCTCGCCTGCCTGGAGGTCTGCTTCTGTACTGTGTGTTCGTTGTCTCAGAAAGAATTTTTGTGCATCAAAGCAGGTAAAGACCAGGCTCTGAGAGGTGGCTACTGCCTTAAAAAAGGTCTGATTTTGGCCATTGTGATGGAAAACAGCTAAAGTGTCTGATTCAAAAGAGAACTTTATTTTTCTCCTGGCTGAGTCACATTTTCTTTGTTTCCTGTTAATCAAATGCATATTTTGACTGCTTAACTCTTTATACTGAAGATAACTGCCTACTCATTTTTTTATCACGAATTCTGATCTGGCACTAGTATTTACGAAATAAATACATGCTGAGCTTTGGAATGCTTCGAATCGAAGCAATACAACATTTTTTAAAGAAGTGTAAAAAGTACTAGCTAAAACGATTCTCCTAACTTTCTTAATTAAGAATAGTTATTTTGAACCACAAGTTTGGAAATATTGGAACATATATGTGCCAGAGGCATAGAACTAACATTTATAACCATAAATTTCAGAGACAGGAAAGTATTTCAAGTTGCCAAAAGTGCTTGCAGATGAAGCTTTCTGTCTGATCCTCTTGAGTGTTTTGCAGTAGCAGCCACATTCCATTTGTATAAATGACTTGGAATTACATAACACTTTATTACAAAATACTGGGTAAAACGTAAGACTGAGACAAGTACACTGGATATTTTGTTGTGCCAGTTATCCGAATACTCCAGGGGAAAGATTTTTTTTTTAGTTTTTAGTTTTATTTTCCACTTCATTGAGTGGGAAAGATTCTCCTGTGTTGCATTTTGTTGCTTTGGCTGGTCTGTTCTTAGCTGGAATACCTCTATTGCTATATTTGAAAAACAAAGCATGATTTGTAATGCAGACAGCTTTTGCAAACTGAGTTTCCCTGAAAGCTGAAGCAGAACTGAAGGTTTTATCAAATCTGATGGATATGATTTTAACAACCACTTATTTCAAGCTCCTGTCCTCTTACTAAAAGACATGACTTTCTAGGCTTGCTCAAGGAAAATTTGGGTGGAAATATGAAGCTTGGCACAAATTTTAAAGTATGCAAGTTACCTCAGTGTATATATCAAGGTATCCAAAAAACTCCTACTTTAACAGATGGAGGTTTCCTGTTTCGGTAGTGGGTTGGTTTTTGTTGGTGGTGTTTTTTTGTTTGTTTGTTTTGATTTTTTTTTTCTGGTGCAGAAATGAACAGGGTCTGATGCAAAGTCCATCGATGTAAAAAATTTGATGGCGTCTGGTGGAATTTGGAGGAGTCTGCAGACTGTGGGAGAATAGATTATCCCATATCCTTTATCTTTAAGACTTTCATTTTTCAGATGCTAAGCTCAAGTTGTATAAAATTTGGGTCTTATTTAGCCTGGGTTTTCTAGTTTTCTAGTGGGTTTAGAGAATGTCTTCAAAAATGCTGCAGTGGTCCTGAATGCCTATAGAGACCTTCAGGCAAACTATGAAATTATAATAATAGATTCAGGGCTCATATTACTGCTTTTATTTGCCATTGCTCAAAAATAATGAAAGTACTGGTGATAAAGGATACCAAAGCAGGTGAGATTTACATTCTGAAACATGAAATATTAATTTCAATGGTGGAAGAAAATCATTAAAATATTAAGCAACTTACTTTCTGGGATCAGAGGAGCAATAGAAAAACAATAAACACAGCCCTGGAATTCACTGGTGCTAGAGCCATCTGCTGACCCTTTGCTTCATGGCCTGGCTAGACTGAGTGACTACTTAAGTCCTTTTAGCACCCTGTATGTGTGTGCTGCTCGCAGTACATGTTCCAGCTGCACATAGTCCCTGTCACAGTGCTGGCTCTTGAAGCATAATGCTGGCCACATGAAGGCCATTCAAAGTGAGCACATAATGCACTGAGGAAGAAGCAGGTGTTACAGGCCGTTCTCATGAAGTGATGCTCTTTCTCCCTGAAGCATTCTCTTTAGCAGACTCCTGCAACTATGCTGTGCAAACTGTTGAAGGGAAACAAGGCTTCTTCCAGCTGTCTGCATACAGCTGGAGACATGACTCCATGCAGATGGCAAGCTCAGAGGACCTGAAACAAATCTGCCACTTCTCATTGTTAAGAAAGGGAAGAAAATCCAGCATTCAGTCATTCAGAAATAATCCTGCTATGGTATGCAGACTTGATGTGCATATAATGAACAGAACAAAAGCTTGAAAGGTAACAGGTGGGTTTGCTGGCTTATGAAAGCATCCTTAATCTCTGTGCATGCACTTGCATGCCTTTCATTACTTCTAAGAGGAATGCTCACACAGCTTAGGTAGCAATAGAGAAGGCCTCTCACACTGTGACCCTTGGACCTAAGGCTAGCAGAATTACTTTCCAAAAGTGTGGCAATGACACTCTTGAGGACTGCGGTTCATGTTGGGCCAGCTCCTTGCCAAGTAAATCAGGTCCTAGGTGGCATATCCTATTGTGTTTCTTCTTGCTTTAACTGCAGCACTGAGACTCATATACAATAAATGGTAGTGAAACAAATGGCAGAAGATAGTGCCAAAGAGCACCTGGATGTGAGATAAGATAGAGTCTTAATTAAGACGGAAGAATGAGGAATCAATGAGATGATCACAGAATCATAGAATGGCTTGGGTTGGAAAGGACCTTAAAGATCATCTAACTCCAATCCCCCTGCCATAGACAGGGATGCCAACCCAAGGCCCCATCCAGCCTGGCCTTGAACACCTCCAGGGACAGGGCATCCACAACTTCTCTTGGCGACCTGTTCCAGTGCCTTTACAGTGAAGAATTTCCTCCTAATGTCTAATCTAAATCTATCCTCTTTTAATTTAAGACCATTCCCCGTTGCCCTATCATTATCAGCCCTCGCTTCTCCAGGCTGAACATGATGATGATGACAAGCATAAAGAAAGCATTTGTTTTTGCCGATATTGTTCAGATATTCTAAAAATATCATCCATTTGACTACTGAACACTACTACCCACTGACCTGACTCTCATGGTACCTAGTGCTCTAGTATTTAAGCACTCCATACAAGCACAGTCTGAAGATCAGATAGAGGCCCCGGTTTAATTGATTTGTGGGTAGGGAGGAAGGAATAATAATGGGTAAATCTTCTCAGTAATCTTTTGCTGTATTTGCTGTAAGTCAAAAGCATTATTTCCTGTGTTCTTGACTGTTGTGTGTGAACATAGGAAGGATTTTATACCCATGTGTGGAAAACATGCAAGGAACTGTATGTGTGTGAAAGAAAGTTTGGCTTTAAAGGATCTTTGGCAAAAAGAAGCAAATAATCCAACCTGTTTCCTGTGATCCCCTCATTATTCAGCCACATAGTTGATCTATTTTTAACTAGTTGTTAGACCCCACGTGGAGTACTCTGTTCAGTCCTGGGGTCCCCAACATAAGAAGGACATGGACCGGTTGCAGCAGGTCCAGAGGAGGGCCCCGAGGATGATCAGAGGGCTGGAGCACCTCTCCTATGAAGACAGACTGTGAGAGTTGGGCTTTTTCAGCTTGAAGAAGAGAAGGCTCTGGGGAGACCTTATAGTGGCCTTCCAATACCTAAAGGTGTCTACAGAAACGCTGGGGAGTGACTCTTTGTCAGGGAGTGTGGTGATAGGACAAGAGGGAATGGTTTTGAACTAAAAGAGGATAGGTGTAGATTAGAAATAAGCAAGAAATTCTTCACTCAGACAGTGGTGAGCCACTGGAACAGGTTGCCCAGAGAAGTTGTGGATGCCCCATCCCTGGAGGTTCTCAAGGCCAGGTTAGACGGTGCTTTGAGCAACCTGAACTAGTGGAAGGTGTCCCTCGTATGGAAGGGGTTGGTCTGGATGAGTTTTAAGGTCTCTTCCAACCCAAACCATTCTGTGATTCTATGATTCTAAACATAGCCAGTGATTCTGTGATTCTGGAGTCACGGGCCTGGATCCAGAGCAACGTATGCATTCTGTATGGATGGCAGGGACCTGTGAGCATATGGAAGCATAACTTTTCTTTGTTTTGTGTGAGGGCTGAGGGAAGTTGGCAAGGTAGTGTGGGGAAATTTGCACATTCTTGTGTCTTTTTACTTGTTGCCTGAAGGAGTGTAATTCTCTCCTGCGTCTGCTGTAGTCACACTTGATTTCAACCAGCTAATTTAGCATGTGAAATCATTGCCCTTCAAGACCTGTGTACATGTTTTTAGTCAGTAGTAAATCCAAGGTAAACTATTCATTGTCACAAGGGGTGGGTGGGAACTGTCTTATAATGAGCGTTGAGCGTGCCTGCAGCACTCTGCACTTTACTGCTTGATCTAAGTTCAGTCCATGTTTACTTGTTTATTAGTTGTTAGTCACGTATCCCAGGCCAATCAGGTAGAGAAGAATATTCTGTTCTTGGACTGTGTTTGGGCTTAGAGGTTTATCCTGCTCTAAACTGGGCCTCTATAAACTCTGTAATCTCAAATGTTTGGCAATAGCTTTAGTGAGCTGTCTCATGAAGTTCAGCACAAGATAGTAGTGTTTCCTTAAAGAATTGCATCACCTCACTAACATCTATCTATGCGCTATCTGGTGTTCTCAGAATTTCTCCTGAAGTATTTGGAAAGACAGAGGACACTGACTCATCTGTGTTATTTTTAAGAGCTCAATAAAATAATCTTGCAAAACTTCATGGGTCAATGCCACCTCTGTCAGCTATGAGATTTCTTGAAGTTAGTCCAAAAATTTAAGGAGAATTTGGAACAACACCAGTCTCTGAATCAGGTGCTTGTATATACTTCTGTCATCTGGAGCACACATAACTGGTGTGAAGTCTTTGTATAAGAGTTTGTGGGCTTGATTATGTTTTTGTCTAGTTTGTGAATTAAAAATAGCACTGTGAGTATTCTGAGAAGGTGCAATGGGAGAAATGGAAATAATGAGTCTAAAAATTGCAAGAAAGACAAACTAGGAAGGTTTGAGCTGCTCCAGTTTAGGGTTGTGGAGCACCATGTTTCAGTGAATAGGTGAAAAGCACCTGCTGGAGGGCTGGGCTGGGCCAGAGTGCAGCTCTCTGCCCCTGCAAACACTAAGCCATGTGGTGGGTCTCAGCCTTGGATTTAGTTTAGATGTACAAAATCCCAGCACATTTGACCACAGAATGTATCATTCTCCTGTTAAAGGCATAATTTACTTATTCTTAATTTCCACTTATTACACTGTGGTGGTTTTACCCAGCTGGGCAGCTGAGCTCCACTACAACCGCTCTCTCACTACCCCTCCTCAAAGAGAAAGGGAGAGAAAATACTATGGAAAGGGCTCAAGGGTTGAGATTAGGATCACTCAGTAACTATTGTGGTGGGCAAAACACACACGGCATAAGGAAATTAGAAAAATTTACTACCTATTACTAATAAGCTAGAGAACTGAGAAACAAAACAAACTAAAAACACCTTCCCCCCATCCACCCTCTTCCACCTCCTCCCCTCGAGTGGCACAGGGGAATTGGGGGTGGGGGTTGCGGTCAGTCTATAGCACTTTGTCTCTGCTGCTCCTTCATGGTCACTCTCTTCCCTTGCTCCAAAGTGGGGTCCCTCCCATGGGATAGAGTCCTTCCTGAACTGATCCTGCATGGGCTTTCCACAGGCAACAGCTCTTCAAGAACTGCTCCAATTATGGGTCTGTACCACAGGGTCCATCTGTCAGGGTCAAACTGCTCCAACATGAGACCCCACAGGCAGCAGCGCCCCACCAGGTTACCTGCTCCTGCATGGTCTCCTCTCCATGGGCTGCAGCTCCGGCCTGGAGTCTGCTCCAGCGGGGGTTTTCCACAGGCTGCAGCCTCCTTCAGGGCAGATCCACCTGCTCTGCCGTGGGCTCCTCCATGGGCTGCAGTGTGGAAATCTGCTCTGCTGTGGGACCCGTGGGCTGCAGGGGGACAGCCTGCTCCACCAGGGGCCTCTCCACAGGCCGTGGGGGAACTTCAGCTCCAGCACCTGGAGCACCTCCTGCCGTTCTTCTGCACGGACCTTAGTGGCTGCAGAGAGCTTTCTCACTCCTCCCTGTCCCAGCTGCTGTTGTGCAGCAGGTTTTTCTTTTCCCCCTTTCTTAAGTATGCTCTCACAGAGGCACAACAAACATCACTTATTGGCTCAGCCCTGGGCAGTGGTGGGTCCCTTTGGAGCCAGCTGAAACTGGGCCTTATCTAAAATGGGGCAGCTGCTGGATTTTTCTCACAGAAGCCAACCCTTCCAGCCCCCACTACCAAAACCTTGCCATGTAAACCCACTACATGGACTTTTCTCCAGCAAGAAATATTCACTCTTGAGCTTCAGGTTGTTTCTCCTTGGTGTTATTAGATGAGTGGGAAGGCTTCATTTAAGAAGAGATGGAGCTTTAAGTACTTGAAGTTTTCTTCTAGAGGGCATAACTATGGGAATGCTTGTGGGAGAGCAGAGCAAGGATGAAGTGGAGGAGGTGCAGCAAGAGCTGAATCCATGCTTGTATGGAGAATTAAAAAGCACCACTAAGTTGAAAATTCTGCCCAGGCCATTTAAGACCAGCAGAACGAAGTTGCAAATGCAGACACTTAAACAGGTTATGCTGTTGACTGGCACATCACTGAACTGAGCAATTGGTTTTTAAGCTTCCTTCTGGCAAATGCTGTTTTCAAAAAATGCATGACTTCAGAACCATGGCAAATGACAAGCATTTTTACATGGCGACCTACATACCATATGTGCTCTGTGGCTGGATCTCATTCTCAGCTGCCTTGCTGTAATAGTAATTTTAAGTGACAATCAACTTTTGTTCAGTGGTTTGTAATAAAATGGGAGGAATACTCACACTTCTAGGCTAGTGCTGCTTTTTAGGGCAGTGTCCTGTTGCAAGTGAGGGCTGGATAGAACTTCTGTTGGTGGAGGTTAATAGCTAAGCTTTCCTTTAACATGAAGTATAGTATAATCTTTGTATCTGTTTGAGGAGAAGGTTGATTAGCGTATGCTTGTGAAACTGTCCTGCCTTCAGATGTGTGTTACCAGACAGTTCAGAAGATGTGAAACTTTAATCAGACATACTTTTTTAGAGGGTTGTATGTGGTCTAAAATACCATACATTTCAATGAAGGAGGTAGTAATTGGTTTATGGTTAACATAGCCTTGGCTGCAATATCTTCTGGAGGCTGATGCAACCATTGCTATAATGTCAAGAGCAAGTGCTTGGTTCTGCACCTGGGATGGGGCAACCCTGGCTGCATGTACAGACTGGGCGATGAGACGCTGGAGAGCAACCCTGCAGAGAGAGATCTGGGTTTTCTGGCAGATAGCAAGCTGAACATGAGCCAACAGTGTGCCCTGGCAGCCAGGAGGGCCAACTGTATCCTGGGGTGCATCAAGCACATCATTGCTATTTGGTCTAGGGAAGTGATTGTCTTGCTCTACTCTGCGCTGGTGCGGCCTCACCTCGAGTACTGTGTGCAGTTCTGGGCAGCACAGTACAAAAAGGATGTGAAACTGTTGGAGAGTGTCCAGAGAAGGGCTGCTAAGATGGTGAAGGGCCTAGAGTGGAAGAGGTACAAGGAGCAGTTGAGGTCACTTGGCCTGTTCAGCCTGGAAAAGAGGAGGCCAAGGGGAGGCCTCATCACGGCCTACAGCTTCCTCACGAGGGGGAGTGGAGGTGCAGGTGCCGATCTATTCTCTTTAGTGACCAGCAATAAGACCCGAGGGAACGTTGTCAGGCTGCGACAGGGGAGGTTCAGGCTGGATATCAGGAAGAAGTTCTTCTCCGAGAGGGTTGTCACGCACTAGAACTGGCTCCCCAGGTACGTAGTCACGGCACCAAGCCTGTCAGAGTTTAAGAAGTGTTTGGACTGTGCTCCTAGTCATATGGTCTGAATTTTTGGGTAGACCTGTGTGGTGCCAGGAGTTGGACTCAGTGATCCTTGTGCGTCCCTTCTGACTTGGGATATTCTATGATTCTATAATTCTATGATTCAAGTGTTTCTTTTATGCCTTACCATGTAAAGACATTAAATACCTATTTTTCAGACTGTCTCAGATAAGATTTGGGCTATTTGGCACTGATGGGACTGGGATGTGTCATATTCAAGATCTCAGAGTTATTCCATTCAAGAGGAATTTGCATCTGCATTTGAGCTTTGTGCATTTCTGTTCTGTCAGTGTATAGCTTAGTATAATTTGGATGCAGCAGTTTTTTATCTGAGGGCAAGTCCTAATGTACCTCACTCTTCATCTGCTGTAAGACACCAATTTTCTCACTGTCTGTGTGGTTTAGTTTAGTAAGACCCCTGCTAATAGTATTTCTTTGGTCCTCTCTGATACACATGCACATTGAGAACAAGTAATGATTTCAAGTCCTAGTTTGATGAATGGCAGAAGATATCCTAGCTCTTTTCTGAAGAGCCAAGAAATGTAGAACCATTAGTACTTTCTAATGATTGAGTCCCCTGTGCAATCAGTCCATTAAAATCAGAAAAAAGAAAAAAAAAACCAACAACAACAGAAAAACAGAGGTTTCTGTAAGGTTTTATTTAAAGAGGTGCAATTGGTATCAGGTCCTTTGTGTAAAGAGAACCAATGGTGTTAATCCAGATGGAGCATATGCTGCTGTCCTGGTTGCATGTCCCCACCTAACTGGGAACATTTGGACCTACAGGGTCATATAAAGAAATAGTGGCTTAAGTATCATGAAGCAAGTGGCCAAGGTGAAGGTTTTTACTGAATGGCTGTAAATAAAAACCAGGTGCAGGTAGAATAGGGAACGAAATTTACATAACCTGCACAATGTGGTTTGCATGCTTGCTGTGCTTCTAGGAAGTGAACTAATGATATTTGCAGCAAGACTGGGTTTTCTGTGCCAGGTGTGTAGTACTTGGTTGAATCTATTCATTTAGATTCTCAGATTTAAGGTAGAATGGAGTCAGGTCGGATGCCATTTCTTTCTGTGAAGTGAAAAAACATCTTCTCAAATGTTCATATTTCCTTCCTCAGGCTGCAGATCAATGACTTTTCTGTTAAAGCTGGAATGTTTTTTCCCCTATAAATACTTGTAATTGTAGTCAATGAATAGAAAAAAAGTGATGACACATTTATTTTCCATCTCTAGGAAGGATTTTTTTCCCCAATATTAATATTCCAATGGTCATAGAAATGTTTATGCCAGAAGGTGCATTTACTGCTGGAAGATTCTGGTTAACCTCATTTTTTCCTGGTTCTCACAATATGAAGAATAATTCATAACTATCAAAATCCATGGCTTATTTTCGTGGGGAGCAAAATTAGTCTGTGTTTTGCCTTGAACTGAACTATGATGGAATGGGCCAGAACAGCCAAGATGTGGACCTAAGATATTTTACTTTACATAGTCTCTAGCACAGTGGAATGCTAGAGAGATTTAGGAATCTTTTCCCTCAACTGCATTTCCTCCCCAAAATACACTTGAGCTAACAGCTCTGCACAACAGTATGGCAAGTGAGTTGGTGGAATTCATCTAACAGCCTGTGCAAGGAGACAGGTCTTTGCTAACAGAGGGTTTATTTGTTTAAGGCTGTGCTAAAGGTCTAACATAACTGCCATATGTTGTTGTGAAGTGTAGCTTTAAACACTTACATGAAACATAAATTATTCTTGCTTTTCAAAGTTAAGTAGAAAATGTAATTTACAATTTATTATCTTTTTAAAGGAAGAATTAGGACAGTGAGTGTTAAATAAAATAAAAATAAATGACTAGCTAAGCAACGTGTAACAAAGCATTAGGCCGGGAAAACTATGATAGCAGCAATTAAACTAATGTCTCATGTAATAATTATTTCTGTAGATCAGGAAGTGTCCTGCACCATTGGAATGAAATATATCATTTTGTGGAACATTTGGCCCGCAAGTTCATAAGGTAAGAAGGGCTGGTTTGCAGATAACTGAATAAGGAGGGGCATGTGCCAGCAGCCAGGAGACATGCTCTTAGTTGCTGTCAAGTAGCACATGCTGATTTCCACCTGGGGACCTCACCTAGTAGAGAGTTCTTAATGCTTTTGTCAGATCATACCACTGATTGCTTTTGAATTTTTCCCAAATTTCCCCCAGTTCTTGTCCTGTAGGAAATAGGAGTAGACAAGCTAATTAGACCCCTTTCTCCTGCTTGACTTCCATAGACCAAATCATACTTTGTGGGGGAGGGAACCCTCATTGTTTCCGAGATGGTTGGTTACTGCAGAGAAGTTTAGACCTGCAAGTAGAGGTCCAAGACCATAGCCTTCAGGCACTGAATACCTTGAGATCGAATGAAAAATCCCCCAGGCCAGTGGGTGGAATATATTATCTTAAGTTTAATTAGCCTTCATTCTGTCTCAGCAATGCTAAGATCATGCTACAAGTACTTTTTACATCTTTTAGGAGGATTCCTCATGGTCTGCCTTAGCTAGCACTTCCCAGGGCAAAGCACCATTTGCTGCTCAGTTCTGTCTCATTATTATTTTGGTAGCAGTCAGAGAGCCCTTTGTGTTTGGTATTACACACATGGTAAGCTCTGGTCTGGACCAACCAAAATCACTTACTTTTGTCTCTTCTTCTCCAGCCCTCAGCTGAGGATGTCCTTCATCGTTTTTTCTACTAGAGGGACAATTCTAATGAGGTTAACAGAAGACAGGTAAGAGGTGTAGAAGTGCACAGCAGATTTTGAGTCCTTTTGCTGTTTCCTCCACATTCCTGGCTCTCTGTTTTCCAATTTGCTTTCAGCAATGTGGTGACATCTTTGTGCTTCTCAGTTTAATTAAATCACCTGCCCATTTTCACATACGACACTCATTCTGCTAGAATGCAATAAGGCTTCTTAAACAGAAGTTGTTATCTGATGTTTAGCTTATAAATGTCTTTCTGTTAGCAATTGTGGTTTTAACTCAGAAACTGCTTTGGTTGAGAGAGTCTGCCTTCCACAAATTTTCAGGCTGTTGCCAGAAAACCAGGGTCTTGTTGCCTTTGAAACATCCTTAGGGAGTTTCTTCTGCAAACAAATAAGTGAAACTCCCTTCCCATAGAAACAAACTTGAAAGCTGTAGTTTGTACCTGTACTCTTGATGTAAAGGTAAGAATGATTTCTAAGATGTCTGAATGCAAGCAGAGTGTTTAGGCTGGATTGTAAGGGTGAATATTTTTTGGCAATGACAGTTTGGTTGCCATGTTTCTGAAGCATGTTCCCGTCATCTCCTTGTAGATCCCCAAGTTAATCCCAGTAAAATCTATAAGATTGATTTTTTTTTTCCCCCGCTAACTTCAAGAAGAGCTGGATGAGGTCCTTTAATCGCTATTGCTTCCTCTGTTAACTTCATTGCCACGTGGAGCAAAGATATATGTAGCACATGTGAAGACTGTATAAGTCAGCATGTGTTTTACATATTGGATGTCTATGAAACTGCATACCAGAGCAGCTACTATAGTGGAATTAATAGGAAACTGGCCACTTTCCTAAAGAGCAGTCTACACACATACCAACCTTGAAAAATGTCATTAAAGCCAGCCAGCCTACTGCAACAATAAGTGAAAACACAATTAACCATATCTAAGCTGGTGCCAGAGAAAACCTGCTCCCTGCATCTTTTACCCTCTCACCTCTTCCCTCACCCTCTGAGCACACCCTATTGCAGAGATCTCTGGGCTCTTAAGGCTTTAAGCTATGAGACTTGCTATGTGTGTTTCCCATGTAGAACTGCATTTCATATTTGTCCAGCTGTCCTAGAAATGTTGACTGGGAACAGGATATATATTGATATGGTATTAGTCAAAAGCCAGCTGACTGGAGAGCTGCTGTTTTTTTTTTTGTTTGTTTGTTTTTTTAACCAGAGGACTGAAAAACAAGGTGTGGGCTTCATGCCAGTCCTTTCTTAGTAGAGAAGTGGCAAAATCTTTTCCATCTTCCCCATGCCTTCATGTGGTCTATCAGCATGAAGATTGTTTGAGGCTGATTAATACACCTTTTGGATAAACAGTGTGCATCTAAAGAAGCTGGGTTATGTGTTTTAAATACCTTTGCTGTCTATTTTAATGTTTAGTGTTCACATTTGAAAAATAGATATGGTCATAGGAAATGCTCTTGATTTTATATTCAAATTTGGCTTGGTATGTGGGAGGGTGGTAGTTAAATGGAGGAAATTCTTGCTACTAGCCCACCTCTTATAGCTCAGTCTAACTTGGCTTGGGATATTGCAGGGACAAAATGAACTCTTCAGTGTTTGATAATTCAACCCACTGCAGAAGCACATGCTCTTTTCTCTCTGTGCGCATTGCTTGGGATAGGATAATAGGTAATAGCTAATGCATTGCTGCAATCAGCCTTGCAAGTGTGAGATTATGTACATGATAAGCACACAAACTGGATTTTCTAAACTAGTTAACATATGCAGGAGGAAAACTGACTTCTGGCATTCAGGCAATGTTAATGTGGCCCTGCATGCAGTGATATTATCCATTTCCTGTGAAGATAGCACAGCTTGCTCAGAAACACACCCAACACATTGCAGGGATTTTATCTTGGTTTTAGAGACTTCTGGCATGTACTTAGCCTCCGGAGTTTGGTCTCTGCAACTCAGTGGAAGGACAAGGGCCCATCCCATTTAGCCTGCAGTTGATCTGTCACTGTGCCTGGGGTTTCTAAAAGATTAGAGCATATACACTGAGTCATAATGAGCTAATGCAGAGAGCTTCAGTCTTCATGTCAGTGTGAACTGAGCTGAAGGTTGTAGCGTCCAAATAATCTGGAGGTTACCAGGATTGTTCTAGGTTTTGTGCCATTTTTGTGGCTGTTTGATTAATTTGCATTGTCAAGCCAGGGAGTATAGGTGAGGAATATGGGCCAGGTGCAAGTCAGCTGTTCTACTTCTGCATCACAAGTTTGACCAGGGTTGCACAGGGAGTATCTATTTGGAGAGAAATATAGGGATATTTACCTAGGAGATGCTGCTGTTGTGATGCTTTCTCCAGGCTGTGGGAATACTCATAAAAAATACATCTGCTCCATTTTCCACATCCTTAGAAAGGTATCTATCCAGACATTACCACCGCCTATGTAAACATTGGGTTAACTCTTTTTTCCCCTCTCTCTACCTGGTTCTGCTATGCATGTCTTCACCTGGGTATCATAAAATTGATCTCTGAGGTAATAATGCATCTGCATTCATTTCAGGGAACAGATACGCCAGGGTCTAGAAGAACTTCAGAAAGTCCTTCCAGGAGGTGACACATACATGCATGAAGGATTTGAAAGGGTAACAAGATGTGTGTTATAGTGCATTTAAACTGCGTCTGGGTGCTTCTCAGGATATGTTTAAAAAAAAAAAAAAAAAGTTGTTTAATAATTCTCTGGTAGGTAAGTGGGGCTATTTTCCTGTTATGCATTAGGTATGCTGAAGTGTACACATTCAGTGTTGGAGCTGGGATAAGGGAGCTGCAGACCCTACTACTTATCCTTCTTTTTGCCTCCAGCTTTGTGTGGAGCTGCTTCTTCAGTTTAGGATTAGTGCAGAGGGAATTGGGATTACAATCCCACATGGAACCATGCTCATGAAGGGTTGAAGGCTGTCTGGAGTCCTGCTGTGTGAATGCTATAGTAGTCTTTTTAGAGTTAGGTGGGGTTTAAGGCCATGACTTTAACCTGCTCACTGTTAGGGGTATACAATGATGTACAAAAGTTATTCTTTTATAACTTGTTCCAGTCTTCTATATATTTTACAAGGTCAGGAGTTTGTCTAAACCTCTGCTGGGGGAACCCCCTCCCCTTTCTGCACTACACTTGCATTTTGAAGGATTGGAAAACTGTCTACTAAAAAATGCATTTGAACACACCTCAAAAACTGAGGTGACCTGACAGAGATGCTAGCACCTAACTAGGAATTCAAAACCAAATTCCCTTTCAGAAACTCAGCAAGATGATTGCAAAAACAAACAAACAAACAAAAACAAATTTAAATTTATAAAAGGATGGAAATTCATACACTGAATATATTCAGGGTAGTTTCTGACTACTTTTTAATTTTGGCACACTGAAGCATTTGTCTTTCTGCATCGTAGAATACACTTGTACATAGGTAAAGCAGGAAATAGGAGCATATGAATATCTCTCTGCAGTTGGTTTCTTTGCAATTAGAGTAGCTGATCTAGATATGCTGGAGAATATTTATTAATGGACTTCTGATATTTCTCAGCTAGGAAGGTGAATGTGATTTCCAAATAGAGTAGTGGGAAACTACTGTTGACCAGTGGTCTTAGGGTTGGTTTGAATTAATGCTTTCGGAAAGTTCTTGAGGTAATTCAGTCAAAGCCACAGGCAAGAAACTTGTTCTGTGAAACTGATATTTCTGAAAGCAGATGTCATCTTGTAGGCTGCAAACATGACATCCTCACTGCCATCTTCTCTTTCTTTCTGGTGCACGTGTAGATGCCCACAAAATATTATTTATTGCTAATAATCTTCTGATTTAATTTCAGGCAAGTGAACAGATTTACTATGAAAATGTTCATGGTGAGAGACTTTCCTGATCCATTGAATGTTTTTCCTTCTTGACTGATACCTTTAATTGATTTGAAATGCAGCTTCACTGCAAGAAAGGTAGGGGGTGGCTCCTGTTCTTACAGGAATTCAATGCTCTTCAGGGTAGTTGCTCCTGAAGAGGAAAAAGAACAGGTAGATCTTTAAGGGTTCAGAGCTGAAATTAATGCATTTCAGGCCAAAAGTGAGAAGCCAGGCTGACTGAGGGTACATATCAAAACTATCTGAGGGTATATATCAAAACTGTCTGGTACAATCTGTTATTTTTGCTTGAGGACTCAGGTAACCATTTCTTCTTCCTTTTGAAACATGAGTCTGTGGAGATACTGTTAGGTAAATGTTTTTGTTTTCTTTTGTTTTGTTTTGTTTTCCAAAAAGCACTTCATACATCCTTACTTATTCCTTAGTAGTAAGTGCAGACAAAGGCAAAAATGTTTGTCCTTTCCTTCCTTGTAATTCTACTTGGGAAAAACCAAAGTAGAAATAAAACTTTACTTGGAAACCAAAAGATAAGAGACCAGAAGTTTGCATAGAAAACCAGTCCTAGTGGTTTTTCAGGGCCACTCATGAATAAAATGAAATAGTGACTAAGTCTGCACAGCTTTGGGACTGATCTGTAAAATAAGACTGCAGCAGACTGGAATAAATACCTAGAACAATTCTATTTGGGATTGATACTGCTTTTATATGCTGGTATTACATATTGCATGTCAAAAGGTTGCCACATATAGAAAGGTTGCAAGAAGCAGTGGACAACTGGGTCCTCAAGTCAACGTTGGCCTGTGTGTTTTGTCTTTACTCGTGCTGTTTTTGTCCTTGCTCCACCAGAAAATGTTTATACTACCTGCAGTAGGTTGTAAGGCTCCTGCAGTAGTCAATGGAGGGAGAAAGGCATCTCCAGAGGTTATTGGGGCTCTTGAGCTAGTACAAGAAGTGCTCACCTTTCTCAACTTCTTACAGAAAGCCTAGGCACTTCAATTAGGCATCTGCAACTTGAACAACACTGCATGTTGCTTATTGTTTGTTAAGCACTTTACTTTCCTGTTGCATGATTACCACATTCTTTAAAATGGGGGATTTTTAAGTAGCACCAAGAAAAATTAGGTATCCAGATCTTCAGTAACTGTGAGATGGATGTGAATTCAGAATTGCAAGAGGACATTCCGCTTGCTCCAGTCTCTTGTTCCTTGGTATCAAGAACACAGTACAGGCTTCAGGTGCCTGAATTCACAAGCTGAATGCAAATTTACATCTGAGATCAAAAAGCAAACAGACCCAAAAGAAATCATCTCAGAATAATTTGGTTCTTGGAATTTTGGCTCTTCAGCAACAGTGTTAAAGGCACAGCTGCTCATAGTAGCAGGAAAATCACCTAGATTATTGAAGAAGTTTTAAGACTGATAATTTACATGCCTCAGAATACTTAGCCATTAACTTTCCATAACAGTGTTTGTGCAAGATATACCCACAGAGCTCCTTTAGATCAGTAGTAAGCCAGAAATGTGATTTAATTTTATTTGCTCCTGAAAATTAACATAAACATGTAAAACCCAAGTTATAATCAATTCTTGGGGCAGACTGCAACCTTCAACCATGTTGCTGAAACATGTTACATGGAAAGACTGAAGAATATAGGTCATTTTCCTACCAAATCTGTTTAAACCCCAATTCAGCTTTTCATCACAAGCTGAAACTTTCTGGATTTCTTGAATTGACAACATTAATAAAACTAGGAATAACTAAGGACACTTTGCATACTTTTTCTTGATAGCTGCAGTTAAATCTACTGGTCTGAAATATTGAAATAGGTATGAGATACTTTCAGTTAAAAATCATTGTCAAAAGAGTATGGTGTATGGAATAAAACTGGTGGTGTAGGCGGATGCCCAAGTGGAAAAAGTGTGCAGAAGTTCATGTGTTCTGAAAATTAGTTGGCTGAAGTGATTAAGGATATGGGATTGATGGTAACCATTTCTAGTCCTTTAGGTGCTAGCTAACAGCTAACAGCTCATTAGCAGGATGTTTTCTATGATAATTTAACAAATGCGACTCAAAACATGGGACTAAAGAAATTTGTGTGTTTAGGTTACAGAACTGCAAGTGTCATCATTGCATTGACAGATGGAGAACTCCATGAAGACCTATTTTTTTATTCTGAGAGGGAGGTAAGTCTTGCACATTTTTAGCCAGGGAACAGCAAAATATCTGGTTTTACACTGCTTCTAAGGCAAAAGATAGGGGAGATATTTCTTCTAGTGACAAAAGTTCACTTTCACCTTCTTCAGACATGAATCTTAGAGATAAACATTAACAGTAGCAATACATCTGACTCATTAAAACTGTCACTGTTCATAGGAAGAAAGGGTTTTTAAAAACTTCCAGTTAAAATGACATTGGAGGTAGAAATAATTCACAGATGAAATTTACTAAAATGCTTTGGAAGATCCCTGAATCTTCTCACTTAGGCTTCTTTTCTTCACAAAAAGTAAAGACCAAAGAAAAAGGATGAATGTTGTTCATTTTCTGTAATGTCTTGTAATTTTCTGTAGCATCAAAAAACCTTTCAGATGATCAAATACAAAATTTCCACTAATAATGTTTCTTTCTGAAATCAAAAATACACAAGAAAAATACATTTGTTTTTAGAGGCGAACATACTACTTGAGAGCTCATAAGTGTTATATATTTTTTGGTTTGGGAAGGAACAAATAGATAATTAGGTTTAAAAAGAAACACAGAATATGTTGGGTTTTGTTTTACCAAGCAAATAGTACTCTAGCAGCAGATAACATCTGTTTGTGGCATGACCACATTGATCATTTTATGGATAAAGCCTAAATTAATGATTACGACCTTTTAGAAATCTGCATTCCTTCTTGTTCATGTCATCCTACCTTTCCTTATTCCAGGCTAATCGGTCACGAGACCTGGGAGCAACAGTATACTGTGTTGGTGTGAAAGACTTCAATGAGACCCAGGTAAACAAGGCACTCACTGTGTTTACTGCGGTATTTGGCAAAGGTACATGTTGAACACAGGCACACACTCATGAATCTCTATTCTCTTTCTGTTGACTGTTTGACAATCTAAAGTGACTACCTGAAGTTCCTTGCTCTGTGTGTTGCTTTTAAGCCCCTTCCATCTTTATCTCCATATATGCCACAGCAACTCTTGCCAATTGTTGGGGGAAAGCAGGGAAGAGACATATGAATATCAAATCAGTATGGCTTAAGCTGTAGACAGAGGGTTGTGGGGATTTTGCTTTTTACAGTGTAGTTATGTGAAAGAAAAGCTTGAGAAACTGAAGTGTTATGTGGCAATGTCTCAGTTTTATGGAAAAAAATCAACTTCATTAGTGACACTAATGTTTTACTTTTTCTCCCCATTAATGACAGAATGTCTTCTAGATCCATCATGAATTTTAGTATATCCATGAATAATATTTCACACCAAGCATAACATTGACGTTATCATTTTCCAACATGAGTGAAAGTCTTGTACAGCTCCTAAATGGAGTGCTGAAAAACTTGTTGAATAGAGCTCTTTTTACAAAGCTTCAAACTCTGATTATTTGTTCGGATTAGGAAACAAAACAAATTGCAAAACACCATTTGAATGGGGGCTCAGTCTTCCTTGAAATTCTACAGCAGAGTCCAGGATTGCTGAAAATGGTCCTTTCCAGGTAGCTGCCCCAGTGCATCACACCTTAGGAAAAGCAGGGCACCTATTGTTGCACTGTGGATAGTGGGAAGCTGCTTGCTATTGCAGGTTTCATTTTGAGACTGAAGAATTTTTAATCTGGTGCTTCTTGGTGAGTCTCCAAGCTTAAACCCTCTGTTCTCAAAAGGAAGTCTCACAGGACAGTTTAGAGCCATCTCCTTTGAATCAAAACCAGATGCTAGAGTTGCCCATCATAAGAAAAACAAGTCATAAGAAAAGCAAGGACAGAATAAAAATAGCAAAGACTAGATCTAAGGTGGCAGATCTCAGAGACAGCTGATTCGTGAAGTCATTTACATGCTGAAGAAATTAACTGGAATTAGACGATCATGTGTGATGTTCCAGAAGGCACTTGGAGGTGGACTATGGGAAATGAGTTCCAGGAGCCGTAAACATCCTGGTTAAGAGAAACTACTGTATCTTGTGCCATCAAGCAGTAAGCAGCTTTAATACTCTACATGGAGTAGGCAGGGGAAGGCTGCCTGGAATATTTCTCCATGTACTCAAACCATGAGGTTGGCAGTTGGGTATTTTGCTTGAGAAATGGAAGTTTTGAGTGACATGAGCGGGAAAGGTGGAGCCACTGGGGTTTAGAGACGAATGTGTGGCTAGTCTGCTGCCTCCAATTTGCAATGCTACTGGAAACGCCAAAGAGGCCTGCTGGGTGATGCTACCTCTGCCATGGGAGAGAATTACTATAACAAACAGCCTTGCAGCAGTAAAACTTGATTATGCTCCAGCAGATGTGTGGAGAGCTCATTATTTCTGAATTGGGCTTGTAATTTTGCCTTAACCCTTCTCATACTATTGGCAAGTGAACCTGAATGCATCTCTTTACAGGTGGTATCCCAGTTCTCCTTCTCTTTCTTCCCACCACCACCTCATGAATGGCCCTCTTCCTTCCCATGTGGGATTCCAAATGCCCTTCTGCTTCCTTTTCCTCCACTTGGACAATATCTCCTGTTAGCTCCCCGCTTTCTTCTCTGTTCTCTAATGGTTGAGCCTAGTACAAGTGGTCTGATCTCTGTCCTGACAGGAAGGGTGAATCAAGCCTGTACCTCCTGGGGGTGTGTAACTTGCATTAGTTTTCTCTACGGGAAAAAACACTGGATCATTTTGATTAGTTCCTTGATTTAAATGATGTATGTGCTGAAGTGCTTTGCTGCATCAGCTTTGTTGCCTCTCATGCAGGTGCTGTGCTATTTTGGCTGGAGAGTTACTGTGCTGGGTGCTTAATAGTTGTGTAGGAGGCAGGTTTTTTGTACTAAAGAGTCATAGGCTCTGAACATTGGTGGAAGCTGTGTTCTGTCTTGTTTTTAAAGTTAAGGAAGACTTTTCTGATTCCTTCTGATTTTAGGAAGTTGGTAATGAGCTTCCTAAAATCAGTCAGGCTGAACTTTTCAATACTTGACAAACTGTAAAGCATTAGCAATCCATAAAGAGTACTTAGAGAATTTGCAAGTAAGTGATTCTGAAGAACTCTAGTTTTTCTGCCTACTGGCTAATTTATCTCATTCTTTTCATTTCTGTTTTATTTACTTCTACCATTCTGTCAGCTGGCTAGAATTGCCGACAGCAAAGATCATGTCTTTCCAGTGAATGATGGTTTTGAAGCCCTTCAGGGAATCATAGATTCTGTAAGTATTTTTAAGCGTGTATTTGCATGCATGCCTGTTAGTTTGTGTTAACCTGCACAGTTGAAGGTTTAATTTTCCTGTTTTCACAAGGACCCACTGACTGCTAATAAATCACTTAAACATTTGGTCCAAATAAACCTTTATTTGTACTAATATTGTTACTTCAAGATTGAGTTTATAAACAGGTCAAAATACAGGAAGCTCTGAGCCCATTTTTATCTTCATATATCTTGCTTCTTGATGTAACACACCTAATTTATATTACTAGGTACTTTGTGACAATTTATAAAATGGCTTCCCCAGTGTGGGTAAGCAGAAACATGTTATAGCACACTCCATATGAGGCATTAGAGCACTTTTTGATCTCCATCTCCCTGGTTGATTAGTGTCCTTTCTGTCCTGATGGATGTGCTGCACAGCTGACCTGATTAGAATGACGGAAGGGATCCTGTTACGTATGCCAAAATCCTGAAAACTCTGCTTTCCATATTTGGCCTCCTGATGTCATTATTTTTTCTTTCCTCCAGACCTATGTTCCTCAATTCATATTGATCAACTGCTGGTATTTCCTTTAGGGGCTGGGTGCACTGTATAAGAGCTGGTGCATTTCTGAATGGCTGGGATAAACTAGTTGTTCACCTGACAAGTGGAGAGGCAGCATGGATTGATCACTTTCTTGTGTTTTGTGTACATGTCATGCAAATAGTTCTGTGGTCTCTACTGGCAAATAGTAGAGCTTCGTAAGGCATCTCCGTTTCTAGATCTAAAACTTTGAGTGGCATAATCCTGTCTCACCTAGGACCAGGGCCTCCCTTAACAGAGCAGGAAAAGGAATATATGAGCAGATGTATATGCCATTTTTATTCTAAGTGTAAAAAGTGCCAAACGATCATTAGAAAACAGTGTATTTTCAGATCACTTTCAGTATTTTTCTTTTCCTTTGCTCATAACCATTTTAATTAGATTGCTTACTATGGCTACAAAGAAGGATGGGAATTCCTTTTAGGGACGTGTTTTGTTCATTTTGGTATAGGCTTTTTTAGTTGATAAAACAGATGAAATGTACAACTTTCTACTTGAGGGTAGGTTCACCAGGGGGGGTGTCTCAGATTTCTGTGTTTACGGCAGTTACAAACTATTCTGACCACGTAGTACCATGCAAAAAACCTATTCCCTCAGCATAGGCACGATTTTCCCTAGTGCTCTTGCATGTTGAAGGAATCCCTTGTGTATTGGTTTTCTTGACACTGTCCAAGTGTGGGACTACTGCCTCAATTCTCTTAGACAATCAGGTGTTACATGTCATTTAAGAAAGCAACAAAATACATGAGTTTGCTTCCCAGCCCTGCATTCCCTTTGCAGCTGTTTTTAATGAATTCCAGAAGCAGTTCTGACTCCCTTTCCAGTTGTGTTTAAGAGAATAGGAAGACTTCAGCCTCTAGGAACTTAATCAAGAACCACTTCAGCTGACTGGTGTAAGATTTATCAGCCCTGAAAGGGAGGGTCATAAGCAGTAATTGCACAGTAGTGAGTCTATGACCTGATCTCTTTCTGAAAGCATGGTAGCACTGTCATATGGGGATCATGCTTTCTCTCATCCCTTCCAGAGAGTCTGAATTCCAGCACATATCCTATAAAGCAGATAGTGCTTTGCACTGGAGTGATTGTAGAATATAGAATATCCTGGGTTGGAAGGGACCCACAAGAATCATAGAGTCCAACTCCTGGGATTGCAATAGGCTGTGTAGAAAGGTGTGTAAATGGAATGGCAAGAAGGAAATTAATTATTCAGTGGAAAAGTAAAGAATCTGTAGATACTTGTTCTTGCCAGAAAACAAACTATCTCAGTCCTTCATTGTCCATGCAAAGCACCTCTTTCTTGATGTACACAAAGCATTTGTCTTCACAGAATCACAGAATGTTAGGGATTGGAAGGGACCTTGAAAGATCATCTAGTCCAATCCCCCTGCCAGAGCAGGAACACCCAGATCAGGCCACACAGGAACACATCCAGGCAGTCCTTGAACGTCTCCAGAGAAGACTCCACAACCCCCCTGGGCAGCCTGTTCTGGAGTTCTGTCACCCTCACCATGAAGAAGTTTCTTCTCTTATTTAAGATGAACCTCCTGTGTTCCAGCTTGCACCCATTGCCCCTAGCCTTATCATTAGATGTCACCGAGAAGAGCCTGGCTCCATCCTCCTGACACCCACTCTTTACAGATTTATAAACATTAATAAGGTCACCCCTCAGTCTCCTCCAAGCTAAAGAGACCCAGCTCCCTCAGCCTTTCCTCATAAGGGAGATGCTCCACTCCCTTAATCATCCTCGTGGCTCTGTGCTGGACTCTCTCAAGCAGTTCCCTGTCCTTCTTGAA
Source organism: Cygnus atratus (assembly GCF_013377495.2). Classification (NCBI taxonomy): domain Eukaryota; kingdom Metazoa; phylum Chordata; class Aves; order Anseriformes; family Anatidae; genus Cygnus; species Cygnus atratus. Next base: position 5,518,913 of record NC_066388.1, read on the forward strand.
CTGAGGGGCCCAGAACTGGACGCAGTATTCTAGATGTGGTGTCACCGGGGCAGAGTAGAGGGGGAGAAGAACCTCTCTTGACCTACTAATCACACCCCTTCTGATACACCCCAGGATGCCATCAGCCTTCTTGGCCACAAGGGCTCAGTGCTGGCTCATGATCATCCCGCTGTCCATCAGGACCCCCAGGTGCCTCTCCCCTTCACTGCTCTCCAACAGGTCAGTCCCCAACTTATACTGGTCCTGGAGTTGTTCTTGCCCAGATGCAGGACTCTACAGTTGTCCTCGTTATATTTCATTACATTTCTCCCCTCCCAACTCTCCAGCCTATCTAGGTCTTGCTGGATGGCAGCACAGCCTTCTGGCATGTCAGCCACTCCTCCCAGTTTAGTGTCATCAGCAAACTTGCTGACAGTGCACCCTGTTCCCTCATTCAGGCTGATGAATATATTGAATACCACTGACTCTTGAGGGACTCCACTAGATCCAGGCCTCAAATGGTCTTCACAGGAGACCATTTTCATGTTGAAAGAGCCATGAGATTTGGACACCTGATGGCTGTAATTTTAGAAAAAAAAAAGTTGAAGGATCTTGAGTAATTGGTTATTTTTCTTTGTGTTGTATTTTTTTATGAAAAACTTCTATGGATCATAATTTGTCAATTGAAAGCAAACAGAGCAAGTCTTACAAGGAAAACATGAAACTCAAGTTCCTCTGCTGCTCCATGTCTTTGATAGGAGTGCTGGAGGCAGTGAACTATGAAGCAACATGAGAGTCAGGACAGGATCCAGTCATTGCTTTCTTTTGAGCCTTTAACCCAAACTGACTGAAAGAGCAGTGGCTTGGAGCAAGAATACTCCCTGATCCTTGCTATGTGTTAAACAGTGACCCTACCACAAAGCGTATCTCAAATAGAGACATAATCCCAGGTCCCTTAGATAAGATTCACTGAGAAAGCTGCAGGGTCCTTCATGAAGCAGTTAAGATGTATGAGGAATGATACAGTATGAACTACTTTGTATTGTAAGACTGCATCCTTTCCTTATAAATGGTGCAAATTATTAATCTCTTTACATTTAATCTCCTGTATACCATCATCCAGTGGTGTCTTCCTGCTTCCAGTATTTTTCAAGTCTTATATCTGCTTAGATTTGCCTTCAAGCAAGAAATTTTAGCTTGGAAATACATTATCTTCAAATAATTCTGTTACAGAAATGTCTTCTGGGACAAACAGCAGTCCTGCGTCTGTGTAGTGTGGAACTTTTTTGCGAATTCAGTGTGAATGCATGATAGACCAAGTATGAGAAACATGGTGATTTATGTACTCATCCTGAGCTAGCTGTTCAAACAGTGGGCAGTTCAGAGCAGGAGCTTCACATAGATGTTCTGAATCTGTCTTCCTTCAGAGCCAAGCTTTCTACATAGGCCAAAGAGAAAGTCAGGAAAGCAAGCCTCTTGGCTTAGCTAGATAGATTGCCCATCTAAAGAGGATTGTGAACCCCAGTCTCACCTGAATGGTGTTTGTTGTTACTTTCAGTGGTTGTAATTACACTTTCTACTTTTGCTTGCTTCCCCCAAATTCATCTTTAAAAAAAATGACTTAAATGTATTTATTTTTCTTAGTTCATGCAGATATTGTTGGGCAGGAAACACTTCACAAATAAATTACTCTTTTGTAATTGGCAGTAGAGTTTGTTATTTAATAATCCAACGGAGCTTGATAATGAATACCTAGCCTTAGACTATAGGTCATTCACACTAACACTGAGAAGGCAGAAACTGTCCATTAAACTTCAGCATCCTGTTTGCTAATGAGAATTCCCAAATTCAGTGGAAAACAATTATAAATATTATGCAGCTGCTGTGGTGAAGTAGTCAGGCTGCATGCTTGTGGATGCCAACAAAAGGTACCAGCAGTTGGACAGTTTCACTCCTTTTCTTCTCTTTATTTCTAAAAGGGCCCAGGTGACTTGCAGTACCTCTCCAGTTTCTTGGCCTTCAAAACATCACCTGGCAGAAAGCTAAATTAGTCATAGATAATGCTAAAATCAGTTCTGTGCTGATAGACAACTCTGAAAAATAAAACCATTTCACACATCCACAAGGATGTGTTGCATTTTTTGTTTGACACGTCAGCAAATACTAGCAAGAGATCCTCCCAGGAGCATGTGTGAAGCTGGAGCATAATTGGAGTCCCATAGAGTAGTACAACAGGAGACTGATTTGGGAAGCTGAGCTTGGCCATTAAGCACATGCTGCCAAAGACAATGGGATGTCTCCTCAGAAAGCGCAAGCAAGTGCTTCAGATACTTTTCTGCACTGATCTCAAGGCAAGCTGCCTTGAGGCCATGGAGCAGTGTTGTAGTTCTCTATATGGAAATGAGGATGTGGAGTCAGTTGGAGTTGTTTACAGGCAGTCAGCTGGGAGATTACATCACCACTATTGCATGTCACTTTGCTTTCCTGGGGAGCCAGCCCAGTGAATGAACACACCTACAGCCTACTCGAGGCTGTGCAGTCCTCAGAAAGCAAGAGAACAGACAATCAGGTGGAATCTTCCACTGTAAATAAGTTGTAGTCTTTTTCAATGTATTTTTATAATAAGGAAGAGACATAAAGAAATTCTTTTGCAATAGTTACTGCTGCCTGAATTTCATTTTAAGTTAAGGTGCTTGGAACATTGGAAATTTTTTATTCTAAATCAAAATAAATATTGCAATTGACACTAAAACAAACAAACAAACAAAAAACCCAAACAAACAACAAAAACCAACGTCATTAGGGTGAGCTTTATAGACATGTTTATGAATTGGATCAAACTGGAAAGGAGCTCTGCATAAGACACTTGATATTTCACCCCCCAATCTGATTTCATTTACTGTGTGTTTGTTTGCAAATAACTGAATAGAAGTCATGAATTTCAGACTCAGACATGTGTGGTTTTACTTAATTTTTAAAATGAAAATATTTATTGTATTTTTCACACTTTTGTTCTCCAAATCATTTGCTTCCTTCCTCTTTCACTTTGTTGATGAAAATTAATGAAGAGAAGAAATATACATTAAACATTTTGATTTGGGCATGCTGAGGGTGAAGGGAACAGAAAGTAAAGGAGAATTTGGAAAAATGTGAAAAAGGGTCTATTCTTATATGAGACATTTTTTCAGTGGAGAGGAAAAAATACTTGGAAAAATGTCAAGTCTTAGTTATGTTCATTAGACATGCCAGTCACTGTGGGAGAAAAATGTTGTATATTCAGAGCAGCAGAACCTGGAATGAGTAAGGGGTGGGTAGCAGAGGAATGGCACAACATGAAAGGATAGCAAGCTGCAGATTCTTCGGAAGAGTGTTCTTACGGTCCACTTTTTTTTTTTTTCCCTGTGTATTTTCCTAACTCTTTTAAATTCTTCTAATGCTTTTCAGCTCAGCTCTCAGCTGTTGACTTTCTCTCTCTCTTTCTTTCTTCCTCTTAACAGTTCCTGTACAGTCTTGTTCCTGCAAATCTTTCTCCTCACTTGCCAGGCTGCCAGTGGCTCAGATGGTTCTGGTTCCTTCAGTCCCTTGATACCCTTTCAGTCTCCACCAGCCCTGCTTCTGAGTAAATCAAACTTTCGTTTAAAAGTTTTTAAAAAAATAATGGCTCTATGTGTACCTTTTGCAATTAGATAAAAGTCAGAGAGCCATGACTGCAGAGGAAAAAAAAAAAGAACAACCTGACTATCTCTTTCAGAATCTATTGTATTGGTTGCTTTTCTTTCCTCACAGATGTTTCAATTTAAAGTTGGGAAAATAATTTTCATGTTGGATTTGAGTCATGATGCTTGGCTGACATTTACTTGCCTCTTAGAGCTGACCTAAATTTTGATCAGAATTGCCTTGTGTAGGAACTGCTCAGCCCAATCCTGAACACCCACTACTCTTGGTCACTGCTGCTGTTTTCACAGGGGCTCACAGATGCTGTCACAAGTTTGCTGACTGTGTGCAGTGAAGAATTTGAGTTAGTCTTCAGAGCCGGGGAAAGGCTGATATTTGCAAATAACAGCTTGAGCAATTCTAACGTACTATGGGAATAAAATGTGTCCAAATCTAGTGTGATCCTCTTGACTTGCAAGTAGTCTGCCAAGCCTGATGCCGAAGCATTTGTGTAAATTACTGCCTACTTGTAACGTGGTTTAAGGCAGTGCCAGCCCTTACAAAGAAATACTGCTTAATTTAAATTTCTTGCCAACTTAATCTAAGTGGAAACAAGCCTGCTTTAAGTCTAGAACAATTGTCCTACATCTTCATGTGAAATCACAGTGCGACTTTGAGGATCTACTCAGGTATGCTCTCATAGATTGGGTTAGAAACATAAGAAGTTTGAACCCCCTTGCTGAGACTCAAGAATAGACATTCCTAGGATATTTTCATGTAAAGTTTGGAGTTTTGGGCCCCAAAATAATTTTGGGGAGGAAGGTGTGACTCCAAAGTGAGGGCAATGTCACTGCCTCACGAACCCTTCAGAGTGCATCTTCGTTGTTATGGAGAATTAGTCTGTGTACTACCCTGTACCACTGACCCAGGCAAGATTGTGCTGAGATATTGGAGTGTGGGAATCAGTTACCTTCCTAAATAGCAATACCTTGTGGTGGAAGGGCAAAGATGTATGGCAGTATGGATGAATTACAGTGGAAAGCTAAGATGACATAGTTGTGACATAAATGCAATTTTCAATGTTGAGTTAAGCATTTAGATGAGAACAAGTGCTCAAGCTTTCATATTTGTGTGCCTCTAGAGAAACAATTCTCGGATAATTCATGACATTTATTTTCTGTTTTTTAGATTTTGAAGAAATCATGTATTGAAATTCTGGCTGCAGAGCCTTCCAGTATATGTGCAGGAGGTAAGTATAAATAGAGGTTCTAGATGTTTATTTTGCCTAAAATCTCTCTCTTTCTAATTGCTATAGAGTGCAGGAGCTCTAATTAACTGGAGCTAAATCTTTTACTTTTTTGGTGAAATTCTTTTTTATCTTACAGTAGTTTGCATTTTTCCTATTTCTACCAGGTGGTATAAAATGAGGTTTTCTTACAGAAAAGGCTTGAATTTGACAGTTTTGCCTAAATGATCTTTCAGTCAAAGCAGCCTGTCTTACTCAGACTGTGCCAAACTTGAAGTTGATAAGCTGCGAAATTACAGAATAAAATCAGAAAAGACTGTGATTAGGTTTAGAATTTTGCAAATTCTCACCTTAGAGGATTGAGGGAAGTGCTTCTTAAGAAACTAGCAAAATCTCAAATGAGCAAACTTTGATTTAAAGGTATCTTTAAGCATATCTTCAGCCTTTAGGACTGATACAGTGACTGAGGACTAGAATTTAAATATTGTTCAGATTACTTGTGTGAATCACACTACCCCTTTGTGTGCTCGATCTAGTATGATTGCACTATGTACGTGGTGGCTTTAAAGTCCTGGCAAGTATTTCTGTGTTCAGCAGAACTCATCCTTTTTGGAAGAAAGCTTGTGAATCATTTTAGATTCTTCCTTTAGATTTCTGTGAAATATTTGATTTTTATGAAGTGTTTCCTAACTGTTTGTTGAATGTATAGCAGTTGATTAAGCAGAGATTTTGGGAGCAGAGCTGAAGAGTTTGCAGAGAAAGATGAGTTCCTGACAAGTTCTGCATCTCATATTCTTGACTTGGTACTCCAAATAAGAAGGCCAATCGTCGTTTCTTCTTTGTTTTCACTTGCTTAGCAGTTGCTTTAATCACCCTTCCTGCATTTCTTATTCCTGGAGCAACTATCTGTCTGTATTCCTAAACTTACAGAGGAATCAAATTTTCCTGATGGATGCAAGATACCAGGCTAAATGCCCAATAACTATTAGGGGTCAGTTTTGCATTCCATGCATGTCACTATAATAGTTGTGTTTTGAAGCCAGGATGGCATAATTGACATGAATTATAGTTCTTAGAATTATAATTCATAGTTATCTATTTCTGATTTTGGCTGGCCATTTAAATAGTTCTAAAACAGGTTTATGTCTACCTGAGAATGTTAGATGATCATTGTAGTGATAATGATATAGTGCAGCGATGTTTCATAAATGATTGGGAAAGGAAGGAAATTGTATGAAAACTAGGATTCACTTTACGCATTTATAGAGGATTTGTCATGCTTAAGCGAGTGATAAAAATGATCTTTATGTAACGTCATAAGCCAGAAGATGATTTACAAACATGATTTATACTTAACACTTTCTAATATGCTTGCTAGTTACTTATACATCTTATCACTCCCATTCAGTGTGTCTTAATGAGAATTTAGGTATAAGGTAAAGCTGCATCCAGCAAAGCCAGATGAGAGGAAATGTAGAGAGGATTTATATAAACTGTCCACGTTGGAATTTGGCCAGTGATTTACATGAGGAGCAGTGTTAACCTTGAAAAACGCAAACAGTTACTTAAATCATAGAATCATAGAATCATTAACGTTGGAAAAGACCTTCAAGATTGTCTGGTCCAACCATCACCCTATGACCAATGTCACCCACTAAACCATGTCCTTAAGCAAAAGGTTTCTTTTTCGTTGAACACCCCCCCACAGTGACTCCACCACTTCCCTGGTCAACCTGTTCCAATGCCTCACTACTCTTTCTGAAAAGAAATGTCTCCTCATTTCCAACCTAAACCTCCCCTGGAGCAACTTGAGGTCATTCCCTCTACTCCTATCAGTAGTTATCTGCAAGAAGAGTCTGACTCCCAGCTCCCCACAACTTTCTTTCAGGTAGTTGGAGAGAGCAATAAGGTCTTCCCAGCTCAACTGAAGGTTTAATCTCTGAATTTGGGCAAATACTCTGTTGCTTTCAAACTGAAGCTAATTCTACCAGTTAGGATTTTGAGTCTAATGATAGTGTCACTGAATGAGAGTTAGTTGCATTGGTGTCTTTTGGAGATAAATTTGGCAGGTTTAGCTCTGATACCCCAAGTTTACTTGGTTTTGTGCACAGTCTTGAAGACCGGTTGCAGTTTGTTTATTTTTTGAAGGATAGAACAAGGACTCTGTTACCCAAGGCACCTCTTGCACTGCAGACTGGTCCCAGACACTTCTGAGTAATGAGCTTTTAACCACAATACTTCTGTCTGAAATGCCATCTTCCCAATGGCTTGGTTTTGCATCACATAGAAATGCAGGGTGTGTACTGGATCTGATCATTTCAATCCCAAGCGGTGACAGGATCACTATGGTTAATCTGACATCACTGATACACTGTTCTTTGACTGTACTTGAACTCTTCCCCCGCAGTTAAGATTTCTGTTATTTCTCTAAGTATTCATCAGCCCCTGCACTCCAGAACACAGCTCTTCTCCTCTGTTCTGCCCAAATGCTCTTGGACAACATATAATGGGCCTGTGAGGCAGCTTCCCTGGCTAGATGTGGTGGGATGATTTGCAGCTTGGCTGTAAATGAGTGGGACCTGGAAGAGAGCCCAGATTCCAGAGCAAATCTGCTTTTTTTTCTTTGCTTTTTTTTTTTTGAGAAGTACCGTGTGTGAGTCCTTAAGGGAGATGAAGGAAGACGGGGACTGTAAAGTGCGAGGAGAAAAATTTGAGTCTTGAAAATTCCAGTTCCTTGTTGCTCCTGGGAATTTTAAAACTGTGGTGGTATTTCTGATGCAATATGATTACTCCTGCATTGTCTGGGACTGGAAACATTTTGTGCACAATCCACATTCACCAAAAGAAACATCAGTGGGGATTATCTGAATGTCTCTCCTAGATAGCAACAGGAATTGTGGGGGCTGGTTCCTTCACAACCTGGAGCTGTAGAGCGTGAGCCCCTGTGTCTGCTGTCTGAACTTTCTGGGACTATGGCCCTGATTCAAAATCTAAGTATGAAGGTAGTGCTCTCCTTGCAAGGCAGTCTTAATGCTGGTGGCTGCAAGAAGCTCATAAACCTTTCCCAATACTAGGTTCAAGTAGCTGGAATAAGAAGGGACTGCGAAGAGTCATCTGAAAGACTTGTGAGGATATGATCTCATCGTTCAGCCCTGCTTGTTCCAAAAAGGACCTCAATTCAGTGCTCAGCAGTAGATGACTGACTGTCTGCTATTTAAAATGGCAGCCATAGGAGGGGAAAAGCCAATTTGTCTTAATGCTTTCACAGAAGGTCAGTTAAAATGCTTCTGTTGTATTTTATTTCCCATTTCCAAAAATTCAAAATAAAATGGGGTAGGAAGAATGTGAAAATTCCATTCTAAAAAAGTTATAAATTTCAAATTGTTTAAGCTGCAAATTTTAGTTTAATTTAGAGAAATCTTAAGGAAAATCTCTTGAAATATGTGCCTTGTCTGAATGACAATTCTTTGCTTCCCTATGGATCAATAATCTGCTGTTTCTTTTGCTATAGAGTCATTTCAGGTTGTCGTGAGAGGAAATGGATTTCGACATGCCCGTAACGTCGACAGAGTACTCTGCAGTTTCAGGATCAATGACACGGTTACTCTCAGTAAGCTGTTTTGATTTTTTTTTTCATGACCCTGCACTAGCAGGCATTTGCCTGGAAAACATTTAGGATCTTCAAATACTTTGACTGTGAAGGCAATAATTATAGGATGAGGAGCTATTAAATTTGCAGAAGGGTGTGAAGTTGAGGGAAAGCCAGCCTCAGCACGTAGCTCCATGAAGGGTTATGAGAGAGGTAGGAATAGTTAAGCTTGTATCCAAGAGGAAGGTAATGGCATGTACTGGTCAGAGCTGCCATGAATGTAAAAAATAACAACAATAAAAAAATATATGCTATGAACCCAAATTAAAGTTTATCTAGTATTTTTACTGCATAAGCTTTTACTGTAGTTGGTGAGGATGGAAAGAGCTGCTCCTTTGGATTTTACAGCCAATGATGAAGGGCCCAGTTTGTGCATGTGTAAGACACAAGTGAAAAAAAAAGGATGCAAGTAAGTTTAAATGGATCCTGCCAAGCAGTGAAATTCTAGGGATGATTATGACTTCTCTAAAACCCAGCATTCATCCTCAGGCGCTGGTAAAAGCATAATCATCTGGTCCATATGAGTAACAGGTTCATTGCAAAGAGAATATTTTTTTTTAGAGGAAAACTACTGTTGGTATTGTGAGTCACAACTCGGATAGCTAGTATGTGAATACGTATGTAAGCAGTGGAGAGGACTAAATATAGAAGAAAAGATACTTGTCTGTGTAGTGCATGTCTTTCTGGACTAAGTGTGTAGCAAGGTCAGATCTGTTTCTCTTCTTTTTTGTATTTTGGTGGTACTTAGCAGGCCGGTTCATGCAGTTCAAATAAACACTATTATTGGAAGCTGTGTTGGTACAGTGGCTAAAGTAACACTGTGTTTCTCTGGATGAAGCTTGGAATAACAGTTTCCTCTGCAGAGTTTACCAAGCAGAAGAAAAATATAGCCCAACTCCCATGAGTTGCTGTTTTCTGACAAATGTGATAGCCATATTAGCCCCTGAGTGTCTAGTGTTTTTGTAAAGGGTAGTGAGGACCACTTAGCTGGAAGAGCTAATGATCCTATTGTTCTCATCTGGCATACTTGCAAAGCCGCACAGGAAACCAGGTAGAGTAATTCATAGCTCATGCCACCAATGACAGTAGAATTCATTTTGCCTATCACAGAATTTATTCAGAAGCTGCCTGATAGTTTTGGAAGTAGTCCAGACTCTTTTAAGTATAAAATAGATGCATTAATTAGTTTCTTACATGTCAAAGTCTAATGGCTCAATGTTGGACTTGCTCATGCTTAAATATCTGTTTAATTTGCTCTTTGAGGAACTGTTTGCTAAGACTGTCTGCCTTGAGAGGAATGCCAGTAAGCATTCAGGGCAGGTACATTTACAAAGCATGAGTGTACGTAACTTGTCCTGAATACTTCCGTGCTGCTATGCTGGCCTCCTCAACAGTAGACAGGTTTGGGAGTTGCCAAATCTTGTGCCACTTAAAAGAAAGCTTGGCTGGCTGTGGTTCATGGTTGCTTAATTCAGATACATGTGAAGAGCAAAAGTTGGAGGGCAAGGAGTGGAAAGGAACAAATGGGATTGGAGAGGGGAACAAGGAAGGAGACTGTTACAAGTAAAAAGCACGGGGTGTAAACCATGGTATATTTGTTGTTCTGGGGACATTTCCATGCAGCCCACAGAGATAAGTATTACAGAATCACAGAATCGTCTAGGTTGGAAGAGACCTCCAAGATCATCTAGTCCAACCTCTGTCCTAACAGTAACAAGACCTCCACTAAACCATATCACTAAGGACTACATCTAAACGTCTTTTAAAGACCTCCAGGGATGGCGACTCAACCACTTCCCTGGGCAGTCCATTCCAATGCCTAACAACCCTTTCAGTAAAGAAGTTCTTCCTAATATCCAACCTAAACCTCCCCTGGCGCAACTTTAGCCCATTCCCCCTCGTCCTGCCACCAGGCACGTGGGAGAATAGACCAACCTCCACCTCTCTACAGCCTCCTTTAAGGTACCTATAGAGAGCGGTGAGGTCTCCCCTGAGCCTCCTCTTCTCCAGGCTAAACAACCCCAGTTCCCTCAGCCGCTCCTCGTAAGACTTGTTCTCCAGACCCCTCACCAGCTTCGTTGCCCTTCTCTGGACTCTCTCGAGCACCTCCATGTCCTTCTTGTAGCGAGGGACCCAAAACTGAACACAGTACTCGAGGTGCGGCCTCACCAGAGCCGAGTACAGGGGGACAATCACCTCCCTAGACCTGCTGGCCACGCTGCTTCTTATACAAGCCAGGATGCTGTTGGCCTTCTTGGCCACCTGAGCACACTGCTGGCTCATATTCAGCCGACTATCAACCAGTACTCCCAGGTCCTTCTTGGCCAGGCAGCTTTCCAACCACTCATCTCCCAGCCTGTAGCGCTGCTCGAGGTTGTTGTGCCCCAGGTGCAGGGCCCGGCACTTGGCCTTGTTGAACTTCATACAGTTGACCTCAGCCCATCAGTCCAGCCTATCCAGATCCTCCTGCAGAACCTTCTGCAGAATTTGAGATGTGTGAACAGGTGACAGGTGCCTTTCAAAACAGAAGGGTACAGGCAGCCACAGATTCATGCTTTTCCTTTTAAGCTCCATAAAATCTAACCCAAAACTTATGTGGCCATTACTCCTTGAATCTGGATCATGACTGCATTTAGGTGTTGAAATGTTTGGTTTCTCCCAGGGGTTCAGGTCCAAAGTTTTGTTTGGATCATGTCTTATAAAGTCTTCTGCAGTTCTCTAAGCTGGGCAGGAGAACTTCTCTTCTCCCTCCACCCAGAAGGTTCCTGTGGAAATCAAACTTCTGGTCAAATATTTAGAATTTTTCTTTTCATCAAAAGCCTGAAGTCACTTGGTGCAAACCCAAAAGACTTTACATTTGGTTGCTGGAAGCTGACAGATTGTAGCATTCTTAGAGCTTGCACATCTTCTGCTTTTCAATTGAACCAGGAATATCTTGTATCAAACAAATAATTTGTGAGAAAATTTCCGTTTTTTAGAGGAACTATTTTCAATTCAAGGGAGACATTACCAGAGGATTTCTCGAGCAGTTGTATTTTGTGCTAAGAAATGCATAGGCATGGATAATGGGAGTTATAAGAGCTACAGCAATACCACTCAGCATGACAGAAGCCCCTAAACTTGCAAGTTCAGGAATGCCCATGTTACCCTACTGTAGCTTGACCTGGCATTCTTTTAAATCCTGAAAATTCCTCAGACCAGATAACCCTTTGAGAAACTTGTATTGCTGATGAGCTCTAAATGAAGACTGATTGGGTCAATGTGTGCAGCATTTCAGTTTTAGGACCACCAGGAGCATGATTTATAACCTATATGGGATGGGATAAGAGCTACATTTGGTTTGTTGAGTTATGCCCACATATTGCTTGTGGTTGCAAAGAACTGTTTGGATTATGGCTGAAATAGGGCATTTTTTCTTACAATGTGACTTTTGCTCTAAGTAACATCCTAATCAATTAGAAAGCAATGGCTCTCAATGTCAGATTTTTTTTATTATTTTTTTTAACTCAAGGTCTTCGGCTGAGAAATGTGAAGGCTGTAGGGAGTCTGTGTTAGGAAGAAGACTGTTTTTCCTTCTGCTGAAATAAATTGATTGGTGTTCTTGCTGTTTATTGCAATTAGTAAAGAGGGGTCATTTCCTAAAAGCTTCAAAGGAGGACGGCAAGCAGGTAGTACCAATGAAACTGCACATCGTGGGCGTTAAAGAGATTTGGGCCAATGTGGACAAAATCTGTCTCTGTGACTTGCATTAACTAATGTCATGGTTTTTGGAAGAACTAAGAATAAAATGCAATTATCAGCACTGCAGCCATAGGCATTAGCTTAAAGATCAACCTTCAAAACACTTCAGAGTCACAAGAGTGAAAGGAGAGAGTGTGGCTCTAACTTACAATAAGCTAGCACAGCATATCAATCTTGAAAACTACAATCTGAGCACAGAATGTGGTATGATTAATAGATAAAATTAGAGCAAGGACAGAATTTAAATTCTGAGTTGCATTTCTGACGGTAAAATATGCAGTGGTACAACTGGCAGTCTCAACAGTATTGCCTTTGATCCATTGACACTCAGATCTCCCAATAAACCTCTTTGGGGAGACTTTACGATGGGTTAACATTACTGGGGAATCTATTTTCAGTACATTATACTGTTAAACAACCACAGAAGGAGATTAAGCAGCATGTGAAGGAATGCAAAAGGCAGATGTGAGCTCAGGGGAAATGTGCCTTCTGGAACAGGGATGAAGATGATGCTAAAAACAGTCTTTGCAGTGGTCTTGTGGAAGGAAAGACTTTTGTGGTGAACTGTACTGCAAATACTTCTGCTAAGAGGAAGACTTGTAAGCTCAAAAACAGCAGGGCTTCTGAAACTGAAGGTGTCCACTTGGCAGCACCAACCAAGACAGTGATTAAATGTCTTATGGGGATCCAGGGCATACTAAAAAAAAAAACACAAAAAAAACAGATAACTAAAATGTAGTTGATGTTCGTAGTCTCGTTCTGTGATTCTTCTTAACTTTCTGTTCTGGGAGTCTTTTTTTTCCCTTTCCCAAGCTACCTATACAACACCTGCTTGAGTTCAGTAAGAAATATCTGGAGGGCAGCCTTGCTGAAAGGAACCTGGGTGTCTTGCTGAACAACTAGCTGAACACATGAGCAGTGCACTGCTAGGAATGAAGGCAAATGGGATCCTGGGCTGCATCCCAGGGACACTGCTGGCAGAAATCGAGATATCCCACTCTGCTCAGTGCTTGTCAGCCTACCCCTGGAGTGCCCCAGTTCCACTCCCCACAACTCAAACAAACTACGAACAGACTGGAGATGGTCCAAAGGAGGGCCATGAAGATGACCAAAAGGCTGGACAACCTGACTTAGGAGAAAATACTGAAGGAATTAGGTTTCTTCATCCTGGAGAGGAGAAGGCCCTGGGTGACCCCAACACCATATTCTAGTACTTAAAGGGCATCTGCAAGGACAAGAGAAGCTCTCTCTTTGCAAGGAGCCACATGGAGGAGAAAAGGGGCAACAGACACAAGTTGCACTGTGAGAGGTTTTGTCTTGATATAAGAAAGACATATTTCATGGTGAGAACAATTAATCACTGGCAGAACCTCCCCAGGGACATGGTGGCTAGGGTTGAAATGAAGGTTCCACAAAAATTAATTCTTTAGGACATTTGAACCATCTCCCCACTTCCAGGTTCATCTGTGGTTAGTAACTTGCGGCCACAATTGGAAGAATTTATTGTTCAGAAAAGGAAGTGGAAGAAGAGAAAGAATTACCCAGTTCAAAAGCTGAATTACTTTAGGATTGGTAGCCTCAGTCTTGAAGTACTATTGCCAGTTGACAGTGACAGCAGCATTCTTCTGAATCTCTTCTGCAAGACAAATGGCCTGTTGAACCTGAGTTGTGCAAAGCTATGGGGATGCAGATCTATTGCGCAAGCTGTGACAGGGACTCTGTTTTGAAAGACAAAGAAGCTTGGTTGTCACATACGTACCAGTAGCTGTTCCTCCTTAGAAGTGGGAGGGACAGTCTTGGAAAGGGCATCCTTACTCTCTTTCCCCAAACTGTGTGCTCTTGAGTTCTCTTATAATTTTCTTTCAAGAGCTGCAGCAAGGTGTTTGTGAGTTCCAAAAGCCTGAAAAATGTGGATATTGGCCTTAATTTGAATTTTGTATTCAGAGTTTTAAAATATATCTGTATCTTACAGAGAAAAAGTGTTGGAAGCTGAAGTGTTGGAAAATGAGTAAACTTCTAGTTCAGGTTTACAAATTGTGGAATTGATGTGCAGCACTGAAGGTATCTGCTCCAAGTGAACTGATCACAGGCAAGCTTGTGGATCTCCTGTCTCTCAGCCTAGTACTCTTCCTATGGTTTATGGGGCTCCTCTAGAAGCTAGAGATTTGGTGCAGTTCTCCTTTCTCAGTGACCTGTTCTTCGTTCACCTCTGCCCCCATAGGCATCCAGCAAGTTTCCTTGTCATGGTCCTCTTTGTATTGTAAGTCCAGGATGGGACCGTGAGGCTAAATAGAAGGCAAAAGTAACTAAATACTGGTTCTGCCAGCTTTGTGAGGTAGGGAAGGGATACGAGTGCTATCCTTTTTTTCACTCCTGTCTGAAGTCTGTTCAGCACTTGATTTGCTGCTCCACTTTTTCCTTCAGAGAAGACTACTTGCTGTCTTGTAAACAGCTTGAAAGTTATCTCTGTTACTTGTGGCTACACTAGCTGCGACCTGCCATCTGTGCTGCTCTCAAATCCTAATAGCTTCTCAGCTCAGCTTCCCCAGAGTTTGGCTGGCTCTGAAGAAAGACATTCATTCCTTGAAACATCCTAAAATCTTCAAAGAGCTAAGAATGTCATCCATCAGCTTTCCACTATTCAATGCGTCCTGTCCATGGAGACACAAAAACATGCAGTGTTGCCAATGGGAGGAACTGCTTGCAAGGGTTACTTCACTCCCAAACACTGTGACCTGGTACTGGTGGGGGTGAGGAGGAAGACTCCTTCCTCCTTTTTTTGTGTGCTAACTGCCTGTGTAGCTGATTTTTTTTTTTTTAAAGTGTCTGTCATCGTAATTTCATAGTAGCTTTCAGGAAAGATCAACTTCTCTTAAAGCAACCCATGGGCTTTTTTGTTTGAAGCTGTCTTCCTGTGTCCACAAAATGACCATGGAAAATAAAGATAAGGGCCAAATATGTTTTCCACCCTCTGACCTGACATATTCACCGTGTCCTGAGTCAATACATAGGTGAAAAGTGAGCTCATTCTCCTTGGCACTACACCAAGACTGCTCAGTTCATTTTGCACAGTCCTAGACTGTTTGATGCAGCGACCTGGAAGCAAGAGGCCGTGAACTCCATCTGAGTTCAAACTGTTCCCAAATTGAAGGAATTCAACAGTTGCTCATCACTGTTCTAAGACCCAAGTCTCTCCTGGTGGAAATTGGCACAGCTTTAAGTTTAAGCTGCTCTGTGTGAGAATGTATCTCAGTAATTTCGCTTTACTGTGGCCTGCAGCTCCAGCCTGTATTCTCAGAGTGCCTTTGTGGCAATTAGCTGCAAAGAGTTTAACATAAGAGTTAACTCAATGGGAATTTTATAGAGACCTTATGGAGACTGGATAGCTCAGCTGTTTTTATTTGTTTAACTTCTCATCCTCTGATTGTATCAGGGAGTGAGGTATTTTTAAAGCTAACACTGAGCCAACAGTTCCTGAAACCTTAAATTATCCCAGATGAGATGTAGACCAGTACAGCAAGGACTTGCTAAGGTTAAGGGCATGAGCTAATAGATTTTTATTGGGATTATTGGCAGAGAAAAGTGGCAGGTGAAGAGAGCATCAGCTCATAATGTTCATAGCTAGGGGATTAAAAAATAGATAAAAAAATAATTAAATAAAGAACATCTGTAGAAACCATGAAGAGTATTTGGCTGAATAGAACTGTAATCAGATGCATGTTCAACAGCAGGGTGTTTTCTGCCAGCAGCTAGACCTAGGAGAATCGGTTTCAGACTGTACAGAATTAAAAGTAATTATCCACTGTGGTGACTGGATAATGTGGCACTGCTTCATGGTGCTAAAATGTCTTTGTCTGCCCAGATTGTGCCGGATCCAGCAAATATATCTCTGGGCATGGAGGCAAACTCTGTCTGAGGCAATATAAGACTCAATAGAGGGATGAAAGATTGGTCAGGATCTTTTGCACTCTAGTGATGCTCTGGACACTTGGCCAAAACCGATTCTTAGCACAAGCCACCCTGAATTATTCAGCACCAAGTAACAGAAACAAGGAAAAAAGAGGCAAAGACAGTGAGAGCAGGACTTCCCCAGGTATCATCAAGTGAGCTGTACAGGGAGCTGTATCTCCAAACTGCCCAACAAATGTCTTCTAAAAATTGTCCTCTGTTTTTAAAGCCTACCAGATTGTTTTATTTTCCCTCTCTTTCTCTTTCTCTTTCTCTTTCTCTTTCTCTTTCTCTTTCTCTTTCTCTGGCAGCACAGAACTTTTCTTGTGATATCTTTCTTACTTTCTTACAGCCCAGTCACTCTTAGTAAATTCTGCTTTGCATTTCCAGTCTAATGTCTGATTTCTCCACTTAATCATGTCACTTTAAACCTCCATCAAATGTTTTCCTCTTATTTTCCTCTAGTGGCTTTTCCCTCTTTCTATTACAGTACTAATTAATGTCTATCACTGGACAAACAAACTCTGTCAGGTGTTTTGGGGATATGACCTTTATGAAGGACACAACCTTATGTCTGTCCTTATGTCCTTCAACCTTATGTCTGAAGG